>NC_057839.1:18445000-19645000 GCF_910594005.1 Cervus elaphus | reverse complement strand
AAAGTATCAGACACAACCTGGCAACTGAACAAGAAGAACACAACAAACAATGAGATAGCTTTTTCAGCCATCATATTGTTAGTAGTCAAAGTACTGATGATGCCAATGTGTCAAAAAGTATGGAGAAACAGTTTCTCTTTTATACATCATTAGCTGGTGGCTGCTTATACTGGTACATGTTTTTAAGTAGCAGTTTAGCTATTTTTATTAAAATAAAACATTTACAAAAGCAGTTTTACATCTGAGAATGTATTTTTGTAGAAATATTCTTACATATATGCTGAAAAATGTGTGTATATATACACACACACAAAACTATGTGTGTGTGTATATATATATATATGAGATTATTCACTACAGTGTTGTTTATAATAGCAAAACACTTGAAACCATCCAAACATTTATCAACAAGGAATTAACTACGTTCAAGATAAGCCGAAGGACTAATAGTGATAATTTTCAGAGTGAGACTTGAAGGATCATGAGGGAATTCTACTTTTTTCTCTTTTTGAGTATTTTTATTTTAATGTTTTAAAATATTAAAGCAGTACTTCTGTAATAAGAAAAGTAGTTTTTAAGTTATTTTTATAAATAGCCTACAATCATTAAAACAGACTATTGATTCTAAACACTCACAAGTGGATAAAGCCCTACATTAAAAAGATTAAATTATGGTAATGAAGAATAGTTTTAAGAATCCAAGTATGTATTGATATTAGAAAATTTATTTGTAATTTGTCAGAGCCAAAGGAAAAGTAGATTTGACCATTTTAGTAGACATACAAAGACTTCAATTAATCAATTCTGATTTTAAAATTTCTTAGTGGATGGAATCTCTCACTGAAATGTCTAAGATTATCTATCTGAAACCAGTTGCTCACATCATACTTGACAGAAACCTCTAGAATTATTTCTTTGAAATTTGTGAAAACCTAGGCTATCCCAAGGATACCCAAGATAACCACTACTCTGATTTGACAAGATTCTGGACATTTAAATGAGAAAATATATAAACATTTCTGGAGGAAAAATATTCTTTTTCTCAAATGATATAACTGTCTACTTGGACAACTCAAGAGAAATAATTAAAATTAAATTACATTTAGTAAGAGTTCAGCAGGTATTCAGTTATAAAATAAGTTTGTAAAGTATCTACAGTTTTCCTACATCCAGTAAAAACCTATTGGAAAAAGAGAAATTCCACTTATCTTCATAAATAGTTTAACAGATAGTTAGAAAGTATTCTAAAAATATTTTAGAAGGCAATATTAAGCTGTGTTACAAAAAAGATTGCAATAATAGCTATCAAAGCACTAACTGTGGTCATTATTGAGTGAATAGTGATTATCATGATCAGATAGTGTTGGATTAAAGAACATATTATTTTAATTTTCTTCTATTGAATATTTAAAAAAAATATTGTCTATCTTTTATAATATTTCTATGTTACTTCTATAATAAGAAATAATTTTTAAAAAATGCGTGTTGTAATCTGTGATTGTCACATTCCTTAGGAATATCACCTATAAATCAATTATTGCAACAGTAAGCCATATTCCAATTTGTACTGTTGAGAAAATATCAAAATTTGCATAACATTTCCCCCAGCATATGCCAAATCATTCTGTTGTATTTTAAAAAAATAATCATGGAAGATAAGTGTGGATAAGAGAGATAATTCTGTCTCTCAGAGTGAGATTCAGCATTTGTTCAGTGTATTTTGAACATTTCACACTGAAAATGTGCTGCTCATTTATCAAAGCATTGCAGCTACTTCTAATTCTTAGTGGAGCAATCTTTGGAATATCTAACCATCAACAATAAAACAAACTGTTCCAAACTTTATTTATTGTACTTAATTAAAAAAAACAACTAAGGTTCACAAGCCTTGACATTGTATTTATGGAAGAAAAGTATATCTCCCTACTGGAGGTAAATTCTTATTGTCTGAAGCTATGCTAAAGCTTTTATTTTATTTATTTTTTTACGCTAAAGCTTTTAATAATGATTTTAAAGCTTCATGATCCTATTGTCATTGTGTTATTTGCCACAGTGCTTCAAAATAAGTTTATTTTCATAAATAATACAACAGAGTGGTTGAAGAAGAAATTTGTAGTACTGAACCCATTTCTTTTGAAGCAACCGATTCCCAGTGCTTTAGTGTAAAGGATAGCCATGGTAAGAACTCTCTCTGCTGTTAAACTAAAACCCAGTTAGTTATTAAGCTACCTCAGAACTGCAACCTGGGCAAGTTCTGAGGCACCTTTGGTGAGACTTTTTTCTCTAAAGCTTTTAACAGGCAAGAGAGACCCAGGAAAGTAGTGGGGGTCAGAAGGGGAAGAGAGAAAAGAATTCACTGTGTGCCTTCCTATTTGAAAAAGCAGCATTGTAGGCAAGCTCACACTTGAATGAGTCAAGAAAACGTGTGAAATATCGTCCTGATTCAGGCAAAATGGGAATCGGATAGGGTTAATCTGGGTAGAGTCAAGGTGGAGCCAGGCTTTAAATCTGGGGTTCTGGGGTGCTCTGTTGCTTGGGGTTTGTGTGCTGCAGTGAAAGGAAGCTGCACTTGCCTGCCTGTACACCGAGTCTGACCCCTCTGGCTGTGCCCTTGGCTATGCCTCTGTGAAGGAAGAGAGTAAAGGGTTTGCTAGATAATGTCATTGATGCCTGGGGAGTCCAATTAATTAGGCTATGGATTGTCAGCGATGAGACCTGGACTGCTACATTCCTGTTTCTGCGGCTCCCCTGAGCCAGTACAGCAGCTAGAGGTTCTGAAGAGGCCGGTGTGCCAAGAGTGAAGGGCGGGGCTTGTTGAAATGCTGATTCCTGGCCACTTTCCCCATTTCTGATTCAGTAGGCCTGCAACGGGACACAAGCATCTAAATTTTAAATCAGATCTCTAGGTGATTCTTAGGTGGCTTAAGTGTCTCTGAGAGGAGGGAAGGAGGGCCAAGTGGGAATGAAGGGCGAGATGGCGGAGGAAGTTGTGGGCAATTGGCTCTCTTTGTCCAGCTTTCTGCTGTATCTGATTTGCTCTAATTGACCTTGCAGGTGGGGGAAGAGAGAAAAGGGGGTGGTGGGGGTAGTGGGGGGGGGGGAGGGAATGGGAACTTCAGGGGGTAAGGAGAGTGAGAGTGAATCCACCAAGGAACCTGATTGAAATGTGCCACAGGATCCTCTCCAAATGGGAGTGGGAACCCCTCCTGCACACCCCCCCCCCCCATACTAACTGCATGTGAGGAGGGAGTCAGTAGGAAGATACAAGGAATAGTCTCTTCTAGAATCATACCTTTTTCCTTCTTATCAGTATCTCAAAAATTGCCAGACCCCAGAAAGAGAAAGTTGGTACAACTTTTGGGCAGATGGCTCAGTACACAGTACATTATGTTATCACCAAGTCCTAGTATGACTGAGGGTTGAGTCAAGTAATCATCTCACAGTGGGAATAATAAGCTTCCCCAGAGCTCATCCTGACCCATTTGGGAATTCATAAATGAACCATAAAATTGTAACTGTGCAAGCAGGACTCCACAGAGGCCATGTTTATATATATATATTTGGCAAAGCCTGAAAAGCACAGAGTCTCTAGTTCTAATCCATCAGCCCATTTAGAAATTGTACCTACTTAAACTCTAGTGTAATAGACTATTTCGTCTTTATTTTAAGATAACTAAAGACTTCTCAGATTGTACATAGGGCTCAGTTCTATGAATAGGTCCTTAGTGAGCAGTTAGTCTCTTTTTGAGTCATTAATTTTAAACCATTTATAGAAGAATTGTTTGCTGTCAATGCATCCTGCCAAGGGTACAGATGCATGAAGATACCTATTGTGAAAAAAGTTGAAGTGAAAGTGTTAGTTGCTCAGTTGTGTCCGACTCTTTGTGACCCCATGGACTCTAGCCTGCCAGGCTCCTCTGTCCATTGAATTCTCCAGGTGAGAATACTGGAGTGGGTTGCCATTCCCTTCTCCAGGGGATCTTCCAGACCCAGGGATTAAACCTGGGTCTGCTGCACTGCAGGCAGATTCTTTACTGTCTGAGCCACCAGGCAAGGTACCTACTCTACTAATTCATAAATTGGCTGGAATGATGGCAGGATCTGATCAAATGGCTCTGTTTTCAAATTGTGTGTTCCCAACTGTGGGATTCATTCAATGATGAGTTTTCCTGTCATACACATTGCAAGACTTTAAACAGTATGGAAGTGCAGTGCTTGCACCTGAGAGCAGATGTGGAAAAGGACTTGAGAAGGTGCTTCTCTGGCAAGGAAGACTGCAGAGAAAGACAGAGAAAGCTGCCACTCAACAGGGTCAGCCTGTAAAGTATTTCTCTGCCTGGACCTGAGAAGACCTCGTCCTTTTATGCTCAATAGAGTTTGCATAAAACCACGATGTTCAGTTCTAATGAGATGGATGAAACTGGAGCCCATTATACAGAGTGAAGTAAGCCAGAAAGATAAAGACCAATACAGTATACTAATGCATATATATGGAATTTAGAAAGTTGGTAATGATAACCCTATATGCAAAACAGAAAAAGAGACACAGATGTACAGAACAGAATTTTGAACTCTGTAGGAGAAGGCGAGGGTGGGATGTTTAGAGAGAACAGCATAGAAACATGTATATTATCTAGGGTGAAACAGATCACCAGCCCAGGCTGGATGCATGAGACAAGTGCTTGGGCCTGGTGCACTGGGAAGACCCAGAGGAATCGGGTGGAGAGGGAGGTGGGAGAGGGGATCGGGATGGGGAATACATGTAAATCCATGGCTGATTCATGTCAATGTATGACAAAAACCACTACAATATTGTAAAGTAATTAGCCTCCAACTAATAAAAATAAATGAAAAAAAAAAAAACCCCACGATGTTGGAATGCCATCTAGGATGAAGAGACATACATTTTAATTTATAAGTTGGGTGTCATTGTTTCATGCTTAGAAGGGGAGAAAATTTGGCGTTGAAAAATTTGGTAAAGCATTAGACTGGGCTAGATGCTGGATCAGATGTGGCAAGACCGCATCTATAGAGGTATGATTTAATTGTGTTAAGGTCTATTTCATCATCTTTCAAACAGTTCTGGTTCATAGGTTTATTTTTGTTAAGTGGTATGTTTAGGTAAAGTTTGATTTGAATAAGTTAAAGGAGTTGCCATAGATTGTTTCCTGAGCTAGATCATCTGGAAGAAAATATACACATCATTTAAAGGTGAAAGATATGTTGTTCTGAAGTATGTAGCATCACAGATTATACTTACAAGCTAACCTTAAATCCATTGACAACATAATGCTATGTATTTTGTTTTCCCTTCAATTCTGAGGCAGGAACAACAGGGGATATAGAAAATAATTCCTGTAATTGTAATGAAAATCATTGAAGCAGCCAATCTGGCAACCAGCTTCTGAATAATACAGATATTTTATGGATAATACAGGTATTTTGAATAATACAATATTTTATGGAGCTAGAAGACTCTTCCTGCAGTGCAGGAGACCTGGGTTTGATCCCTGGGTCAGGAAGATCCCCTGGAGAAGGAAATGGCAACCCACTCCAGTATCCTTGTCTGGAAAATCTCAAGGACAGAGAAGCCTGGTGGGCTGCAGTCCATGGGGTCGAAAAGAGTTGGCCATGACTGAGTAAATCACACACAAGGAGCTACCTATAGGATTTAATAAGATTCATATGTTTATCCAACCCATAGACATATTATCCTCAGTTGGGGCCTTTGGAGTGATATAAAATCATGACTAGTGTTTTTCATATATATTTGAAATAATAACACCTGATTTTCATGGTGTGTTAGCTAATTGTATGAGTTGTGGGATTACAAAATTTGTGAAGCATTACAGATTTCATTTTAATGGAAAAAGTTTAACAAAGAAATGAAAGGCACATTTGATTTTGTGAAATATAACCAAGGGACAAGCAGAAGTCAAATTGAATCCTCCTCAGAGCAACATTTCATTTCTTGTACTTGCATCTCCAGTTATCATTCCACATGTTCATTCCCAGTGCTAATTAAAAATTTTTTTCAGCATTAAAATTCATTTAATAATTAGGATTAGTGTTAACAGCAACCTTACAATACATTTGTCAAAATAGAAATGTGTAAATGTTCCAGGTGTTTTTTGTCACAGACATTTTCATAATATTAGATATTCCTTCTGCCTCCCTTTCCTTTTCCCCTAAGTGAAGTGCCAAAAGTGAAAAGTGGAAGTGTTAGTCACTCAGTTGTGTCGACTCTTTGTGACCCCATGGAGTGTAGCCTGCTAGGCTCCTCTGTCCATGGAATTCTCCAGGCAAGAATACTGGAGTGGGTTGCTGTTCCCTTCTCCAGGGGATCTTCTTGACCCAGGAATTAAATCTGGGTCTCCTGCATTGCAGGCCTATTCTTTACTGTCTGAGCCACCAGGGAAGCCCCAGTGCCAAAAGGCCAAGCCTGAAGGACTAAAGCTGTCCGTAGGATGGAGAGAAACCCACTTGTTATCACAAAGTTGCTAACACCAGGAAAAAAAAAAGAGAGAACCCCTGTCAATATTCCACAGGCAGAATCTCTTCAATATGTTAACTTTCCCAATCACTTTAGAAGAGGTTTCTGTGGCATCTGAATTTTGGAAGATCCTGGAGGGCTTTCACTACAGGGACATATGTTGCAGTGGAGAGAGCAGTGAACTGGGAGTTGTAGCTTCCTCCCAGTTGCATTTTCCACATTGCATTCATCTTATGTGGCCCATCCTGGGGAAGATACGCTCTACTTTCCCAGGTGGCTTGACTGGAAGGGGGCTTTTCAGGGACTGGCAATATTCTGTTTCTTGATTTTTTGTGGGGATTACATGGTGAGTTCATTTTACGTGCTTTTTCTGTATGTGTCACACTGGGACAAAATGTTGAAAAAGTTTGGTGTCTAATATTAAGGGGGAAAATATCTTCCTCTCCAGTCGTGATTTCCACAATGCATTCTAATTATCTGTTACATGACTGTCACCACTATCAGACTGTGAGTGTCACTAGTGTAGGAAAGGAAGTAAGTTTGCAGAAAATGTCTAGAGCAGTGCCTGGAACTCATTTGAACTCCCTAGCTGACTGCTTAGTACTCAGTGATTTAATGAAAGGAAAAATGGCTTCTAGTTTCTACTCTGCTTGTGGGTAACTGTGTCATATTGCACCAAAAAAACCTCACTAGGTCTACTAGTCATGTAGACAAATAAGAGATTTCATTACAGAATGGCTAAGACTTTTTCCAGTTTAAAAATTCTATAAGAATATATTAAAATATAATATAAATGTACAAGAAATATTTTAGAATGTTAAATATATCCCACGGTGATTGAAATTAGTAAAAGTAAGGACAACTGAAAAAAAATGGCAAATAAAAGATGACTTCAAAATATAACTATGGCTTCCAACTGATGAAAATAAATGTTGAGTTAACTTCTGAGTGTCATATTTTCCAATTTAATTCAATTCACTTTATGTAAGAGAAAAGCATTTTATCTCACTTAAATATGTGATGATTAAGCAAAAATAAAAAGCCAATTTCTCCTTTTTAAAAAATGTCCTTCTGGACAGGAAGGAAAATAGAGACTGAATGTATCCTCCCACTTGAAAACTGGACAAAACATATGAAGCAAAATTTTTCAGACATTATCTATCAGGCAACATAGGACATTTATCTCTGAGGGTGCAAAAACAAACAGGGTGAACATATGACTTCTCCAGCTTAGTGCCTGGAGTGAGGTCTAGGGGGCAGTATGCATGCCCATGTGTTAAGTAACTTCTGTTGTGTCTGACTCTTTTTGACCCTATGGACTGTAGCCTGCCAGGCTTCTCTGTCTATGGGATTCTCCAGGCAAGAATACTAGAGTTGGGTTGCCATGCCCTCCTCCAGGGGATCTTCCTGACCCAGGGATTGAGCCCATGTCTCTTGCATCTTCTGCATTGGCATGCCGGTTCTTTACCACTAGTGCTGCCTGGGAAGCCCAGGCTGCAGTACAAGGAAGAGGAAATGAGGGATCCCAGCGACCTCCATGATGTGAAGAGTTGTGGTTTGGAGTTTGGGGAAGCCAAAATGTCTCTAGTTCACAAAGAAGGAGCTGGATGGGTCTAGAGAGATCCGTCCTCTTGAGATCTTCTTCTGACTCCTACTACACGCTTGTGGGAGACTTCACAAATTTGGGGAAAGAAATGACAAAAAGGAGCAGTGGGAACATTTCATGACACTCATGCAGAGCTGGAAATAGTTATGTGCCAAGCACCTAAGAGTGGAAAATGTCATAGTGCACAGGACATCAGAGAGATAAGAGTATTCTGAAGGGTATTGCCTCAGTGGTTCATCAAATGTAGACCTAAACAAAAGCTACTGAGTCCTACCTAACAAATCTTAACAGCAAGTCTCAACAAACCGAAACTCTTTTCAAACGATATGACTGTATCCCAGAATAAAGCTTGAAAAATATGGGAATATAAAAATATCCAGCACTCAACAAAGAAAAATTCACCATCCCTGGCATCCAATAAAAAATTACCAGGCATACAGAGAAACAGGATAATATGACCCATAAAAGGAGAAAAATCAGTTAATAGAAACATGCAATGATTGTTATAACTGTATTTCATATTTTCAAGAAAAAGAGGAAACACTGCATATGTTAAGTAGAGACATAGAAGACAGAAGAACTGTATGAAATTTTCTAGAGCTGGAAAGTGGAATATGTAAGATGAAAAATATGATGGATAGGATAAACAACAGATTGGATATTGAAGAAGGAAAAGATTAGTGAACTTGAAGATTTAGTAATGGAAGCTATCCAATATGAAACACAGGAAAAAAAGAAAAAGATCTGAAATAAATGAAAAGTGCATCAGTGAGTCATGGGACTACTTAAAGCAGTCTAATATACAGGCAATTGGAACCCTGAGATAGGAGAGAGGGGTTATGATAAGGAGATTACTATGAATATGCACCCTTGCCCTAAACATTCATCTCTACAGAATCCTGGTATATTTCTTATAGACAAGGGAAGTATGACCTGACTACCCTCTTCTCCCCCCCAAACAGTTAAGAAATCACTGGGGCTACTACTTACACCAAGGATTTGGTGTGTAAGAACCCAGGAGGCAGAGTGGCTTCAAAGGGTGAAGCTGCCACTCCGGTCTGACTGATCAAGAGGCTTCCATCTATTGCCTCAGTGGTGGGTCCACAGCAGAACTGTGTTGGTGGCCCTGGAAGAGGGTTGTGATTGGGTAGGGCCACTGCAGACAGCTGTCCTGGGCAGCATTCTGCCAAGCTGTGGGGTTGACAATACCGTTCCAGTGGGTCTAGAAGACAGAGCATCACATCAAAGAGGATTATTCTCCAACCTTAACATCTAATGGAAGATTTAGCCCATTAGGTTTTGGACTTTATGATCTGGTACTCCTTTCCTCTTTCCTGTTTCTCTCTTTTGGAATGGGAATGTCTATGCTGTGCTTGTCCCACCACTGTGTTTTAGAAACACAAACATAGTTAGGTTTCAAAGTTTCAAAACTGGAGAGAAATTTTGCCTTAGGCTAAATCAAACCTTGAGTCTCATTCATATATGATTTATTTGATATTTCAACAGGACTTTGGACTTTAGACTTAAGAGTTGATGCTGGGACAAGTTAAGACTTTTGAGGTAAAATAAGTATATTTTATGTGTAAGGAGGCCATAAGTTTATTTTCTTGGGCTCCAAAATCACTGCAGATGGTGACTGCAGCCATGAAATTAAAAGACGCTTGCTCCTTGGATGAAAAGCTATGATGAATCTTGACAATATATTAAAAAGTGGAGACTACTTTGCCGACAAAGGGCTGTCTAAGTCAAAGTTATGATTTTTCCAGTAGTCATGTATGGATATGAAAGTTGGACCATAAAGAAGGCTGAATGCCAAAGAATTGATGCTTTTGAACTGTGGTGTTGGAGAAGACTCTTGAGAGTCCCTTGGACAGCAAGGAGATCAAACCAGTCAATCCTAAAGGAAATCAGTTCTGAATACTCATTGGAAGGATGGATGCTGAAGCTGAAGCTCCAATACTTTGGCCACCTGATGTGAAGGGCCAGCTCATTAGAAAAGACCCTGATGCTGGGAAAGGTTGAAGGCAGGAGAAGGGGATGACAGAAGATGAGATGGTTGGATGGCATCATTGACTCAAAGGACATGAGTTTGAGCAAGCTTCAGGAGATGGTGAAGGACAGAGAAGCCTGGTATGCTACAGTCTATGGGGTCACAAAGAGTCG
Source organism: Cervus elaphus (assembly GCF_910594005.1). Classification (NCBI taxonomy): domain Eukaryota; kingdom Metazoa; phylum Chordata; class Mammalia; order Artiodactyla; family Cervidae; genus Cervus; species Cervus elaphus. The sequence goes on along the minus strand of NC_057839.1, from coordinate 19,634,738 downwards.
GACACAACTGAGTGACTGAACAACAACAACAAAGGCTGGAATGCTATGGACTGAATGTATATGACCCCCCCTCCCCACCCCGGCTCATATTCTTACGTCAAAGCGTACGTCCTAAGGGGATAGTATTAGGAGATGGGGTCTTTGGGAGATGATTAGGTCATGAGGTTGGAGATTTCACAAAGGGGATTAGTGGCCTCATAAAAAGACCCCAGAGAGTGCTCTCATCCCTTCTGCCATTTGAGCACACAGTAAGAAGGCAGCTGGCCATACCAGAAAGTAGGTTCTTACCAGACACTGAATCTGCTGTCATCTTGATCTTAGACATCCTAGCCTTCAGAGATGCAGGATGTAAATATTTGTAGTTTAATCTATCCAGCCTATGGTATTTTAAAAATTTTTATATAAGCCTAAACAGATGAAGATATCATCTCTTAAACTTGGGAAATGAGGCTTCTTTTCATTCTCTGACCGTCTTCTTTCTTCTCCTATCCCACTGTCACGTCTCCATAAGTTGATAATCATTTTCCTGCAGTGTCTTGGCTGGGAGTGGGAAGGATAATTATACTGCTTTTAGCTACCAACTGAGACAAAAAACACCCCATCAGTTGGAACTGAGATAATGCTTCTCCTGTGTTTTATAATTATGTTCTTAGTCCTGTTTCAGTATTAGAAAAGCTACGCTTCAGCATCTGGCTGTCAGGTGTTACCTAATGTGTGCTGGTATGCTTTCTCCCAGTATATAGATTTCTTCCCTTCCAGGCCCATAGTGGACTGTACTTCTTGGTCACATTGTGGGTAGGTGGGGCCATGTGATTGATCCTGGCCAATGAGTTGTGGGAATGAACTGTGCCACTTTTGGCCTGGGTCACGAGCCAGTGATGTGAGTTCATTGGGTTTTAGGGATAGTGGTTGCTTTATCAGCCCAGGTTCCTGAGTGGTGATGAGTAGAGCCTCCCTGCCTATCTGTAGTTGGACCTATAGCATGAGTCAAAAATTGACCTTTGTTTATTTTAAGCCATTAAAACTTACTTCTACAAAAAAATAAAGGGTATTTGTAAGACTGTTTCATTTCCATAAAATATTTTTTAAATATGAATATTTTTATAACTAAAATTGATAGAGAAAATGTATAGCTTTAGTTAGTTTTTTCTTCTTTTTAAAGATGCAGTAGAGTGGTAATACAGAAAACCCATTGACTTTAGGGTCAGACTTTAAATATGAATATTTTTATAACTAAAATTGATAGAGAAAATGTATAGCTTTAGTTAGTTTTTTCTTCTTTTTAAAGATGCAGTAGAGTGGTAATACAGAAAACCCATTGACTTTAGGGTCAGACTAGGGTCAAATCAACTTTGTCACCTCAAGGTCAAGGCAGATAATTCTCTGAGCTTCTCAGATGAAGAGGACAAACTTCTGTCTGAATTGCTGTGATTTTTAAGCAAGATCATATATAAATTTTCCTGGAGAAGGAAATGACAACCCACTCCAGTATTCTTGCCAGGGAAATACCATGGACAGAAGGAGTCTGGCAGGCTACAGTCCATGGGGTGGCAAAAAGTTGGATACAACTTAGTGACTAAACAAATACAATATATAAATTACCTGGCACAACAAAACAAAGTAGTTATCATTTATTTAGTAATTATTGCATAACCTCAGATATGCAGATGACACCACCCTTATGGCAGAAAGTGAAGAAGAACTAAAGAGCCTCTTGATGAAAGTGAAAGAGGAGAGTGAAAAAGTTGGCTTAAAGCTCAACATTTAGAAAACTAAGATCATGGGATCCGGTCCCATCACTTCATGTCGAATAGAAGGGGAAACAGTGGAAATACTGACAGACTTTATTTTTTTGGTCTCCAAGATCACTGCAGATGGTGACTGCAGCCATGAAATTAAAAGACACTTGCTCTTTGGAAGAAAAACTATGACCAACCTAGATAGCATATTAAAAAGCAGAGACATTAATTTGCCAACAAAGGTCTGTCTAGTCAAGGCTATGGTTTTTCCAGTAGTCATGTATGGATGTGAGAGTTGGACTATAAAGAAAGCTGAGTGCCAAGGAATTGATGCTTTTGAACTATGGTGTTGGAGAAGACTCTTGAGAGTCCCTTGGACTGCAAGGAGATCCAAGCAGTCTGTCATAAAGGATATCAGTCCTGGGTGTTCATTGGAAGGACTGATGTTGAAGCTGAAACTCCAATACTTTGGCCACCTGATGCGAAGAGTTGACTGATTTGAAAAGACCCTGATGCTGGGAAGGATTTGAGGGCAGGAGGAGAAGGGGATGACTGAGGATGAGATGGTTGGATGGCATCACTGACTCAGTGGACATGAGTTTGGGTGGACTCCGGGAGTTGGTGATGGAAAGGGAGGCCTGGCATGCTGCAATTCATGGGGTCGCAAAGAGTCGGACACGACTGAGCAACTGAACTGAACTGAGGGCTGGTCTAAACTCTTTGTACCTACTGCTAGGGACTGACTTGCTTTTCCTAAAAATTCATGTGTTTGAAGACCTAACCTGCAATGTGACTGTATTTGGGGATGGAGTCTTAGGGAGGTAATCCACGTTAGAAGAGGTCATGAGGGTGGGACCCCTATGCTGGAATTAGGTGCTTTATAAGAAAAGGAAGAAAGGGAGATTGCTGTCTCCATCAGATGAGGACACAGTGAGAAGGCAGATATTGGAAGCCAGGAAGAGGGCTGTCACCAGGAACTAAACCCTATTGGAACCTTGATTTTGGATTTAGGCCAGAGCTATGAGAAAATAGTTTAAGTTATTTAATTCTCCCAAGCTCTGGTGTTTTGTTATAGTCACTCAAGCAGATTAATACACACATTAATTCATTTAATCATCACAACAGCTCTTATTATCCCCTTTTTACAGATAAAAAAAAAATACTCAAAGAAGAAAGTGATTTTCCCAAGGCTGCACAGTGATTCCGACCTATGCAGTCAGACTCCAAACTCGTGCTCTTAACCACTGTGTGATATATGAAAACACAGGTGTAAATCCTCAAAGTTAATCCCTGCCAGTGCTGACAGTCTCACTCTCCAGGAGGAGCACTGCCCGCTCAATGAGGGGCTCTCATGGTTCATGTCGGGGCCCCTCAGGGGTACAGGGTGTAGAGTGGTTGGCAGTCATTTGCTTGCTTATAATTATAATGTGGGAAGCAATAACATCTGTGTTGTTTCTGAATCCAGAAGGGAAGGTTCCATTTGGGGGTATGAGGTTGGGGAACAGATAGACAAAACACTCAATTTGGCTCCTTACCAATGAGAGGGACCTGAAGAGTCCAAGAATGAGTTCTTTGCACCCCCGTGTGGGCAGCTGTGGAGCACCTGCCACACCCCCCTGCAGTGGTGCTGACGACCTTGAAGGAAGCACATTTCTGTCCTGAGGGGACCCAAACCTATTGAATAACTCTGCATTCAGTGGTTCCTTCATCCTGTCCCTAGATACAAGGTTGCTCTTTGTGTAGACACAATGCTAATGTCATTCTCTTTCCCCTGCATACAAAGGACCAGATGGGTTTGTGGTGCCTTGAGGACAAGGCTTCACTAGGAGATTATACTAATCACCAACTCGTAGGCCTGAGAGCTTGAGTTGTATGTAGGTAAGTCTACAGTGTCTTTCATAAACACGAAATTAAATGCAAACATATTTTTATATTGTCATCACTTTGAAGAGATTTATCTTTCAAAGCAAAGTATTATCTCTAACTCATAAATTCAGTCCATGCTTCACTTAAAGAGTGTTTGTTTTTCTAAATCTAATCCTCAGAAATCAGCCATGAAGCTCCCAAATATTTCAATCTTTTTAATGACACTTGCTTTAAATTCAAATCCCATTTCTCAGTATCTCTTTGAAATAGTCGAGAATCCCTGTCATTTTTCAATTATTCCTAGGATGTTAAGAGGATTTTGAAGTTATCTATTAATGAGCCCTGCTCCCCTCTCGTTCCACCCTGCAGCTCTCCACTGAAGGGAGAAGGGTGAAAACTTATATGACCCCGGATTCAGAAAAGGAGGGTGGACCAATCTAAGTTGCCATGCTGTTAGATATTGAAATAGATGACATTTTGGTCACAAGCATACTACCCACAGTTCAGTTCCCTAAGGGGAGATGTTTGTTATTTGAGGTTGGAACAAATTTAAGAAAATGGGCAAGATGGTCCCCATTCTTGAGCATTCACAATGTACAAGGTGTCAGGCTAGGAACACTGCAGTATATCATTAAATCTTCACGGTAATCCCATGAGTATTATGATTACTCACCATTAAACAGTAAAGGGAGACTTAGATAACTTCCTTAATTAGAAGGGGTGAGGTTGCAAAGCTAGTGGTATAGCCAGGATTTGAAACCAAGTCGGTCTGAGTCCAGCAACTTAGTTTTTCACCTCATGTAATGCTCCTTTTATTCAATGTTGATTATTGAGGAGAACCAAAAAGAGGCGTCAGAAGAAAACTTTTCCTCACTTCTCTACTGAAAGATAAAAAGAGCCTCAGTTTTCAACATATTCAGCAGACATTTCCTAAGCTCCTGTGGTACAGGTGGTGCTCTGATCTGGGTGGCATATCAGGGGAAGCATGTCATGGACACTGCTGGTGCTGTAGCATTTCATATGTGGACTCTAGCAGAACAAAACCTTCTCTTTTCCCACTTACAACAAGACTTAGAATGTAAACAAGCTCCCTCAGCTAATGGGGACTGAAGTGCTGAGACAGTAGTTTAAAGTTCTACATAGTTTTTCAGACTCTTCCAAAGATTCAGTTCAGTTCAGTTCAGTTCAGTCACTCAGTCGTGTCCGACTCTTTGTGACCCCATGAATCGCAGCACGCCAGGCCTCCCTGTACATCACCAACTCTCGGAGTTTACTCAAACTCATGCCCATCGAGTTGGTGATGCCATCCAGCCATCTCATCCTCTGTCGTCCCCTTCTCCTCCTGCCCCCAATCGCTCCCAGCATCAGGGTCTTTTCCAGTGAGTCAACTCTTCGCATGAGGTGGCCAAAGTATTGGAGTTTCAGCTTCAGCATCAGTCCATCCAATGAACACCCAGGACTGATCTCCTTTAGGATGGACTGGTTGGATCTCCTTGCAGTCCAAGGGACTCTCAAGAGTCTTCTCCAACACCACAGTTCAAAAGCATCAATTTTTCGGTGCTCAGCTTTCTTCACAGTCCAACTCTCACATCCATACATGACCACTGGAAAAACCATAGCCTTGACCAGACGGACCTTTGTTGACAAAGTAATGTCTCTGCTTTTTAATATGCTATCTAGGTTGGTCATAACTTTCCCTCCAAGAAGTAAGTGTCTTTTAATTTCATGGCTGCGTCACCATCTGCAGTGATTTTGGAGCCCCCAAAAATAAAGTCTGACACTGTTTCCACTGTCTCCCCATCTAGTTCCCATGAGGTGATGGGACCAGATGCCATGATCTTCGTTTTCTGAATGTTGAGCTTTAAGCCAACTTTTTCACTCTCCTCTTTCACTTTCATCAAGAGGCTTTTCAGTTTCTCTTCACTTTCTGCCATAAGGGTGGTGTCATCTGCATATCTGAGGTTATTGATATTTCTCCCGGCAATCTTGATTCCAGCTTGTGCTTCATCCAGCCCAGTGTTTTTCATGATGTACTCTGCATATAAGTTAAATAAGCAGGGTGACAGTATACAGCCTTGACGTACTCCTTTTCCTATTTGGAACCAGTCTGTTGTTCCATGTCCAGTTCTAACTGTTGCTTCCTGACCTGCATACAGGTTTCTCAAGAGGCAGGTCAGGTGGTCTGGTATTCCCATCTCTATCAGAATTTTCCAGTTTATTATGATCCACACAGTCAAAGGCTTTGGTATAGTGAATAAAGTAGAAATAGATGTTTTTCGGGAACTCTCGCTTTTTCGATGATCCAGCGGATTTTGGCAATTTTATCTTCCAAAGATTACCTGGGGATATTTCAAAATTCAATCCAATAAGTGTTTAGTAAATGTTGACGACATGTCAAGTCCAGGATTGGTACTAAGGAGACAGAGATGAGTAAGGCCTCTTCCCTGTCCTTGAGGAGTTCTCCGTCTAATGGGGGTTGTTTATCTGTTCCAGATGCAAATACAGAGGTACTGGTACACACAAATCGATAAATGGGTAAATGCTTCTACCCTGAATAGGGTTTGAAAGCTTTACATAAGAGTCTGCTGTGAAATATCATAGGAGAAAAAGGTATAATATAATGAATAAAAAGGGGAAAGAAAAAGGTTAGAGTAGTGAAAGTAAGCCTGGGAAATTATTAGTGCATGAGGCATAGATAGCCAAGTGTTCAGTACAGTATTTTGTGGTCAACTGGTCTTAAGCTTCCTAGCTATAAAAGCAAAAAGGGAAACATGATCAGTCATGAGGTTTACAATAGTCTCATAACATGCTCATACCTATTGCTCAAGAGAGGCATGTTTTTACTGGCATCAGAACCTGAGAAAAGTTTTTGCTCTGAGTCTTCCTAAATGAGACTCATGAAATAGTGACCCATATTCTCAAAAAGCACAGCACATTCAAGTAATAAACACAAGAGGTATTTCCAAGTGGCCACTTACTAGCACACCAGCTAAGTTAATAGTACCAAAGAGAAATTCTGAATATAAACATCTCTAAGGGTCAAAATGGTTAAGTCCAAAGGCCAAGGTACTATTTATTGTTTTCACTCAACCTAGGGGCTAGAAATTCACCTCTGTCTGTGCCACGTATTTTGAGATGATCTCAGTTCTAAATCTGTCAGCTCCTTGGGAGGAGAGAAGTTTGCTGCTATATCATTTTTATACCAGGTATACTCAACCTCGAGAGGCTTGGTCACCTGCCTGTGGGTTTTTTTTTTTTTTTTTTCGTGCTTATCACATGCTTTAGAGTGAAACAGATTGGGGTTGTCTGTGCTTCTCCCCTTATATTGTGTCACTGTGGGCAGTTTGCTTAGACTGCCTCAGCTTCAATTCTTCTCTCCTGTGAATTGGGAGAGGAATACATGCTTCACAGGTTTCCTGGGAGAAGCAAGTGAGGTCATGTATAATCACAGAGCTCTGTGCTCAGGAGAGAGCAAACACTCAACAGTAGCTATCAAGGAGATGAAACTACTGATAATGATGTCACTCTTCTTTTTTTTAAATTCTGTTAGAGTCTTTTTATTATTTATTTGGCTGTGCTGGGTCTTGGCTGCTCCGCAAGCCTTTCTCTAATTGCGATGAGTGGGAACTCCTCTTTAGTTGTGGTTCTTGGGCTTCTCATTGCAGTGGCTTCTCTTGTGGAGCATGGGCTTTCAGATGTGGGGGCTTCAGGAGCTCAAAATTTGGGACATATGGGCTTAGATGCTCTGCAGCATTTGGGATCATCCTGGATCAGGGATCAAACCAGTGTCTCCTGCATTGGCAGGCAGATTCTTTACCACTGAGCCACCAGGGAAGCCTTCATTCATTGTATTTAGATTGCAGGGGAATGGCCTTTTTCTCTTAAGGACTTTAACGTCATCAAACAACTTTTATTATGTTAGTATATTTTTGTTAGATTTTATTCCTACTAAAGATTCAGTATAGCATTTCTAATACTTTGTTTAACTGTTTAATTTTTTAATATAATCCTAAAGCTTTATAGCGAAGAGCAAATATAAACACTTGACTGTCTCAGATTTATGAAAGAAAAGGCAAAATAAAATGAAGCAGAACAAAGCCATTTTAGGCCAAAAGAAGCTTCACCAGGCTTTCCCAAGACCCAAAGTTAGCATCCAATAGAAAACAACATCCACAGCTTAAAGATATGTGCTGGAGACCTGTGAGGCTGTAGATCTAATTTAATTAAAATTAAGATTTATGGAAGGAGTGATTTTGTTAATGCCCTTGCTTAATAGACAAGTACTAATTTGCATATCTTGACAATGCATATTCAAAGCAGGTGATGAAGGCCTGCTCTAGAAAGGCTCAGAAAGCAAATTGCTGATTGACCTTGGACTACATAGGCGGGCTTGTGTCAAGTCCACATATTTGTGTCTCTTACAAAAGGCCGGTACCTCTTTAAGTGCTTCTAAATATAAATGCTTGCTTGTTCTGTTTTTCTTATCTTAGATTCTGTTGCTTGTTCAGCCTTCCTCAGGTTAGGGGGCAGAGGGGTCAGCTAAGCTTCTGACCCCGCTCTCAGTCAAATCCTAGTAGACTTCAGGGAGATGTGGGTCAACATTATGTGGCTTTGTTAAGCTTCCCTGGAAATAGGATCAATTTGAATTTCAGTGACTATCTGTTGACAGTCAGAGCCCTGTGAACTTGAATCAGGAGCCATGATTTGAATGCCTTCCATATGGCATGTTGCATGGCATAAAGTCACATTGTCCCAGTCCTATTTCATATTTTGATTTGAATGGTGGGCCAGAGAACATCTCATTAAGTGTGCAAATTAGATCATGTTAAGTAAGTGGCTTGAGTACCAGGCAGAGAAAGATTGAATTTCAAAGTAACCTTAGAGAATGAGTCATAGAGGAAGGTTAGGCATGATTTTATATATGTATACATCCCCTCTCCCCTCCCACCCATGACATCATCATATCCACAGTGTCTGTGGGTACTTGGCACACGCTGACACTGAATAAATACCAGTTTACTTGAAGTGGCCTAACTAAAGGATTCACTCAAGAAGATTAGGAATGCTTTTCTAGCAACTTGGTTCACAAAGGATCTGAAGTTCAGGATATTTTTCTTACCAAGTAAAAAGTAAACTTTGTAATTTTCAGCTATCCTCTGTGCTTGTTCCTCTGGTTGCCAAAATGAAACCTCAAAACAAAACCGTAGAACAACAAACAAAAGTGGGTGTTCTTTTTTTAAAAATATTTTTACTTTATTTATGGCTGTGCTGGGTCTTTGTTGACACGCAGGCTTTTCTCTAGCTATGGCGAGTGGGCTGTCCTTCCTTGCCGTGGGCAGGCTTCTCATTGCAGTGGCTTCTCCTGTTGCAGAGTAGGGCTCTAGGGTGCTCAGACTTAAGTAGTTGTGCTTCTGGGGCTCTAGAGCACAGGCTAAATAGTTGTGGAGCATGGGCTTAGTTGCTCTGTGACATGTAGGGTCTTCCCAGACCAGAGATCAAATCCATGTCTCCTGCACTGGCAGAGGGATTCTTTACCACTGAGCCACCAGGAAAGTCCACTGGTGTTCTTTTTACTGCTTTTGTTTCCTCTTTTCTTTATCCAGAAGATGCAGTTAAGGCTACGCCTAGGAGATGTTGATGTAACTTCTAATTTAGATTTGGGGGCTGATTGTGGTGGGCCTCGTTCCTGCTAATTGTTGCCACAAAATTCCTCCATCCACAGGCAAACACTGAGTCCTCAGTAATTCTGGCCCGTGTTCTTTCTCCCCTGTGCTATGAACACAGTTGGAACAGATAAAGCCATTGGAATCATGGCTAGCTAAGATCCTCTGGAGGGCAGAGTTTGGTGAAGAACCGTAATGAACTGTTAGAAGACCAAGTTCAAGAGGAGGGGGTGTCTTGTTCAACGTGTTCCCTCCCGGATGCTCAAAGAGGGTGCCTCTCTTTATGGGACTGGCCAACTTTGGGAGGCAACCTTCCCTGGTACCTGCCAGTTCATATTCATATCTTGTCCTGGAAGTTTCTTTTGCTTTGTGACCTTGGATGCTGTCTTAGTCAGTTATTTACCTCACTACTTATTCTAACCCCCTAAGTGTTTTCTTTCAGTGTTTCACACCTTTATTTTTTTAAGCTTTAAATAAAATTTACCCAGGCTAGAGAACTAACACACAACTTGAAACAAAATCTCACTTTCTTTGTGGATTTTCTCAGTGTCTTTAGATGGTTTCATTATTTTCAGCAGTTAGGCTAAATTTAGAGAAAAAAGAGATTTGAAACAATTAATTGTTAACTCTCGGTGGACTAGATAAAATCATTGTTCAGCTTTTCTTTCTAATCTGTCTTTGCTATTTGTTTGATAGAAAGTTTATTTTGAACTCTGGAGCTCTAGAAGCCAAGTTTTGGTGAAAAACAAACCCAGGATTAAATATAAGTAGATACTGTCCTTAGTATCATGATACCTATTTCCCAGAACTGAAATGCAAATTAAATGGTCTGATTTATGTAATGCTCTTAGGATAGTTCATATAATACAGCAAGGACTTAGTAAATGGCAGTCATATCATCAACAAAATGGAAAGACAGACTACTGAATGGAAGAAAGCATTTGCAAATCATATATCTGAAAGGAGTTAACATCCAAAAGATACAACTCAATAACAACAAACCAATCTAGTTAAAAAGTAGGCAGATCATCTGAATCGACATTTTTACAAAGATGATAAACTGATAGCCAACGGATTGAAAAGATGCTCAGCATCACTAATCACCAGAGAAATGCAAATCAAAATGAAATATCATTTCTTATCTACTAGAATGGGCATCATTGAAAAGAAAACAACAAATGCTAGTGAGGATGTGGAGAAAAGGGAACTCTTGTGCACCTTTTTTTGGGAATGCAAACTGGTGCAGCCACTATGGAAAACAGTATGAGATTCATCAAAAAATTAAAAATAGAACTATTTGGTTGGCCAGAAAGTTCATTGGGCTTTTCTGTATGATGTTATGGAAAAACATGAACTAACTTTTTGGCTAACCCAATATGATATGATCCAACTCTTCTGGTGGTGCTGGTGGCGGTTTAGTCACTCAGTCGTGTCCGACTCTTGTGATCCCATGGACTGTAGCCCGCCAGGCTCCTCTGTCCATGGGATTCTCCAGGCAAGAACACTGGAGTGGTTGCCATTTCCAACTCTTCTACCTCTGGGTGTTTATCTGAAGAAAATAAAAACACTAATTCAAAAAGATATGTACCCCCATGTTCATTCCAGCATTATTTACAATAGCCAAAATATGGAGACAACCTAAGTTTCCATTGATAAGTGAATGGATAAAGAAAAGTGTGTGTGTATATATGTATGCACATGTATGTATACACACACATATACATATAAATAGAATATTATTTAACCATAAAAAGAATGAAATCTTGCCATTTGTGACAAAGTGGTTGGACTTTGAGGGCATTATGTTAAGTGAAATAAGTCAGATAGAGAAAGACATATACCATGTAATCTAACTTATAGGTGGAATCTAAAAATAAAACCCAAACCAAACTCATAGATACAGTGATCAGATTGGTAATTGCCAGTGTTAGGGAGTTGAAACTGGGTGAAATGAGTTAAAGAGGGTCAAAGGCACAAGCTCCCAACTATAAAATAAATGTCATGGAATATAATATACAGCATGGTGACTACCATATATTGCATATTTAAAATTTGCTAAGAGAATAAATCTTAAAAGTCTTCATACAAGAAAAATATTTCTTGTAACTATGTGTGGTAATGAATGTTATTTAGACTTATTGTGGCGAAAATTTTCCACTATATATGAATATCAAACCATGATGTTGTACGTAGGAGACTAATATAATGTTACACATCAATTATACTTTAACAAAAAAAACTACTGACATAACCACAATGAGAGAATAATTCATTCAAATCACATTAGATATTGTTTTAACTATATATTTTAATACAATATGTTCTAACTATAAGCAAACAACCAAAAAAATGGGTTGGTAATCAAGCCATTACCAAATATTATAATTAGATTTGAGATTTGAGACTTGATTTAAAACTATTAGATTTTTGACTTGTTTCCATTTGAGCAACTACGCATTTATGCTTCATGTATCTGTTGGTACAGATGGTCACAAGAAAAGATAAAAGCCATGCAGGCAATACCACCTCTTGCATTATAGTTTTCCTCATGGAATAGGAGTAAGTTAGACTCTGAGGAGAGGATTATGTGAAACCGCTAAGTGCTAAAGAATTGATGCTTTTGAACTGTGGTGTTGGAGAAGTCCCTGAGAGTCCCTTGGAGTGCAAGGAGATCCAACCAGTCTGTCCTAAAGGCTATCAGTCCTGAATATTCACTGAAGCTAAAACTCCAATACTTTGGCCGCCTGATGTGAAAAACTGACTCATTGGAAAAGACCCTGATGCTGGGAAAGATTGAAGGTGAGAGGAGAAGGGGATGACAGAGGATGAGATGGTTGGATGGCATCACCAACTCAATGGACGTGAGTTTGAATAAACTCCAGAGTTGGTGATGGACAGGGAGGCCTGGCGTGCTGCAGTCCATGGGGTCGCAAAGAGTCGGACACGACTGAGTGACTGAGCTGAACTGAGCCTCCAAAGCAGTGTTCTCATTCTGTGCTTCACAGACACTGGTGTGTTACGGCTCATTAGGCAGTATAGCAAAAGGGACTCCTGCAGTTACACACAAATAGGAAACAGTTCCCACTTTAGGAAATGGACTGATTTTGCCCTGGGCTGCTCACATCAGAGACCTAGGAATGATATTTGACCCCCTCTTTTCCTCACCTCATGGTACCCAGTCCACCAGAACATCATCTTACTCCATTTCCAATCATACCCAAACCATCCTCCCTCTGTCTCTTAGCTATCCTTTCCAAACAGCTCAGCCTAAGCTGTGATGCGGCCTACCTGCCCCACCTCTATGGCCCCTACTTTCTAGAGCAAGTCCTCAATAATTTTGAAAAGATAAATCCTAGCACCTATTCCCCTGTCTGAAGCCCTCCCTGGCTTCCTATTCAGTTCAGTTCAGTTGCTCAGTATGTCTGACTCTCTGCAACCCCATGGACTGCAACATGCCAGGCCTCCCTGTCCACTGCCAACTCCTGGAGTTTACTCAAATTCACGTCCATTGAGTTGGTGATGCCATCCAACCATCTCATCCTCTGTTGTCCCCTTCTCCTCCTGCCCTCAAATCCTTCCCAGTATCAGGGTCTTTTCAAATGAGTCAGCTCTTCTCATCAGGTGGCCAAAGTATTGGAGTTTCAGCTTCAGCATCAGTCCATCCAATGAACACCCAGGACTGATCTCCTTTAGGATGGACTGGTTGAATCTCCTTGCAGTCCAAGAGACTCTCAGGAGTCTTCTCCAACATCACAGTTCAAAAAGCATCAATTCTTTGGCCCTCAGCTTTCTTCATAGTCCAATTCTCACATCCATACATGACCACTGGAAAAACCATAGCTTTGGCTAGACTGACCTTTGTTGGCAAAGTAATGTCTCTGCTCTTTAATATGCTGTCTAGGTTGGTCATAACTTTCCTTCCAAGGAGTAAGCATCTTTTAATTTCGTGGCTGCAGTCACCATCTGCAGTGATATTGGAGCCCCCAAAAATAAAGTCTGCCACTGTTTCCCCATCTATTTGCCATGAAGTGATGGATCCAGATGCCATGATCTTAGTTTTCTGAATGTTGGTTTGTAAGTCAACTTTTTCACTCCCCTCTTTCACCTTCATCAAGAGGCTTAGTTCTTCTTCACTTTCTGCCATAAGGGTGATGTCATCTGCATATCTGAGGTTATTGATATTTCTCCTGGCAATCTTGATTCCACCTTGTGCTTCATCCAGCCCAGTGTTTCTCATGATGTACCCTGCATATAAGTTGAATAAGCAAGGTGACACTATACAGCCTTGATGTACTCCTTTCCCTATATGGAACCAGTCAGTTGTTCCATATCCAGTTCTAACTGTTGCTTCCTGACCTGCACATAGATTTCTCAAGAGGCAGGTCATGTGGTCTGGTATTCCCATCTCTTTCAGAATTTTCCACAGTTTGTTGTGGTCCACACAGTCAAAGTCTTTGACATAGTCAATAATGCAGAAATAGATGTTTTTCTGGAACTCTCTTGCTTTTTTGATGATCCAGAAGATGTTGGAAATTTGTTCTCTAGTTCCTCTGCCTTTTCTAAATCCAGCTTGAACATCTGGAAGTTCACAGTTCATGTACTGTTGAAGCCTGGCTTGGAGAAATTTGAGCATTACTTTGCTAGTGTGTGAGATGAGTGCAGTTGTGTGGTAGTTTGAGCATTCTTTGGGATTGCCTTTCTTAGGGATTGGAATGAAAATGGACCTTTTCCAGTCCTGTGGCCACTGCTGAGTTTTCCAAATTTGCTGGCATATTGAGTGCAGCACTTTCACATCATCATCTTATAGGATTTGAAATAGCTCAACTGGAATTCCATCACTTCCACTAGCTTTGTTTGTAGTGATACTTCCTAATGCCCACTTGACTTCGCATTCCAGGATTTCTGGCTCCAGGTTGGTGATCACAGCATCGTGATTATCTGGGTCATGAAGATCTTCTTTGTACATTTCTTCTGTGTATTCTTGCCACCTCTTCTTAATATCGTCTGCTTCTGTTAGGTCCATACCATTTCTGTCCCTTATTGTGCCCATCTTTGCCCTTGGTATCTCTAATTTTCCTGAAGAGATCTCTAGACTTTCCCATTCTGTTGTTTTCCTCTATTTCTTTGCATTAATCACAGAGGAAGGCTTTCTTATCTCTCCTTGCTATTCTTTGGAACTCTGTGTTCAAATGGATATATCTTTCCTTTTCTCCTTTGCCATTAGCTTCTCTTCTTTTCACAGCTATTTGTAAGGACTCCTCAGACAATCATTTTGCCTTTTTGCATTTTTTTCCCTTGGGTATGGTCTTGATCCCTGCCTCCTGTCCAATTCCACAAGCCTCCATCCATAGTTCTTCAGGCACTCTGTCTATTAGATCTAATCCCTTGAATCTATTTGTCACTTCCTCTGTATAATTGTAAGGGATTTGATTTTGGTCATACCTGAATTGTCTATTGGTTTTCCTACTTTCTTCAATTTCAGTCTGAATTTGGCAATGAAGAGTTCATGGTCTGTGCCACACTCAGCTCCCAGTCTTGTTTTTGCTGACTGTATAAAACTTCTCCATCTTTGGCTGCAAAGAATATAATCTGATTTTGATATTGACCATCTGGTGGCTTCCTATTAGCCTGAGACTAAACCCAAGCTTCTTCCTTGTCCCTACCTGTCTCTCTGACTTCATCTTCTATTACTGCTCCATTCACTCCATTCTGCCCCAAGCTTTATCTCTGTCCTTGAGTATGACATTCTCAATTCTGCCTGAAGGCCTTTGCCTGGAGAGCTCTTCTGGAGCTACTGTTTATAGCCAACTTCACATACCACCAACCCTTACATGCCGTATCACTTCTTAATTTAATTTGAGAGATCATACGACTATCAGAAATCATGTTGTTCATTTGTTGGTTACTTGTTCGTGGCCTCATCTGGAATGTAGTCCTTCTGAATGTTGGGATGTTGTTATATTTCCAAGTTCCCACTGCAGTGCCTGGCATCTCATAGACACAGATATTAATTGTATAAGTGAATAAAGTAGTAAATAACCTCAGATTCTATACTGCCTTATAGGCAGTATACTAAGGCAGTATTCTATACTGCCTTATAAGTGTGACCAAAAATATGGCCACTAGTTCTTTTATGATATACTCTTTAGCCATAAAATAAAGCATCATTTTTCTTTTCTGTAATGACAGTTTTAGATGAAATTTTCAAAATTAAAACTTGTTTTTATCCACTTGGGGAATTTAAAACTTCAAACGAGGAAGAATACCTTGGTCTCCATGACTATGCAACTGGAGTTGAAGTGTTATTAAAATATTTTTAGACATTCAATTAAATGCTTTCCTTGAGCCCTGAAGCAGCTGGTAAACATGATACACTAAACAAAAAGTCTTTCTTCATTTTTTGTTTTACTTTTGAATGATGTATATATTTTGTAAATATACTACATTTATTTTTAAACCCTAAAGCAACTCTAAAAGAATGAATGTCAGAGATTTATTATTCAAAATTCTTGGACAGGCTACACAGAATATTTTTATTAGATGGTAACTTTAATTAAAGTTAAAATAAACTTTGGGTTGATCAGAAGCCAGTTTAATATATTTCAGTGTTCTTTCTTTTTCTTAAACTAGACTATTTCCTATATGGACTCATGTTTTTAAAGTGGCAGAAACATTTTTCAAATGAAATATTCTAAAGCTTCAATATATACAGCAAATATCCTGACTTCAATAGTCCTTAGTGATGTGAGCTTTGGAAAAATTACTTAACCTTTCTGAGTCTATTTTCTCTTCTATAAATGGGGATGCCTTGCTGCAAGGATTAAATAAACTAATCAATGTGAAGCTCCCAGCTCAGCATCAGACATAACAGACCCTTGATACATGCTACTTGCTTTCTACGTTGCTGTCTCCTTCACTTTACTCCAGTTATACGCAGTGAGCTCCTGCTATGTGCCTAGCACTTGCTTGGTAATGGGTGTAACAACAGTGAACAAGACCTGGTGCTTGACTTCAGCCTTAGAGAAGCCCTTTGCATTAGAGACTTTTAGTGTGGCTTGGAGTTTGATGATACAAGACTTATATCTATTAATATACGTATTTATCTATCTATAACTATATATGTCAATAAAATACAAGTTTTTACCACATGTAGTAGGCAGGGTTCCAAACTCAAGTTAAAAAGCATTGAAGAAGACAAGTATTTTTTTTTTTTAGAAGACAAGTGTTTTTGTGTGATATTCATGATTGTTTGATATGCAGGGTTGCAAAGTCAAGTTTAAAAACATTGGGGTGCACCAAATTGTATAGGTTTCATTCTAGAACTTCCAGCCTTTAACCTTGGGAAAATGCACTATGACTTTCTAAAAAAATCTCTGACACTCTTGTGTACATATGAAGGGCTCTCACAGAATATTTGATTTGTAAATATCAAATCGGTATTACACACGTTTTCTGAGACATTAGAGGAAGAAAGGAGATTTCCAGCCAAGTCTACCATTCTTCTTTTGTCTGTACTTTCCTGTGTGGGATTCATGTTGGACCCAAAGATGGATTCAGTGTTGACAGGTAGAAAGGGGGTGAGGGAAGCACTCTGAGAAGAATAAAGTAGAAAAAGCCTATTTTGTTGTGGCATTAGCATTAAGCAACTATTTTCTGGGAAATATTATTAATTATAGTAATTTAGTAAAAGTTAGAATATGAAGAAAACCTCGCATTCAGATAGTATTCGAAAGCTGGATAAAGCCTCCACAAAGTTGTATTCTAAAATTTTTGACTTCACTGTTGAGGACTTTTGTAATAATTCTCGATTTCACGCTTCTTATTCCAACCCAGTGGGCTTCGTAGGGCATTTTGGTTAAATGTATGATTCCAAAATTTTTCCCAGGCAAGAGGTAGGCATAGAATGGTAAGACTCATTTGACTGAAATCACTGACATTTTAAAAGAAAACAGAAGCATGGCCAAGTTTGTGAAGGTTTAAATTTGTTTAGAAGTGATTTTATGTATGTATGGGGAAGCTTTTTTCACCGTTTCTTAAGCGATATGGTACTTGGTTTCTTCCTGCCACCTCCCTATCTAATGTACTTTATTTCGGCTCTCCTGTACTAGGTACTTTTGCCAGGAGCCCCAAGACCTTCAGTCTCTGTGCTGCCCTCTCCCTGGCCTTCTGGTGTTCCATCCCTACCCATTTCCTTTCCACCTGTTTGGATGGGTCGCCGTATTGGCTTTCCAGATGTTTGGGCTTGAACTGGACAAGTATCTATCTTGGATTCAGTACCCTCCTTTGCCCTTGCTGGAGTAGAGACTCACCAGTCTGTTAAATCAGAACTTATGGGAAAAGCTTAGAGGATACCGACAGGGCTTTGCTTCATTTCCCCTATTCTATACTTTTACAGGGGCTTTCTCAAGGTCCAAGTCCATCGTCAAAGACTACAGTTCAGTGTTTCCCAATCTTTCTACCACCAAGTCTCTCTTAAAATTTTCTTTCCTTATCCCACTTCAAAAAAAAGAATCTTGTCTACCAAAAAGTATAACCAAGGTTATATTTTCCTATTAATTAAAGTTTATGTTTAGCTTGATATAAGTATTAATATCTGCACCCAAATTGATGTGAGTACAATCATGAACATAGAAACTTGATGTTTTAGCCTGTGCATTTACATTTTGATAAATGTATTAATTATAAAGAGAATTTTGATACTAAAAAGCTCTAGGACCTCAAGTGGATCAGGGATCTCAGGATGGGAAAATCATTTAAAGAAATGATTCTAATGGTAAAGATTTCAGTAGGTGGTATTATTTCAGACTCATTGGGAGACTTTGAAGGGAAATGGGAATTTGACCTGCTGCTCAATTCATACTGAATGAACACTTGCCAGTATTTATTAACACATATCTTCCCTTACTCTTATGCACGCTTATGTGTGATATGTATGAATATTTTCTCCTTGTAGAGGTATAGTTTAGGGGAAAGTTTTCTTTGAAATATAATTTTGTATGATAATTTGTGATATGAACTTAATCGTCACTCTTCTCCAAAGTTAGAAAATAGTAGAGGATAATTTTAAACTAGTCCTAATGGGTTTCAAAAAATATGCTAAATATCAAGGATTGAATGATTAAGACCAGACAAATGCCAAATTTTCCCTACCCTCCATTCCCATGGTTTTATTAGCACCATTTTCCAGCAGGGGAAATCCTTAACCATACAAGCTGTGTTTATTATTGAAGACTGACCTTTCTACTTGTGGCAATTTGAAGAAAAAAAGGACCTAACACTTTATAATATTTAAGGAGAGAAAAGAAAGAGTCTGAATTATTACGGGATGCAACAAACCAGAAAGTCAGGAGCTAGAGTGGAGGAATCTTTACAAATAGCTACAAGAAACACCTGAGAGTTAGTGTTGAAAGAGATGTTGCATGTCTAAATTGCTGTCAGATTTTACTAATGGAAACACATTAGTACTAGAACAAATTGTATGGTTTTCAGATATCAACAGTAAAGGAGAGGAGAGATAAGTTTAGGCTTAAGAAAAAAAAATCACATTCTTGAAATGCTATATGCTAAAGAGTGAGAGCAAAAGAATTGTTTGAAACAGCAAGAAAGTAACTCTCCGGGTACTTGGAACAGGATAGCAGATATGAAAGAAGTCACTGTTGAAAAAGAAATTGTTATACATTTATTTTTTGAACTTAATTGGAACCAGCAGGTTTTTTTTTTTCTAAATAAGCACTTAATTTTAGAATTGTTTTCAATAAGCAGAAAAATTGCAGTTGGCAGAGACTTCTCATGTACCATAATTTTCTCTATTATTAACATTTTACATTAGTATAGTATATTTACCATAGTTAATGAATGAACACTGATACATTATCTCAGACTGATGTCCATACTTTACTTGAATTTCCTGCTTTCCCCTATGTCCTCTTTCTGCTCTCAGGTCCCATCCAGGATGCTATGGGACATTTAGTTGTCATGTCTCCCTTGGACTCCTCTAGGTTGTGATAGCTTTTCAGACTTTTCCTGTTTTTGATGACCTTGACAGTATTGAGGAGTAGTGGTCAGGTATTTGGAAGAATGTACCACACTTGGGCTTGGTCTGATGTGCTTCTCATGATTACACTGGGGTTGTGGGTTTTGGCGAAAAAGACCATAGAGATAAAGTGCCATTCTCATCACACACTATCACCGTGGCTTATCGCTGTTGGTGGGAACCCTGATTACCTGGTTGCAGTAGTGTGTATTTCTCAGGTTTCTCCATTGCAGAATGACTCTTTTTCTCCTTTCCCATACTTTTTTGGAATGAAGCTACTATAAGCAGCCATTAGCTAAAAAGTGGGGAGGTATTTGGAATTCTGCATGAGAGATTGTCTGCTCTCCCCACTTATTTATTTATTCAATCATTTATTCACATCAGTGTGAACTCATGGATATTATTTCATATTTGGAGTCATAAATCACTATTTTTTTTGTTCAAATTGTTCCAGCTTTGGCAATGGAAACTCTTTCATGTGGCTCCTGTGTCCTGTTGACGTACTCTGATCATTTTTAATTTTTTTTCTGAGCACTTCCTTACTTCTGGTGCTATAAGAATCTTGTCTCATCTTGTATATTTCCTGCCTCAGTCCAAGAATTAGCCATTTCTCCAGAAAGCCCTGGTTCTCATCCTCAGAGAGTGGTATTATTAATCAAGCTGTGGGGACTCAGTAGAGACTGTCCTCAAGTCTCAGTGTGGGCAGAAAATGACCTATGAGCTATCTTACTCCCTAACAAGCCCCTCTCCCCATTTCATGGAAAGCCTGGAAAAATACAGAAAGAGGTCAAAGAAAATGAAAACTGACTGAGCTATTTGCCCAGGAAGGCTTGATACAAGAGATTGACTTGCAGGGGTCTGCAATTTAACCTACAGTAGTCATAAAATCAGTTCAAACATGTATTTTTTGCTGAAGATATACTCAGCCTGGCATTTGCAATCCTCATTTCGCCTCACCTCAGGAGAACTTGGCTTGCACAGCATAAGTGTGTGTGGGTTTATAGCCTGCAGTTTGAATTTCACTGCACGCAATTTAGTTTCACTTCATAACTGAGCCTCTGAATAAATGTGTTTTTTCATCAAACCAAGCAAACAAACAAAACCACCCTTGAGCTAAAAGGCATAGAATGCCGGCTATCCATGAACTCAATAAAACGCCCACTTGCCATGCTGTGTAAGTGACCAGCAAGGTGCAAATCAGGCATTGCACAAGTCTTTGCTGGGGGAGCTGTATGCACATTGGTGTGATCAGAGGTGTGTTGCAAGGGAAACTTGGCCAACTGCTTTTGTAAGCCATGATTCTCTTGGAGAGTGAGAAGGAAGAAAAGGTTTTAAAATAGAACTAACATAAAAGAAGCAGGTATACAATTGGATAATGATCATAGAGAGCGTTGTGTGCTAGTCACTCAGTTGCGTTGACTCTTTGTGACCCCATGGACTGTAGCTCGCTAGGCTCCTCTGTCCATGGAATTCTTCAGGCAAGAATACTGGAGTGGGTAGCCATTCCCCTCTCCAGGGGAATCTTCCTGAGCCAGGGATCGAACCCAGGTCTCTGACACTGCACGCAGATTCTTTACCATCTGAGGCACCAGAGAAGCCCTAGAAAAGAGATAAGTCCCCTGCCAACTTTATTGAATAAATGGGGGTTGCCTAGAACTGGAGTTCAGCTCTCTGATTGTGAGGCTGGTGCTATTTCCGTGCTACCATATGTTTAATGATTAAAGTCTTACATCTGGCTTATGTTCCATGTTCTTGGCAAGACAGGACATAGATCATGCACCTCTAAGGTTTCATTTTTCCTCCTGGGGAGAAGTGTATAGCAGTAGAAAGCAGGGTATAATCTATGGAGATATCGTTCTTAGCTCCTGAGATAGGCTTTGGAGATTTTCAAGTGCTCTGGATCCTCACTGCTGTGTGCAGGCTTTCTCTAGTTGCAGCAAGTAAGGGTAACTCTCTCCAATTGTGGTGTGTGGGCTTCTTGTTGCAGTGGATACTTGTTGCAGGTCATGAGCTCTAGAGCATGCAGGCTTCAGTAGTTGAGGCTCATTGGCTCTAGAGCAGGGACTCAGGAGTCATGGCTTATGGGCTTAGTTGTTCCACAGCATGTGAAATCTTCCTGGACTAGGCATCGAACCTGTGTCCCTTGCATTGTCAGGTGGATTCTTATCCACTGGACTACCAGGGAAGTCCTGGAAGTCATATTCTAAGCCTGCCACAGGAAAACAAAGATCAGCATAGGCAAAGGGGCTGCTAAGCTGAACATTGTTATGCACCCCACATTCTCAGCTTTACTATTAATGATCTTTATTGGATGTCCAAATCCAGGATACAGCATCATTTCCACAATTATATCAATTATATTTGCCTTTAGAGATGAGACAGACTGGCATATATTAAAGATTATTAAAAGAATGTAACAATTAGCATCATATACTAAAGGACAGGAAATGCAATATGGCAAAGTTTAAGGGAGATTGGGATTAAAGGATCCTCAGAGTCCTAGAATTGGTCAGTGAGTCAGTAAATCTTTATTAAGTACCTGCCATACACCAGGTACATAGGGGACACAAGAACAAAATATTCAAAGTCATTGCCTCAAGATCTGATGTTATCATGGGACAGTTTGTTGTTAATATAGTGGGACAGTTTAAACATGCAAATGGATTAACAGAATACCTTCAACTACTGATAAATGTTCTGAGGAAAATAACAGGGAAATGCAATAGACAGTTGTGGGGCAGGATGTTCTTCAGCTGAGGTGGTCAGGAAGGGCCTTTCTGAGGAGGGGACATTTGGATTAGGAGAGGAAGTCAGGAACCTCAGGATCTGGGCAAGACACTTTCAACTAGAGTAACAAGGAGTACCCAGCTCCTGAAAGAAAACTGACTTGAAATGTGTGAAGGATGGAGTTAAGGCTGGTGTGGTTCAAATGAAATAGTCGAGGAGAGAAAGTAAGGGAATGATGTCAAAAGAGTAAGCAGAGGACAGATGTACAGGGCCTTGTAGATTGTGGTAAGAAATCTGTATTTTATGTGAACGCAATGGAAATTCATCAGAGTGAAAAGCAATATAGTAACTGTTCTTGCTGCTATTTGTGGAACTGACTATAGTTAAAAGATTATTGGGACTTTCCTGGTGGTGCAGTGGTTGCAACTTCGCTGTCCAATGCAGGGGGTGTGTGTTCCATTTCTGCTCAGGGAGCTAAGATCCTGCATGCCTCATGGCCAGAAAACATAAAACAGAAGGATTGTAACAAATTCAACAAAGACTTTAATGGTCCACATTAAAAAAAAATCTTAAAAAAAGATTATTGTAGAAATTTAGTAAGAGATGATGATGAAGTGGCGGTAAAGAATTGCTGAAGGGTGGTCAGGGTCAGGATAAATTTTGGAGATAGAACTCTTTGGACTTTATTATGGCTTAGACATGGGATAGGAGGGAAGGAGAGGAACTGCAAATGACTTGTAGCATTTTTGATCTGAGCAACTCAGTGGATGTTGGTGCTATTTGTTGAAAAGAGGCAGACAAATAAGTCTCTATCTGTCTAGGATGATGTGGTCTGAGGGATCAAACATCCTTTTAGCCATGTTAAGGGTGAGATAGTTTTCAGACAGCCAAGTCAGACAGTCGTGTCATGGACTGTAGCCCACCCGGCTCCTCTGCGCATGGAATTCTCCAGGCAAGAATATTGGAGTGGGTAGCCATTTCCTTCTCCAGGAGATCTTCCTGACCCAGGGACTGAACCTGGGTCTCTTGCATTACAGGCAGACTTTTTACTGTCTGAGCCACCAGGGAAGCCCTTAGAGTGCCATAGAGGTGTCAAATAAGTGGTTGGATAAAAGCTGCTGATGCAGAATTGAGTTGTCAGAATTTGTTTACACTGTTTAAAGCCAAAGTATCGAAGGAGGTTAACTAGAAATAGAATATTGAGATCAGAAAAGAGTCAAAGTCAGAATCCTGGAGGTGTGACCACATTGAGAGCTCTGGTGGAAGAAAAGCCAGCAAGGGAGACAGAGAGACTGGGGAAAGTAAGAGGAAACCTCAGTGTCATAAAATTAAATTGTTTCAGGAAGTATGCACTCTGTGAAATGCTGCTGAGACGTCAAGGAAGCTGAGGACTTGGCAACTTTAATTAGAGTTATATCAATGAAGCAATGAGGGCAAAATACTCCTTGCATTGGGTTGAGCAGAAAGTTGGAGGCAAATAAAGGAAACAGTGAAGGTAGATAATTTTTCCGTAATGGGGGAAAAACCCTAGAATGTGTGGGCACAGACTCAATTAGAATTAATTTGCTGGTGGGAAGATATTCTTATCTGATTGCATTTAGTTTCTCTGTGAAGTATGAAGTGAGATCTCTGGTATTTTTTATTCTTGTCTTCTCAGCTCTTGATTTTCTCTTTTCCCAAATTACTGACAGTAGCATCTTAGCTTTCCTGTAACTTTACTTACAAGTGTCTTTGGCTTGCCATGGTACCTACTCTGGCATCAGACTGATCGACGTGAAATTACAGCATTGATGGTCAACATGGTCTTACAATAGTTTACCTGTCTCAGTTCAGATTTTTGAGAAGGATGGCTGCGGCTCACGCTTGTCTGTTGGCTTTGGGTCAGTTTTACTTCTGATTCTACTGGTTATGGTAGGAGATCTTGGTTACTTAGTAGAAACATACAGCTTATGCCTAATCTTTCATCATGAGCTTTTCCAAAGAATACAATGTGAATTGGATGTGAATTGGTATTAATTTCATGTGACTGCTGTGACAAATTACCACAGACATAATGGTTTAAAACAAATATAAATTTATTTCCTCACAGTTCTGGAAGCCACAAGTCCTAAATAATATTATCAGCAGGGCCAGCTCCCTCCTGAAGCTGCAGAGCAGACTTCATTCCTTACCTCTTCTGTTCCTGGTGGCTGGTTTTCTGTGGCTGGTAGCTGCCTCACCCCCATCTCTGTCTCTGCTTTCACATTGCCTTCTCCTCCCCGTGGGTCTCTCCTCTGTGGATCTGCTCCTATACTCCTTCTGCCTCTGTTTTATAAGTGTATTTGTTGTTGTTGTCCAGTTGCTAAGTTGTATCTGACTCTTTGTGACCCCGTGGACTGCAGCATGCCAGGTTTCCTTATCCTATGCTCAAACTCACGCCCACTGAGTTGATGATGCCATCCAACTAGTTCATCCTCTGTTGCTCTCTTCTTGGTTTGCCTATGACTGCATTTAGGACCCATCTAGATAATCCAGAAAGGTCCTACTTTCAACCTCTTTTACTTAAGCACTTTTTTTTTTTTTTGCCACATAAAGTGATAACACTCTTTTTTGTCATATGATTTTCAAAGTTCTAGAGATTTGGGTATGAACATATTCTTTATTTTGTGGGGTAGGTGGAGATACCATTCAGTACACTATAAACAGGTACTTGAAAACCTGAAACATCTTGCAGGGCAAACATTTTCTCCTCTTTGTCAAACATTTTCTAAAGGCTAAGAGAGAGAGGATGCAAGGGTTGAATTCAAGATTTTGAATCAGTCTCTGAATAACCATCTTATCAAAAGATTTGTGATAACTTAAAGGTACTGCATCATAGTCCCACTGAGAAATGGCACCAGTTGACACCATTTTGGTTATGTAGTAAGAGAAGGCAATTGAACCAAACCTTCTCTTCTTATTGAACTTCTATATTAACAGAATGGAAGGAACAGATGACTGTAGAGAGAAATTGACTATACAGTTAATCTTTGTTTTACAGTGGGGCTACATCCTGATAAACTCATTATAAATTGAAAATATCTTAAGTTGAAAATGCATTTAATACACCTAACCTACTGGCTATCGTAGCCTAGCTTAGCCTTCCTTAAACATGCTCAGAATACTTACATTAGCCTACGGTTGTTCAAGATCATCTAACACAAAGCCTATTTTATAATAAATTTTGAATACCTCATATAATTTATTTCATACTGTACTGAAAGTTAAAACTAGTAATGTTGTATAGGTACAGTATGGTTGTAAGTGTATTGATTGGGATCACGTGGCTGACTGGGAACTGCCACTGCCCAGGATCGGGAGAGAGTAGCATACTGTGTATTGCTAGCCTGGGAAAAGATAAAAATGCCAAATTTGAAGCACCATATCTACTGAATGTGTACTTCTTTCATACTATCATAAAGCTGAAAAATTTGTAAGTCAAACCATTGTAAGTCAGAGACTGTCTATATAGGTATTTTTTTCCATCTAACCTGGGCTTTGGAATGTGTAGTTAAACAATTTAATAATGAAACAGTCAGCTTTTACCTTGCTATCCTTTCTTGTTAGTTGTCAGTCAAAAAGGGGAAAAATGTATAAAAATAGAAAGTAGCTTTTGGGTTTACAAAAGTATGAGAAAAAATGTTTATAGCTTTATTACGGCTGTTAGAGTTATTTCTTCCACCACATTGTGTGTTCTTTGTGAAATTCTCTTGTCCTACTTTCTTCACTCATGAAAGCAGTTACACTGTTGTTCTTGAGACAACCTTTCTTGAGGAAATCCTCCTTTTAAATAGTTATTCTTGTCAGCACTTTTTCCTCCAGTCTTCCAACTGCCAAGTCCCGCCTACTAAATTAGAGGAGAGGAATTACTCTAAGTGTCCTGTCATTGGTGGTGGTTCAGTCATTAAATTGTGTCCGACACTTGTGACCCCATGGACTATATATACCCTTCCAGGTTTCACTGTCCATTGGGTTTTCCAGGCAAGAATACTGGAGTGGGTTGCCATTTCTTTCTCCAGGGGATCTTCCAGACCCAGGGATCAAACCTGCCTGCATTGCAGGCAGATTCTTTACTGACTGAGCCACCAGGGAAGCGCAACATTAAAAGGAAAGATGAAGATGGTCTTAAATTCCTAAGAAAAATTTACTAAAAAATAAATAAAAAATTTATTAATAAGTCCTGTTATTAGGTTGGTACAAAAGTAACTGTGGTTTCAGACTACAAATTTTAAATTATTATAACTAGGCTCAAGCATATCTTAATTAATCAAAATAAGAGCCATTACAATCAACACAATTTTGCCAACAAGAAATAAGTTTGTTTATTCCTGTAGGGTAAAACTGCATGCTTCAGAATTCAGTGGACTCTGGAAAGCATTTTCTGCCTCCTGCTGGTTGTGTAAGCATTTTCCCTGCAAAACATTGTCAAGATGCTTGAAGAAGTGGTAGTCGGTTGGCAAGAGGACAGGTGAAGAGGGTGGATGAGGCAAAACTTCACAGTCCAGCTCATTCTACTTTTGAAGTGTTGGTTGTGCTACATGCAGTCAGGCATGGTCGTGGAAGAGAATTTGGCCCTTTCTGTTGACCAGTGCTGGCTGCAGGCATTGCAGTTTTCAGTGCATCTCACTGATTTGCTGAGCATACTTCTCAGATGTAATGGTTTCACCAGGATTCAGAAAGCTGTAGTGGATCAGATGGACAGCAGACCACCAAACAGTGACCATGACCTTTTTTGGGTACAAGTTTGGCTTTGGGAAGTGCTTTGGAGCTTCTTCTTGGCCCAACCACTGAGCTGGACATTGCTGGTTGTCATACAAAACCCACTTTTTGTTGCATGTCACAGACTGCTGGAGGAATGGTTCACTGTTGCATAGAATAAGAGAGGATACTTCAAAACGATGATTTTTTTGATTTGCAATCTGCTCATGAGGCACCCACTTATTGAACTTTTCTACCTTTACAATTTGCTTCGAATGCTGAATGACTGTGGAATGGTCAGCATTGAGTTCTTTGGCAACTTCTCATGTAGTTTTAAGAAGATTAGCTTTGATGAGATGATCCTCTCGGTTGGTCATTGTCAACTTCCAATGGCTGGCCACTATGCTCCTTATCGTCAAGACTCTTGTCTCTTTTGCAAAACTTCTTGAATTATCACTGCTTTGTACATTTGTTAGCAGTTCCTGCACCAAATGCATTGTTGATGTTGTGAGTTGTCTCTGATGCTCTATGACCCATTTTGAACTTGAATTAAAAAATCACTCTAATTTCCTTTTTGTCTAACATCATTTCTATAGGAAAATAAATATAAAATCAACAGCAAGTAATAAGTCATTAGCAAAAAACATAAAGCAGGAAGTGTACATTAAAATGATATATAACACAACCACATTTATTTAAGAATATATTCCAGTATCAAATGACAAAGTTCAACAATGCAAAACTACTGATTACTTTTGCCCCAACCTAATAGTAACTTTCTCTTCTGGAATGACTAAAATCTCCAGTTACTTCCTATGAGAAGTACTGTCCTTGTGTTTACATCTAGTCTGCCTAATTTAATGAGGTTAAACAGGGACCTGTTTATTCTGTGGTTTGTGGAGTGTTCAGCTGTATCCACAATTACTAAGCCTGCTGGTTTTGCTCTTGTTCTCACCCCTAGGAATAGTAACAGCCTCTAGAAGCTGCATGAAGGAGGATTGACCCAAGCTTTGTAGAAGAACATGGAAGGTCTCCTCTCGGGGTGTTTAGTCACTGAGGAGCTCATTGCTCATTTCCACCTTCAGAGTGGTCTCTGGAGCCTCTGACCTGCCTACCATGCAGGGAGTAATGGCCACACCCAGAGACATCCTCCTCTCTGTCTAGAGGCTATCATAAACCTCCTTGCAGTGGAGCCATTTGGAATGGATTAGGGAGGCTTAGGCTTCCCTATCAGCTCAGGCAGTTAAGAATCTGCCTTCAATGCAAGAGACCCAGGTTAGATCTCTGGATTGGGAAGAACCACTGGAGAAGGGAATGACAACCCACTCCAGTATTCTTACCGGGGAAATCCCATGGACAAAGGAGCCTGGTGGGCTATAGCTCATGGAGTCACAAAGAGTTGGACATGACTGAGCAACTAACACACAGGGAGGCATATCTATTTTCTGTAGTGTGAGGTATAAAGGATCTATTTGAATTAAGTAATAGAGAATTGCATTACCAAAAGTACCTTTAGATGGCAAATGATTTTAGTATTTAAGTAAATTTCTGTATCACCTAGAGCTAGATTTAAGACCTGAAAAGGTCATTTCTAGACCTATGATACCAAGTGATTTTGATGTTCTCTAGGTGTAGCCAAATATGCCTTGCTTTAACTAGCAGAATATTTCTGTAGCAGAATATTTCATAATGTGATGTTGACTGTCCAACACCACTTTTCAGTAAAACCTTCCTTGTTTAAGGACAGTAATAAAAATCCTTCTTTAGTTTTCTGTTTTTTAAGGCATGTTCCTTAGTATTCCCTCTTTGGCCAGATTTTTTATTTCTTTAATCATTTTTCATAGTTTTCACCCCAAACTCTGCCTTGCCCCTACGTTCTTACATACTGAAACTCCTCATGGTCTTCATAAATGGATCTGCCTGTCCTTTGGTGCAGTACAAAGCTTACATCTAGACAAGATATTACCACTCTCATTTTTTTTTTGCTTTAAGTGAAGATTATGGAAAACTGGCTGAATTGTTCTGTTGGCTGATTTTATATGTCAGCTTGACTGGGCCATGATATTTGCCCAGTGCCCAGATATTTGCTTAAATGTATGACTGTGGCTGTGAGGCTGTCTCTGGGTAGAATTCACACTGAAATCAGTAGACTGAGAAAGTAGATTATTTTCCCCCATGTGGGAGGCCCTATCCAGTTGGTTGAGCAGAATAAAAAGGCTGAGTAAGAGAATTCTTTCTTTCTGCCTGACTGTCTTCAAGCTGGGACATCAGCCTTCCTCTGCTTTTATACTTGGGCTCAGGCTGGAACTTACACCATTGGCTTTGCCAGCTCTCATGCTTTGGGTCTTGGACCAGAACTATACCATTGGTTCTCCTGGGTCTCCAGCTTGCTGACTGCAGATGTTGGACTTCTCACCCTCTGTACTGCTTGAATCAATTCCTGATAGTAAATTTCTCACTATGTATGTATGTACCTATCTACCTACCTATCTCCTATTGACTGTTCTCTGGAGAACTCAAACCAATATATTTGTCTTAGGCAGAAAATAAATCTAGGACATCTACCCATGTCTAAAAGTACAAGCCATCAAAGATTTCTTGAGTCATGCCTATAATAGGACACAAGAGTCAATCTTAAGGGGCTCCTACTGGCCAAAAATGGGAATATTTGAGCATTAAAAAATGACTGCCATAGGTCATGGTATCACACCTGACTTGGGCAGAAAGAAGCCCTCTGCTGGCAACCAGGATGTAGCTGAAGACTTGATGATGGCAGTTCTGGGAGCCTCAATCTGGGCAGACCAGAGGCTATGGTGCCCCAGTGGTGAACCAGGATGGTATACTCCAGGTTCTGGGAGATGGAGGGTCTAAGACACTCAGCAGCACCATGGAGGTGAGTTTCGTGTGTCAGGGCCACAGCTGGCCCCTGACACAGGACATGAACTTCAAGATCATGGACCATGTCCCACCCAGAAACCCACAGTACCATTTAAAAAAGACTGCTATAGATAAAAATAATAAACATTCATGAATTAAGAATGATACTTTGAAAAAAAACTGTTTACCATGTTGGTTACCTTTGTAGGTTGCCAGAGCACAACTCAATCTTCAAAAGAATGGTAATTAAAGGGAAAGAATTGAATGTATCCTGTATTTCCTATATAGACTGTATTTCATGATGTAATTTCATATATGTAAGCATATATATGGTAAATGTCCTTCCCCTGCCCACCCCCCACCCGCTCTCTTATTCCAAATTATAGACCATCAGGAACATACCTGGAGCTCAGCAAATTAGGTTTATTAATTGTTGCAGAGAAGGAAACAGGAAATATGGGGCATCTCAGAGGGTGTAAGAAAGGATGTATTACAGGATCAGGGCTACTGTTAGATGATGCTGGGGGTGATTAACTCTGGATTGGAAGGGAGGATAATTTTATGATTATTTTGATGCTGAAATTGAAGTTCCAGTACTTTGGCCATCTGATATGAAGAGCCAACTCATTAGAAAAGACCCTGATGCTGGGAAAGATTAAGGGCAGAAGGAAAAGGGGATGACAGAGGATGAAATTGTTGGATGGCATCATCAGCTCAATGAACATGAGTTTGAGCAAACCCTGGGAGATAGTGAAGGGCAGAGAAACCTGGCATGCTGCAGTCCATGGGGTCACAAAGAGTCGGACATGACTGAGCGACTGAACAACAACAAATTTTTATAAATCCTAAAGAATAATGTGAGGGAATTTAGTAAATCCTATAGGGCAGGCTAGAGCAAGGCTAAAGCTATAAAGCTACTCATATTATCTACAAAAAGGAGCATGTTTAGTATTTTTGTCATGTGCATGGTGACCTTGTTTTTACCTGTGATAAAACAACATTATGAAGTGGTCTTGTTTTTCATCTCATTTCTTCAAGGTTACAAGGTGACTTGCTGTTCTCTGAGATTGTTTATGTCCAATAGGAGAAACTTGAGGTCTAGCTGTGAGTGTCAGGATAGCTTGTAGGGTTTAGGGTTATTTTTCTGTTTCTGAAAGGGCTTTATTATTTTTTATTTTTTAAACAGAATAGTAGAAAATAAAAGCAGAGCAATGAAAGCTTTGGATAACCCCATGTTCAACTCCTCATGAAATAATGGATGTAGGCAAGCGAAATGCCGTTCATTAGGTGAATTGTTAATGGGGCACCTTATGATAGGAGGTCCAGGTTGGCATCAGCTGAGCCTCTGATCAAGCTCAGCATCACCAAATGTGGGAAAGACAGATGTTACGTGCCTCTTGATGTGACTCACAGCATGACCTTTGAAGTACTCTTGCCCCTAAATTTGAATCTGAATCTAGGCAAACCTCTAACCACCAGTTTATAGGAAATAAGAAAGGTGGAGCAGCCTTTTAACTTACACTGATTGCTCCATGATGGAACAATCAGCTAAATATAGAATCTCTAGCAAATAAATGTCATGAAAAAAAGAGAAGAGGAGATATTGTAGATTTAAGGACACTTACAGAACATAGCAACCAAATGCAGTGTGTGAATTCTGTCAGGATTCTGATTCAAGCACATCATACCAAAAGACATTTTTGAGATGATTAGAGAAAACTGAGTAGGAATTGGAGTTAGGTGATATTGAGGAATAATTATGAATGTATTTGTCAAAATGGTAGTATTGTTATTTTAATACATTCATCTCTGTTAGAGATACAATCTGAAGTATTTATGGATGGAAAGATAGGATTACTGGTATTTGTTCCAGAAAAAGAAAGATTGGAAGGTGGATAGATGAAACACAAAAGACAGAACGTTGCTTAAAGCTCGGTAATGAGTCTATTGAGACGAATCATTCTCCTTACTTTTGAGTGCGTATATCTGAGAATTCCAGAGCAGACTGCTTTTTAAAAATGATGAATACTGCTTTTGTTTCATATCGTTTTGACTTCTTGTCCTCCCTTCCTCAGGGTACCATTGCCCACTATTTAGAGTTAAATAAGGGAAGACAGT
This sequence comes from Cervus elaphus, assembly GCF_910594005.1. Lineage (NCBI taxonomy): Eukaryota > Metazoa > Chordata > Mammalia > Artiodactyla > Cervidae > Cervus > Cervus elaphus. The sequence goes on along the minus strand of NC_057839.1, from coordinate 19,602,999 downwards.
TGGCTTCCCAGCTGGCTCAGCGGTAAAAAAATCTGCCTGCCAGTGCAGGAGATCCCCTGGAGGAAATGGCAACCCACTCCAGTATTCTTGTCTGGGAAACCCCATGGATAGAGGAGCCTATAGTCCATGGTGGTGTAGAGTTGGACACAAATGAGTGCATGCATGCATGCACAAGAGAAGTTTCTCAAGCAGAAATAGTTCTATTTTCTAAAGATCTGTTCCATAATTCCCAGATACTGCTTTTGCTCATTCTCTATTTAATTTGGCCATTATGGGCTCTCTGAAATGACAAACGTCTCCAAGACTTATCAATGGAAAATTTTATTTCCGGCCTCATTCATTTCTTCAAGTTTGTGTGTCCATCAAAATAAGAGACCTGTTATAAAAAGAATTGAATAGATTATAATATGGACTATAATTTTTACATGGTGGCCATCATATGCAGTATTTAAAGACTGAGCTGAAAGTTGAATGATCATATTATTACTTTGAAAAATTCTATGGGATTCACCATTTTATGGCATTTTCCACTCAGAAGTAAATCTTTTATAAATGTTCAAATTTTTAGAATCCTCACGGAGCTGGGATAATAGTCGCTGTCTAAAATGGATGGAGAATAAAAGCCAACTGTAAGCGAGTATTACCTCGCCCTCTAGGGCTATTTTTAGTGTCGGTTTTGTTCCGAGAGAGAGAGGTGAATAACCTTGTCATCCGTTTCTCTTTACTAACTGTGCATCCTACTCTGTCTTAACCTACTCATCAGACTGGCAGTTTTGGTTTTTAATTCCTTTCAGATGTTCTGATCACCTTAAAGATTCTTAATAATTCATGGATACTGTCTCAATAAAATATGATGTATGTGCCTATAACCAGAGGAGCAGAATTCTATGTTGTTTGTTATGCATGATGAATGGAATCATGCACAGTGGTTAGTTGCTCTTTTGTGGATTGTGTCTTTTGCAGTTTTGTGGGAGTTTTTATAAAATAGACTGGATATGTCTGTGGTTCCAAATTTCTGTGACATGGTTTTATTTATTTGTCAATCAAAATTATGTCTAACTTCATGTTATGATTTGAGGGTGACTTGTGGCAGCACTTTTGATTGCCTTCATTTAAAAAGTGATGTTAGTGACAGAAAAGTGAAATTGATTTATTATGTGCAAGGACAAGACCAAATAGCACTGTCACTGAAAGTTAAAGTTCACAAATCTTTTCCTTTTATTTGGAGGGATTATTGATCTTCCTTCCATTCTTTCTGTGTATGAGACTAGGCCTGTGTTTTAGGGGATTCTGACATGGAAATAATCAAATAAGGTTATTTGCTCTCCCAAATAACTCAGTTACTAGGAGTAGGGAGACAAAAAGAATGATATATGGGGCCTTCTGAGGGTTCGAAGCAGAGAATGACCAGAGTCTACCTGGAGGGAAGAAGAGAGGTAGGGTTTCAGAGAAAAGTGAGGTTTAAACTGTCTTACAAAAGGAGAAAGGATATGCTAGACAGAGGCAGGGCTGTGAACAAAGCTGGGGAGACCTGAAACAGGACAGTCCATCTGGGGAAGTGCAACTAGTTCAGTACTCTGCAAGATAGTGTGTGTGTGTGTATGTGTGTGTATGTGTGTGTGTGTGCGCGCGTGTGCGTGCGCACGCCCGTGCATGTGTGGTAGAAGGCAGGGTAAGCATGATGATGATTGGAGAAGTTATAGCAAGAAATTGTGCTGAAGATGTTAAGCAAGGCTGAGATCAAAGAGGGCTCTGTGTGTCTTACTAAGAAAATAGAACTTTATTCTGTAGGTGGCAGGGAACCTTTGGTATATTGACCTCTTAATATTGCCCTATCTTTGTCTTGGGCTTTCACCAATGGCCCAAGCACCCTTATGTAGTCAGAGACTCAGAATAATCTCTGAGCCAATAGTAATCTAAGCAAGATATGGACTGTGCGTTTGTTTGTGTCAGTGTTCCTTGAGGAGTTGATGTAGCTTAAGATGAGGCTTTTGAGAAATTTGACACATTTCTCAATTTACACACTAAGAGCATGAGGCAGGATGACAACTTGCATAAGTTTATTGCAGGTAGGATTTACTTAGATACATAGGCTTTCCAAGATGTCATATGATCTAGTGCTTCTAGAGGGACTGTGCTTGAATTCCATGCAATAACTTGATATAAGAACTTGTAGATCTCGTCTGCTTTCTTTCTCTCTTCACACATAGATGAAAATTACTAGTATTTTTGTCTTTTGCTTTAAGCTGTATATTGCCTATACTTTGTTCATGAGTTTAAGAGGGGACTTAATTTGCTAATATTTTCATTTGCAATTCAAGGTTCTGATATTATAATTTAGTCTTTAATTTGTATAGAAAAGCATAGAGTTCAGGCATCAAATATTCCTGAAATAACAGTTCCAATTAGTTCTTTGATGAACTTCAGAGCAAACAATTACTTGTTGTCCTTGAGAGAAGAGTGTGTTGATTCCAGTTTATGCTCTAAATTTCTCTGGAGAGTTGGAAGGGGAAGCTCTGTCACGGTAATCCAATTACCTCAGTTAATCGAGCAAATTGTCAGCTTCTTGAAGGGCATCAGATCAGTTCAGTTCAGCAGCTCAGTCATGTCCGACTGTGACCCCAAGGAATGCAGCACGCCAAGGTTCCCTGTCTATCACAAAATCCTAGAGCTTGCTCAAACTCATGTCCATCGCGTTGGTGATGCCTTCCAAGCATCTCATCCTCTGTCGTCTCCTTCTCCTCTTGCCTTTAATCTTCCCCATCATCAGGGGCTTCTCCAATGAGTCAGTTCTTTTCATCAGGTGGCCAGAGTGTTGGAGTTTCAGCTTCAACATCAGTCCTTCCAATGAATATTCAGGACTGATTTCCTTGAGGATGGACTGGTTGGATCTCCTTGCCATCCAAGGGACTCTCAAGGGTCTCCTCCAACACCACAGTTCAAAAGCATCAATTCTTTGGCACTTAGCTTTCTTTATAGTCCAACTCTCACATCCATACATGACCACTGGAAAAACCATAGCCTTGACCAGGCAGAACTTTGTTGGCAAAGTAACATCTCTGCTTTTTAATATGCTGTCTAGGTTGGTCATAACTTTCTTTCCAAGGAGTAAGCGTCTTTTAATTTCATGGCTGCAGTCACCATCTGCAGTGATCTTGGAGCCCAAAAATATAAAGTCTGCCACTGTTTCCACTGTTTCCCCATCTATTTGCCATGAAGTGATGGGACCAGATACCATGATCTTAGTTTTCTGAATGTTGAGTTTTAAGTCAACTTTTTCACTCTCATCTTTCATTTTCATCAACAGGCTGTATAGTGCCTCTTCATTTTCTGCTATAAGGGTGGTGTCATCTGGGCTTCTTCCTGTGGCATCCCCATGTGGTCTCTAGCATGGTGGCCTTGGGGTAGCAAGACTTCTTACACGGTGGCTCAGAGTTCTGAGAGTGAGTATTCCAAAACACCATGGTAGAAGTTGGAAGGCCTTTTATAATCTGTTTTTGGAAGTCAGGCAGCATCACTCTGTCATCATTGGTCTCTGAGCCAGCCCCCCTTCAGCATGGGAGGTGACAGCACAGGTGTGAATACTGGGTGATGGGCGTTATTGAGTGCAGGAGTCGAGGGCATTTTGGAGACAGGCTACCACACTGAGTCATTACCCAGGCTGGTAAGCCCCTCTTCTTCAGTTCACTGTAATGACTCTTCTTAGAACTGACGAAGAGCTAGTTTTCTCCCAGGAATCTCCCTTTCCCCACCCCACCCTCATTTCTTTCTCTTCCAATATTTTTTCTAGGGAAGCTTGCGATATTTAATACTTAAAAAGTTCTATCTGATCATGACTGTTCATGTTTAAAAGCTTTTATGTGGCACACTATTGATCTTAGGATAAAGACCTTCATTTAGCAAATATTTATTGAGTGCTCACTCTGTCTCCAGCAAACATTCCAGGCCCCCGGGATTTCACAATGAACAGACAGAAACTCCTGTCCTAATGGAGCTTGCATTCTGGCATGTGTGTGTGTGGAACAAAGTAAATAAGTACAAGTATTTTCTATGATGTATTAGGGATAAATATAAACTAGGTGAAAGAAAGGGAAACGATGGGGGAAAGCCTCATTGAGGGGACAGCATTTGAAAAAAAAGAACCTCGAGGTAGGTGAGAGTGGGAGCCGCATGGGTATATGAAGAAGAGAATATGTGCAGAGGGAGTATCAGGTGCAAAGACCATGAGAGGAAAGCATGTGTGCCCTTCTAGGAAAGCTGGGATATCAAGTCTGGGGCATGCAGAGTGAGAATGAGAGTGATGGGAGAGAAGTCAGAGATCTAACAGAAAACTAGACCACGTCGGGCCTTGCAGAACATAGTGTGCACTTCACTTTTCACTCTAACTCAGATAGGGAGCCTTTCAAACTCCTGCTTTAAAAGGATCGCTCTTAGCGGGCCAAGGGAAAAATAGGAAGACTGTTTTCATGGCTACTGCAATAATCTAAGAGCGAGGAGATGCTGGCTTGGGCCCGAATGGTACAGTAAAATTGATGAGAAATGGTACAGTAAAGGATAATATTTTGAAAATAGGATGTATAAATTTTGCTGATAAATTCAACTTATGGTATGAAAGAAAGAGGAGTCACAGATGATGTCAGGCAACTAAAAGGATAGAATTGCCATTGATTGAGGTGGAGGAATCTATAGGTAGAACAGATTTAAGAGAGGCCTTAGTTTGGGTATGTTAAGAAAAAAATCTTTCACATAACCTTCAAAGCCATGTGACCTCACCCCTGACATATCCTAAACCCCTGACCCCATGCTTCCTCCACTCCAGGCTTTAGTTTCATTTTCTTGAATGACCAGTGCCTCCTTCCCGCTTAGGGCCTGTACAAGGCTTTTTCTTCTGTCAGGAATGCCCTCCCTACTCCCCCTCATCTAGTTAATCCCTAGTCCTTCAAGATTTGCTCAATTATTACTTTCTCAAAGAAGCCTTCATGATCTCTTTATCTACATTTATGTTCCTACAGCACCCTGGAAGTATATTTAATGTCTGAAGGTTACCGCTGCAAGGGTGTATGCTATGTGGGGAGATGGACCCATCCTGGCTCCTCCCGGCAGTTTCCCTATTGCCTGCATGGTGCCTGCAGCCTGGTAGCGCTCAATTGTTATTTTAACCATCCCCTTTATTCATTCAAAGACTATACCACAACCCACAATTCTTTTTGTTTTAACAGATCGGCTTAAACTAGTTTCTAGTGTAGAATCTTCAGGAGGATAGACACTGGGCTGATGGCTCTGGAAATCCTCTCAAATGCCTGAGGATACTTTTTTTTTTTTTTTAGTATTAGCAAGGTCATATTATATTCAGATTTGTCCAAGGACTTTCTCCATTTGAAACCCCCCTAAAACTCTCAGAGGCAGATCAGTTAGTGGAGGGAGGGTGTCACTGGTATTCCCCACACTCTGACTGCCGTTTCCTAAAGTCTTACATTTTCCTACACGTCGCAGCTCTCAGATCCTATTTCTGAAAAGCTTAGGCTCTTCCAATGAGAAGAGATGCTGATTCACAGTTAGTGAAATGTCATTTCAATTCTCCGCTACCCTTCATGGAGAATATTTGTAGAAGTGACTTTTCAGCACAGAAGGTGAGAAAGGAAATGGAAGTTATCTGAGAGATAGAAGGCAGTTTATTCCCAGCATATATTTTGTAGCTTACTCTCTAGCTGTATTGATGAAAGACACACAGCAAAATATGCAGAAGGGGGAGGATAGGGGAAGGATAAAGGTATAATGAGGCAGATAGCACTAGGTGAGACACTGCATCTGGGTGAAACTTTATATTTTTAGTTGTGTATAATTTAGGTATAATCATTGTCAATGGATGGTGTTATCTTTATTAAACAGTATACCGCAGTGTTCTGGGGCTCACGAGTGAAATATTTGGTGATATGACATTTGTCCTGAAAACCTCTCTGGAAATCTTAATGGGCATTTAAAATAAACACTAAGACATTAGCCAGAAATACATTCTGTTGCAGAGATAAGCTGCAGGGAGGGGTCCTCTTTGCCTGCTCTAGAGAGTTGGGCTGGGCTGTCAGGGCTGTTCTTGGGAAATACACAAGGTGGATGGGGACTATCACTGGCATCTCCTCCAATGCCCAGGCACTTAAAAAAAAAATCTTCTGGCCATGCCATGGGGTATGTGGGATCTTATTCCCCAATGAGCGATGGAATCCACACCCACTGCTGTGGAAGCAGGGAGTCTTAACCACTGGACCACCCTGCCCAGGTACCTTGATGTAAACCTTTTCCTAATATTTTTGCAGCTCTCATCCTCTTTTCACGTGAGCTTGCCAGAGTTATTAACATCTCATCTCCAGTTGTGTAATGAAAGCCTCTATAATTTATAAACGGATTTTGGAATCAAGTAACACTGGATCCTTTTTTCTTTTCTTTTTTGCGTAATGGCTCCTCTTGAAAGTGAAAGTGTTAGTTGCTCAGTTGTGTCCAACTCTTTGTGATGCCGTGGACTGTAGCCCACCAGGCTCCTCTGTCCATGGGATTCTTTAGGCAAGAATATTGGAGTAGGTAGCCATTCCCTTCTCTAGGGGATCTTCCCAACCAGGGATTGAACCTGAGTCTTCCGCATGGCTGGCAGATTCTTTACTGTCTAAGCCACCAGGGAAGCCCTCTTAACACTCTGGAAATCCTATCATGCCGGGAAGTTTCGGCATAAATTAAGGTAGGTCCAGGTAGAGTTTTTCAGTTTTCACCTTTCTGATTTTCTACTGAGCCAGTCACTCAACTCCTAATTTCTCTGTACTTCCCTCACTCTACCCCTGAACACCATTCTAGCCTTTCACTTTCAGTTAGAGTTGATGCTCAGAAAACTTGTGGACAAAGTGAAATTCGTCCCTTTTGGATATATTTGCCAAAATTCTTTTGGTTGAAGGTGGTTGAAATGACTAACTTAAATTAAAAAGGGAATTTTTGTTTAATTTAACCAGAAAGCCCAAAGGATGAAGGCGTATTTGAGCGCATCCAGAGTTTCAAACAATGGGGTCGGGTTCCTGCTGTGCTGCATTCAGATGTGGGCTGCATAGCACATCCTCAGACCAGCTTCCAGTCTCAGAGAGGGGGAGGCTCTTCCCACCTTTGATATCTCCCTCCCTGATATCTGAACCCCAAAATACCTTGGGATCCAGATTGATAGGATGTTTTTACCAACCAGTTTTGCTTATGTGCTTATTCCTGTGGCAGGGGAGGTAAGATTCTGGTAATATTTCCACCCAAGTCACATGGGACGGGGCAGCCCCAACTTCGGAGAAAGAAATTCAGAGCCGACCATGTAATGATGATGATGCTATCTCCAGGCTGTTCTCCCCACGTGCTGTGGAAGGTTCACCCTGCTGGGTGGGCATTTTAACATCAGGCTGCATTTCATCTCGACACTACACACAGCAGTCCTTTTCCACTCAGCAGCCTAATGCTGCCGCTTCCAAGGGCAGAGCAAAGATGGACAGGGAGATGTTTCGGCTTGTTTCAGCTATGGATAGGGAAGTAAGTTTCAGTTTAAAGTAGGGAAAAACCTTTAGTAGTCCTTAAGAAGAGTCTAAAGATAAAAACTGCCTTGAAAACAGGGGCTTCCATGTCACTGGTTTATAAACAAGGGTCTGATGTCCACATGCAGAATGTTTTAAGAAAGGGTTTGCATGTTAGCTAAGAGTAGAAATAAATGGCGCGTGCTTCTGACTCTGTAGACAGAGTATTCTCTCTGACCGTGCACATGGGTACAGATATAGGCAGGATTGATTATAACACACCTATTGAACAGATTTGAAGCTTGGATTAGGGAAATGTGTAGATACTGTCATGAATTTTTTCCTATTAAATTCTTAAATGTTTCCCTTAAAAAAGTCTTAAGATGGTCTATATTCTTCCACCTCCCCTAGTTTTACTGAGACATAATTGACATATAACATTGCAAACATAGTCTTTCTCAAAAAAATTTTGTATGCACATGAAAGTCTAGATGGTTTTTAGTTTTATATATGTATTTCAAAGTTTTATTTTGACACAGATTTTTGTCTATTTAACCCCTATATTTTCATTATGACTCCCTTTTTAGTAAAATATACTACATAAATATTCAATCCATGCATTTTCTGATCTACTGTAATTTTTTTGTGATTGCATTCTCATCATAACATGAATGTTGTCAAAAACTTGTGAAGTTTTTTCCAAGTTATAGCTTCTAATTATTTGCCATGAGTTAAAGCTGCAAATTTTGATATATAGATTTTTACATTACATGTTTCATTTATCAAATGAAATGATTCATATAAATGGCTGTATTGAACACAGTATTTTTGTAATATTGAAGCTATATATCTTGAAAATTTGGAGTTCTATTTGACCATGAGGGTGATTTTTTTCATAAAAATAAAACCTTTCCATGATTTGAGCTGTACTGTGTCCATAGAGATTTTGAGTCTGCAGACTGGATTCAGACGTGCATGCATGCATGCTAAGTCGCTTCAGTTGTGTCTGACTCTCTGCGACCTTCTGGACTGTAGCCTGCCAGGTTCCTCTGTCCATGGCATTCTCAGGCAAGAATTCTGGAGTGGGCTGCCACGCTCCTCTCCTGGGGATCTTCCTGACCCAGGGTTTGAACTTGCATCTCTTGAGTCTCCCGCATTGGCAGGCGGGCAGACACTTGGGTTCAGAACAAATGTTTGCACTAGATGTGTGGCTTGGGAAAGTTAATGACTATTTGATGTCTCAGTTCCCAGCTTTTAAAGATACTGACAGTACCTGCCTTTTAGGGTGATGGTGAATTTCAAAAGAGGTAATGCAGGCGAAGTCCATGGCACAGCACCCAGCAGACAGCTATAACTCTGCATACTCTCAGCTGCTAAATGTTATTATTTTCTACTTAATGACCTCCATGGATGTGAGCAAAGCTGTGTGCTGGCGGGAACAGCTCTGCCAGTCATCAACAAATCGCAGTTTTAGTTATTCATGGTGATGGCATTTTTTTCACTGATGATTTGCTTTGTTTGAACATTGTTTTCAGCTGAGTTCAAGCATGAGCTCCCTCCTGCCCAATAAGTGCAACTGTTGTTAAAGTGTGAAAAGTGCTGGTATCAAGGTTAGGATTATGACAGAAACTAAAGGAGAGATAGAGAAGGGACACAGTGAAGGACAGGGAAGCCTGGCGGGCTGCAGTTCAAGCAAAGAGTCGGACACGACTGAGCTATTGAACAGCAACAGCAAAGGAGAGCTAATTTTCAAAATTGTGTGTGGTAAGAAATGGTGTGATATTTGGAATCTAGGAAGATGGTACTGATGAACCAATTTGCAGTCAGGAATAGAGATGCAAACGTAGAAAGCAGAATTGTGGACACAGCAAGGGAGGGAGAAGGAGGGACTGATTGGGAAAGTAGTGTTGACATACATATCCTGCCATGTGTAAAACAGATAGCTAGTGGGAAGCTGCTGTCTGCCACGGGGAGCTCAGCCTGGGGCTCTGTGATGACTAGAGGGGTGGGATGGAGGCTCACGAGGAAGGGGATATATGCATACATGCAGCTGATTCACGTTGCTCTACAGCAGAAACCAACACAACATTGTCATTATCCTCCAGTTAAAAAAAACAAGGAGAAATGATGCGTGTTGGGCCCATGCGATGAATTCTTTAACTGTGAGAGCGATTCAGCAGGGCAAAAACTGATTCAAACATGGAAAAAGTGCCATGTCCTTCAAAAAGAGACAAGGGCAAGCAATCATGTAGCCTTAAAAATGTGTGTGTGGCTAGATTACAGAGAATGAAAATTGGAAGCTGGGACCGAGTCCCGAGGCAGTGTTTAAAAACAGTTGGAATCTACAGAGTGCATGCGAAGGGGCTGATACTTACCAGTCACTGCCTGGTCCTGAAGGCGTTTGAGGTGCTAAAGGAGTGCCTCCTGATGGCTGGCCGAGTGTCAGGGGCTCTGAGACAGAACTGAAAACAGCACCGGGAAGAGCTGCTGATGGAAAGTTGATTCTTGTACAAAAAACGGCTTATTAGGTTTAATCTTCATTCTGTTCTGTAGCACCTTAGACTAATGGGAGTTAATTAGTATGCCCATCAAAGTGGCAAGGAGTTTCCTTCAAACTGGCTTCAATAGATATTCACTGTAGATGAAGCTAGTCAATTTTTTTTTGGGAAAGACAATAGATTATAAATTATCAAGGAGGAGAAGGATATGACTGGTTTTAATGTTCCAAAGGACTAGTTTGTGCTCTTACTTTGAGCAAATGTATCGGGGAACTGAACATTTAGATTCCTCTTAACTTGAAGATACAAACCCATAGATTTAATTAGAACAACATTACAGAAACTAACCTATCTTGGAGAAACTTCTACATAATCTGAACTATACTATTTAGGCAGTATCTTTTGAAATTATTTCTATATAATTGGAAATGACATAGAAAATATAATTTTTGAAATACAACTTTAAACCCTTTTTAAAAAGGTTGAACTTTCTTGGTTGAGAGGATGTGAACAGAAAAAGTCATTCTAGAATTAATTTTCATGGCCCTTTGCCACAAAATGATATTTCTATTAATAATATAACATATCTCATGCTATTTTATTTTACTTTTTACAGTTGCTAAATTGATTTTTGTGTGTGTGTTATGAAATAAATAAAACAATTTTTTGAATGGTCCTAGAATTTACTTGACAGATCTTTTGTGTGTAAAGTGTACTGACATCTTTTTTTTTTTTTTGGTTCGTTTTAAATGGCTCATAGTTTTTCAGGAGTAGAGTAAGGTATTGAAGTATATGGATCACACTCAGTGAATAATTTGACATGATGGAGAAAAGCAAATGGGTCATGGTCAAATATTTCTGTTTCCTTTTTCCTTTTTAGGAAGTATAACAATATTTGTTATACTTTCAGAAGTATAACAAAATGTTTGTTATACTTTTAGGAAGTATAACAAAATATTTGAAAACAGAGATAATTTTATAGCACACATATAAAATCAGATCAAGAGACAAGCTTAAGGGGGAGGGATAGGGAGTTTGGGATTGACATGTACACACTGCTATATTTAACATGAATAACCAACAAGGATCAGTATACTGTGTAGCACAGGGAATTATATTGGGTATAATTCCCAATTCCCAATATATACCCAATATAAATCCCAATACCCAATATTCTGTAACAACCTAATTGGGAGAAGAATTTGAAAAGGAATAGATACAAGTTCAGTTCAGTCTCTCAGTCGTGTCCCACTCTTTGCGACCGCATGAACCACAGCACGCCAGGCCTCCCTGTCCATCTTCTGGAGTTATTTCTCCACTGATCTCCAGTAGCATATTGGGCACCTACTGACCTGGGGACTTCATCTTTCAGTGATACAAGTATATATACAGAAAAAGTTCAACAACCACTAATCTGAAAGTTAAAAAGTCACAGTTTTTTTTTTTTTTTAAGATAACTGTTGGAATGATTAAAAAGCCAAATTCTTCCAAAAAGGATATGGCATAACTTGCAGAACTAATAAAATAGTTCAATGTAAACATATGACTTGAAATTTTCTGAGTCATCACTTTTCTTGCTAACGCAGGTCTTTTTGAATTCACTAAGTCCCCTCTTCCCCATATCACTTCTTTTCTAGGAGTTGCCAGGGTGGGTCACTTTTCCTCAGCAACTGACTTAGTCAGCCAGCTCAGAATGGCCTCTGCTCTTCCTTCACTTCTTCTCTGGCACTCTCTTCGATGCCTGCTGCTCCGGTGTCTCTGTTGATTTTACTGCCAGAATGAGCACCTGAGGAAACACTAGCCCTGGGAGTCACTGCCTCTCGCAGGGCGCGGTTGCATCCGCCAGGTGGTGTTGACCCTCTGCTCAGGGCTGGGTTGCCCTGCCTGTACCCCACTGCTGTGTTTCTCTGCCCCTACACTGAGTTTCATGCAGAAGTGACAGGTAGCTTTCTGTTGGTACCAGTGTCATCAGAGTTTGCACCAAGTTGCACCGAGTTTTAACTGAAACAGCATTGTCAGTTTTCTGCCCCCACAGCTCCTCCACAATCACCCTCCTCCAATCACTCCACCAGAAGTGGAGTCTAAGGATGGTTTCTCATCTCTTCCCTATAGATTGTATTTCTTTTAAACATTTTTTAAAAATTAATTTTTAATTGGAGTATAATTGCTTTACAATATTTTGTTTCTGCTGTACAGCAAATTGAATCCATTGTATGTTCATATATATCCCCTCGTCTTTTGGATTTCCTTCCCATTTAGGTCACTCCAGAGCTCTGAGTAGAGTTCCCTGTGCTATACCATAGATTCTCATTCAGTTCAGTTCTGTCGCTCAGTTGTGTCCGACTCTTTGTGATCCCATGAACCGCAGCACGCCAGGCTTCCCCATCCATCACCAACTCCCGGAGTTCACCCAAACGCATGTCCATCAAGTCGGTGATGCCATCCAACCATCTCATCCTCTGTCGTCCCCTTCTCCTCCCATCTTCAATCTTTCCCAGCATCAGGGTCTTTTCAAATGAGTCAGCTCTTTGCATCAGGTGGCCAAAAGTATTGGAGTTTCAGCTTCAACATCAGTCCTTCCAATGAACACCCAGGACTGATCTCCTTCAGGATGGACTGGTTGGATCTCCTTGCAGTCCAAGGGACTCTCAAGAGTCTTCTCCAACACCACACTTCAAAAGCATCAATTCTTTGGCACTCAGCTTTCTTCACTGTCCAACTCTCACATCCATATATGACTACTGGAAAAACCATAGCCTTGACTAGATGGACCTTTGTTGACAAAGTAATGTCTCTGCTTTTTAATATGCTGTCTCGGTAGGTCATAACTTTCCTTTCAAGGAGCAAGCAAATTTTAATTTCATGGCTGCAATCATCATCTGCAGTGATTTTGGAGCCCCCAAAATAAAGTCAGGCACTGTTTCCACTATTTCCCCATCTATTTGCCATGAAGTGATGGAGCCAGATGCCATGATCTTAGTTTTCTGAATGTTGAGCTTTAAGTCAACTTTTTCTCTCTCCTCTTTCACTTTCATCAAGAGGCTCTTTAGTTCTTCTTCACTTTCTGCCATAAGGGTGGTGTCATCTGTTATCTATTTTATGCATAGACTCAGTAGTGTATATAGCAGTCCCAATCTCCCAGTGCACCACTCCCACCCTGTTTCCCCCCCTTGTTATCCATGTATTTGTTCTCTACATCTCTGTCTGTATTTCTGCTTTGTAAATAAGATCCTCTATACCATTTTTTAGATTCCATCTATATGCATTAATATATAATATTTGCTTTTCTATTTCTGACTTCATGACGGTCTCTAGGTCCATCATATCTCTACAAATGGTGCAGTTTCATTCCTTTTGATAGCTGAGTAATATTCTATTGTGTGTATGTAGCACATCTTCTTTATCCATTTCTCTGTTGATGGACATTTAGGTTGCTTCCATGTCCTGGTTATTGTAAATAGTGCTTCAGTGAACATTGGGTGCTTGTATCATTGGGAATTATGGTTTTCTCTGGGTTTATGACCAGTAGTGGGATTGCTGGGTCATATGGTAGTTCTATTTTTAGTTTTTTAAGGAGCCTCCATACTATTCTCCATGGTGGCTGTATCAATTTATATTCCCACCAACAATATAACAGAGTTCCCTTTTCTCCCTATTCTCTCCAGCATTTATTGTTTGTAGTTTTTTTGATGATGGCCATTCTGACTATGGTTTTTCCCGTAGTCAAGTATGGATGTGAGAGTTGGATCATAAAGAAGGCTGAGTGCCAAAGTTTGATGTTTTCAAACTGTGGTGCTGGAGGAGACTCTTGAGAGTCCCTCAGACAGCAAGGAGGTCAAGCAAGTCAATCCTAAAGTAAATTGATGCTGAATATTCACTGGAAGGACTGATGCTGAAGCTAAAGCTCCAATACTGTGGCCACCTGATGTGAAGAACTGACCCATTGGAAAAGACCCTGATGCTGGGAAAGATTGAGGGAAGGAGGAGAAGGGGGTGACAGAGAATGAGATGGTTGGATGGCATCATTGACTTGACAGACATGAGTTTGGGCAAGCTCTGGGATCTAGCGAAGGACAGGGAAGCCTGGTGTACTGCAGTTAATGGGGTCCCAAAGAGTCAAGCACAACTTAGTGACTGAATGACAACATTCTGACTGGTGTGAGGTGATACCTCATTATAGTTTTTATTTGCTTTTCTCTAATAATTAGCTATATTGAGCATCTTTTCATGTGTTTGTTGGTCATCTATATGTCTTCTTTGAAGAAATGTCTATTTAGGTCTTCTGCTTGGTTTTTTAGGCTACCCTGGTGGCTCAGAGGTTAAAGCATCTGCCTGCAGTGCAGGAGACCTGGGTTCGATCCCTGAGTCGGGAAGATCCCCTGGAGAAGGAAATGGCAACCCACTCCAGTATTCTTGCCTGGAGAATCCCATGGAGGGAGGAGCCTGGTAGGCTACAGTCCATGGGGTCACAAAGAGTCAGACACGACTGAGCGACTTCACTTCACTTCTGCTCAGTTTTTGATTGTGTTGTTTGTCTCTTTTATATTGAGCTGCATGAGCTGTTTGTATGTTTTGGAGATTAATCCCTTGTCAGTTGCCTCATTTGCAAATATTTTCTCCCATTCTGATGGTTGGTTTTTCATCTTGTTTATGGTTTCCTTACTATTATTACTTCTTTCGACTGAGAGTATTTGATGCAATGTGAATAGCAGATATTTCAAGATTTATTTAGTCTTTTAGGACCAAAGGCACAAAGAACAGAATGTCCATCTTTTGGGTCCTTGGTTTGCAAAATATGATTAAACTTAAATCAGGTTCTCTTGTTTGTGAGCAGAAGTCTGAAAATTTTTAAGGAAAAATATTACTTTACAGTCATTAAGTTTTAGGTACAGTATAACCAAATTATTAATTCCAAACCAACAAAGGTCATATTAGTGTTAATGAGATTGCTCTTATTTTTATTCATTTGGGAAATTGGGCCACTAATACCTACCTCAGATTTTTGTCTTGAGGATTCAATTAGCCCGTGGGAAAGTCCCTTCCTGTTAGCATGCCCTGTGTTCTTTATGGAAATTTTTGATGTAATTCTGAGATGTACGAATGTACACAGCGAATTACAAGAGAGCCCAGTCTTCAGAGAAGATACTGGTGCCTGACTCCTGCCTCTCTTATTAAGTGTCTGTGGTTTGGAACCTCTTTACTTCAGTTTTCAAAGTGTTAATGGTAATAATTGTAACAGTAACTGCCTCACCCGGTTCTTATGAGGACTAAATGAGCTTGAAACATTATGAAGAGCGTAAAGCAGTACCTGATTTTAGAGCAACCCCTGAATGAATGTTAGCTACTGTTAGTGAGTGCCATGCTGTGCTTACTATATTTTACTGCTTTAGCAGAGAGAATTGCCCATTTGATAGCAAAACTCTGGGAAATGTTGAGATGATTTACACTAGTGATTTTCACACTTGGGGACTATGTCAAAATCATTTGGAACGCTTATTACAACTTCACCCTCAGAGTTTCTGATTCAATAGGTCTGGGTGGTGTTGAGGGGGGTTGTAGTAAGAATTTGTCTTCCTAGCAAGAATTTGCGTTTCTAGCAAGTTCCTGGCTCATGCTGGTGTTGCTGGTAAAGAGCATGTTTGTAAGCTTCTCAGGCAGCAGCTGGCAGAAGAGCAGAGGAAGGCATGGTTGTCCGTGGGTCTTAGCCAACACGGCTGGGATTCAGAACTGGCTTTGTGTCACGCAGAGGACCAAGGGCATGTTTAGAGAGAACACTGCACACACTGGAGGAAGGGAAGACACAGCCCAGTGGGCACCTCAGACTTTGGGGTAAGGATGTGAGATTCTAACAGCTACCAAACGTAGCGAGCAGCTGAGTGAGCAGGTTGGATGCATCAGTGCCTGAAATTGAGCACTGTCAGGGAAGACAAAGTCTGACAAGTAACATATTTCTTAGTTACGTCTTCTTGCATCTTCCCCCCTGAAAACAGCATGCATCTTACAATTAAATGTAGTGATTTCTACCGTCTCAAAAAGTCTTATTGCATTGATAATGGCTTCTCAAAATTGCTCTTCTCTTAGAATCAAAGAAATAATAAAGGAAAATTCTTGGGACAAATTTAATACTTTAGATTTGATTTCATAAAAAACAATGTTTTGATTCCTTTTTATTTTTTTCCCTCCCTTTAATTTGTTAACCATTCATTTGTGCCTTAGAGAATGGCACTAATTTTCTTAACAGTGGGTTTTTCTATAGTTTGGGGCAGGAATGCCTCTCCAAAAGCTGCAAGGTTGAATTGACCCTGGCATTTCTTATTTGATACCATTTAAAGATGCAAAAGTAACAAGGAAAATTTGTACAACTCTAGAAGAATTACATAGGACTGAAGCATGAAGCAGAAATATCATCATGTCTTTTCATATCAGTATTAATGTTGAAAGGTTGAAAAGAATAAAGGTTTGTTGGGATTTCTGAATTGAATAAATATGGGAGGCAGAGAGGAAATATGTTTATGCCACTCCAAGTGTCATTTATACAAATGATCTCCTACACATGAGAAACGCTCTTTGATCAAAGTGTAGCATATTTACATAGGTATGTTTCTAAAGCTACTGGTAATATATTTGATAAATATCTTTTAATAGTAAGGCACTTCAGATATCTGCTCTGAGTGGCACAGGGTCGTTCTGCACATTTTTCCTTCTTGCTCTTAGTATCAGATATCTCTAAAGTAGCAGAAACAAACATTAATACACCAAGGAAAATAACAACCTATGACTTGGAGTCATTTACTGAATTTGATGACACAGATCCTGCCAAGAGATTACCTCAGCAAGTGTTAGTAAATCATAGCATTTTAGGGGAGCATTAATGATATACCATAGGACAAACATTCTTCTCTATCTAAACTTGTGTCAAGCTTTATGTCTTCTTGCAATTTTCTTTGTGTAATGGTGGTACTAGTAAAATGCTACTCTTAATTCCTCTTCCTCCCATGCATTAGAAACAAGTGAACTATATTTATACTTTTCAGACCAATAGTAAAAATAATATTGCTTTGTTTTTTGTTGGGGGATTTCTTTCAGGGTAATTAGAGGTTATAGAACTTGGTAAGAAAACTTTTTCAATGATGTTGGAATGACATTTGTGTTGTTGGCATTATCAAACAATGCAGAGGCCACCAAATGCTGTCTCTAGTGCCTTATTAACACTCCTGGAAATGACTTTGAAAACACAAAACTTTCTGTGTAAGCAAATGTGAAATGGCAATATAAAGTTGGCATGGAAGTTTTTTATAATTAAAATTTGGAAGGCTTTGCTGATGTTTCTGCAATGTGTCCTGAGATTTCTTGCTAGATTTGCTGCTGTTTCTAAACTACATCCTGAGATTTTGTGGCAGTATTTCTCTAGTTGCAGGGCAAGTTGGGATAACTCTGTCCTTGTTGTATCGGGGCAATAGTCAAACAATCAAGATACAAGTTCCTTTTCTAGATATGTCACTTTATCAGATAGTAACTATGCTCACCTGTTAATAGACACCTACCTTCAGTATCTTGAAAGGTTGTTTTTTTTTTTTTTTTTTTTTAATTTTTCATGTAACAGTAGATCTGAAGTAGGTAGTTGCTGGTGCTAGATTAGTAGCTCAAGAATTTCCTGGCCAAAGCCTCAGCAATTCTTTCATTCTTTCCGTCATGGTCCCAAGATGGGTGCTGGAGCTTCAGCTATCATGTCTGCTTTCCAGTTGAAAAAGGAGGAGGAGGGGAAGTGTGAAAAGGAATTTCTCAGAAGCTCCACAGAAAGCTTTTACTTTTATTTCCTATCTTTTGCATTCATATCTTCAGAGGAAATAGGGAAATGGAGTTCTTCAGCTGGACGTGTAACTCAGGGTTCTGCTACTAATGAAAAATTGGAAGACACTCTTTGACACACTAGTAACTCCCAAAGTGGTCCCTCAGTTCTTGGGAGAACATGCAGGGTTCTCTATATTCTGGCCCAATCTCTTCCCAGCACACTGTGCCTAGTCCCATTGTATCATGCTTCTCTGACTTCATTCACATTATCCACTGTTTCAGTCTAGCAGCTCTGGAAGCAGCTCCTAAGACAAGGTTTTTAGTGCAAGTGGTTTATTTGGGAGGCATAGCAGGGAAGTGAGACAGAAGTTGTTGTTATTAAGTGGCTAAACCATGTCTGACTCTTTGCAACCCCATGGACTGCAGCACACCAGGCTTCCCTGTCCTTCACCATTTCCCAGAGTTTGCTCAAACTCATGTCCATTGAGTTGGTGATGCCATCCAACCATCTCATTCTCTGTCATCCCCTTCTTCTCCTGCTTTCCATTCTTTCCAGCATCAGGGTATTTCCAATGAAACAGAAGGGAAAGCAGTGAATAAAGGTTCTGTTACCAAGTCGACTACCACTACAGGCAACTGGAGCTTGATTGCACAGGGAATACATCCTCTGATTATCAAAGGTAAAGAACCTTCCACATTTATACACAACTATTGTCAGCCATTGATGAGGTCTATTCCTTGGCTATTTAATCCCTTAGCCGTTTGGACCTGTCATAACTAAGCAGAATTGCCTTCCCTGACTCCTGAGAAAGCCCTCAAGCAAAAACACTTAGATTCTGGCAGTGGAAAGTCATCCAGTGGTAAGGTGTGGATGGGCACCTACAGCATCTACTCCACCCAGTCTACCTGTGAATGTCCTTTCCTTATTTCTGTTGGTCTGAGGGTTTCATAACCCTATGAAGAGTTAACATCCTTGAATGGTTAGTTTTCCACCACTGCATGACAAATTTGTTATTGCTGTTTAAGTAGCTAAGTCATGCACGACTCTGTGATCCCATGGACTGTAGCCCACCAGCCTCCTCTGTCCATGGGATTTCTCAGGCAAGAAGACTGAACTGGGTTGCTGTTTCTTTCTCCAGGGGATCTTCCCAACCCAGGGATTGAGCTAGCATCTCCTGCATTGGCTGGTGGATTCTTTATTGCCAAGCCACCAGGGAAGCCTGCATGACAAATTACTATGAACTTAATGGCAAAACTGCACTTACTTATTAGCTTACAGTTTTGTAGAAGCCTAGGTGGGCTCAGCGATGACATGCTGCATCCTTCTCTAGCTTAGATTTCTGACTTCCTCTTCTGCACCAGCTGGAGAAATAGTGGTAGAGTTCCCTGAGTAGAGTTCTTTGTGCTGCCCAGTAGGTTCTTATTAGTTATCTAGTGATATTTTACACATCGCTGTCATTTAGTCACTAGTGAAAAGTGAAAGTTGCTCAATAGTGTCCAACTATTTGTGACCCCTTGGACTGTATCCTGCCAGGCTCCTCTGTCCATGGAATTCTCCAGGCCAGAATACTGGAGTGGGTAGCCATTCCCTTCTCCAGGGCATCTTCCTAACCCAGGGATTGAACCCAGGTCTCCCACATTGCAGGTAGATTCTTTACCATTTGAGGCATCAGGCAAGTCCCATTTAGTTGCTAAGTCATGTCCAATTCTTTTGTGACCCCATGAACTGTAGCCCACCAAGCTCCTCTGTTCATGAGATTTTCCAAGCAAGAACCTTGGAGTGAGTTGCTGTTTCCTTCTCCGGGGGATTTTCCCAACTCAGGGATTGAACCTGTGTCTCCTGCATTGGCAGGTGGATTCTTTACCACTGCGCCACCAGGGAAACCTATTTTATACATAGTGGTGTATATATGTCAATCCAAATCTCCCAAATTCATCCCATGTACATGTTCCTTTATCAGAACATATAAAACTCATTATTGCTCTCATTACTCTGGAAGACAAATTCTGGAATCATGCAGTGAAAGTTCAAATATGATTTTACACTGTTTAAGACTTAGAGAATTACCAATAGCCCCAGAATGAATGAAGTGGCTAGGCCAGAGTGAATATGATGCTCAGTTCTATTTGTGTCTGGTGATGAAAGTAAAATCCAATGCTGCAAAGAAGAGTATTGCATAGGAACCTGAAATATTAGGTCCTTGAATTGAGGAAAATTGGATGCAGTCAAGCAGGAGATGATAAGAATAGCCATCGACACCCTAGGAATCTGGGAACTAAAATGGGCAGGAATGGTCAAATTTAATTCAGATGACTGTTATATCTGCTACTGTGGGCAAGGGTTCTATAGAAGAAGTGGAGTAGCCCTCATAATCAACAAAAGAGTCTGAAATACAGTACTTGGGTGCAACCTCAAAAATGACAGAATGGTCTCAGTTTGTTTCCAAGGCAAGCCATTCAGCATCATGGTAATCCAAGTCAATGCCCTGATGCTGAAGAAGCTGAAGTTGATCATTTTTATGAACACCTAGAAGACTTCCCAGAACTAACGCCTAAAAAAGATGTCCTATTCATCTTCGGTTATTGGAATGCAAAAGTAGGAAGTCAAGATATATCTGGAGTAACAGGCAGGTTTGGTTTTGGAGAACAAAATGAAGAAGGGCAAAGGGTAACTGAATTCTGCCAAGAGAATGCGCTAGTCATAGCAAATACCTTTTTCAACAACACGAGACAACTGTCCACATGGACATCTCCAAACGGTCAATACTGAAACCTAATTGGTTATATTCTTTGTAGCCTAAGATGCAAAAGCTGTAAACAGTCAGCAAAAACAAGACCTAGAGCTGACTGTGGTTCAGATCATCAGCTTCTCATAGCAAAATTCAGGCTTAAGCTAAAGAAAACTGGGAAAAACAATAGGCCAGTCAGATATGACTTAAATCAAATCCCATATGGATTCACAGTAGAGGTAACTAATATCTATTCAAGGGACTGACCTAATTAACAGCATGCCTGAAGAACTATGGGCAGAGGCCCATAATATTGCATAGGAGGCAGCAAACAAAACCATCCCAAAGGAAAAGAAAAGCAAGGAGGCAAAGTGGCTCTCTGAGGAGACCTTACAAATAGTGGAAGAACGAAGAGAGTAAAAAACAAGGGGGGTGGGAAGGTACATCCAATCAAATGCAGAGTCTCTTCTAGCTCAGAAAACAGCTAGAAGAGACAAGGAGGACTTCTTCAATGAACAATGCTTACTAAGAGAAGAAAACAACAAAAGGGGAAAGACTAGAGATCTCTTCAGGAAAATTGGAAACATCAATGGAGCATTCCACCCAAGATGGGCACGATAAAGGATAAAAATGGTAGAGACCTAGTAGATGCTGAAGAGATCAAGAAGAGACGGAAACAATACATGGAAGAACTATATAAAAAAGATCTTAATGAACCAGATTACTATGATGATATGGTTAGTCACCCAGAGCCAGATATTCTGGAGTGTGAAGTCAACTGGGCCTTAAGAAGCACTGCTATTAATAAAGCTAGTGGATGTGATGAAATTCCAGAAGAACGATTCAAATTCCTAAAGGATGATACCATCAAGCTTTTGCATTCATTGTGTCAGCAAATCTGAAAGACCCAGCAGTGGCCACAGGACTGGAAAAGGTCAGTCCTCACCCCCATTCCCAAGAAGGGTAGTGCCAAAGAATATGCTAACCATCAGACAATTGCACTCATCTCCCATGCTAGTAATGTCATGCTTAAAATCTTGCATGCTAGACTTCAACATTATGTGAACCAAGAACTTCCAGATGTCCAGGTTGGGTTTAGAAAAGGAAGAGGAACTAGAGACCAAACTGCTAACATCAGTTGGATTATAGAGGAAGCAAGGGGATTTCGGAAAAATGCCTGTCTCTGTTTCATCTACTATGCTAAAGCCTTTGTGTGGATCATGACAAACTGTGGAAAACTCTTAGAGAGATGGGAATACCAGACCATCTTACCAGTCTCCTGAGGAACTTGCATGTGAGTCAAGAAGCAACAGTTAGAACCCTGTATGGTACAACTGACTGATTCAAGATTGAGAAAGGAGTACAACCGGGCTGTCTGCTATTACCCTGTTCGTTTAACCTATATGCTGAGCACATCATGAGAAACGCCGGTCTGGATGAGTTACAAGTCAGAATCAACATAGGCGGGAGAGACATCAACAACCTCAGATATGCAGATGATACCACTCTAATGGCAGAAAGCGAAGAGAAACTAAAGAGCCTCTTCATGAGGGAGAAGGAGGAGAGTGAAAGAGCTGGCTTAAGACCCAATATTAAAAAAAACCAACCAAAAAACAAGATCATGGCATCCTGCCCCTTTACTTAATGGCAAAAAGAAGGGGAAAAGGTAAAAGTAGTGACAGATTTCTCTTCTTGGGCTCCAAACTCACTGCGGATGCTGACAGCAGCCATGAGATCAGAAGACAATTGCTTCTTGGAAGGAAAGCTATGACAAACCTAGACAGTGTGTTGAAAAGCAGAGACGTTACTCTGCCTACAAAGGTTCATCTAGTCAAGGCTGTGGTCTTCCCAGAGGTCACGTACGGTTGTGAGAGCTGGACTGTAAAGAAGGCAGACTGACAAAGAATTGATGCTTTTGAACTGTGGTGCTGGAGAAGACTTCTGAAAGTCCCTTGGACAGCAAGGTGATCAAATCAGTCAATCTTAAGGGAGATAACCCTGAATATTCACTGGAAGGACTGATGCTGAAGCTCCAGTATTTTGGTTATCTGATGCGAACAGATGACTCACTGGGAAAGTCCCTGAGGCTGGGAAAGATTGAGGGCAGAAGGAGAAGAGGGTGTCAGAGGTTGAGGTGGCTGGGAGGCATCACCAATGCAATGAACATGAACTTGGGCAAACCCTGGGAGATGGTGAGGGACAGGGAGGCCTGGTGTGCTGCGGTCCATGGGGTCACAAAGAGTTGGAAACAATTGGGTGACTGATGAGCAGCAATAGCAAGACAGAGCAAATTGCTAACCTAATTTAATTTTCTTTGAATTGTTAAATTTCTTTGCTGGGTTGTTTTAAAATTTAAAGGAGATATTGATACTATATATATGCAACCTAATATAGCATTTGACACTTCACAGAGAGACCCTCTCTAAATGGTGGCTTTCCTTTTTCTATATTTATCTGCTTACTCTTCACCATAAGCGTACAGACAGTGTGGATTATATTTTATGCATATTTGTGTTTTAGAGCTTTAGCATAGTCCTGTATTCCTTCACGGATTTCAATATTTGTTGAAGGAATGAGTACATTATCTTCTTGTCTATTTCCTTATCAAACAAATGAGAGCATAATTATATTTCTTCTACTTTCAGAATTGGTTGTTAAATACATATAAGGTAGTTGATATGAATGTACTTTGCTTAATATATCAATGGCTTGGGGTGGGGTTGATGTACTCAATTGTTAAAAGGGCAGAGGAGTGAGTAGGCAACTTGGTTTGTTGATGATTCTCATGCAGCCATTAGTTTTAATTACATGTCCAGTTGTGGGAGCTAGTTTTAAGCCCCTCACTTGCTATAACTGATTTTTCCAATAAGGATACATTTTTTGCAGGCAAACCACATGATACCTAAACTCATGCATTTTCAACTGATCAAAAATTCCTGGGAGTATAAAATGCAACAGAATGTAGAACAACAGGAATGGGGCTTACACAATGAAGGAATAAAGGCATTAGTTGTTTTTTTTTTTTTTTTTCTCATGAGGAGTGAAGGATTAAAATCAAAACAAGTTAGCATAATTTACTGTTAAGAGATACAGAAGACTGTGTATGGGAATTGGCCTAGAGTAACACATTGACAGGTTAGACACTTTCATTTGAGAGAGATTTGACTAAGATGAAAACTGGTGAAAGTGGTTACTGCATAAATTGGTATTCATAAGCCTAACTGGTTCAATGGTTTTGACTATACTGTTGGATTAATTTGGTCAGACAGCTTGTCAGTTAGATTCATTTTAATGATTTACTCTATTAAAATAATTCTCTCTTTTTTTTTTTTTAAATTAGTTGGAGGCTAATTACTTCACAACATTTCAGTGGGTTTTGTCATACATTGATATGAATCAGCCATAGATTTACACATATTCCCCATTCCAATCCCCCCTCCCACCTCCCTCTCCACCCGATTTAATTGGTTTTATCATCAATGGTAGGACATTATTAAATCAACTCTTCAGTTAAGACTAAATGGTGGAAAGAGGTTTGTGTGCTAATTTAGCTCAGGACTTTATTGTTGAAAAACATCACCATTAGCTCATTCTCTGTTAAAATATTTTTCCAGTTGTCAGTGGATGGGTTTCACAATTTGTCTGGAAAATTCAGGCATGCTTTCTGCTTCTCCGAGGCAGCAGCACAGACACATACTAAGGTGGTTCAGTGATTCGTGAGATTATTTCTAAACAGAAATTCTGAAGGCAGTGTGATGGGCTTGTCAGATTTTAATGTTGTCCTGAGTTTACTTGTCTCATGAGAAGTTTAGGTATTCACATTGTAGGTTGTTGGAGGGACACGCAATAGATTCTGTTCTGCCAAGCACAACATTTTAAGCACCATAATCATGAAAGGTATTTTGGAATGAAAAGTACTCAGCTGTTCGGGAATACTGTTTTTTTCTTTAAAAAATTTTTTTTAAAAGTGAACAAGTGTTTTTTGAAACCCACAGGATGAATATAAATTTTTCCAGAGGGAAGCTTGTGGAGAGTAACTGTGGCTTGTTCCCTCATGTTTAAAGAATGAGAAAAGAGCTTTTTAAAAAGTAATTGAAAGTACTTTTCATGAAGGAAAATTTTCCTGTTTTTGTTACTCTGAAATTTTAGCTTTTCAATTCTAACTGGGATTCCAGCCATTTGGAGTTAATGTCTTAAATCCTTTTTGAGTGATGTGTCCCCATTCACCAGTAAGTGATGTGAAAGTAACTCATCCCACACATTGAAGAAAACTATTTTATCCTTCCTTGCATTTTGTGTTCAGTAGTTGGATCAGAATTTTTTTCAAAGTAGCAAAAGTTGCTCAGTCGTGTCTGACTCTTGGCGACCCCATGGACTGTCCATGGAGTTCTCCAGGCCAGAATACCAGAGTGGGTAGCTTTCCCCTTCTCCAGGGCATCTTCCCAACCCAGGGATCAAACTCAGGTCTCCTGCATTGCATGTGGGTTCATTACCAACTGAGCCACTAGGGAAGCCCAAGAATATTGTAGTGGGTAGCTTATCCCTTCTCCATCGGATCTTCCTGACTCAGGAATCGAACCAGGGTTTTCTGCATTGCAGGCAGATTCTGTACCAGCCGAGTTCAGTAGTTGTTCAGTAGTTGGATCAGAATTTTTTTTCAAAGTAAAGTATTGATAAAAGTGTATGTATTTATTCTCAGTTAAATTTTACAGAAGAGGAGAGAGTTTGTAATGGTAAAGTATAATCTACTAATTTATGTTCTCCTTTCTTTTTTAATTGTGTAAGGTGGGTGAGACCAGCTGATGATTATATTTCTTAGGTTATAGTACACCATTATCATCAATCTATGTAAACTTGTCTTTAGCCTTATTTTTTTTAATTGATTAATTTAATTCTATTTCTGCCCTCAAATGCCTCCATCCTTGTCCACAAACCTCTAGCATGTTGCATTGCTTGTGTGTGCTTTTAAAAACTGGTGTTGGTTTTTGTGTGCATGTTTTAATGTGCACAGTTATATATTGTCTATAATTATATTGCTATATAAAGTTTCATTATATCTCACTCAGCATTAATATTGAATTCCATCCATGTTGCTTTATGTTTCTTCTGAAAACCACATACTTTTCCATTGTGCACATGTACTCTATTTCACTTTTTATTCCAAATTAATGGACTTTCTTTCAACTCTTTCCTACTGCAAATAATGCTGCAATGAATGCTCTCATACATGGACCTGTGCATTTTTTCCACAAAGTAGCCAAAATATAAACTCCCTCCATTCCTACTTAATATTAATTTCTTGCTGGAAATAAATTCATTTTTTAAATTAGTGATTTATTTGGCTTTTTTTTTTTTTTTGGTACATTGGAATTTTAGTTTGCAGCCTTGAGTTGTGCTGTTTGCTGTTTCTCTGCACTCTTACTTTCCTACTTAGGAATTTTTCAGATGGCTCCAGGTGTTCACTGAGCTTTCTCCACACTCTGATAATTGGTATCATTGAACTGTGGACATAGGACTGAGGTCCTGGTTGGAAAGCTGATTTTTCTCCCTTCTGTTTCTTGAATGTGCGGGCATCCTTAGGCAGCAGTCTCAGTTTATATCATCTCAGCTTTCTTTCACAAGCACAGCTCCACTCCAGTTCTGGCTTTAAGCAGTCAGCCTGACTTAGATTCTTTTCTCATCTTGAGTACTTTGGTTCCCCATTATTTAATCATACTGATTCTTCCTGGCTGCATAGCATCCTTGTTACACAGTATCTCTACCAAAAGTACACAGTTATGAATTTTTAAACCTTTTCTTTTATCTAAATCATTTTTGCTTGGGCACTTGACATGCCATTAAAAATATACACATATTGCTGGCCCTTGAAGCTCTGGTTCTTCCTTTAAGTTTTTGTTTTTTTACAAGTTGAAGTTTTTCTTTTTAGATACTTTTAGTTCAAATGACATGGAGTTCAGAACTGGGTTGAAAGGTCCTGAAAAGATGTCTAATTCATATTCTTTGCTACTGCAAAAATACAGTCTTTGTTCTTTGCACAAGTCTTCGGAGAATAACAGCCCATCTATAAGGCAGATATCAGATTTGTTCACTGCTTTAGCTTGACAGGATGTAGCTTGAAGTTCTAATTGAATGACTTTTCAAATTCAAGAAATAGAAATGTACATGTGACTCTTTAGTTTTAAATCAGGAAAGATTGGAGGCAAAAGGAGAAGGAGGCGACAGAGGATGAGATGGTTAGATAGCATCATTGACTCAGTGGACATGAATTTCTAAACTCCAGGAGATAGTGGAGGACAAAGGAGTCTGGTGTGTTACAGACTATGAGGTCATTAAGAGTTGGACACGACTTAGTGACTGAACAACAATGACATCCTTCACTTCGTATATTGAGTACATCAATAAAGTTTCATTAGCTTCACTGCCTCATAAAGCTCTTGAATCCTTCATTTATCTTTGTATTCACTGCTAATGATGCCATCATCACAGCTGTAGTTTCTTACCTGATTTTCTTGACTGGCCTCCATACATTCACTTTGGCCTCCTTCCAATTAGTATTTCACACCTTTATGATTTCTTTGAGCTGCAAAACTGACCATTTCCTGCTTAAAAAATTCTTTAATGATTCCTCATTGCTCAGAGGCTGGTTTCAGTATACATCTTCAGGCTTCAACTTACATGTATGCACTGAACTACACAGATATCTCCAATCCCCAGTTTTGTCATGGAGCCTTAGTACACATGATTTTATATACCCGAAAGTTCTTTTGGTGGTATTGTAGTGTATTAAAAATGTGCTCAAATTCCTTGATACTCCTCCCATTGAGAGATGGTATTCATTTTCCTTCTGTTGCATCTGGGCTGGACTATAATTACCTTGACCAAGGAAGTACAGTGGAAGTGATGTTGTACCAGTTCCTGCACTAACCTTTAAGAGGACTGATTGCTTCCACTTAGTCTCTTAGAGCCTGAGCTGCAGCTTTACAATTTGACTATCTGTCTGGAAAGAGAATATAGAAGGGAGGCTGAAGAGGGGGCCCAGGTAAGCCCAGTTTTCGCAGGCACATCCCAGCCTAGAAGCCAGCCATGTGAATGAAACCATCTTGGACCCTCCAGCCCAGTTTCCAGCTGAATATCATGGGATAACCCCTCATGATTCCACATGGAGCAGGAAATTGTTCAGTTAAAATCCTGACTCACACAATTTTAAGAAATAGCAATAAAATGTTGCTATAAGCTATTAAGCTTTTTTGTTGTTGATAGATAACTAGAAGAGCCATCTTTCCCTGACAACCTTGATAACCCATGTGTCCATGTTATGTTTCCTAATGTCGGCTCAAACATCTCATCCTTGGAGAAACTAATTCCCATTGTTATTTATACTCTCATGAGAACAGGCTCCTCTCCCTTGTAGTATTTGCTACAGTTGAATTTTATATTAGGCTGATGAAAATATGATTAATAGTGGTGTTTATGAGAAGGGCAGGGATTGTGTCATTTTTATTGTTTACCATTGTGCTTCTAGCACCTAACTCTGTCAGGCACACAGTTTTGTTCAATAATGAATTGCTGAATGATTGATTAAATGAATGAATGAATCCAAGATCTATAGTGGCTGGGAGTGATTCAGCGCAAGTAAACTCAGCATTTTCTTGTCAGGCAGGAAGAATAGGGCAACTATAGATTCCATTTTCCTTTAAGGGGGATAGATACTGAAAATTAGCCCATTCTGAAGTGTTTTATTGACTCAAGTGGAGCAAACATCTTCCCATCAAACGTAGTGTTTAGTTTTAGAGGTATTTTGGAGTGATGCAGAGAAACATGCATCCTTCTAAAAATCATTGGCCAGATTTTAAAACTGAATTGATTTATTGGGCAATTTAGTTAAATTGTCAGTTAGTGTCAAAGTTGCCAATTGGTTTGTTCTATTTCCTAAAACCATGAGTCAAATTCATTTTATGGTTGAATGAGAGTCCCTTGGACTGCAAGGAGATCCAACCAGTCCATCCTAAAGGAGATCAGTCCTGGGTGTTCATTGGAAGGACTGATGCTAAAGCTGAAACTCCAATACTTTGGCTACCTCACGCGAAGAGTTGACTCATTGGAAAAGACCCTGATGCTGGGAGGGATTGGGGGCAGCAGAAGAAGGGGATGACAGAGGATGAGATGGCTGGATGGCATCACCGACTTGATGGACATGAGTTTGAGTAAACTCTGGGAGCTGGTGATGGACAGAGAGATCTGACATGCTGCAATTCATGGGGTCACAAAAAGTCGGACACGACTGAGCAGCTGAACTGAAAATAAAAAATATGTTAAATAGTATATATATTTATCACATTTACATTTTATGCAAGAGAGTATGCATTCTGAATGATGAAAGAAGGCAGCAACTTTCATACGAAGGTTGACATCTGAAATGATTTCTTTCTAGGAAACTTTGAAATTTATGAGGAAGTCAAAGTCATATGAGTGAATTTTCTGTCAGTTCATAAAATATTTATGGGTGGAATGACTCCAAAGGACTACGTCTGACACTTTTAAAGTTTCCTTCAAAACAATACCATTCACCATTGCAACAAAAAGAATAAAATACTTAGGAGTATATCTACCTAAAGAAACAAAAGACCTATACATAGAAAACTATAAAACACTGATGAAAGAAATCAAAGAGGACACAAACAGATGGAGAAACATACCGTGTTCATGGATTGGAAGAATCAATATTGTCAAAATGGCTATTCTACCCAAAGCAGTCTATAGATTCAATGCAATCCCTATCAAGCTACCAACGGTATTTTTCACAGAACTAGACCAAAGAATTTAACAATTTGTATGGAAATACAAAAAACCTCGAATAGCCAAAGTAATCTTGAGAAAGAAGAATGGAACTGGAGGAATCAACCTGCCTGACTTCAGACTCTACTACAAAGCCACAGTCATCAAGACAGTATGGTACTGGCACAAAGACAGAAATATAGATCAATGGAACAGAATAGAAAGCCCAGAGATAAATCCACGAACCTATGGACACCTTATCTTTGACAAAGGAGGCAAGGATATACAATGGAAAAAAGACAACCTCTTTAACAAGTGGTGCTGGGAAAACTGGTCAACCACTTGTAAAAGAATGAAACTAGAACACTTTCTAACACCATACACAAAAATAAACTCAAAATGGATTAAAGATCTAAATGTAAGACCAGAAACTATAAAACTCCTAGAGGAGAACATAGGCAAAACACTCTCCGACATAAATCACAGCAAGATCCTCTATGACCCACCTCCCAGAATATTGGAAATAAAAGCAAAACTAAACAAATGGGACCTAATGAAACTTAAAAGCTTTTGCACTACAAAGGAAACTATAAGTAAGGTGAAAAGACAGCCGTCAGATTGGGAGAAAATAATAGCAAATGAAGAAACAGACAAAGGATTAATCTCAAAAATATACAAGCAACTCCTGCAGCTCAATTCCAGAAAAATAAATGACCCAATCAAAAAATGGGCCAAAGAACTAAACAGACATTTCTCCAAAGAAGACATACAGATGGCTAACAAACACATGAAAAGGTGCTCAACATCACTCATTATTAGAGAAATGCAAATCAAAACCACAATGAGGTACCATTACACGCCAGTCAGGATGGCTGCTATCCAAAAGTCTACAAGCAATAAATGCTGGAGAGGGTGTGGAGAAAAGGGAACCCTCTGACACTGTTGGTGGGAATGCAAACTAGTACAGCCACTATGGAAAACAGTGTGGAGATTTCTTAAAAAACTGGAAATAGAACTGCCATATGACCCAGCAATCCCACTTCTGGGCATACACACTGAGGAAACCAGATCTGAAAGAGACACGTGCACCCCAATGTTCATCGCAGCACTGTTTATAATAGCCAGGACATGGAAGCAACCTAGATGCCCATCAGCAGATGAATGGATAAGGAAGCTGTGGTACATATACACCATGGAATATTACTCAGCCATTAAAAAGAATTCATTTGAACCAGTCCTAATGAGATGGATGAAGCTGGAGCCCATTATACAGAGTGAAGTAAGCCAGAAAGATAAAGAACATTACAGCATACTAACACATATATATGGAATTTAGAAAGGTGATAACGATAACCCTATATGCAAAACAGAAAAAGAGACACAGAAATACAGAACAGACTTTTGAACTCTGTGGGAGAAGGTGAGGGTGGGATATTTTAAAAGAACAGCATGTATACTATCTATGGTGAAACAGATCACCAGCCCAGGTGGGATGCATGAGACAAGTGCTCGGGCCTGGTACACTGGGAAGACCCAGAGGAATCGGGTGGAGAGGGAGATGGGAGGGGGGATCGGGATTGGGAATACATGTAAATCCATGGCTGATTCATATCAATGTATGACAAACCCACTGGAAAAAAAAAATAATAATAATAATTTAAAAAAAAAAAGTTAAAAAAAAAAAGTTTCCTTCAATCACAAAACAACAGAGTTAATTAACAAATGTTTTAAAAGATATCTGTACTATGTTCTCCTTATCTATTTATTCATCCATATGACCTCAACACCTAGCACAATTAAATTCATGGGTAATGAATAAAAATTTTGTTAATTGTTCCAAATTGTCCCCAATAGGAAAAGCAAAGGCAATCAAGGTGTCTATCTGCATAGAAATGTGTCATGATGAAAACTATGCTTAGTTCGGGGAGAAGGTGACAGGATTGTCAACAGAACTTTGAGAAGCCATCTCAGAGACTACTGAGGTGCTTGCCTACTAACCTTGTCAACAAAACGGAAGCTGAGAGATGCAGCCTAGAAGGGTGTTTATTTGTAATCTGTACACTACCAGATAATTTCTTTTTAATCCTGTCATTGTAAATGAGAACAAAATATTACATGCTAAAATTCTGTTTCCTTAAAAAAAAAAAGTGCTATATCTGTGTCCTTGATGTCGTATGAACATATATTGGTTATCTTGCTAATTTAGTGTTAACGTTACCTTTACATCTTGTTTATGAATATGATCAGTTTTTTTTTTTTTTTTGGTCTTCTCTTTCCCATAAATCACCATGTATAAAACAAAACGAAGAGACTATGGAGAACTTCAATGTGACCTTAGAAATAAAGCTAAATTTCTGTTTTGATACATTTCAAGGCAACATTGAACAGGCCGCTTACTAGCAGTGGTTCTTATTCATGGACGAATTGCTGTTCATTTTATCATTCATTTACGAACTTGTGAAATGACATGTAATTTTAACAGAATTCTATGTACTTTTCATAATAGAAGACTCCCAACAGCATAGTCCAGTATGCCTACATGCCTCAGGCTGGTCCGTCACACAGTATCCTGGAAATGATTAGAACCTTATGCTAAACCTTATTCTGTGATATATAAGCTGTCTACTAAGCTGTAAGCCTAGGCAACCAAACAACCATGTTATCGATAAACAATGAGTGAATTTGAAGTTAATAATATTTTTAAAAATGAGAAATGCATTTTACATTTTCTCTTGTGGCACTTACTCAGCTTGTTATATAAAAGTAACAATTTTTATAGCAAGGGTTTTCAAATTCTGGTTCCCAATCAGCAGTATCAGCATTGACTGGGAACATGCTAGAAATTAAAATTCTTGGACCTTACCCCAGAACTACTGAGTAGGAAACGCTGGGGCTGGGCACAGCAGTCTGTATTTTAACCAACCATCTGATGTGATTCTGAGGCCTATTTTATTTTGAGAACCACTGGCCTGTAGAATTTGGTGCCATAGTACATTTAACAGAAAAAAAAAAAAAATAGAAAGAACAGTCCTACTGAAAAAATATCTAGATTAATATATTTGAACTTTTAATTTATATTTTATTGCTATTATTTTTATAGCAAAAGTCACCTTAATATGCATTTCCACAATAAAGTTGTCCTAATAGTCCATCAATTCATTATGTGAAACTAGTATGTTAAAGTATTAAAATACTAAATACATAAGGTACATGAAATACTACTTTTGTGTTAAAAATAGATGAAAAATGATATCTTGTTCACTGACGCTGAGCAATATAGACTGTCCATCTTATAATTAAACTTGCCAGTAGTTAAATGTAATTAAACTCAGTGCTTCAAATTCTCCAGTTGTTAGACATAGAACCAAACAGGTTCAGTGAATTTCCAGATGTATAGCTGAACAGTTCATTAGTTTATCTGAGTTTTCTTCCCTATTCTTTAGTGCATTTTACTGCTCTGATGCCTCTAGCATCAGACTTGTTACATTCCACGTGGGTTAGTTTTCTATTAAAGTGTCCTGTGACCCAAACTTACATCCGTTTTTCCTTACTAATACTCACTGTGGCAAATCTCTGTTAGTTGAAGGAACTATTTCATAGGATCAAGTTAATTTCTGCTACTTGCCATTGGAAATAGATGCTTATTAGTACCTACTAGTTTTCAACTGAGAGCAATTGAAATAGTATACAGAGGCAGAGAGATTTTTTCAAACACTATGGGGCAGATATTTTGAGTCATTCAGAACTTTTATTTCTTTAAATCATTGGTAACTAGTGATTTTTTTTTTTTTTTGGTACTTTTCTGCCATTGTTTGCTGATTTAGTTCTGGGCTGAGTGTTGAAGGGTCAGCAATGGCCTCTTTTGCTGGGGATTTTCTTGGACACATGTCCAGAACTCACTCTCATAAAGGATCACACCCAGTATTTGGAAAATGTGGCCAGTTAAACCACTCATGTGGCTTTACAAAAAATTATGGTAAAAATACATAGCATAAGGTACCACCTTTATCATTTTAAGTATACAGATCAGTAGTGTGAATTGTATGCATATTGTTGTAAAACAGTGCTCCAAGACTTTTTCATCTTGCAAATTTGTAACTTTCTACCCATTAAACCACTTTCCTTGTGCCGCTTCCGCCATCTTGTTAATACCATGCTACTTTCTATATAAATTTGCCTTTATATACCTCTTGGAATAGTCATACAGTGTTTGCCTTTTTGTGACTGGCTTATTTCACTTAGCATCATGTCCTCAAAGTTCATCCATGTTGTAGTATGTGACAAGATTTCTTTCCTTTTTTAAGGATGAATAATATTCCATTGTACATGTATATCACATTTGGTTTATCAGTTCCATCTGTTGCTGGACTTTTGAGCTGCTTCCACCTCTCTGCTACTGTGAATAGTACTGCTGTGGACATGAAGTGCAAATATCTTTTAAGTATATATTCCAAAATGGGATTGCTGGATCATATGGAATTTTATTTTTAAAACTTTTTGAGGAACCTCATGT
Organism: Cervus elaphus; assembly: GCF_910594005.1. Lineage (NCBI taxonomy): Eukaryota > Metazoa > Chordata > Mammalia > Artiodactyla > Cervidae > Cervus > Cervus elaphus. The sequence continues at coordinate 19,569,167 of NC_057839.1, read as the reverse complement.
TTATTGTATCTGTTGCATCGTTTTATAAAACAATCAGTAGTGCACAAGGGTTTCGAATTTTGTATCTCCTCACCAACATTTGTTATTTTCTCTTATTTCTGATAGCAGTCACCCTGATGGGTGGAGAATGATATCTCATTGTGTTTTTAAATTAAATTAAATTTATTTATTTTTGGCTATGCTGGGTTTTCATTGCTGCATGGACTTTTCTCTAGTTGTGGAAAGCAAGAGCTATTCTCTAGCTGCAGTGTGCAGGCTTCTCATTGTGGCGGCTTCTTTCATTGTACAGCGTGGGCTCTGGGGTACTTGGTCTGCAGTAGCTGCAGCACTTGGGCTCAGCAGTTGTGACTCCCGGGCTCTAGAGCATCGTCTCAATAGTCGTGGTGCACGGGCTTAGTTGCTCCGTGGAATGTGGGATCTTCCCAAATCAGAGATTGAACCCACATCTCCTGCATTGGCAGGCAAATTCTTTACTGCTGAGCCACCGGGGAAGCAGTCTTGTTAGGTGTGTGTGTGTTTTAATATATATAATTTTATTTATTTTATTTTTGGCTATGCTGGGTCTTCGTTTCTGCAGGGGCTTTTCTCTAGTTGCGGAGAGCAGGGGCTAATCTCTAGTTGCAGTGCTGAGGTTCCTCACTGCGGCAGCTTCTCTTGTTGCAGAGCATGGGTTCTAGGGCATGTAGGCTTCAGTAGTTGTGGCACATGGACTCAGCCACTCCAAGTCATGTGGCGTCTTTCCAGATCAGGAATCTAACCCGTGTCTCTTGCATTGGCAGGCAGACCTCATCACTGAGCCACCAGTGAAGCCACTCATTGTGGTTTTGATTTGCATTTCTCTGATTACTAGTGATGTTGAATATATTTTCATACGCACATTGGCCATTTGTATATTATCTTTGGAGACATGTCTACTGAAGTCCTTTGCCCGTTTTTCAAATTAGGTTGTTAGATGTTTTGTTGTTGAGTTCTAGGAGTTATTTACATGTTTTATATATTAACCTTTATCAGCTATATGATTTGTAAGTATTTTCTACAGTTCCATAGATTGTCTTCTCACTGTGTTGGTTGTGTCTTTTGATGCACACAAGTTCTTTAAATATGATGTGGTCTCCTTTGTCTATTTTAGCTCTTATTGTCTGCTTTCTGTGTCATATCCCAGATATTATTGCCAAGTCCAGTGTCATGAAGATTTTCCCTTACATTTTCTTTTGATTCTTCATGTCGTTTTACTTACGAGCTAAATCATCACCCTCAGTGATTTTTTTTCTGGAAGGTGTAATTTTAACCACAAATTGTGACACTGTGAATGAAATGAAGAAAAACCTTTATCTAAAGCAGTAGTCTGAAGAATGATAGAGCTCTAAAATATTCCCGTTGTTGAAAAACATTATAACATGAGTGAACTATTTCAGGTTCTTTACAGTGAAAGGCATAATCTTCTTTTAAAATTTACCATTTGTTGAAAATATCTATTAAAACTAGGAATCAACTTTAAGATAGTATATGTTTTAAGCAAGGAAGACAGACTTTATTTTTTATTGAAATATAAGACATCTCTTATTATAAAATACCTGTCTTTGAGACTTTTTCTGTTTTATTCTGGGCATGTTACAGTTGCTAGAATTTCTGTATTTGGAATATAGTGTAATTGAAAATACACAATCAGTGATCTCAGAACTAGCAGTTTCCCAGAAGAAAGATTGGCTATTTGGCAAGCAAGAGATGACATTTCAAAGTTTAACATGTACCCAAGAATCCTGGAAAGAGCAACCAACTGTCAACTGAAGAACTTCAGATTTAACAAATGTGACTTTGTACTCTGTCCCTCTCCAAGCAAAAACGTAGGATCCAATGTCCAAAGAACTGGCTTATAACAAGCTATTTCGAGAATAAAATGAAAGATGAGTCATTTAATTCTGAAGATATGATGAGATGAGATGGCAGTGATTTTCTAAAATGGGTTCTCTTGAATTCTGTGAAACATGCCTAAAGTAAATGGCTAAGCACACCCTCCGCCACCCCCAAATACAGAAACCAAGGATGTGACTCTTACTCTTTTGCTCTAAAATGGTGTCTCTTCATACCGTGGAAGAATGATTTAAACCTCATTGACAATGAATAATAGGCAGCTAGAGCAACATTTAGTAATATTTGAATAACAAAAAAAAATACAAAAAAAGTAAAAGATAACTCCTAGTGAATTTTAATATGCAATTTGTTGTTCAGTTGCTCAGCTGTATCCTCTTTGCAACCCCATGGGTGGCAGCATACCAGGCTTCCCTGTCCTTCACCATCTCCCAGAGTTTCCTCAAACTCATCTCCATTGAGTCAGTGGTGCTATACAACCATCTCATCCTCTGTGGTCTCCTTCTCCTCCTGCTTTCAATCTTTCCCAGCATCAAGGTCTTTTCTAATGACTTGACTCTTTGCATCAGGTGACCAAAATATTGGAGCTTCAGTTTCAGCTTCAATCCTTCCAATGAATATTCAGGGTTGATTTCCCTTAGGACTGACTGGTTTGATCTCCTTGCTGTCCAAGGGACTCTCAAGAGTCTTCTCCAACACCACAGTTCAAAGGCATCAGTTCTTCAGTGCTCAGCCTTTTTATTTTCCAGCTCTCACATCCGTACATGACTGCTGGAAAAACCATAGCTTTGACTAGATGGACTTTGTTGGCAAAGTAATGTCTCTGCTTTTTAATACATTGTCTAGGTTTGTCATAGCTTTTCTTCCAAGGAGCAAATGTTTTTAAATTTCATGGCTGCAGCACCATCCACAGTGATTTTAGAGCCCAAGGAAATAAAGTCTGTCACTATTTCCATTGTTTCCCCATCTATTTGCCATGAAGTGATGGGACTGGGTGTCATGAACTTGGTTTTTTGAATGTTGAGTTTTAAGCCAGGTTTTTCACTCTCCTCTTTCACCTTCATTAAGGGGCTCTTTAGTTCCTCTTTACTTTCTGCCATAAGGGAGGTGTCATCTGCATATCTGACATTACTGATATTTCTCCCTGCAATCTTGATTCCAATTGTTCTTCATCCAGCCCAGCATTTCGCATGATGTACTCTGCATATAAGTTAAATAAGCAGGGTGACCATATACAGCCTTGACGTACTCCTTTCCCAGTTTGGAATCAGTCCATTGTTCCATGTCTGATTCTAACTGTTGCTTCTTGACCTGCAGACAGATTTCTCAGGAGGCAGGTCAGGTGGTCTGGTATTCCCATCTCTTTCAGAATTTTCCACAGTTTGTTGTGATCCACACAGTCAAAGGCTTTAGCGTAGTCAGTGAAGTAGAAGTAGATGTTTTACTAGAACTTTCTTGCTTTTTCTATGATCCAACAGATGTTGGCAATTTGATCTGTGGTTCCTCTGCCTTTTCTAAATCCAGTTTGTACATCTGGAAGTTCTCAGTTCACATACTGTTGAAACATATCTTGAAGGATTTTAAGCATTACTTTGCTAGCATGTGAAATGAATGCAGTTGTACAGTATTTTGAACATTCTTTGGTATTGCCCTTCTTTGGAACTAGAATGAAAACTAGACCTTCCATCTCAGTTTACTAGGAAGGAAGGAAGTTAAGATTTTTCAGAATTGACTGGTGGCAGGAGTAGGGTAAAGGGCCAGGTAAAGAGCTGGTGAGGACAAAGTCGATGATGAAAGTTACCTGTGATTTTCTTCAGTTCAGTTCAGTCACTCAGTCATGTTTGCCTCTTTGTGACTCCATGAACCGCAGCACGCCAGGCCTCCCTGTCCATCACCAACTCCCGGTGTTTACCCAGACTCAGGTCCATTGAGTTGGTGATGCCATCCAACCATCTCATCCTCTGTCATCCCCTTCTCCTCCTGCCCTCAATCTTACCCAGCATCAGGGTCTTTTCAAGTGAGTCTTGAAAGTGAGCTCTTCGCATCAGGTGGCCAAAATATTGGAGTTTCAGCTTCAACATCAGTCCTTCCAACAAACACGCAGGACTGATCTCCCTTAGGATGGACTGGTTGGATCTCCTTAGAGTCCAAGGGACTCTCAAGAGTCTTCTCCAACACCACAGTTCAAAAGCATCGATTCTTTTGTGCTCAGCTTTCTTTATAGTCCAACTCTCACATCCATACATGACTACTGGGAAAACCATAGCCTTGACTAGATGGACCTTTGTTGGCAGAGTAATGTCTCTGCTTTTTAATATGCTATCTAGGTTGGTCATAACTTTCCTTCCAAGGAGTACACATCTTTTAATTTCACATGTTAAGTCGTTTTACTGTGTACATTGATTCAACAATAATGTGAATGTCTACTATGTAACAAGTACTATTTTAGGTTCTGGGAATTAATTCATTAAAAAAAAGAAAAGCCAAGAAGTGCTGTCCTCATTGAATGGAGGGGGAAGGGAGAAGATTTGGTCAATCAGCTGAGATAAGTAGCTGAGTTAGGGTGGTCCCAGACACCTCCCTAGAAGGATGATATATGAATGGAGACCTGACTGAAATGAGGCAACAAGCCCTGTGATATCAAAGGGAAGAGTGTTTTATGCAAAAGAACAGTTGAGTGTGAGGACCCTGAGGCAGGAGTGTATTCTGAGGAATAGCAAAGAGGTCAGTGTGGTTGGAGCATAGGGAGCCAGGGTGAGAGTGGAAGGATTGAGGGCAGGGAGCAAGGCATGGATAGGATCACAAAATCCTTATAGATTTTGAATGTTATTCTAAGATTGTTGGGAAGGCCCTGGATGTTTTGAGCAGATGCATGACTTGGTCAAATTTGCATTTAAAAGGGCTACTCTGATCACTCTGTGGAGAATAGATTATACAGGGATAAAAGTGGATGTTTCTCAAAGTTCATTTCTGCTTCTATACAGGTAAATTAAAAACATTAAACTGTTGCAGACAGTAATACAGTGAAATTTGGGAAGGGGTATATAATTCTGTTGCACTGATTTATATATAGTTCATTGCACTACATGAGCTGATTCATGTAGCCACTACCAAATCAGGACAGACACCCCCTGCTATCCCAATTATGGTAGCATCTTCCTCCCACTTCCAGTCCCCGGCAATCGCTGACCTGTTTTCCATTGCTATTGTTTTGTCTTTCCTACAATGTGATATAAGTGAAATCATACAAGCTGCAATCTTCCAAAGCTGGCTTTTTTCTGAGGTCCATTCAGGTTGCTGCATGTAACAAATTTTTTCCCTTTTCTCCACTGACTAATATTCCATTGAATGGAAATACCATAGTTTGTTTATCCATTTACTGGTTGAAAGACATTTGGGTTGTTTCCAGTTTGGGGTGAACAGAGCTCCTATAAATACTTATGTTTAGGTATTTATGTGAACCTCTTTTTATTTCTCCATTGTCAATACCCATGGGTGAGGTTGCTGGGTCCTATGATATGTGTATGTTTCAACTTTTTAGAAACTGTCAAACTGTCTTCCAGAGTGCTTATACAATGTGTGTTTGAGACTCACTTTCCTAAATGATTATAGGACTATTCAGCTATAAGTAGAATTATCTAATATGTAGTCTTTTGTGTCTGAGTTCTTTTGACTATTATAGCTATTTCTCAGTGCCTACATGTTGTAGCATGTATCAGTAGTTTACTTCTTTTTATTACTAATAATGATTAATATTCCACTGTATGGGTGTGAAATATTTTGTTTATTCATTTATGATCAGATGGACATTTGGGTTATTTCTAGTTTTGAGCTGCTATTAATAATACTGCTATAAACCTTTGCAAATATGTCTCTGAGTGTAGATGTGTTTTCATTTCTTTGGCTACCTGAGAATGAATTGCTGGCCTAGGTGTATTTATACAATTAAAATTTAAAGATTTTGCTCAAACACCTCAAAACTGTAAGTCTTCCACCCTCAGTGGATGGATCCCATTGGATATGGGTTGGGGAGTTTGTTTAAAGTTCAGCCAGTTATCAAGTCTGTCCTGGTTTTTATTTTAGGCTTGACTCTTTTGGAGTTCCCCTGTTTGTACATGTATTCTCACAGCTATCCAGGAATTTATAGAGGGCATGTCTAGTCCTTAGCTCTCTCATTTCCAGGACCTTCCCACTAACTTTCTGGCAGTCCGTCATTTATCCCAACCAAAACTATCTAGGCTACAGATCTGTGATTTCCTGTTTTCTACCAAGTATGATACTTTTACTATCAATGTTTCTAGCAGGACTCTTTATCACCCATCCCATTCAGATCCTTTCTTTATGGCAGCAAACTGGCTGGTTTTCATGCCCATGCCCACTCTGGTATAACTTTCATTCTAAGTTAATGAGGGGGTTGGGGAGGGAAACAGTCCCACTCTTGGAGGCCTCAGAATGACACTGTTCTTACCCACATTTCTAACAGTTATGAATAAACATTTCTTCACTTGTTGCTTGCTTTTAGTCAATTTCCAGAATTCTGCTATAGCCAATTGAGACACATTTGCCATTTTATATTTATTTCTTTGGGGGTGGAATTCACCCAACTCTATAACTCCTGCTTCTGTAACTTTTTAAAAGTTTGTTATACTGCTCCTTTCTACTTTATTAGGTAGCTCTCATTAATTATAAGACCTTAGTTTTTCTAATGTAAGTATTTACTGATATGCATATTCCCCTTGGTATGCAAGGAGATCAAACCAGTTAATCCTAATATCAAACCAGTCAACCCTGAATATTCATTGGAAGGACTGATGCTGAAGCTGAAGCTGCAATACTTTGGCCACCTGAAGCGAAGAGCCTACTCATTGGAAAAGACCCTGATGCTGGGAAAGATTGAGGGCAGGAGAAGGGGGAACAGAGGATGAGGTGGTTGGATGGCATCACCAACTCAATAGACATGAGTTTGAGCAAACTGGGAGATAGTGAAGGACTGAGAAGTCTGGAGTGCTACCGTCCATGGGGTCACAAAGAGTTAGATACGACTTGGTGACTAAAGAACAACAAATATTCCCCTCATGTTTTAATATGTGACATTTATATTACATAGTGTAAACATATTCTGATATCCATTATGATTTTTTTCTCATTTCCTCTTTGCTTAGAAAGTATTCATATACTTTCTAAATTACCTTCTTGTTATTGGTTTATAACTTAATTGGTGAAGTACCTAGTCAAATTTTGGAATCTTCCATATATACTTGAAAAATATAGGTATATTTTCCAAATGTAGTGTGTAATATTCTATATATGTTCATCATCATCAGACTTGTCAATTGTACTGTTTAATTCACCTATGTGCTTCCTGGTTATATTTTTCTTGTTTTATTAAAAAAAGAAGTATGTGAAAGTCCCCTGCTGTGATTTCCCCTAATATTTTTTATCAGTTTTTGTTATTATTTATGTAAGACCATGTTATTAAGTATGCATGAGTAAACTGAGAATTTTATTAGTATATATGTAGTAATCATCTTTAATTCTGGTTTTATATTTTGTCATAAAGTCTGTTTTATGTGCTACATCATTTTTGATCAATATTTGCCTAGTATATTATGAGTTTTCTGTTTGTCTGATTATTGGGCTTTTTCTTCTTTATTACATTCTTTTGGGAATTTTTTTCCTTATTTTAGCTAACCCCTTTTTACTGTTTGGAATTTGCATACTTCATATATATCCTTTCAATAGTTATCCTAGCTATTGTAAATTACATGTGTATCATGTTAGGCTAAAATTAGTGAACTCTATTACTGTTCTGAATAATACCAGTGCTTATGATCATTCTGATGCTCCTATCTTTAATGCTGTTATACCACCTACAGTCACACACATCCCTTAAACCCAGTAAACCTAAGATTAAAATTCTGTGTTCTGCCTCATCCTAAAGAATTTTAAAAAAGTATGTTGGATTTGTAGCATTCTTCTTTTCAGCAGTTGCAACAATTGGATTAGGAAGGGTGAGCTTTAAAAGGGAATAAGAAGAAACCTATTCTGATCTCTCCACTGCCAATATTCAGCAACAAGGGGTAGATATTGCTTTGTTCAGTTCTGATCTGTTTATTAACTTGCCTTTTCCATTTGCACCCTCCCATTTCCCCTGTCTGTCTCTCTTTACTCTCTCTCTGGAAACTCTCTTTATCTCTTCTAATGATACAGATTTATAGTAATTCTTCAGTGGTGTTCTGAATATATTTTCTTTCTCAAGATCTGAAACATGTTCAACATGTTACACAGCACAGATACTGCTTCTATCCTGATGATGATAATGGTGATAACAATGAGAACTTTCAATTTTTGTTTTACTTTTCCTCTGAAGTGTTTCACATGCTCAGTATTCAGGTTAGTTGAACTTCCTAGGTCTCCTTAACAGAATGACACATAAGTGTGATATTGAAATGCACGTTTAAAGTAAACAAAGACTTTTCCAACTTCTTGCTCTCCTCTTACACCCTCCATCACATTTACTGATGACAGGTCTCATCTCCATCTGAACATATCATGCTTTTCCATCTCATGGGCACTCCCAGCTCATGAATTCTCTCTCCAAATGCTTCCCTAAAAATCACATTTTGAGGCATTCATGCTAAATGTCAAAGACCTTTACCCACTTCAGCTGCCACCAAAAGCTTTTGTCCAGCTGTCATCCACAATGCTTTTAAATGCCAGTCAAGGCATCAAAGAACAGAGTAGGCGGCATTTTTCTGGGGCTCATCATGATAAAAGTTAAAGCATCTTATTGATATTCATCAAGAATGTAAGGTAAGGCAGAGTTTTACATGCAAATGAGAAAGGTGGTTAGAAACACCAGCTGTGCTTCGAAGCCGGCTTTTGAAATTAAGGGAGTTGGAGGCAAGAAAACTTTTTGGAAAATTACTTTAGAATTTGTGAATTTTTTTCTTTACCAATATATGAAGAGATGAAAGCTGTGCACATTCTGTGATTAAATCAAGGCTCAAGGGATCATAGTTTGAGCTGGTTTGGAAAGTGTAATCTAAATTTGGAGATCTGATCACCATCATCTGTTTCCCCAGTTCTCTTCTTTCCTCCTTATACTCTTAAACTCCCTTCATCACCATAACTCTGTTGATTGAATCTGGTTACTCACACAGAGAAGTGGCGTTATCTTCAAAAACAAGATCCATATCTTTGTGACCGGGGGTATTTCTAGAAACATGTATGTGACTCTAGAAGTCCTTGGTGTCATTAGCAATTAATAGTTACAACAAGAACCAACATGCATATGGCACCTGCTCTGTGTGAGGCACAGTATTAAGTATTTTATATGTGTTATTTTATCCTTAGCACAGCTCTGTATTACTGATGAGGAAACTGTGTTACAGAGAAGTTACGTTACTTGCCTGTATTTATTGGGTAGCAGACTCAGGGTTTGAAGTGGTTGATCTGACTCTCACTCTCTATTTTACACTGCCTGCAGATTTAAAAACACATTTTTATGGAACGTCAACTGAAAAAAAAATGACCAATGTGAGAGTCGTGAGTTATGTTTTATTTGGGCCAAAATGAGGAGTTTAGCTCAAGACAGCATCTCAGATGGCTCTGAGGAACTGCTCCAAAGAGGTAGGGGAGGTCAGTGTTATATATGATTTTGGTGAAGGAGGGGTGCATGCTGTCAAGTACGCATTTGGCAGAGGCTTTGTCACGAGGAGCAGATGTCACCATTGATGATTTTAGTGCTTTTCTAGATATGAGGAGGTGCAAGAACTTGGGCTTATAAAACCTTCTCCTGAAAGTATGTAGCTATCTGACGGCCTTTTCTGCCAGATTTTCCCCAGAGCACAGTGTGCCTCATTCTTGATCTCCACCCTGAACTCCTTTCAGGATGTGTTGAAGGTCAGTGGCTGCAGTGGCTAGTGACTTACTCTTTGTAGAGGCAGGTAGGTTGGTGGTTTACTCGTTAAGTCATGTCCAACTCTTATCACCCCGTGGAATGTGTTCCACCAGGATCCTCTGTCCACGGAATTCCCCAGGCAAGAACACTGGAGTGGGTAGCCATTCCCTTCTCCAGGGGATCTTCCAGACCCAGGGATCTAACCTGGGTCTCCTGCATTGCAGGAGGATTCGTTATTAACTGAGCCACCAGGGAAGCCCGTAGAGGCAGGTAGCAAGTGCCAATTTTTAGATGGCAGGAGGGTGCCATAGTCTTTCCATCACTGAGAATTCAGCAGTGTCAAAAAGTCTGCCACCCTAAATTAGGCTGTCTTGCTTCATCCCACACTGCTACTAGTCCCCCTTGCCCACACTCATCTTCTTGGTCTCTGAATTCTAGAAGTGTTGTCTGCATTCCTTACATATTGGTGGAATAGAATCTATTTGGATAACTGTATTTTGTCTAACTGTATCATGGATCTATTTTATCTTCCTACTTATAGAACAGCATTTGGAGGCTAGAGTATTATATTTTTATATTGTCACCAATCTCTAGCACAGTCCTCTTGCCTAGGAAATATTTATGTGGTGTATTAGTAGATAATGAGAGTAGTAATTAAAGAACTAGGATGGAAAGATTGTCTGAATACCTAGAAGAGAAGAATTCAACCTGAAAAGTGGATGGCGATAGAAAAGAAAAAATAATTGTGAAGGAAACCAAGAAAGAAGCTACCTGCTTCCAAGACGTTTTCCAGGCTAGGGAAATGGTTCTTTAGTCGTTAAGTCATTTCTGACTCTTTGCAATGCTGTGGACTGTAGCCCGCCAGGCTCCTCTCTCCATGGGATTTCCCAGGCAAAAATATTGGAGTGGTATTGCTGTTTCCTTCTCCAGGGGATCTTCCTGACTCAGGGATCGAACTTATGTCTCCTGCATTGGCAGGTGGATTCTTTACCACTGAGCCACCATGGAAGCCCACAGGGAGATCGTAGGATGAATTAACTGAACAGTCAGAATTCTTTCTAATAGAGAGGGAGACAACACTGAACTTGGGTGTTCTCTGATTGCATTTCCTATTGTGTATGTGTTCTGCCCACATATCTCCTCATCCCTGCAGTCGTCATTTTTTCTCTATTCAGGAAAACCAGACTGACAGTATATTGCTGTCATAGTCACCGTGAAGATGAATATTAAATAGAAGGATCTGGTAAGGAGATAGCTACGTTCTAAAGCCAAAATCACACGGAAAATCCAAAACTCTTAGAAATAACAGCCATATCAAGCAGTTTGCTGAGCTTGTATTTTTCTTCCAAGAAAATTCCTCCACAGAACCTGAAATTGTCTGACAAGGAGGGTATCCTTGCAACAGTGCTGCTGCTGCTGCTAAGTCACTCGACTTGTGTCCAACTCTGCGACCTCATCGACTGTAGCCCGCCAGGCTCTTTTGTCCATGGGATTCTTCAGGCAAGAATACTGGAGTGGGTTGTCATGCCCTCCTCCAGGGGAACTTCCCTGGCAACATTAGCAGACAGTAAAACTCATTACCTTAATTTGATATTTTTATCATTTTGTCATATTAGATAAAATGGAAGCTTGTTTCAATAAGAAGGATGAAAGATTTGAAAACATCTAAATTTCCAAGTCAAGTTTGGAGGAACGGTGAAAACTTGGTCAAATATAGAATTATGAGATTGTGCAGAGACTATGGAAGATTTTAATTTGATGCACACTTTTGTGCTCTTAATTTTAATAGTACTCTTTGAATAAATTTCACTGGATGAAACATCTATTTTTTAGTTTTTAGTCTAGTATTCTTCCATAAGTTAGGGAGGCAGTATTAAGGAGCTTGCCTTTTCTCTGATTATGTTGTGTTTCTCTCTCCAGACTTCCCTGTTCAATTTTGCTATATTAGTCTCTATTTCTGAAGGAAGCATTTTTAAGCAAGCCTTTGCTCTTCTGGGAGACTGTTGTTCCAAGATAACCACAATTAATTCACTAATTTCCTTCATAGTCTAATTAGCAACAGTTATCAGATTAATCTGAAATTGCCTGGAAAGAGTTCACAGAACAGTTTTAACAAGCAGAAACTTTCAACAAAGTGAAATATTCCTTTGAATATCTTAAACTCACTTATAATGTAAAGATTCTAATTGCAGTTCTTACACTGTTACTTAAAACTGCTCAGAAATTAACTCATTCTTTATGAAACAGTTTATGAAAATGTTTCTTTGAAATCAGTTCACGTCAGCTGTCATGAGTGAACATGTGTGTCCTGACCTGTTTGGTAGAACTACATTGGTGCACACGTGGATGCCTGAGGCTGTCTTTGGTTCATGGGCTTTAAGGTCCTTTGCATCATTCCCCTTCCACTGCTTTCATGCATGCTGCACAATTTCCTGATTATGTTTGGCTTCCCAAATAGATTTTCAGAGCTTCCTAAATAGATGAGTGACCATGGGTCTGCTTTTTCCTCATTGGCATTTTGGTGAATGCAGTTGTCTTTTTTTAGTTTGGTTAGTATAAGAGAACGCTGTCAGTCCCTTAGAAAATGATGAACTCTGGAAACACTGACAAAATAATAATTTTAGACATAAAAGCTGGACTTCACCAAGGAAATGCCACTCTGGTGAAGTCTCCCTAAAGGACAAGCTCAACTCCAAGGTGGCATCTTGCCTGAGGCTGTGTAAATGCTCCATGGGTGTGGTTTGCTGCCATGTGTTGAAGGACCAGCTTCTTTGCACAACTGGGGTGTCTTCCTTGACTCTCTCTCTTCCTGGTCAGCCAGTTTGTGGGGGGAGGAGGGTCTTGTTTGGTAGCTTCCTTCCTGGGAAATGCAGAGCAGAAGATGGTCTTGATTCTGCTTCATGGAATAATTTCACCATCCTTTACAGCTTTTCCTTTTGTCTTTTTCCAATCTTAATTTTCAGAGGTGAGCCACATACTGTCTACATTTTAATCCTTCAGCCCTGCAAATATCACCTTAATAGTTTATGTGATATCACAGAAGAGAGACGTGAATTACCTGTTGTAATTTATGAAGTATATAATGACACATATCATGTTTCTACTTTAGTAGAAACTTTACTGATCCCTCACTGATCATTTACCAGGCTTAAATGTAGATCCTTTCTTCATAAGGTCTCATGAATATATTCCCTTTCCTTCTGTTTCTACCAATACCTCATAGTCTAGGTCCTCATTGACTTTTGGATTATTGACTATTGCAATAGTCATATTATTTTAAAAATTCATTTTGTTTTACACGGATATTGTCATATGAGCTTTGGCCTGGGAACCAGGAGATACTGGTCATGAATAAATGAGATTATGAACAGGGAAGTAACTTACCTGGATCTCAGTTTTTTGGACATAAAAGAATAGGGATAGACTAGGCTGTTTCCAGAGGCCCTTGCTGCACCAAAAGGGAGTTTCTGGGTCAATACTCTAGCCCCTGTGTGTATGCTAAGTCACGTTAGTTGTGCCTGAGTCTCAGTGACCCTGTGGACTGTATGTAGCTTGCCAGGCGCCCCTGTCCATGGAGTGGGTTGCCATGCCCTCCTCCAGGGGATCTTCCCCACTCAGGGATGGAACTGTGTCTTTTATGTCTCCTGCATTGGCAGGTGGGTTCTTTACCACTAGCGCCACATGAGAAGCCCCCTCTGGCCCCTACCTCTGCCTTAAATTCTCCAGTGGCCCTTGACTCTTTACAGAAAAAAACTTTAAGATCTTAGGCCTTTATATTCTGGGCAAATGTAATGTAAAATATGCTTCCCTTTTTGATCTCATTTTGCTGCTGGTTTTGCACACATGGTTTGCATTGATGGCTTCTCCCTCTTCTACTTCTCCTCCCACCTCTGGCCTCCTCTGTTCTGAACTGAGTCCTACTTTTCCTGTAACATCTGAATCAGGCTCTCCAGCTGTAGGATGGTCCCTAAGCATCCTCCAGCACCCACAGTGATGTACCTTCTTTGAGCTCCCATGTGGCCTATATGTGTGTTCCTGAAAAGTCATGCACTAAAAGGACCAGAACTCAGGGGGGAAATGAGTTGGGAGCAGATCACTCAAAACCTATGCAACTTTGTGACCAAAGGACTAATGAAAACTAGAATAATCCTTTTATACATTTTGGTATAGTTTCAAAAGACTTTAAAATTCTTAAAAAGTGAGAAATAATACGTTGAATTTAGGACTTGACCTTAAAAATAGATACTTTGATGGGACGGAACATAGAAGGCAAGATCAAGGCTGCTGAGTTAGGGAGATGAGCAAAACGTACAAAGATCTGGGAGAACCTGCAGTAGCTCTTCCAAGACAGAGAACGTGACTGAAGTGAACCCTGAGGAGGGACAAGAGACGCGTGAACAGTGGCTTGGTGTACTTGGCTGTGGTGGTATTGTGTGATTTTAGCTGTGAATACTGGTTGGCACAAATTAGTCATGGGCTAAAAATAATCATGTGTAAACCAGGGCAACCTCTGTTTTATTCTGAGATCATTCCTTCATCTCCTGACCACTTATAAGCTAACGTGCTTATGGTAACAGACATTGTAATGACACAAAATATTCTTTTTCTCAATTTTAGGTATTTTATATGTTACTAGCAGATATTTTATTTTAATAATGATGAAAAAGGGCTCAGGCACAGAAATTCAGGATTTTGCTGGGTGCTCAGTTTGCTAATTTGTCTTCCTTACAAACCATTTCTGAAAAGTTACTTTTAGGATGGAAATCTCCTTTACTTTCTTGTAAGTCCCTTGAAGAAAACAGTGACTGAGAACTGTAAGATTCCCCGACTCACTGCATTTTGACATGGATGGTTCTCAGCGTGTTTTTCATTAATGACTGATTGCCCAACACACACACACACACACACACACACACACACACACACACACATACACACACACACACAGTGTGCAGTTAGAAATAAATACTTAAACCTGTTTCTTTAGCATATGGTTTAGTGGTTAGGATTCCTGGTTTTCACCCAGGCAGCCCGGGTTCGAATCCTAGTGCAGGAACAAGGAGTAACCTCTGGCTTTCCCTGGTGGCTCAAATGGTAAATAGTCCTCCTGACAATGCAGGAGACCCAGGTTTGATCCCTGGGTAGGGAAGATCCCCTGGAGAAGGGAATGGCTACCAACTCCAGTATCCATGCCTGGAGAATTCCAGGGACAGAGGAGCCTGGCGGGCTACAGTCCATGGGGTTGCAAAGAGTCAGACATGACTGAGCATCTGAGCACATGCCTTACTGAATTTTTTATTGTCCTAATTAGAAATGAAGTGCAGGTCCTGAGGGAAACTGTCCATAGTACACAAGCATCTCTTCTGCTGTTGTGGACCTGTAAGGAAAAAATTCTAAGTATTTCCATAATTCGAAGAAAATTAAAAGTGTTGATCACAAAGTAATATAGCAACTACTCGGAACAGAGTGTCTCCACTCCACATATGTGTGCATGATCTGGCACGTTTCCTGTGATTAATAGATGTATGGCCTGTGTGTGGATAACTCTTCAATGAGTGTGTGATGGTGCCATCATGTACTTTTGACATGGAGGAAATTCCTCTGCTGAAAGATTCTGTATGTTGCCAGTGAACATGTTGCTAAAACTGTACCACTGTAAAATAATCAAAATAAGAAAGTATATTTCCTTTCTCCATTTCCTACTGAATGCTGACAGCGTGGTCCCTCACACGCTGTGTGTAATGTAGCATCTTCTAAATTGGGAGAAAGGAGAAAACAGAATTGTGTTAGAATCTGGGCATTTTGTTGGTGTTCCTCTGGAGTGACTTTGGTGAAAGAGAACTTGCTGTGATGGCAGGTGAAATTATTAGCTTGCCAACAGACGAAAGTTACTGTGTGAGGGACAGGGTTGCCCAGAAGACACCTCTGAGGAGCCAGGGTACTGTTACAAAGTGACACATTCCTGTAAACGGGGACTCACGGTGAAGGGTAGCAATTAACGACAGGTATATTTCCAGGACATTTTGGGTTATGGACCATGAAAGCTTAGGGTTCCAAACAGTTTCTTGGTTTCACTGTGGCAATTATCTCCGAGCCGCCAGCATCTTTTATCTGCTACCATTACCAGTGAAGTTGCTCAGTCGTGTCCGACTCTTTGCAATCCCATGGACTGTGGCCTACCAGGCTCCTCCATCCATGGAATTTTCCAGGCAAGAGTTGCCAGGCAAGTGGGTTGCCATTTCATTTTGTCTGCTATGTGTGACTAAAAATTTGACACTAATGATAATGAATGACAGTTATCCTGAAAGTTGGAGTCTAAGGCTAAGTGCTTGAGGGCCTGGTAGTTATTGGTGTTATTAGCTGGTTCTCTATTCTGTGGTGATTTCTCTTTTAAAAACACTAGGGGAGTGATTCCTTTTATTGGGCTCCTTTTTTCTTGTGCTTTATACATTTCAGGAAGTATTATCTCTTTAGATTGAAAAGCATATGCCATGATTCAGTGTAGCTTCTGTTCCAAGTACTTATTGCTGTTTGATGGCAACACAGAAAACAGATAACTCTCAGTATTCAGAGTGCATCAAGATCACTTGGGAAGATCTGAAAAATACGGATATTGAGAGCTTACCCTCAAAGATTCTGAAACAACTGGTCTGTAATGGGCCTGGACAGCTTTTTTTTTTGATAGCTGTATTTTTAAAAGCTCTTGACATTCTAAGGTGCAGCTAGGACTGAGGACAAATTGATTTATATGACACATGTGGAGGGCATCTGTTTAAAGGACAGTGCCTGCTACAGGTAGCTGTTAAGTTAATAGTAGTGATGATGATGATGGAGGAACTAGAGGAAGAGGAGGGAGATAATGCAGATAGGTACCATTCTGCCTGACAATGTGAGGCACAACATCCTCCTAGGTAAGGATGACATTACCCCTGTTTTCTGTCAGCTTATTCTTCTTAAAAATTGATTTTCCTGTCCACCCAGTCACAAATAGGTTCATCCATGGGCTTTCCAGGTGGCGCTCGTGGCAAAGAACCTGCCTGCCAATGCAGGAGACCTAAGAGATGTGGGTTTGATTGTGTGTTGGGAAAATCCTTTGGAGAAGGAAATGGCAACCCACTCCAGTATTCTTGCCTGGAGAATCTCATGGACAGAGGAGCCTGGTGGGCTACAGTCCTTGGAGTCACAGAGTCACACATGACTGAAGTGACTTAGAGGCAGCAGCATGTTTCTTGGGTTTTAAGTCACTGCACATTATAAGGTGCATCATCAAATTGATAGTAGCTCTTTTTGAAGGGAAAGACTGAAGGCCAAAGTAGAAGGTGGAAGCAGAGGAGATGGTTAGATAGCATCACCGACTCAATGGACATGAATTTGAGCAAACTCTGGGAGATAGTGGAGGACAGAGGAGACTGGTTTGCTGCAGTCCATGGGTCACAGTCAGACACCACTTAGTGACTGAACAACAACTTTTTGAAGGAGAAGGGAAATCATGAATGAAACATTCAATTAAATTTGCCCCTCACTACAAATCACATTCTGATATTATTAATAGTAACATGTAGGAAAAGAATCTTATAAAAATGAGAAAATAGCCATTTGACATTTCTTTCCCACTCAAGTCTGAAGGATCATCACCTAGAAAAATTAGTCTAATTAATATTTAGAGTCTTCAGGAAAGCATTTCTGTTTACAAGCAGCTTAATGAAATCACCTTATTCTAGGGAAAAAAAATTGATTTCCTCTATCTTTGCATTTTAATACAGTCCAAATGAGTCATCCCTAAGAACTACCATTTTCCAACTTTAAATAGAGTGTATTAAGTTATCAAAATCTTTTTGTCAGTAACCTTCAACCACCTGTTATGAGGAAAGCTATTACATATGTGAACACAAGCTGCCAGAGACACATAAAGATAAAACAAGTAGACTAAACTGTTCAACTGCAAGTGTTCTTAAAGTACAACTAATCTATTGAGAAAAAGATGTTACATGTCACCTCAGATTGAATATATACCAGCTCACCAGAATTGGTATATATATAAAAATATATACTAGCTTAATGAGATTAAAAAAGTTCATTTATCTGATGTGAAAACATAAATTGCATTTCAAATCCTGAAAGGTCTCATAATTTAGTGGTACTTTTTGATATAAAATTTCTCTCTCTCTCTCTTTCCATCTCCTTTTCCCTCTCCTGTCATGGAAATACTTGTGATCTCAATGGGATGTTAAATAACTCAGAAGCTAGCATTGCATCTATGAAAGGTATTATCTTATGAAATGAATTTTCATTAACCATTTGATCTTTCTCTCTCCCTGGAGTAATCCCCTTTTGCAGTAGTCTTGTATTTCACACATTATAATATTAGAAAAATGACAGCTACTGGGCTATCTCTTTTTGTACTGTGTAGACAGACTAAATAAAGCCATCTGTCTCTTCAGCAGCAGATAACTAGGTAATGGTATTCATTCTATCTGATAGTACAAAGAAGACAGAATTTTAGTACTTTTTTTTGAAACACTGATTTTCTAGGCATGCTCTTATGTATTTGCTCTTAAGCAATTTTACCCCTATTGTAAATACAAAATCAGAATATCTAATAAACACCAAAGCATGTACTTATTAAGATTATATTGTACCTATGTTATTGTTCTTGAAATAATATTACTATTATTTCAAGGCATTATTATTATTCTTGAAAGGCATTGAAATATAAGACACTTGAACATTTGATATAAACTTTTATTATGTGTATAACAATTGAGTAAAGCAAAAAGAGAAAAGATTGTATACGTTTTCTACAAGCTACATATTCTGAGAGCATCAATTCTACCCTAGTTTTATTAACATATAATGTCATATAAGTTTAGGATGCACATGTTGATATCATGCACTCATATATTGCAAAATGACTGCTGCCATAGTGTTAGCTATGTTACCTCTAATATGTCACATAATTATAATTTCTTTTGTGTAATGAAAACATTTAAGATCTACTCTTATCTTTTGTAGATTTTTTGATGATGACCATTCTGACTGGTGTAAGGCAATGTTTCATTACAGTTTTAATTTGCATTTCTCAAATATTTAATGACATTGAGCACCTTTTCATGTGTTTATTGGCCATCTGTATGTCTGGAAAAATGTCTGGTTAGGTCTTCTGCCCATTTTTTTTATTGGGTGGTTTGTTTTCCTAATATTGAGCTGTATGAACTTCTTATATATTCTGGAGAAAATGCTGAAGAGAATATGGAGAAGAGGGAACACTCTTACACTGTTGGTGGGAATGTAAACCAATATAGCTGTTGTGGAGAAAAGTAAGGAGATTCCTTAAAAAGCTAGAAATATATCTACCATATGACTCAGCATCCCCACTACTGGGCATATACCTTGAGAAAACCACAATTCTAAGAGATACATATACCCCAGTGTTCACTGAAGCACTATTTGCAATAGCTAGAACATGGAAGCAACCTAGATTTCTATCAACAGATAAATGGATAAAGAAGATGTGGTACATATATACAATGAAATATTACTCAGCCATAAAAAAGAATGTATTTGAGTCAGTTCTAGTGAGATGGATGAGCTTAGAACCTGTTATACAGAGTGAAGTAAGTCAGAAAGAGAAAAAGAAATATATTTATGTATATATATTAAATCTAGAAAAATGGTATTGATGAACTTATTTGCAGGGAAGGAATGGAGATGCAGATGTAGAGAATAGACTTGTGGACACAGTCGGGCAGGAAGTGAGTGGGTTGAATGGAGAAAGTAGCAATCCACTCCAGTATTCTTGCTTGGAGAATTCCATAGACAGAGGAGCCTGGCGGGCTACAGTCCATGGGGTTGCAAAGAGTCAGACATGACTGAGTGACTTACACGCTTTCATAAACAAGGTATGCTTAAATATTAACCTCTTATCAGATATTATAGGTAACCTGCCATTTAGTAGGTTGCTTTTCATTTTGTTGATGGTTTTCTTTGTTGTGTAAAGACATGATAGTTTTACACAGTCCTTCTCGTTTACTTTTGCTTTTTTGTCTTTGTTTTTGGTGTCAGATTAAAAAAAAAATTGTTAAGTCCAATGTCAAGGATTTTTTACTGCCTGTGTTTTCTTTGAAGAGTTGTATGCTTTCAGGTCTTATGTTCAAGTCTTTAACCAACTATGAGTTGATTTTTGTATATAGTGTAAGTTTATTGTTTGAGGTATATTCATTTGCATATGGCTGTTCAGGTTTTCCAATACCATTTGTTGAAGAGACTAAATTTTATCCATTGCATATTCTTGGATCCTTTCACATAAATTAATTGACCATATATGCATGTGTTTATTTCTGGGATTTCTATCCTATTCCATGGATCAATGTATCTGTTTTTATGCCAATTTCATTCTGTTTTGATTACTATAGCTTTGAAATATAGCTTGAGATCAGGAAGCATTATGCCTTCAGCACTGTTATACTTCCTCAAGATTCCTTTATCTATCTATGGTGATTTCATTCAAATTTTATGATCATTGGTTCTATTTTTGTTGAAAATGCTATTGGAATTTTGATAGGGTTTTCATTGAATTAGTAGATGGCTTTAGGTAATAGGGGTATTTCATCAGTATCAATTCTTCCACTTCATGAGCATGGAATATACTTTTATTTAACAGTGTCTTTAATTTCTTTTATCACTTTCCTAGAGTTTTAAGGTTACAAGTCTTTCACCTCCTTGGTTAGATTTATTCCTAGGTATTTTATCCTTCTTGATGTAATTGTCAATAGGAATTTTTCTTAATTACTCTTTCTGATAGTTTATTTTTAGTGTATAGGAACATAAGTCATTTTTGTGTGTTGATTTTGTATTCTGAAATTTTATTGAATTTATTGATTAGTTTTAAGCTTTTTTGTAGAGTCTTCAGAATTTTCTATATATAGTATCAAATCATCTGTGAATAGTGAAGTTTTACCTTTTTTTTTTTTTTGCCTTGCCTGATTGCTCTGGCTAGGACTTCCAATACACGATGAATAAAATACTGTGGTGATAAAAGTGGCAAGAGTAGGCATCCTTGTCTTGTTCCTGATCTTAGAGAAACAACTTCTGGCTTTTCACCGTTGAATAGATGTTAGCTGTACACTTGTTACAGGTGTACACTTGTTACATATGACCTTTATTTTGTTGAGGGTTGATCTACTTTTTGTTTTTCTCTAATTTTTGTATACCACTCTTTACTTACATCTTGTGGTTTGAAACGAACTTTTTATATAATTTTATTTTTCTCTTTTCTTAGCACACTTTCTTCTTTGGGTGGTTGCCCTAGAATTTGCAATGTATATTTACACTAAACTTAGCCCACTTTCAAATAATACTATACTGCTTCATGGGTAATGCTAGTACCTTATTATAACAAAATAATCCTGATTACTAGGTTCTTTTTCTTTGTATCTTTGCCAGCATTTGTTATTTATAGACTTTTGGTGATGACAGTTCTGATAGGTGTGAGCTGGGACTTCATTGTGATTTTTGATTTGCATTGTTCTGATGGTTAGCAGTGTTTAACATCTTTTCATGTGTCTGTTGGTCATCTGTATATCTTCTTTGGAAAGATGTGTATCTTTTGGAAAAATGTGTATTCAAGTCATCTGCATATTTTTTGATTGGGTCGTTTGAGCTTTTGATATTGAATTATATGAAGTGTTTATATATTTTGAATATTAATCTCTTATCAGTCATGTGATTTGCTACAATTTTCTTCCATTAGGTAGGCTGTCTTTTAGTTTTGCCAGTGATTTTCTTTGCTATGCAAAAACTTTTAAGTTTAGGTAAACCTGATTTACTTATATTTGCTTTTATTTCTTTTACCTGAGGAGACAGTTTAAAAAAATATTTCCACAACTTAAGATTATTCTGCCTATGTTTTAGTCCAGGAATTTTATGGTTTCTACTCTTATCTCTAGGTCTTTAATCAGGTCAATTTTATTTCTGTATATGGTGTGAGGGAATGTTCTAATTTCTTTCTTTTACATATGGCTGTCCAGTAGTTCCAGCACCATTTATTAAAGAGACTATCTTTTCTCTGTTGCATATTCTTGCCTCATTTGTCATAGTTTAATTGGCCAAAAGTGTGTGGGTTTTTTCCTGGGCTTCCAATTCTGTTCCATTGATCTATGTGTCTGTTTTTGGGCCAGTACCATGCTATTCTGATTACTGTAGCTTTGTAGTATGGTTTGACATCTTGGAGTGTGATATCTCAGCTTTGTTCTTTTTTCAAGATTGCTTTGACAATTTGGGGTCTTTGTGGTTTGATATGAATTTTAGGACTACTTGTTCTAGTCCTGTGAAAAGTATCATAGGTATTTTGATAGAGATTGCATTAAAACTGTAGATTACTTTAGATACTATGGACATTCCAACAATTATCTTCCAATCCATGAATACAGAATATCTTTCTCTTTATCTCCTTCACCTTCATTTTCTGTTATCACTGTTCATAGTTTACAGCGTATAGTTCTTTCACCACCTTGGTGAAGTTTATTCCTAGGTATTTTATTCTTTTTGATGCAGTTCTAAGCAGGATCATTTTCTTCTTTATTTTTCTGATAGTTTATTATTAGTGTGTAGAAAAGCAACAGATTTCTGTATATTAATCTTGTATCCTGATATTGTGTTCAATTCATTTATTGGTTCTAATAGTTGTTTTCTTTTCTTTCTTTCTTTCTTTTTTTTTGTTTTCTGAGTCCTTAGGGTTTTCTATGTACAGTGTCAATCATCAGCAAGTAGTTACAGTTTTACTTCTTTTCTTTCAATTTGAATGCCTTTTATTTCTTTTTCTTGTCTGATTCCTTTGGCTAAGACTTCTAATACTATGTTAAATAGAAATTATGAGAGTGGGCATCCTTGTCTCATTCCTGACTTGAGGAAAAACGTTCATGGTATGATGCTAGCTGTGGGCTTGTTATAAATGGCTTTTATTATGTTGAGATATCTTTCTGCTATATCAACTTTGAAAGTCTTTTTAAAAATCATAAATGGATGTTGAATTTTTTCAAATGCTTTTTCTGCCTCTGTTGAGATGATCATGTGATATTTGTTCTTCATTTTGTTAATGTGGTATATCACATTGATTGCTTTGCAGATATTGAACCATCTTTGTGTCCCTGGAATAAATTCCACTTGATCATGGTGCATAATCATTTTGTGTATTGTTGAATTTAGTTTGCTAATATTTTGTTGAGGATTTCTGCATCCTTTCTGTCTCTTCTCCATCTTGTATTCCCATTATATATATATTATATTATACTTCTTGTAGTTGTAACACAGTTACTGAATATTCTCTGCTGCTTTTTTCCATATTTTTCCTTTTTGCAAGTTTCTATCGACATTCTTGTCAGAGAGTTTTTTCCTCTGCCATGTCTCATCTGCTAATGTGCCCATCAAAAGTGTTCCTCATTTCAATTACAGTATTTTTTATCTCTAGCATTTATATTTGATTCTTTCTTAGAATTTCCATCTCTCTCCCTACATTACCCATCTATTCTTCCATATTGTCTATTTATTTCCTTAGGCCCCTTAGCATATTAATCATAGTTGTTTTGTCTTCTGAATCTGATAATTCCAACATTCCTGCCATACCTTAGTCTATGCTTTCACTATGTTTTCAAACTGTGTTTTTTATTTTTTAGTTTGCTTTTTAATTTTTGTTGAAAGTCAGAAATAATTTCCTGGGTAAAAGGAATTGCTTCAAATATGCCTTTAGTGGTGTTGTAGTAAGGTATGGGGGTGGAGAAGCATTCTATAATCTTATGATTCGGTATCATTCTTTTAGTGAGCTAATGACCCTGGATTATGAACTTCATTGGTGCTTCTCAGATTCCTGTCCCCTGCTCCCCTTACATCTTAGGTGAACAGGATGGCTAGAGTAGACTAGAGTTGGGTATTTCTCTTCTCCCAGATCAGTTAGGCTTTGATGAAACTAGTAAAAAAGTTTTTCTTGAAGCCAGATTTTTCTATGAAGAACAGAATGCTTTTGTATATTTCAAAATGGTTATTTCCACCTTTATCTGACTAGAAATTCCGAGGGCCTCTTTTCTCTGATTTTCACTCTGTGAGCCTGTTAGGGATTTTGGAGGTAAAACCCACAAAAGTATGAGGTCTTGCAAATGACTGTATCATCTTGAGTTTTTAACTCTCAGACTTTTTCCCATTCTGAGTCTGGAAACAGCAATTTTCCATGCTGAGTCTACGACAGCAATTTTGCAGTTATAGGTTAGGTTTTCCACCCCAATACTCATTCCCAGGGGGTTTCTGCTAAGTTGTGAGTCTCTGTAACCTCCTGTTTGTCTCCCCACTTTTTGGAAGAGTGGTTTGCTCTATGATATCAGTTTTATGACAGATCTGAGAAGAGTGGTCAATTTTTTTAGTTTGTTCTACTTTTTATTTGTTATGGCAGAGTGAAAATTTCCAAGCTCTTTACATGCTGGAACAGAAACCAGAAGTCTCATCAGTTCAGTTCAGTTGCTCAGTCATGTCCAGCTCTTTTGCAACCCCATGGTCTGCAGCATGCCAGGGTTCCCTGTCCATCACCATCTCCTGGAGCTTACTCAGACTCATGTCAATTGAATTGGTGATGCCAACCAACCATCTCATCCTCTGTCATCCCCTTCTCTTCCTACCTTCAATTTTCCCAGCATCAGGGGCTTTTCCAATGAGTCAGTTCTTCACATCAGGTGGCCAAAGTATTGGAGCTTCAGCTTCAGCATCAGTCCTTCCAATGAATATTCAGGACTGATTTTCGTCAGGATTGACTGGTTGGATTTCCTTGCAGTCCAAGGGACTCTCAAGAGTCTTCTCCAACACCACAGTTCAAAAGCATCAATTCTTTGCCATTCAGCTTTCTTTATAGTCCATCTCTCATATCCATACATGACTACTGAAAAAAACCATAGCTTTGACTAAACGGACTTTTGTCAGCAAAGTAATGTCTCTGCTTTTTAATATGCTGTCTAGGTTAGTCACAGCTCTTCTTCCGAGGAGCAAGTGTCTTTTAATTTCATGACTGCAGTCAGAATCTGCAGTGATTTGGAGCCCCCAAAATAAAGTCTCTCACTGTTTCCACTGTTTCCCCATCTATTTGCCATGAAGTGATGGGGCTGGATGCCATGATCTTAGTTTTCTGAATATTGAGTTTTAACCCAACTTTTTCACTCTCTTCTTTCACTTTCATCAAGATGCTCTTTCGTTATTTTTTGCTTTCTGCCATAAGGGTGGTATCATCTGCATATCTGAGGTCATTGATATCTCTCCCTGCAATCTTTTTTTTTTTTTCTCCCTGCAATCTTGATTCCAGCTTGTGCTTCATCCAGCCCGGCATTTCACATAATGTACTCTGCATATAAGTTAAATAAGCAGGGTGACAATATACAACCTTGATGTACTTCTTTCTTGATTTGGAACCAGTGTGCTGTTCTATGTCCAGTTCTAACTGTTGCTTCTTGACCTGCATACAGATTTCTTAGGAGGCAGGTCAGGTGATCAAGTATTCCCATCTCTTTCAGAATTTTCCACAGTTTGTTGTTGTGATCTACACAGTCAAAGGCTTTGGCGTAGTTAATAAAGCAGAAGTAGATGTTTTTCTGAAACTGTTGCTTTTTTTGATGATTCAGCAGATATTGGCAATTTGATCTCTGGTTCCTCTGCCTTTTCTAAACCCAGTTTGAACATCTGGAAGTTCACGGTTCACATACTGCTGAAGCCTGGCTTGGAGAATTTTGAGCATTACTTTGCTAGCATGTGAGATGAGTGCAGTTGTGCAATTTCACAATTGTGCAGTTGTGAAGTGTCTATTGCCCTTTTAATGTTGAGATTTTCTTAGATATTTTAATATTTTTAAATTGCTATTTTAAATTTGGTCTTCCCAAATCACTTTACTAAATTCTCTTATTGTTTATAATAGTTTATCAGTAAAATCTATTGATTTTTCAGGTATACAACCATGACAATTCACACTCCAGCATGACTGGAATATAATGGAAAGGGTGGCCCCTGAGGTTTTGAGACATGATGACCCTGCTAATTCATGTCAGCTGAATAAGAGATAATTTTACCTCTCTCTTACATTCTCATTTCTTTGTCTTGCCTAATTGTATTGTCTAGTTCCTCCAGAATAATGTAAAAATTTAACAGCGGAACTATTTACTGTATTTACCTTTTTTTTTTTTTTTTTTACTTTAATGGCAAAATTCCACTATTGTTTCCTATTGAGTGTAATGCTTGAATTGTGTTAAAGATATGTTGAGTAATTTCTATTTATTTAAAGTTTTTTTTTTTTTAAATCAAGTGTAGGAGAGAATTTTGAGTACAGTTGTTATTTGAGACAATGGATGTCATCATGGTTATAAGAAAAGCCTTTTTGTACATACAAAAAGGAAGGGATCATAGATTAAACTTGAGACAATATCTGTATTTAGAGGGTGGAAGGAGAAAGAAAATACAGAAGCAGTCAGAAGAGAGTCCAGGTCAACATAAAACTTGCTAATAATGTTTTGAAAAGTTGCTGGTATTATTTATAGAAATGTAAGCTATTTTTTTTTTTTTTGACTGAACAGAAGTCCCAGCAACCAGTAGAATAACAAAATTAGGGTATTGCTTATTTGGTTTGGAAGAGTACTGTGCATTAGTTTTGTAGAATTTCTGTATAAGTTATAAATGATGTATATCTCTATGGAATGCAGTGTTGCATTCCGAGAAAATCAGACAGGTCTATTGAGCTCAGAGCCCAAGATGTAGTAAACTGAAGCCCTATGCTTCATATTCTGAAGCACTGAGCTATTTCTTATTTTCCTAATGTTTCACAAAATTGCATCTTGCTCTGGAGATACCTTATATCAGCTCTGTTAACAGAAAAAAGGTGAGTCTAAATTGTGCAGCGTTTCCTTAGAAATGTTTCTTCATGAGGCACATTTCAGAGATATTTTTTGAAGAAATGGTCAGTTCACTAAATTGGAAAGTATAGATGGAGGTGCCAGAATAATTTCATCATAAGCGAGATCTTGCATATATTGGATATACATAAATATGTAAAATATCATATTAAAGAAAGAATCCAGAGAATAGCTTAGCTTACTTTGGGAATTTTCCTGTTACTTGTCTTCCATTTTCCTTTTTAGCTAATATTTGTCTATTTGGAGAGTTTATTGATTATCTTAGAGATATTTTTTGACAGGTAGTATAAAGCTAGGGCATCATTATTTGAACTCATTCTTCTATCTAACTGTGAAACTGTTTCTGGGCCCACTAGATGTTGATTTTCAAGTCTGTTTTCATGAGAATTTTCTCTTGGTGGAAGGAGAGATGATAGAACCAGAAGGGCACAGAGGCTATGGAGGAGGAGAAGCAGATATTGAAGGGATTTGTCCCTACTGACCCAGCCCCCAGGATTTCTACCAGAACTATACCAAGAAAAGGGCTGCCACAATAAGGTATTTTTATGAAACATTCTTTATGATTCTGGGACACAGACTTCATGGACTTTGTGCCCAAAAGGTATTTTGGTAGAGTGTCTTAGTCCATTGTTCAATTGCTAAATCATGTCTGACTCTGTGACCCCATGGACTGCAGCATGCCAGGCTTCCCTGTCCTTCACTGTCCTGCAGTTTGCTCAAATTTACATTCATTGAGTCTATGATGCTATCCCGCCATCTCATCCTCTGTTGTTCCCCTTTCCTCCTGCCCTCGATGGTTCTAAGAAAGAGCTCTGGAGACATTTCCTTGACTTTCAACCCTTGCTCTCCAAATTTCTAGCTTTGTGACCTGAGACAAACTACTTCCCTAAGCCTGTTTTCCATCTCTATTAGTTTTCTATAGCTGTCACGGCGGCTGTGACTGTACAGCTGTTTTCTGTAACTTGCCATGGCAAGTTATCACAAACTCAATAAACAACAAAAATTTATCATCTCAGTTTTGGAGGCCAGGATTCCGAAATCCGAAATCAAGGTGTCAGTAGGGTCATGCTTCCTTTAGGAGGCTCTGCAGGAGAATTTGTTCTTTGCCTTTGTCCCATATGGGACACCTTATGGGATCCCCAGAATACCTGCATGAGTGAGCTTTTGCTGGGATCTGGGAGTCATGTGTTAATAGAAAGGAAAGAGATACTGATTTAGGACTAACAGATGAAATAAGTATATTTGAGCCTTATTAGTGTCATACCTGGCTTATAACCTGATTTCTAGTTCTGATGTTTCTTTTTCATTTAATCTTTTTTTTTTTCCTAGTAATTCTTCATTCTGACTGCAATAATTTCTATTGCTTTTGTCCTCATTCAGTAGCATATATCTTCTTATATAGTTTTGAAACTATAACAATAAATCCTTAGTCTGTGGTCCCACAGCACATCTAGATTGATTAATCTGCTATTCAAATACAGTTGAAAATTGATATTCTACTTTTAAATATAGCTATAAAAATGAAATGTAGCTTTAGAAGTCTTTATTGGCAAAAACCTGAGGATGACCTTATAATTTGTTGTCCAAACCAGGTGACTTCCAACAGTGAAAGGGAGCACTATTAATTATTACCTTGGGACAGTCTCAAACAAATCAGGATGAATGGCCAACCTATGTAAGTGTTCTAAGTTTCTGCTATATGAAGGTCCCCCTTAACTCAGGGCACATCTGACCATAGAATGAAAGCTACCCATTAGTTCAGAGAGTAACCAAGCTGAAGATGCAAATAGAAGATCAATTTAGTAAGCAAGTCTAACATCCAGATGGTATGGCAACATTTCCCAGGTAAGCAATTCATCCTATGTTAAGAGACCAAGATAAGGGGTTATTAAGTTCCAACAGATTGGGAATTTGGGATTGACGTATACACACTGCTGTATTTAGAATGGGTCTTCCTAGGTGACTCTAGTGGTAAAGAACCTGCCTGCCAATGCAGGAGATGTAAGAGATGCAGGTTCCATCCCTGGGTGGTGAAGATCCCCTGGAGGAAAGCATGGCAACCCACTCCAGTATTCTTGCCTGGAGAATAGCATGGACAGAGGAGCCTGGTGGGCTACAGTCCATGGGTTCGCAAAGAGACAGACATGACTGAAGCAGCTGTATAGTACAGGGAACTCTGCTTAATGTTCTGCGCTAACCTAAATGGGAAAAGAGCTTGAAAAGAACGGATACATGTATACGTATAAGTGAATCACTTTTCTGTACACCTGAGACTCACACAATATTGTTAATCAACTATCCTCCAACATATTAAAAAAAAAAAAAACCGAAAAAGGACATTCTCCTGGAATAGTTGGGTGAGGCAGTTCCAGGAACCACAGTGAGAAACGTGGGGCCTAACTCCTATTGAGTGGAACCCTCCTTGGGCTCCTTACCTACATTTTTGAGAAATTTAACATTTTCAGCAGTTTTGATGTCCTGGCCATAGATGTCATTTGAGCACTTCTGAAATAGGGCCCACTGAAGCCTAGAGTCTATTTTAAAACTGCATGTACAGAGTTGAGACCGTTTGACTTGTGGATATCCATTTTGAGGGCTGTTCATTATAACTGTCTCTCTCTTCCGAGTAATATTCACAACCAGCCTCTCAGTAACTTCTGCTGACACACTCCCTCTTACCAACTCAGAGGGCACTGGGGAAACTGATTCTGCAGTATTACATTCAGAGAATTTCTGTGGTACATCAATAGAAATCAGCAATAGACATTTTAAGATGGATGCTTCTAAATTTTGAATGTACAATAGAGTAAGAGAGAATTGTGATATTTACTGTGGGGATAAATGGGTGAACAGATAGTAGAAATGGGGAATTCAGATGAATGATAGTTGGAAGTAAAAGCAAATTATCATAATATGGGCTCAAGAAGAGTCAAAGGCAGAACCATATTGTTAAAAGACACACTGGGCCATTGGGAAGAGCAGAATCTGAGAGGATTAAATTGAAGAAAGGTAAGGATGGAGGAAGCATGACCAGTAACTGGCATTGAAATACAGCCAATAAAACTGCTTCATCTCCCCTTCTTCAAGTCAGGGAGAACTGGGAGCTGGGCTGAGCTGGCATGTGAGGAATGGAGAGATTATTATGTAAGGTATGTGGAGGCACAGACAAGTCTGAACATTTACTGTGATTCTGACTTTCTCTGCTTAGTATCTAAGGGCTCCCTGCATGCTTTCTCAGTGCTTGTTATGGGTGATCCTTCTCAGCTTGTCTTTCCTCCAGGCCCAGTGTCTCAATATTCTTATACGTGTGTCCCGTTGTCCCTGTTGCTCTATTTATACCTTCTTTCTTATTCTATTTCGTCATCTCCTTCTCTTGTCTTACCTAAAGATAACAAAAATGACTTTTTAATTTGTTTCATTTATCAGACCATTTTATGTTTTGTATTAATTTTAAAAATGTCAGTAAGTAAACTATTTCTTTCACTCTGTTTAACAAAGAGGACAACAAAAAACTAAATTGAGTTACTTTTGACTTTTGTGGTCTTCAATTGAAGTTTTTCTTACTCCTGAAGATTAGCAGTTCTTGTAAGAGGGGAAGAAGTTTTTTTTTTCCCCCTTATTTAAGTGTTTTAATTCTACATAGAACTTGATGTCCTTTACAGTTGTTGCTTTTAGCCAATTACTGCCTGTACAAAATAAAGAAGGACAAATAATAACATCTTCATTCTGCTGACCAAAGAATTGGAGTATAGAGTAAATAAGCAATGTGTTCCAGATCAAACAGAAATGTTAAAAGTCATATTAGAATTTAGTAGCCTGAATTATCATTATAGTGATTTTTTCAAAATGTTAAAAATACCAAAGATTAACATAAAAAATACTCATGAAACTCATAAAAGATCACCCATTATCTTTTATCCAAACATCTTTCAATGGTAGGTTATATTTTTTCTGTTTTTGAAAGAATAAATATTTCAGATATAGTTGAAGTTCCCCATGTAGTCCTTCACATTCTCATTCTTCTTCCCTTCCCAGAGGCAACCATTTCTCAATTGAGTTTTAATCATTCCCATATTTTCTTTTATATTTTAATTCATGTATATAGCTCTTGCATAATACATAGCACAATTCTGAAATTGAAAATCCTTGTATGAACTGAATAGTAAGTACGATTTTGCAACTGACTTTCAATCACCCTGATCATATTTTTGATTCTTATCTGTGTTGGTGCATGTACTTTAAGTTTATTTATTATAGCTGTGAGGGCTTCCCGCATAACTCAATTGGTGAAGAATCCACCTACAATGCAGGAGACCCTGGTTTGATTCCCGGGTCAGGAAGATCCACTGGAGAAGAGATAGGCTGCCCACTCCAGTATTCTTGGGCTTCCTTTGTGGCTCAGCTGGTAAAGGATCCACCTGCAATGCGGGAGACCTGGGTTTGATCCCTGGGTTGGGAAGATCCCCTGGAGAAGGGAAAGGCTACCCACTCCAGTATTCTGGCCTGGAGAATTCCATGGACTATAGCCCATGGGATCGCAAAGAGTTGGACATTACTGAGTGACTTTCACTTGTTACTTGTGGTTATAACTGTACTATAACATTTTATATACTAATTTGCCATGATTTATGAATTTTTTCAACCAAAAAGCCTTTTTAAACTAGATTTAATAGCACAGTATTTGCCAGATTTTGTTACAAATTATAAGGGGTAGCATATGCTACCCATATTATCTGCTTTAGTAAAACATTTACTTTTTAATATATAGTAACAAGTAACTTATCTATATTATTTCCTCAAGTGTTCAATCATATCAGAACACTTGAAACAAGGATGGTTTCATTCAGAGAAGTAAAATTAAAGATATTGTTGTTGCTCAGTTGCTCTGTCATGTCCGACCTTTTGTGACCCCATGGACTGCAAACATGCCAGGCTTCCCTGTCCTTCACCATCTCCCAGACTTAGTTCTAACTCATGTTCATTGAGTCATTGACGCCATCCAACCATCTTATCCTTTGTTGCTCCCTTCTCTTGCCCTCAGTCTTTCCCTCTATCAGAGTCTTTCCCAATGAGTCAGCTCTTTGCATTATGTGGTCAAAGTATTGGAGATTCAGCTTTAGCATTCAGTCCTTCCAATGAATATTCAGGGTTGGTTTCCTTTAACATTGACTGGTCTGATCTCCCTGTTGTCCAAGGGGGTCTTAAGAATTTTCTCCAGCACCACAGTGTGAAAGCATTAATTCTTCAGTGCTCAGCCTTTATGGTCCAGCTTTCACATCCATACATGACTACTGGAAAAGTCATAGCTTTGACTACATAGGCCTCTGTCAGCAAAGGTCTCTGCTTTTTACACTGTCTAGATTTGTCATAGCTTTTCTTCCAAGGAACAAGTGTCTTTTAATTTCATGACTGCAGTCACTGTCCACAGTGATTTTGGAGCTGAAGAAAATAAAGTCTGTCATTGTTTACATTTTTTTCCTCATCTGTTGGCCAGGAAGTGATGGGACCAGATGCCACGATCTTAGCTTTTTGAATGTTGAGTTTTAAGTCAGCTTTTTTACTTTCCTTTTTCACCTTCATCAAGATATAGACCACAGTTTCATTTATTATGACATTAACTTATTATGACATTCTTTTATGGTGACATGGTAGAGTCTGAATTTGACAGTTTCCTATTCTAGAACATTCCAGTGAAAAATAATGAAATGTTTAGATTCTGAGATATGTACTTTTGTTTTCTTTATTATCCCAAGTACAAATAACATTGTATATGCTTCTAA
Organism: Cervus elaphus; assembly: GCF_910594005.1. Lineage (NCBI taxonomy): Eukaryota > Metazoa > Chordata > Mammalia > Artiodactyla > Cervidae > Cervus > Cervus elaphus. The sequence continues at coordinate 19,536,687 of NC_057839.1, read as the reverse complement.
CAGAAAATGGGGTAAGTATAGAAATCAGTTAAGTAAATTATGCTGCTTTATCCATAAGATGAAACATGATGTAGGAAATAAACTGATACTTAAAATTTTTAATCAACACTACAACTAATGTTAAGGGTAAATTAATGAGTAAATAATTTTCATAAATGAAAATTAGATATAATACTATATATTTATTTTTAAAATGAGTATGGAAAAGCCAAGAAATAAAGCACAAAGTTATTAAACTTGGTTGCTACATTCTGTATTTTCCAAGTGTTCTCAGTCTTGGCTCTGTATCAACCTTACTTACAAGAAAAGAAATACGGTCACAACTCACTCCGTATTCAGAGTTAGACTCTATAAGGATGGGAGCTGGGAATCTATATTTTAAAAGAACTCCACAGATAATTCTGATGTTCAGGTTTGAGAACTGGTTGCTTAAGACACAACAAGAATAAAAATATAAAATAACATATAACTAAATAAAAATGAGCAAGATTTCTGGAGAAAGGTAAAATAAGATATGTACAATATTAATGGGTTGGAAAAGTCAATATAGGAAAGGAGCTCATCTTTCCCAAATTAATCTATATGTTGATTTCAATAATTCAGTAATACTACTTGAATTTGTTATAATAATTTGACAGAATTATTCTCAGAACCTCTGACTCCCCCGGAAGGATCCCTGAGCCTGTGATATCTCCCTACTGGTCTGGGTCATCTGCTGGTACGTGTGTCCCAACTAAATTACTTCTCTCCTTGTACTAGACTCTGTGTGGTTCTTTCTTTATGGTGGTGGCAGGGGTTTAGTTGCTAAGTTGTCTGAATCTTGCGACCCCATAAACTGTAGCCCACCAGGTTCCTCTGTCCATGGGATTTCCCAGGCAAGAATACTGGAGTGGGTTGCCATTTCCTTCTTCAGGGGATCTTCCCAACCCAGGAATTGAACCTGGGTCTCCTGCAGTGTGGGTGGATTCTTTACTGCTGAGCTACCAGGGAAGCCTACTTCTTTCTTTATAGCCTTGCTGTAGAAAAGCAATTCTGCTAGTCTTCAGGTTCTTTTCAGAAAGAGTTGCTCTATATATAGTTGCAGTTTTGGTGTGTGTGGGTGTGTGGGTGTGGGTGGATAAACTCAGAGTCTTCCTACTCTGTCATCTTGATCCTGCTTCCTCTTATGTTTCTATTGTTGACATATGTATGGGTTATTTCCAGTTTTTAACTACTAGAAATAAAGCTGCTATAATGGAACTGGAACATTTGTCTAGCCAAAAATTAAACCTTTTTTTTTTTCCTTTCTCTCTTCTGGCCCCATCAGCTCTTTTGATACATATTTTAATTTTTACATTCCTAAAAGAAACACTACAATTCCAAAGATGAGGTGTGTTCATTGTTGTGTTTTCTGGGACTTTTACATAAGAATATTTTTTTTCTGTTCAATTGTTCACTTCCCTTTCTTTCTTTCTTTTTTTTTCCCCAGCTTCTTTCTTCTTGCTCTTTTTTGTAGCATTTTCAACAAGAGTAGAACACGAATGTAGGAAGAAATCCTATAGATTAAAAACTACTGTCAGTCAAGATGTGACTCTGAAACTGTGATTACATATAAAAGAAAAACTCTCTCGTATTGTGGATTGATTCTGGCTGTTTCTCATATCAGTGTTATAATGGGTTCTTTGCATTTCTTCAGAAATGAGACTGAATTAAATTCTCCTAAATCTGTTATTATAGGATATTGTTGCTTAATGACACCTATTTTTAATGTTTTGCCCTTGTTTACTTTTATCTTAGGATTTTCCTTTTCTTGTAGATTGGACGAGAAAAAATTTTAAAATATTCATCTTTCTCCCTCCTCCATTCTGTAGGAAGTTTAAAGCCAAGGGAATTATTCTTTTAAACCCTCTCAAGAAGGGTGAGAACCTTCAGTGGGTCTGAGTTATGTCCGTTGTCTAGGGATTTATTAAAAATGTTTGTGTTTTGCTGTCAAAATCAGAAGTTTCCAGGCATCTAGGGACAAGCCCACACCCAAAGTTGTGGGGAATGTGAAGGGCCTTTGAGAAGGAACGCAGTGGAGGTTGTGGAGGAGGAGAACAACTCTGCATAGCAGAGAGACAGTTAGCTTTTCTGAGACTGGGAATGAGACAGAGGATTTCCATGAGTCGTAGAGGTCTATATCCTCTGTGCTACAGGGCTTTCCTGGGTCAATGGCTGAAGGATGATTCTAGACACCAAGGTGGACCACTGAAGACAGAAGCAGGGTCTGTGGCTGAGACTGCTTTCCATAGAGAGAGCCATGGTGAATGGTTTCTGTGGGCATCCACAACAGCAGTGTCTGGAAGGCAGAAGAGAATAAGCATTGACAGTAGCATCTTTGTAGAGGTGAGGATGGTGGCTGTGGTAGGCAGAAAATGATTTCTCAAAGAGATCCACATCCTAATCCCAGAAATCTGTGACCATTACCTTACGTAGCAAAAGGAACTTCACAGATGGGATTGAAAAACAATTACTAGATGCCTTGCTTTCAACCAACCTTCTCGTTTTTATCTTACTCTGTCAGTAACCAGGTCATGAGATGGGAAGATTATTCTGGATTCATCTGGGTGGGCCCCATGTGATCACAAGACCTAATGGGAGAAAAGGAAGGCAGGAAAGGCAGAGGAGATATGAGGACAAAAGCAAAGGTCCAGTAGATGTCATTGGGGACTTTGAAGGTAGAAGCAGGCCATGAATCAAGGAATGTGGGCAGCCTCTAGGAGCTGCAAAAGGCAAAGAAATAGGTACTTTGCTAGAGCCTCCTAAAGATGTGAAGCCCTGCCAACACCTTGATTTTGGCTCTGTAGGACCCATTCTGGACTTCTGATCTCTAGAACTGTAATGTAACACATTTGTGTTAAGACACTAAGCTTTTGGTACCTGGTTATAATGGCAGTAGGAAATTAGTACAGTGGCCACAATGGCCTAAGAGTCAGACTCTTCCCTCATTTTTTAGATTTCCCATGGGTTCATCTAAGTTTGTGTTTGTGTGGGGAAAGGTCACTCCTATTATCCTCAACAAACAAACAAAAAACCCAACAACAAACAGTAACAACTGGGATCAAGGCTCTTATCATTCTAATGACTGGAGCTTAGAGTCAGATATAATATTATTAATGAAAACTAAAGTGATGTTTTGTGTAATGGTGTTGTGACTTATGTATATTAATACATCTCAGTGTACATGATTGCTTCAATTCATTGTGACTCAAGCCAAATATCACACGAAGGTCCCAAAGGTTGACTCCTTACTTACTTAAAATTTTGTCCATGTTACATATTTAACCTGTATATATTGGTAAGAAGTATTTGACTCATTACAATGTTGAGATCTTTAACAGATATAACCAAAACCTTCAGTTCAGTTCAGTTCAGTCGTTCAGTCGTGTCTGACTCTTTGCGACCCCATGAATCACAGCACGCCAAGGCCTCCCTGTTCACCACCAACTCCCGGAGTCTACCCAAACCCATGTCCATCGAGTCTGTGATGCCATCCAGCCATCTTATCCTCTGTCATCTCCTTCTCCTCCTGCCCCCAATCCTTCCTAGCATCAAGGTCTTTTCCAATGAGTCAACTCTTCACATGAGGTAGCCAAAGTATTGGAGTTTCAGCTTCAGCATCAGTCCTTCCAATGAATATTCAGGACTGATCTCCTTTAGGATGGACTGGTTGGATCTCCTTGCAGTCCAAGGGACTCTCAAGAGTCTTCTCCAACACCACAGTTCAAAAGCATCGATCCTTTGGCACTGAGCTTTCTTCACCGTCCAACTCTCATATCCATATATGACCAACGGAAAAACCATACCCTTGACCTTTGTTGGCAAAGTAATGTCTCTGCTTTTAAATATGCTGACCAGGTTGGTCATAGCTTTCCTTCTAAGGAGTAAGTCAAAACCTTAGGAGTAGGCCATTCTCTTGATTTGCTGTACAATTGCTACAAGGTATTTGAAACAGGAAACAGGAAGGGCGATTTAGAGTACCAGTTTGAATTTCCACAAAGGGAGGGGAAGTCTTTTCAAAGACACCAAATAAAAGCTAATGAAAAAACACATGGTTTTCACATTAAAAGAGTAAAAGTAGCTCTTCCTCATACCAGGGAGAGAAAATGATGATTTTCCTCTTCCAGGAGTAAGCAGTCATGGGTTGTACAGACTGGAAAGTTATAGAGACAGGAAAAGGCAGAGAAAAAAAGACACAAAGCTCCTCTAACAAGAGTGGCAACAGTACATTTTGCCGTTTTTTTTTTTTTTTCTTGCGAGCCCTTTGAATCTGATAACTTTGGTTCAGAGGAGGCCTAAAGCCATGAAACAAGTGCATAGCAAAGGTGCATACCATGTCTGATGAAAATGTCCAAGAGGGAAAGTTTTAGAAGACAGTGAGCCAGGAAAAATTAAGATCTTACGTAGGAAGACAAAGAAGTGATGGTAAGACCTGAACATATGTCCCTAATGATCTTGACAAAGTGGAAAAGCAGATTTATGGGGAAAAACACTAAAGATTGTAACTCAGCAAGATTTTCATTATGGATGACTCTTTTTTTCTTTTTGTCAAATGTTGTGAGTGGTCATATTTTTAAGATTAAAAAGTTGATAGGGAAAAACTATCCTTCATAGGCATTCCCTGATTCTTCTATTCCTCTACCTCCTCTTTTCCTCCATCAGTGATGTCTTTACAGCCAATTATCAGTCTCTCTTGTTGAATATCCTTTCTCCTTATTGTCATGTGTGCTGTTTTCTAGAGAGAGGCTCATTTCAGTAGACTCAGACTGCACTGTCTGAGACCCACAGAATCTTCTCTGTAGACTTTATCAGATTCTTGTTGGAGTGCTTAGCCAGATCTGCCAAGGCATTTTCAAATATCTAAGCTGTTCTTCCCACTCTCAAATATTTGCTGCAATTAATAGATGTAGAAGTTGAATGGCAATAAATACAAATCTCTGTGGGCTGTTGTTACCTCCTAGGGTGCAGAGCAAGAACAGTTGGGAAATTATAATTGATTTAAAAGCAGGAGTCCTTCCCAAATGGATGGTATTGGTTCACAGCAGACCTTAAGAGGGTAAAGTGTAGCAGGTAACAAAAATTCAGGGGATTATGAATCGAGGAAGCTCCGGATGATGTCGTCCCTTTTCTTCCCGAAAACTTTCCTGCTTGATTATATGCTAAATCCTTTGGTAGAGGGAACCTCATGCCTTAAGACTTTATATAGATACTCTTAGGAGCTGTACTATATACAGCTGTAACACAAAACTTGGCATTTTGTCCAGAGGTAATGAGTATGCTGTGGGATCATAAGGGTCTTTGTTCTTTTTACCCCATCTTACCCTTCACATCCTACCCATAATTGGCAGAGGGATCTTTCATTGCAAGGCAAACTGTACTGAGCAGGAGAGAAATTTACATTTTCTGTAAATGCCATTGCAAAAAAATCCAAGGGTAGATCCAGGGGAGGAGGGCAGAAATGATCTTGACCTTATTACAGAGGTAGTGTCAGGACAAAGTCCTTGGGACCAACTACATGATGAGAGGGATTTCAGGCTAGCTTGGTGTTGGTTTTGTATGAACTAAGAGGCAACTTGATGGGGAAAGTAGAGGCATACTTTTAATCTTCATCTTATTCCTTGCATCTTGGATCTGCTCAGCTACTGGCAAGATTCTGACCATTTTGGTGTGGAAGCGATCCCCCTTCTGGATGGATGCTTGGTGCTTTGGTTAAAGTGCTGCAACCAACCTGCATATGGACCCGAGACAGAATTATGGGAAGGTACTGGGAAATGCTGGGGCTTCCCTGGTGGTTCAGTGGTAAAGAATCCGCCTGCAATGCAGGAGATACAGATTTAATCCCTGGGTTGGGAAGATCCCCTGGAGAAGGAAATGGCAACCCACTCCAGTATTCTTGCCTGGGAAATACCATGAGCAGACGAGCCTGGGGGGCTACAGTCTATGGTGTTGCAAAAGAGTCGGACACAACTGAGTGACTCAACAACAACATCAACTGGGAGCTACTTCCTGCTGCTCTGTCACACCGCCCGTGAGGTCGCTCACAAACCCCTGCCCAATTTTGTCACCTTTCCCAAGGCAGCCCTCAGAGTAGTCATGGGGGTCTGGGCTGAGAACGTCATGGGAACAAAATGTATAAGAATGATAGTGGCAGTTTGCTAAATTCCTGAGGTGTCTGGGAGAAACTTACACTCATTTTTCTTGTTCTTGTTGCTGTCACTGTCTCAGAGTATGAGCATTCAGCTTTGATTAAAATGTGCCCTTTTCCAACCACTGGTTTATTTGTGCTTTAGTTAAGACAGACGAATCCCTTAGAAGATATTATCAGGCTGACACAGTAAGAACTATTATGAATCTGTGACAGTTTCAAGAAAGAGAGGTCTGAAGTAGCTGGCATGTCATTGCTCATAATTCAGGAACATTGGCAGAAGTCTTGGGAAATGAACATATTTCCTTAATCTTATTACTTGCATCAGCATTGATAAACCCTCTTTTTTTTCTTTTTAAAGAAAGAACGTTCATTCTCACACTTATATGCAAAATATTTTTCCAGGGCTCTGACTTATGATTATCACTACTCACTTTTGTGATAAACTTAAGATATTTGTGAGCATAGTTTTTACTCACAAACTAACCCATTCCAGTTGGCCTGTAACAGTAAGGCCTGAATAGGAAGAGCAAAGGACTGGAACAAATGCCTTCGTCTCCATGTGTGGGTTCCACCTCAAGTTGCTCTCAATGACCTGTGCATTTTGCTCTTTCAGTTACACATATTTGTAAATAAAGCAAGTGATGCCTGCCCTACACAGTTTATGGACTGGTTACTGACAGAGTGAGATAAAAATGAGATTTGTTGAAAGCAAGGCATCTAGTGATTGTTTTTCATAGAAAAGACAGCAACACCAACTCATTAGATTCCCAAGGTTCATTAAGTCTGTCCTTGAAAGATAAGAGACTGGAGTCCTAGAATTTTCCTGTTTAAATAGGCAGTGTTCAAAAGTCACTGATACACATACACTTTTCAGTGAAGTAGTTAGGGGTCAAAGCAAAGTTCTTACAGAACTATAAGTAAAAAGGGCCGATGTTGATTTTCAGTTATATGATGGAATAATTATCTGGAGAATATATCCTGTCAATGAATACCAAGAATGCTTATTAAAATGTAGTTTAAAATGACAAAGCTGGCAGGAAAGCAAGGGAAATTAGAGTAGGTTAAAAACAATGAGAAAGCATCATCAAGTGGGCAAAGTATTGGATCTCCAGCTTCAGCATCAGTTCTTCCAATGCATATTTGGGGTTGATTTCATTTAGGATTGATTGGTTTGATCTCCTTGCAGTCCAAGGGACTCTCAAGAGTCTTCTTCAGTGTCACGATCTGAAAACATCAATTCTTTGGCACTCAGCCTTCTTTATGGTCCAACTCTCATATCTGTACATGACTACTGGAAAAAGCATAGCTTTGACTATACAGACCTTTGTTGGCAAAGTCATATCTCTGTTTTTTAATATACTGTCTAGGTTTGTCATAGCTTTCCTTCCAAGGAACAAGCATCTTTTAATTTCATGGCTGCAGCCACAATCCACAGTGATTTTGGAGCCCAAGAAAAGAAAATCTGTCACTATTTCCATTTCCCCCCCTTCTATTTGCCATCAAGTGATATGACTAGATAACAACATGTTCTTAGTTTTTTGAATGTTGAGTTCTAAGCCAGCTTTTACACTCTCCTTTTTCACCCTCAACAAGAGGCTCTTTAGCTTCTCTTCACTTTCTGCCATTAGAGTAATAGCATCTGCATATGTGAGGTTGTTGATATTTCTCCCAGCAGTCTTGATTCCAGCTTGTGATTCCTCCAGCCTGGCATTTTGCATGATGTACTCTACATATAAGTTTAATAAGCAGTGTGACAATGTTGGTAATGCCAGCATCATTTGCCATTGCCCTTCTTTGGGATTAGATTGAAAACTGACCTATGCATGCTTCCCCCATTATCAACATTCCCTACTAGAATGGCACAGTTGTTACAATTGTTGAACCTACACTGACATATTATTTTTACCCAAAGCTTATAGTATATCATAAGATTCATTCTTGATATTGTATATTCTGTGTGTTTGGATAACTGTATAATGACATGCACTCATGCATCCCATGCATCCATGTCATTACATAGTTATCCTTTGAACACAGTATATTTTTGGAATATACTTATAAATATTTAAAAGTATGTATTCTTCCTTGCTCAAGGAATATTTACAAAAAATGAACATGTTCTGAGCCATAAATAATATTTCAACAGCTTTTAAAGACAGTTTCTTGCAGGCTACATTCTCTGACCTCAACTTAGAAGAGCTTTGGAGAGAAACTCATGTAATGACACTGCTAAGAAGTCAAGCTTTTTCTGAAGTTGTCCCCATTTCTTAATATCTGGTTGTATTAAACAGAGAAGACATAGTTCAATTTATCTTTGAAGACAGTATGAAATATGTCAATGAGAATGAAGACAAATGAAGACAGTATGAAATAGGTCAAAGAGAAGAACTTATTTATTGGGGGGAGGTGAGGAAAAAACAGTTCTAGAATCTTCCCTGTAATCCAGGTATGTTACCAATTTCTAGAGTTTCTTGTGCTGTAGATTTATTTAAAAATTGTGTAGACTTACTGATGTGTAAAACTGAAAATGCTAATATTTTCAGGTTGTTTTAAAAAATTTGATGTCATCTGTCGTAAGGAACTAAAAGGGGTGAAGGCACTCAAATAAGAAAAAACAAATAATATCTGAAACCTCCCAAAATATAGCCCCAAAGAATGGTTTTTTATTTTTCTCTTATAAGACATCAATTATTAATTCAATCAGGCTGATCTACTTTTCTTATTTTAACCTTTTCCCATGGCCAACTTGAAAAGAATTGCATTGTTTAAATAGATTTTAGTGCAATTCTTCAAATGTGGGGTTGTTCAAGGGTTTTTGTTGTTGTTAACATTCTATAAATAGCATTTTGCCTTTGAATTACTCTGCTGATTTGATTCAAAGTCTCTCTGATTTCAAAGGCTTTGAAATTGCAGTTGTTTTAAGCTTTACATATTATGAATTCAGTAGATATACCTGCTAAATTTTAACATTACATACGGATTTCTAGTTGTTGAAAAAAATTTTGGAGATGTTAAATATAAATGCCAAACCCCAAATTAGATTATCTTTAAATTAATTAAGCCTCAGTTCTTCAGCTTCAAACAAAAACTGTCTTGCTTTTTGTCATAAACTGTTTATGTTAAAGATGGTATATATATCAATATGTGCTGTGCTGTGCTTAGTCACTCAGTTGTTCTGACTCTTTGCAACTCCATGGACTGTAGCATGCTAGGCTCCTCTGTCCATGGAATTCTCCAGGCAAGAATACTGGACTGAGTTGCCATGACCCCCTCCAGGGGATCTTCCCAACCTAGGGATCAAACACAGGTCTCCCGCATTGCAGGTGGATTCTTTATCAGGGAGAGGTTAAGAATGAGCCATCAGGGAAGCCCAAAAATATTTTTGATGTAAAAGTTTGAAACAGTAATGAATTATTATAGCAGAAATCAGGTAACAAAAAGTAATAAAATTATCTCAGAATCTTAGATCTAAAGTAATTTGAAAAGAACCATAATAGAGAATAAGGGAAAATATTTCAAGTATGGAATCAGGAAAATATAAAATAAAGGACAAAAAACTTCTCCATAGTTCTGCATCTAGTATCATTCTAGTGCTATGAGGCTTATTAAGAAAGTAAGTAGCATGGTCTTTAAGTTATATTAGAAATAGCCAAATGTTAAATTGGAGCTCCTGAGAACAGCAAGATTCAAGGAGAGGTTGACAAACGTTGGAGATATTAGGAAATTGCATAGATTAAATAGGTGTCTTTGAAGGTTAATAAGGCATATGTGAAAAAAGAGGCCAAGAAAGGAACAGTGAGGTGAGAGGAACAGAATGAATATGATGTGTTCTATACAGGATGGTACTTTTCTTCAAATTCACTCATCCTAGAGAGCAACTGATAAAATTAATTTCCTTTAAAGGTAAGTTACCTCCAAATATATTTGAATTTATATGCACAGTCTATTAATTTCATGAGAGATTTGCTGACACAGTTGAAAAGGTATCATAAGGATTTTTATGTTGATCATTCTTTTTTATCATTTTTAATGTGGGACACCCCAGTTAAAAATTTGTCATGAATCTGGTAATACTTGCAAAGTCATTTTTTTTTTTTTTAGGGACACTCTTTTTTTTCTATTTATTTTGAAACCATTTTTCACTTTTTTGAATTATTAGAAAGGTGAGACATTGGAAACATCAAGGATCATATATAAGGCAATTCAAAAAACATTCCTTCAAAGACTTTGGGGAAAACATGAAAAATCTGTCAGTGAGCCAGCAGGTGGGTGAGGTGATGTTTGCCAGAATGCTGGAGGAACTGTGATGCACATTCCTCTTCCAAATACACTTGTTATTATTCAACTCATTTTCTGTCTCAACAGAATCCCTCTCTTATGATGGTGATACATTTTATAGATGTAGAAAGACTTTTTTTTCCTTTGAAGATTTTTATTGGAGTGTAATTGATTTACTAATAGTTGATCTACAGCGTTGCGTTAGTTTCAAGTCTACAGCAAAGTGAATCAGTTATACATATACACATATCCACTCTTTTTTAGATTCTGTTTCCATGTAGGCCATTACAGCGTATTAAATAGAGTTCCCTGTTTTGCTATGCAGCAGGTTCTTATCAGTCTATTATATATATATATATATGTATATATATATAAATGTTCATACGTCCATCCCAATCTTCCAATTTATCCTCCCCCCCAGTTTACCACTGGTAACCATAAGTTTGTTTTCTGCATCTTTAACTCTATTTCTGTTTTGTAATTAAGTTCGTTTGTACCTTTTTTTAAGATTCCACATATAAGTGATATCGTGTGATATTTGTCTTTCTCTGTCTGACTTCAATTGGCATGACAATCTCCAGGTCATGGCATTATTTCATTCTCTTTTTATGGCTGAGTAATATTCCATTGTGTATTTGTACCACATCTTTATTCATTCCTCTGTCAGTGGACACTGAGGTTGCTTTCCATGTCCTGGCTATTTAAACAGTGCAGCAATGAACATTGGGGTGGATATATCTTTTCAAATTATGGGTTTCTCTGGATATATGCCCAGGAGTTGGATTGTTGGATCATATGGCAGCTTTATTTTTGATTTTTAAAGGACCCTCCATATTGTTCTTCATAGTGCCTGTACAAGTTTATATTCCTCCCAATAGTGTAGGAGGATTCCCTTTTATCCACACCTTCTATAGCACTTATCGTTGGTAGATTTTTTGATGATGGCCATTCTGACCGGGGTGAGGAAATACCTCATTGTAGTTTTCATTTGCATTTCTGTAATAATTAGTGATGTTTAACATCTGTTCGTGTGCTTTTTAGCCACCTCTATGTCTTCTGTGGAGAAATGTCTATTTAGATCTTCTGTCCATTTTTAGATTGGATTTTTTTTTTTTTTATATTGAGCTGCATGAGCTATTTGTATATTTTGGCAATTTTAGAGACTGCTTGGTAGACAAAATGGTGGTGGTTACTGGTTTTTTCCCAGCATGCTTTAGGAGATGCCGTGACTGGAGTAGGGGAGCAATTCAAAGGTGAGCGAGAAGTCTTGAGCATGAACGGCCACTCTATTGATTGGCAAACACTGCTCTTTCTCTTGAGGGTCAAATTTTCATCTGAGCAAGAGCTGATTCATCATAAGAGTTAGGCTTCTGAGAACCAACACAAAACAAAAAGCTCCTGTTTGTTGTTGTTGTTTGTTTGTTTTTATCCAAAGCATTTATAAAGGTAACCTATATGCTTCCATATTGTGCTGAGTCCTGGGCCATAGGGCTTTCAGCTCCCTACCTAATTGCCCTTTGCCTTGTGAAATCAAGGCTTCCCTGATAGCTCAGTTGGTAAAGAATCTGCCTGCACTGCTGGAGACCCCAGTTGATTCCTGGGTTGGGAAGATCCCCTGGAGGAGGGATAAGCTACCCACTCCAGTATTCTGGCCTGGAGAATTCCTCGCAAAGAGTCAGACACAACTGAGTGACTTTCACTTACTGTGAAATCTACACATTTTGCGGGCAATTATTGAGAACTTATTTGTAACCTAGAATTTGATCAATTTTATAAATATTCTCTGAATCTTCAAAAGTGATGTTTATGCTCTGCAAATGCAAAATTTGGTATATACCTCTTATTAATTCTGCTATTATTATATGTCAAGAACTGAGAGAATTATGTAAATATCTACTGAAATTGTGCTTTATGTATTTATAATTTATCATTATTTTTCCAATAATTCAGTTTAATTATTTCTATTCTAGTTTCAATTCAGTTCAGTTCAGTCGCTCAGTTGTGTCTGACTCTTTGCGACCCCTTGAACTGCAGCACGCCAGGCCTCCCTGTCCATTGCCAACTCCTGGAGTCCACCCAAACCCATGTGCATCAAGTTGGTGATGCCATCCAACCATCTCATCCTCTGTCATCCCCTTCTCCTGCCCTCAATCTTTCCCAGCATCAGGGTCTTTTCAAATGAGTCAGCTCTTCGCACCAGGTGGCCAAAGTATTGGAGTTTCAGCTTCAACATCAGTCCTTCCAATGAATATTCAGGACTGATCTCCTTTAAGATGGACTGGTTGGATCTCCTTGCAGTCCAAGGGACTCTCAAGAGTCTTCTCCAACACCATAGTTCAAAAGCATCAATTCTTTGGCACTCAGCTTTTTTTATAGTCCAACTCTCACATCCATACATGACCACTGGAAATACCATAGCCTTGACTAGTTAGCCTTTTGATTTTTTTAATATCTACTTGTTTCCCTTTTATTTTCCTGTTGTATAGATTTTGTTTGCAATTTTCTAAGTTTTACTTGACATTTCTATTCTTCTAGAGGTTATTTGAACTCATATTTTTCTCTTTAGATAAAAAAATTAGCATCTTATTAATATAACAACTTGAGTACCTGCTCTGTTCTAGTTAGCAAGCTGAGTGCATTATACATATTATTTAATTTTTGCCACAGCCCTGTAGATATTAATATCCCAATTTATTGATGAGAAAATAGTTCCATGAAGTTAAGTCACTTGTTTGATAGCACAATGCTAATAATTAGCAGGGGCGGAATTTGAATCCAGACCTTGTGCCTTCTCTTATCCACTAAATTCCATCATCTCGCTAGTTTAAAATATTTCCCACTTTGTCTTTTGTCCCATCACAACTTGTTGTAATTAACATGAGCTATTAGGTCTAGACTTTTATTATTAGTTTCTTTTTTTAGGTATGAAATTTTCTTTTAAGGTTTATTTATATTTATATTAAATTTCATAATATTGATAAAACTAAACAGAATCTGACATTTTACTAATTACATTGCTTTCTTTATTGGCAGTTAATATATTTTTGTTCTCTTTGAGTGATACCTTTCTATCTACTTAAAATTTAAAAACTTTATTCAGAATCTGTAAAGTTGTGGCTCTTTAATTTTTCTATATAATTAAATATTTAAGGGTACTAAATGGACACTTTCTGAAAATTCATATATTCCTTACTCTTTCTTTCAAATCAGGGTTAATTTCTATTATTTATTTAATTTTGCTTCTAGTCTGGCTCTTCTCTTAAGGTACTTTATACTAGATGTTCTGGATACCTCCCCTGTTGACAGTATTTCGTTCAGTGTATTTATCTTTTATGTAAATTTCCACTGAAATCTGGGAGTATTTGTCAAACATGTCTTGTAATTTATTTGTTTTTTTTGGTGTTATCGAATTAATTTTACTTTATTACCTCCAGTAAAACTAATCTCTCTTTATTTTCACCTGAAAACTATCATTTCTAACTCATGTCATTTCTTTTTTTACACATGCAAGAACTATTGAAACACAAATAAATTACTTTTTGCAAACTTTACAGTGTTTGTCATAGTACATGGCAGTGGTAATGGTTTCCCAAATTATTCACTTAAAAAAGAAAAAGTACTAAAATATTTCTATTGCCTAGTGATTTGTTTTTTTCATCTGTCATCCTCACGGATTGACGTCTTTTATGTCTAGTAACCAAAGTTGAGCTGTGTTTTGTCAGAGATTGTTCTTTTAGCTCCTATAGAAGCTTCTATATTTTGATGCTTCAATTTTTTCCATTTTGGAGAGAGGCATAGAAGCACTTTGATTGTAGCAAATAGTTCATGTGTTCACCAAGTATTTACTGAGGGCCAGCTCTGTGTCTGACACTCCTGGTCACGGAAGATATGATGATGAATATGATATAGCCAGTCCTTGCTCTTATTTAGTTTACAAATTCTTGGAGAAATCATGTATCAGATAATTACACAGAAATCATGTAGTTACCAATAGTGGTAAGGGTTATAAAATCTTACTGCGTTCCTGGTGAATTGGAGGGACTGACAGGAGGCTACTGTTCATAGTGTAGTGAACATAGAGGAGATTCTACGTTCCTCTGTTCTTTTCCTATGTTAAAAATATTGTTTTATCACTTCATTGAGAAAATGATCACTGCCTTAAACATAAATTCTAAAGTAATTCTTAATGGTTGCCAAATTGTAACCGTATTTATTTATATTTTGATATTTATTAGATGGTAAAGAAGTGATGTAGTATCTAAGAAACTGGCCTCTGGACATCAGCAGGAGGCAGATATGTGACACAATGAATAATTACAAAAGGAACATATATCAATCAGCATTCGATCAGAGAATCAGAGCCAGCAGGGTATGTAAATCAAGAGATTTATTGCATGACTTTGGCTTATGTTATTGTGAGGCCTGGCTAGACAATTCTGAAGTCCACACAGCAGGCTGTCAGAAAGGTAGACTGGAAGTCTCTGGCTCACACTGAAGCTGCGGTCTCCAGGCAGAATTCCTCATCAGGGAATGATAGCTTCCAGTCTTCAGGTCTATCAGCTGATTGAGTTCTGTGCCTGCGTGCTCAGTTGCTTCAGCCATGTCTGACTCTTTGTGACCCTATGGACCGTAGCCCACCAGGCTCCTCTGTCCATGGGATTCTCCAGGCAAGAATACTGGAGTGGGTTGCCATGCTCTCCTCCAGGAGATCTTCCCGGCCCAGGGATTGAACCTGTGTCTCCTGCATTTCCTGCATTACAGGTGGATTCTTTACTGCTGCGCCACCAGGGAAGCCCCTGGCTGAGTTGGGGCCACTCTGATTATCTGAAAATAATTTCCATTACTTAAAGTCAACTGATCATGCGTTTTAATCACATGTACAAAATATCTTACTTAGATTAGTAGTGTTTGATTGAATAACGGGGGACTGTAACCTAGCCAGGGCTTCCCAAGTGGTGCTGTGGTAAAGAATCTGCCTGCCAATGCAGGAGATGCGAGAGACACAGGTTCAATCCCTGGATTGGGAAGATGCCCTAGAGAAGGAAATGGCAACCCACTCCAGTATTCTTGACTGGAAAATCCCATGGGCAGAGGAGCCTGATGGGATACGGTCCATGGGGTCGCAAAGAGTTGGACATGACTGAGTGACTGAGCAGACACACACATAACCTAGCCAAGCTGACACAGAAAACTGACCATCACAAAAGACAATACTTAAAATCTGTTAGTATTTAGTATCTTTTAGTGTACAAAATGGTTTTGAGGGAGATTTATATTGTCTAGAAATGCAGTCTTTGGAAACCAGTCTCAAGTGACTAGAAAATTTTTTCAAACACTTGAATTTGACTATATTTGTGCTGTATTAATTGACTACCCTTTCCCCTCTCACTATACCTTTTTCCAACACAATTTACTGCATTCTGAATCAGGTGACAGAAGCATTTATTAACATTTGGTTGTGCAAGCTTCTAAGTAGCTTCGTTTCCCCACAGATTTTTGAAGAATAACACGACCCACTTTCACTTTTTTGTTAACTATTTTCTTCTTAAATATAGGAGCAGCTACAGTGTCTTCCCTCTCTTTTTTTTCCATCTTCAATTTAGGCCCCTGAACTGACTTCTCAGTAGTACTATTCACCCTCACCCATTGCTGCCTGGCACAGAGGGCTGGTTCCAGATTTGTTGTCTTTCAGATGTCTCTGTCTGAAAACGGAGCCAGTCATGGAAACAACCCTTCTTCACTATGTGGTGGATTTGTTGACCCTACAAAAATGTCTCATCTATATTGCTTTAGTTGTCTGATTTTAATTTAGAATGTTTGCTTTTAGTTGGCTCAGTTTTAGTTAAGTTAAAATCAACTGGAAGTGAAACTAAAGTGACAGGAAGAGTCTAGGGCAGTCAGTGACTTGCTGATGCCAGTTGAAATGGCGTGATGTATGGAGAGGAGTTCCAAGAATCAAGGAAAAAGAGAGCTAAAGTTAGAAGCAGCAGCAGGGTTCTTCCCTGGCAGTTCAGAGGTTAAGATTACATGTTTCCACTGCAGAGGGTGTGGGCTTAATTCCTCGTTGGGGAACTAAGATCCCACATGTTGCATTGTGTGGCCAAAAAAATTGAAAACAAAAAACAAAATCAAATGAAATGAGTATTTTCCCATTGGTTTGTTTTTTAGAATATAATTTAGACAAGTGATTCTCAAGTGTGGCCCATAGATCACTGTACCAGTATTACCTGAAACCTCTAGAAATGCAGATTCTCAGGCTGAGTCCCAGACCTATTGGATTTAGGAATTCTGGGGGTGAGGCCCAGCAATCTGTTTTATCAGGCCCTCCAGAAAATTCTGCTATCAGCTCAAGTTTAAGAACTGTACGTTCAAATATGTATAAAAACTGTCTTTAAGCATGCCAACTTTAAATATTCTATACCAAGCTTTTCATTTCTCGAGGTCCTATTGGGGGCACTGAGCCTAGTGTCTAGGCCATTACTTTCAGAGCTCGTTTTTTTTCACAGTGTCATCCAGACACACTTCCAATGTGTCTTTCTCATTCCTGAAGGGATGAACAGAATCTTTATTCTTGTCTTGTAAGTGAAAGTACAGAAAATTTTCCTAGCATTTCTGGTTCTTTTTATCTTGTTGTTATTCTCAAAATAAATTTCTCTCCTTGTTCGAAGCACACATGAAATTCTTACTTCTAGGGATTTGATATATTGCAAATGTCCTTTGGGTTCATTTCAATTGAATTTATAATCAGGCTTCCAAAAACACTCATGCTGGGAAATGACTCTCTCAACTTTTTGAAGTGACTCACAACAAATTTTCCTCAAAGGGATCCTCTTACAGAAGCTGTGTATATTTGATCATTCTTGCTCACACTTTTCTGTAATTATCTGTAGTTTCTGTAGCATGAAACATCAATTACACTAACCAATGGTACCTGCTTCCTTTCAGTGTTCGCTTCCTTTCCTCCAGATTACAGCATTATTTTAGCCCAATCTTGTCTTTTGTTTTTCTCTTCTCGTATCCTGTCAGATGTCAGATACACTCTATGTGTGTTTGACACATTCCTTTCTACATCCAGGAATGAAAAGAGGATGGGGTAAATGCAGTAGAAGGATAGGTTTGCTAGTTGAAAGCTAAGGAATATCTAATAGCTTTAGTTTTCCCTTTGGAATAGGAAGTGAGGTAATTTGTTTAGATTGGAGGGAAGTGAGTAAATTGGAAACATACAGAAATACAGCCATGTTGATAGTTAAAATATGGGAATACTCCTAAACTATGCTGCTGCTGCTAAGTCACTTCAGTCGTGTCCGACTCTGTGATCTCATAGAAGGCAGCCCACCAGGCTCCCCTGTCCCTTGGATTCTCCAGGCAAGAACACTGGAGCGGATTGCCATTTCCTTCTCCAATGTGTGAAGGTGAGAAGTGAAAGTGTAGTCACTCAGTCGTGTCCGGCTCTTAGCGACCCCATGGACCGCAGCCTACCAGGCTCCTCCATCCATGGGATTTTCCAGGCAAGAGTACTGGAGTGGGGTGCCATGTCCTTCTCCGAAGCCATGCTAGGAATCCCCATTTGCCCTTGTTTCTGAGCCATACCCTTACCCAGGACCCCCAGACCTTCCCATGATACAGCATCTAAAGGATAGCAGTTGGCCACCTAAGTTACATATAGTCCTGGTTCTGATCAGTGGATGCTCATTTTTTACTGAAGGTGAAGTCTTTTGAAGATTACTGTGATCAGAGATTTTATGAGAGAGAAAAGTATTTGGTATAGGTGTTGTAGACAGTGAAATAACCACAGAAGTTCAGTAGAATTCATGGAGGTCATATCAAGGGCTCAGTTGCTGGTGGTCAATGTGATTTTATGGTTTTTATCATTAGGGATTTTCTCAGATGAAGGCAAGGAGAAACGAAATAGTAGAGTTGATGAGGTGTTGGGGTTTTGCCTGAAGGGTTCAATAAAATTATAAAGAGCCAGAAAATTAGTATTTCTACCATATTAAGCAAATCTTTTAAAGGGGAAAAAAAAATAACACAACCAGAAATGGGCAAAAGATGGCCAGTAGGGTATCCTTTGAATGAAAGCTAGAAAATATCTAGAACACTCTTCTGAGAGTCTTCTCAATCTATGAGTCTGTATTTCTTATTGTCTTTGAGCTGCTT
Organism: Cervus elaphus; assembly: GCF_910594005.1. Classification (NCBI taxonomy): domain Eukaryota; kingdom Metazoa; phylum Chordata; class Mammalia; order Artiodactyla; family Cervidae; genus Cervus; species Cervus elaphus. Next base: position 19,518,086 of record NC_057839.1, on the reverse strand, counting down.
TACAACTCTGTAAGTTGTAAAAAATTGATGGCAATGCAAATTATTTTTGTTCACAAAGATTGAAACAGATTTTGCCCAGTGGAGATGTAAATGATGCTTATCATGTTGGTATTCATTGTTTTTACATTTATGAGCAGAGTCATTTCAGCATTTTTAATTGCATATGCATATGTTTGTTTTTCATATTCTTCTTTGAACTGATTTTATACCTTACTGGATTCCTCATTAATTAGTTAAATAAAACCTCTGACACATGTTCATTCTATGTTTGCATGACAATCATGATGATATCTATACCTATATATCTTGTAACGAACAGTTCATGCTTTTTTCCCCCACTGGACAGATTGGCATTGTCTACCAACAGAGGCATTCATTCATTCACTTGCTCATTCAGCAAGTCTTTATAGAACACTTGCTATGTACTGGTTCCTGAGTTTGATTTAATGTCTCTGTGGACAGCTCATGTCCTGCCCTCTTAATCACAGTCAACTTGCTAACATCTTATCCATCACTTGCTAGAGCGACTTGTTTGCTATGACCGTGTGTTGTTTTTCTTAAGTGTTTAGAAACATGTTTTTTGAGAAGTAGACATGGAACCAGAACCAAGACCTCCTCACTCATAGCTTGTTGCCCTCTTCACGCCTCCTTATAGTTCCCCTTCCTGGGATGGGTAATGCCAAACCAGATATTTATCAATGTAATTTGCCTTCTGGAAAGGCAAAATGGAGCTCTAATGATCAGGAGACGTTTACATGAATAAAATAAGCAACAGACGTCTGTAAGTTTACCAAGAACATGGCAGGAAGTGCAGTGAAGTAAGAAGAGCTGAGCACAGGGATTTTTGTGTACTTTGTAAAACCTTCGCTCCTTTGCCAGTTTCCTCAGAGACCCATTTACTTCTCTTTGCAGGCTGGCTTGATCCATTTGTATTCATTTGAATGTTTGTTTCTCCTTTTCCTTGTTCATTTTCTCTGTAGCCTTCAGTCATTCCTGACAAGGTGATTTTAGCCTCATTTTTTGTTGGTTCTTAATTTCATTTTCTTTCAAGAGATGAAAAATTCTACTTTTACTGGGAAAAAAAGGTATAGTACTTCATAAAACTTTTAGTCTTGCAGATTGGAGAGAAGATTTGTTGCTGCTATATTAAGAAGGGTTGAAAGATTCTTCAACATGGGATAAAGAGACATTAGTTATGTTAGGAAAAAGAAGAAAAAGAGGAAGATGTTCTAATTGTAACTGTTGTCACCAAAAGCATATTTTAATATATTATCTTCAAATTAAAATATTTCACAAATGTTAAAATAGATGTCTCCATGCCAACTTGTAATAACAACATTTATCCGATTTAAGGGAAAAAAATGAAATACTCCTGAGTGTTTTTGATGAAAGCATTGGAAATAAATTACACTTAAAAATTGTGTTCTCTTACAAATAGAGAAACAGACTCTTCAAAAACATGCAACATGCTTTGACTATTTCACGTAAGTGCAAATTGTTTTTTGAAAACAAATAGTTACATGGAAATGAATTTAGGAACTGAATTTAGTTGTGAATTTAGAGTTATATAGTTGGATCAGTTATAAATTTCCTTTGGTAACAATTTCAGATATAATAAAGAGATTCAAATTTAAACTCAATAAGAATAATAAAAAGACTATCTAGTTGAAGGATTTCATGGAAAACATATTTTGGGGCAAAACATGTCTTATATTGTAAGACTCAGATGAGATTATTAAGTAAAAATAAGTTAAAAAAAAAAGGCAACACTGTCAAGTTTATTCAAGGCCCCAGGGATTGATTTTTCAGCATGTGCTCAAGGAGATGGGCAGGGCTTTATGCATGGCACTGATAAGGCTTTAGCAGGGGAAGCCAATTAATCTTCTTTGTAGTTCTTGTTTTGAAAGAGTTCAGCTCTTTGCATATGCTCTCCCTGCAATCTCTGATGGTCAGGCATATGCCGGGAGAAAGCTTCATAGACAGGGATCCTGAATCAGTTGGGTTAACTCTGCCTATGTTGACATGAATGCAGCAAGTCCTTCAATAGAACTGAGTGTTCAATAGAGTGTTTCCAAACTCTAACCCAGGTGGCACAAACAATTACTGTTGTCACTGAGTTGATTTCCCTCTTCCACCCACTAGTTTAATTGGAGATTGAAAAAAAAAGTGTATACTCATATATACTCTTCCTTTGGTGAAAAATTTTAGATAGACATAAAGACTGATTTAAATATTTAAGTAGAAAACAAGTGGCAGGAATATGGGGATTAAGATAGAAAAGACACTGAGAAGGAAGAGCAGTGTGAATGAGTTGTTGACCTGATGATGTAGGTGTGGACGAGATGTCTGAGAAGGTTTCAAGTTGTGAAATCTTGGAGGAGTTTTATGACAGAGTAGGTGGTTACCAGTTTGAAATGCAAAGAAGTTAAAAGGAACTACACTTTAAAATGAATAACTAAATTTGTTTACTTAGAGGTCATTAGTGATATTTGAGATGATAAACAAAAATTTATTTCTCATAGTTCTTCTAGAGGCTGGGAAATCCAAAATCAAGATGTCAGTGGATTTTGTGTCTGGTGAGGGTCTGCTCCCTGATTTGTACTGTGTCTTTACATGGCAGAATGGGCAAGGGCACTCTCTGAGACCTCATATAAAAGCACTAACCCTATTTATGATGGCTCTACCCTCCGGACCTAATCACCTCCCGAGGCCCCATTTCCAAGTGCCATCGCATTGGGGATTAGGTTTCAGCATATGAATTTTGAAGGGAGACAAGCATTCAGGTTACAGCAAGACTCCAGTACTTGTTTTCCTGGTATTAAAGACCTAAGCATGCTTGCAGAATAGGGAGAAATTGATAGAAAGTGGGAGAAAGGAAATATCAGGGAAGCAATGATGGTAGAAAAAGAAAAGACAAGAGATAACTTCAGAGATAAGAAAGGACATTATTTCTTCTGCAGTCAAAGAAGGATAAGATGTGCCTGGTATGCTGCTTCACCTTTATCTCTGCACTTAATCCTTACACCACCTATAAAACACTCAGACCATTTTTACTATATTATAGCTAAGAAAACTGAGACTTATAGAGCATAAACCACACAACTAATAAATTCTGAGCCAAAGTTTAAACCCAGATCCCATTGATTCCAGAGTATATGCAATCGCCATAGCATTGACATAAAATTGTCAGTATTTAACCATTTTTGACCTATAATAATGTAAACTTCGTAAGGTTCATCCTAATTAGTTGAGATCTAGAGTAAATAAAGCTTGATGGCCTTTGTATTGTCTAGAAGTCACGTTGATAAACAACAGAATGCACTCTGGCTACTTCGTGAAGAGAAATAATGTTATTAATGATATTATTTGGCTTACAGAATTTCTAGGAGGGTCCATGGAGCAAGGCCATGAAGCCACACAGTAAGGAACAAGGACCTGCCACACTGTGGGGGGTGTTCTGGAATCTTAAGATGGAGAACAATATGACAGAAACCAAAGTAATCCTTTCTCACCTCATAGGTGCCCCTTTCTGATTTTTTAAAAAATTGTATTATCGCTATTATCATGGTCATACCATTAAGTCTTGAGGTTATCATTTATCATATTCAACAGATTAACTGAGATTCAGTTTAGTTTATTGATTTCATCCCTATCTACTTTGTCACCAAACCTTATTAGTCTAATATATCTGCCATTTATTTTATTTTCTCATCACTCTACCTGGACTGTTTTTTCTCCATAATCCTGCCTGTTCAACAGATGCCTATTTTTCTAGTTTCTTTCAAACCCCAGTTCCTCTAGGAAGCCTTTCATAATCTCCACACGCAGAATCACCTGGCCTCTTTATGACCCCCACCGTATAACTGTTCTTTATTTTGGCACAGATCTCAGTGTCCTTACATTAAAGTGTTTGTGAATGCTTTCTCTATCCTATTTTTCTCCCACAGGTCAAGGCAAGGCTCCCTCCCATTCTTTGTGTTTCTAGTAGCACTTCGAATTGTCATGTGGAGTAGGTGTTCAGTCCTTGTTGATTGAAAGTTCAGCAAACCTTGTAGTCTCAAGGGTCAACAAAGTGGTTAATAGTAGGTATTAAGCTGTCACTGGCTTAATACTTAATCAAAGAGATAAAAATGGATAAGACAAAAATCAAAACATGGTGAGTTTAAGAGTTTTAAGAAAAGTTAGTGGGAGGACAATGGAGATAACAAGAAAGTAGAAAGCCATTTAAAATATTTAACAAACTTGGATTGAGTACCTGCAGTGTGCCAGGCAGTAAGGGGATGCAACACTAAGAAATTAAATATGGTCTCTGCTCTCATGGAGCCTGCACCCTAGATGGGAGAAGGAAGAGAGTCCATAAGTAGACACATGTGAAAATTGGCAGGTAGGTTGTGGTAAGTGCATAAGAAAAGTAAATCATGGTAAGAATTGAGTAGATTGTGGAGGGTGGGAGGCACAGCAATGGGTGGTCAGCGAGTGAATCATTTGAGCCGACATTTGAGTGAAGTGAGAAATTTCTGGGCAGCAAACATCGTACCCGAGGACATATCAGTTCTTCAGCTTGTGCTAGGAGTTTTGACATGTTTGGACCTTGGAGGAACAACATTAGACCAGTGCTGTTGGAACAGAATAAGTGGCAAAGAGAATGGTAGGAGAAAGAGACAGTTAAATTGTGAATTAAGACACCACAAGCAACTGCCTGGTGCTATTAGACGTGCCCATGAGTGCATACATGCGTGCTAAGTCATTTCAGTCATGTTTGACTCTGCGACCCCATGGACTGTAGCCCGTTGGGCTCCTCTGTCCATGGAATTTTCCAGGTAAGAATACTGGAGTGGGTTGCCATGTCCTCCTCCAGGGGATCTTCCCAACCCAGGGATGGAGCCCGCATCTCTTATGTCTCCTGCATTGGCACTAACGCCACCTGGGAAGCCCATTGCTGTGATATTCACATATAAACAAGGCTTTTTGATACTTATTGGTGATTAGGAGCAGTTCTATTCACCCACACACCATGTTTCCATGGAGTAGAGTGTTCTTTAGTCCTGTTTCCCAGAAGGTAGCAGTATTGAAGTGATAGCTCAGCATGGTGGGTGACTTGCCAGCTCCTGGGCACCTCCTAGGCAGATGAGATAGGTCAGGCTTATTCTGGGTGACTAGCTATCTCCAGCTAAGGGGAAAGGATGAGAAGGCTTGGTTTTGTTCTTAGTTCCTTGTTACATTCTCCAAACGAGCTTTATGAAGCTCTGTATTCTATACAATAAAACTGTACTTGATATGCATTTGGTCAATCCTTTGGGTACTTAGGACTTCCAGGGAGCCAGAAAGTGGTGAGAGAGCTTCACCAGCCCCTCTGCAGAAACACTGCCCATGTGGCCAGGCTTTTGTGTCAGCCTTCCTTTCTTACATCTCTGTCTCCTCTCTGATTGCAAGGTTTCCCAATTTTGTCGTTACTGACATTTTGAGCTGGATAGTTTTTTTTGTAGGGAATTGCTTTGTGCACTGGAGAATGTTTAGCAGTGTCCCTGGTCTCTCCATGTCAGTAACAACCCCAGCGTCTAGACATTGCCAAAAGTCCCAGACATTTGACAAAAGGCCTCCAGCGATCAAAATTGCCCATGTACAGAGCCACTTGCTTAATGAAGTGATCTTGGAGGATGAAAGATTCTCAAAAAGAACGATGAATATGTGCTCCAATTGCTATCTTTCCTGGGATGTCAGAAATATTCCACAGCACACTATTATTTTTCTCGGAAACTATAGACAGGCTGTTCATTTTATCTTTTTAAGGTTACTCTTTTCAAACTCATGGCTCAGAATAATCAATACATTTGAAAATCATTTTTGTCCCCAAGTGAGAATAACAAGTGGGAAAAAAAATAGCAAGGCTTTGCTTTTCCCCACTTTGTGAACAGGCAGTTTTTCTCCAGTCAAGATGTTAAGTGGCTTGTGCACTAAGATGATTCACCTACAGGGTGCTGTTACATCTAGGTCAAACGGCCGTATTTGGTGTATATCTGTTCTCCCTCTGTAGGCATTTGAAAGTGCAGAACACCTGCGTTTTGTATCTTTTCCCCTATAGCTTCAGCAGCATATATGGAATTACCACATGGAGAGCCTCCTTCAGACTTTCCCAAAAGATAAAACTGTTTTGGAAAGTGATCATTGACTTTTCAAAGATGAAGTATTTGTCCTCCCATCTTCACTCACATATTATGGGGGAAAACATAGGGTTCCAGGGACCTTGTCACAGCCCAGGCTAATGAATATGTGTAGGGCATTCAGGGTTGAGCTGACTTTATTCTCCTCCATGTGGTAAGTGTGGCAAACTCATTTCCCATCAACCTCGTTGTTATGCCATCCCCAAATCATACTATCAATGTATATTTGGTATTATAACTAACATATTTTTGAATTGCCAAAGTATAACGAACAACCCCAAATAGAAAACCAGAGCTTCATTGTTTATGTTCTTCATTAGTGAACTTTTTTTTCCCTTTATTTTTCTGGTTGGGATTCATGTTAGTTAACACAATTACTTACTGGAAAGCAGCAGTTTTTCCATTACAAATTGCCACTTTTGTCAGCACTTAGCTTTCTCTTCAATTTCAAAAACACTCTAAGTTCTGTAAAGCCATTGATGATTTTTAAAGAACTCTGGTAAGAAAGGACTTGGAAATCACTATAGAATATTCTCTGAGGCTATTCATTCAAGATACTACTGAAATCAAATGGTCATACAAAATATCTGGCATCTTCAAGGGAGATACTGAAAACAGGATGTTATCATTCTTCTTTCTTCTACAAATTATGATATATCTGTACTAGAAATATGGAGAGGAATTTTTGTCAGTTAACAACAGAGAAGATACTAGAGAAAACCAGAAAAAAAGCAAGTGAAGAGAATGTGTGTGGGGGGGTGGGTGGGTGAGGGTATGCATGCCCTTGTGTGTATAAAGATTAGGCATGGGGAGAGAGAAATTGGGAAACTCGAGTGAGAGTAAGGGCTCCTATGTGAAAAGGTACTATAGATATTAGACCTCCACTCAGAAAACCAAAGACTAGGCAGAAACTTAATTAATATCAGTAAAATTGCAAACAACCTAGAAAGAGAAAAGAGGGCCTATTCAAAAAAACCTTCAAGAACTAGGACAAGAGAAGTTCCTTTAGAAACTTGATAGAGACATTTAATATAAATACAGAGAAGCATTAAGTGACTTAGTTAAGGACATGCTGAGACACACAAGAAGTGCTATAGATAGGAAATGAAAACACACTTTAAACAAAGGATTGGGACATATTTATTTAGGATTGACAGAGTTATGAATGCCTTCCATGAAAAGGAGGGCTAGAGCCAGCCTTCCTTTCTACAACTTTGACTGGAAAGTCAGCCCAAGCTGGTTGGGTCAAATGTGGGTCAGAATAAGGAAATTCTTATTAATATTTTCATGTTTTGGTATTGATGTTGAATGAAATTGTTTGTTGTGATTTTAAACCACCAACTCGTATGCTTTTCATATTCTTCCTTTGAATCACCACTGAAGAGAAAAATCTAAGAAAGTTATGTAACAAAGCACAAGGTTCTTTGTCTGTAAACAATTGAATGGTCAGCCAATTTCTGATTGGATTGAGAGATACCTTGAAGCCAGATTGAATTCCTAGCTCCATTAATGACACATGTAAATAATAACCAAAGTGACTGACATTTATATATTAGTTACTGGGCCAGATACCCTAGTTTAGTCCTTACAACAACCCTTTAGGCAGGTGCTTCTCTTACTTCCATTTTACAAATGGGTATTCTTAGATACATGGGCTTCCCTGGTGCCTCAGATGGTGAAGAATCTGCAGTGCAGGAGACCTGGGTTCATACCCTGGGTTGGGAAGATATCCTGGAGAAGGGAATGGCAACCTACTCCAGTTTTCTTGCCTGGAGAATCCCACGGACAGAGGAGCCTGGTGGGCTACAGTCCATGGGGTCGCAAAGAGCCGAACATGGCTGAGCACCTAACACTATCACTGTCATTCTTAGATGCAGAGAGGTTAAGTTGCCTAAGGTCATACAGTTAGTGAGTGAAAGAGCTGGTATTTGAATCTGAGGACTGTGATTCCCTCCTCTACAGTCTTAATCACATGTATACTGTTTACTTCCTGCCAGATTTTTATTATTCCTATGAGGCAGCAACTTAACCAGAAGGCAATATGAAAACTGTCCAGCGATGATTATGAGTAAAGGAGAAAATAACCCAACAACTGGCTTAATTGGGGATTAGTGGGGATCAGCTTAAGTATTGTCAGCTCCAAATATGCATGATATATTTGTAAAAGTGGAAATGGTAACTGGTTTAAGCCAAGTATAAATATATTGTATTATCTGGAAAACTTGATGGGGTTTTATTTTTTTCTCCTCCTTTCAGAAGTTAGGTTTATAAGACCCTTCAAACTCTTTGTGTAAAGGAGCAAATACTCTGACAAGTAACATTCCTTTTTAAAGTGACACTTTTAGGAGACTTTAAAGTGAATGTTTGAGTTAAAGGGTGTCTTAAAAATATCATGACAGACCAGATGCAGAAATGCTGTGAGGTCAAAACAAGGTTATAAGAATGCTTTAGAAAAAATGGCAGGCACAGAATTATTTAGAGATAAGGAGTATTGTGTTTGTAAGAGGACTTTCTAGATTCCCCATACTGTTTTCCCCAGGTGATTTTAAAGGTAGCTATGAGAATGTAGAAGCTGGTAGTTGAAAATAATGACAAAGAATTGAGTCCTAATGATAAAAAAAAAAAAAAAAAAACCCTTACCAACTTAGAATGGCCATTTCCCCGACCAAAGTATATATAGCTATATCAAAAGCATGGTTTGTTAGCTTATCCCAATTATTTTTAAGCATTTTCCCCCAAACCCTTGGCATCCTTTTTTTAAAGAAACTTTGTGAAGAAGTCTGGCATGTAGAACACACACAAGCTCAAGCTGATACTGGGGTAGGAGTGGAAAATCTGCTGGAGTTGCATAGAGACCCTCCCTTTTGGATATATCTTATTTCTCTTGAACAAAACCTAGACTTTTAACTTGGAACTGAACAATTTCTGGATTAGCTTGTTATTGTAAATTTTGGCTAAAACCTTGAAATAACAAGGCATAAAAGACATTACATACCCCAGCCCCCAAGTTTAACAATATGAATTTTAAGTTTTGGTCAAGCTGGTACCTTTTGAATACTGTTATTTTTTAAAGTAAGCTAAATCCATGTTCTCTAAAACATATTGGGAAAGAACCTCACATTGATTTTTCTTGACTCAGTGTCATTTAATTGTTTGTATCTTTCTGTTGTATTCTCTGTGGCACAAACAGCTATAGAATTTATAAAGCTATATAGATGGCAAGAAGCAAATATGCTACAGTTACTTTGAAACTGAGTTTGTACTTGAATCCATCTGGTATATTTTTTTCACTTGAAGAGATTGAACATGTTGTGTTATCTGTAATAAAACCTAGCATTATTGGAGCAAATGCTGGTACTAAGAATCGTATAGATTAAGTGATCTATTGCTTTTATTCTTTTTTCTGTCATTTTTTCCTTCCAGTGCTATCTTATCTACTGGTCTCCAGGGAAAGCTCTAGTTCCCCTTCCACTCTGCTCTTTAGAATCCCAAAGAGAAGGTGTTTGGCTGTGAATGAGTTAGTTCAGTTCGGTCATGTGGTCATGTCCAACTCTTTGTGACCCCATGGACAGCAGCACGCCAGGCTTCCCTGTCCATCTTCAACACCCAGAACTTGCTCAAACTCATGCCCATTGAGTCGGTGATGCTATCCAATCATCTCATCCTCTGTCATCCCCTTCTCTTTCTGCCTTCAATCTTTCCCAGCATCAGGGTCTTTTCTAATGAGTCAGTTCTTTGCATCAGATGGCCAAAGTATTGGAGCTTCAGCTTCAGCATCAGCATCCTTCCAATGACTTTTCAGGACCGATTTCCTTTAAGTTTGACTGGCTTGATCTCCTTGCAGTCCAGGGGACTCTCAAGAGTCTTCTTCAGCACCACAGTTCAAAAGCATCAATTCTTCTGTACTCAACCTTCTTTATGGTCCAACTCTCACAACCATACATGACTACTGGAAAAACCATAGCTTTGACTAGATGGACCTTTGTTGGCAAGGAAATCTCTCTGCTTTTGAATATGTTGTTAAGGTTGGTCATAGCTTTTCTTCCAAGGAGCAAGCATTTTTTAATTTCATGGCTACAGTCACCATCTGCAGTGATTTTGGAGCCCAAGAAAATAAAGTCTCTCACTGTTTCCATTGTTTCCCCAAGTATCTGCCATGAAGTGATGGGACCGGATGTTATGATCTTCATTTTTTTGAATGTTGAGTTTTAAGCCAGCTTCTTTACTCTCCTCTTTGACTTTCATCGGGAGGCTCTTTAGTTCCTCTTCACTTTCTGCCATAAGGGTGGTGTCATCTGCATATCTGAGGTTATTGGTATTTCTCCCTGCAATCTTGATTCCAGTTTGTGCTTCATCCTGTCCAGCATTTTGCAAGATGTGCTCTGCACATGAGTTAAATAAGCAGAGTGACAGTATACAGCCTTGACGTATTCCTTTCCCAATTTGGAACCAGTCTGTTATTCCATGTCTGGTTCTAACTGTTGCTTCTTGACCTGCATACAGATTTCTCGGGAGGCAGGTGAGTTAATCAGCCAGTGGATGTTTACAGCACCTGCTTCTTGCTGGGCCGTAAGTGCTCTAATACTGCACTGGTGAGCAATCCAGGGGAGGTTCAGTGTTCGCCCCCATGGAGCTTAGACTTCAGAGGGAGAGACAAACATATTGACATAATCATATGATATCAAGTTATAATTGTGACAAGTGTTATAAAGGAAAGTATAGAAAAGAATAAAATCATGTATGAGGGAGAACTAATTTGGTCCCCAGGAGAGGAAGAGACTCTTTGTGCAACTGATGTTAAAGCACTTTAAAATAAGAGTGTTAAAAGCTCAGAGAATTGGGAGTTAAATTAGAAGATTTGGGGTTAGAAAAATCACAAGTATGGAGGAGCTGAAAGTACGTATCATTTTTGGCAGATGATAGCCTTTTTTTATATGCTGGTGATAGAACCCAGATTCTAGCTAGGTATCAAGGTTAAGTATTTCTGATGGAACTAAGCAGAATAAGAAGTACAAAAAACTAGGGCAAGCGATAGGCTTTCATATATATTTTAGGATTTTCATTTTCTGTGGGTCAATAGAGAAGGAATTTAATTTGGAAATAAATTAACAATATCAAGAGCTTCTATTATTAAAATTTCAGGCATTTGGGCCAATATCATGAGATTTGAACATTTACATTTTCAAGGTTAGATTTTCTGTCTATCTTCATTCTTGGTTCATATCATTTAACTCTTTCAGATTAGCTTGGGAAATGGAATGAAATCATCCCTCAGAGTATATACTATATGGATTTGGGGTAAATATAATTCACTTTGTCTTGACTCATCTTATAGTTTTTTATGACAGTGAAAAAACATGTTTTAAAGGAAGTGTTATACCTGTTTCATTGGTTCCAGCAGATATGTAGAATCAGTGTCAAGATTTGGTAAATCAGAAAAATTTTATTTTTTTTCACTGAACCCTACTGGGGTTTATAGGAAAAAGAACATATGTGGTATATATTAGCCTTAAGGCTACCTTGTACATCTTTTGCAAAATTTTAGGCATGGGCATTTATTAAAACTAAACAAGGGTTTTGGTATGGGTCTGTACAAAGTGGTAACTACTTGGACTTCTGCTTGGCATGCCACAGTAAATATCTGACATCTGTTCAGCATGCCTTTCCTCTTGCTTTTTTCAGCAAGGTTCTGCTTTCCCATAAACGAGTACTCTTCCCCCATTCTATATGGTTTAATATTAATAAGATAATCACTCAAGATGTACCAGTTCTCTGTCCAAAGGTGCAGTGACTCAAGCAAGACTGATAGGATTCCTCCTGGGAATTTGAACTTAGGGCAATTCTCTTTTTCCTGAATCCCTAAGACACATAATTTCAACTGATTGTGGACCCTCTTATCAGGAAATGTTATTAAATAAAAAAATAATCCAGAAAAAATTTCAGAGTAGAAAATTCTTGGAGCAGATTCATTTTTAATGCTAGTGACCTAAAGAGACGCTCTCAGAGCTGCTGCTCCCCAGAACCTCAAGCTGTCCTCATTCTTGTCCTTCCTAAGGATTCTGTGAAGCACATCATTCCCTCCTGTTGTGGGTAAGTTAGTCAGAATATGGTCTGACTCTTGTGATGAGAGCCCAACAGACTAGTATGTGTTTGTTTTATTCATTTGGATTGACTTTTTTGGTATGGACCGCCTTGGTTTGCTCTTCCCATATCCCCAGAGTGGCGCCCCCTCCTGGAAGAAGGCTATGGAAAGAGGCAGAGGAAGTTGCGGGGCTTGATTTTAGTGTAGGCTTTGGGTGAGGTCCCTAAGGGAGTGCTGGCTTCTCACATTATCCAGTCCTGTTCATTAAAGTAAGAGGTTCTTTATCAGAAGATGGGGAAAGTCCATATAGCAACAAAAATTGAAAAATGAGCTGTTGCCTCCCCATCCTCATTTCATATATGGACCTGGAGTGCTAGATGGGTGGTTGAAGTGGAAAAATTCTTACCAAACTTTGCTAGAGATGTGACCATAGAAACCCATTTTCTTGAGTGATTTTTACAAACCTGATGAGGCTAGGAGGCTGGATATGATTTCCACTTCACAGATGCATAAACTGCAGCTCTGAGTCTGCGTGGTATGATTGTCTCAAAGACAGAACTCAGGCCACTTAGCCCAGGGCTCTGTCTCCTCCATTATTGAGGCCACATCGTATGTATCAATTGACTGTGAATCAAAGTTCTGTTTAGAGGTTTAAAACTTACACTGAATATTGGAAAAGAATTGCTTAAGTATCCTTAGTCCCCAGCCTTGCACATGTTGAATAATCCAGTTATATTATTTTTAAGTACTTGCTTGCAAATTTAGCTTGAGATATAGAAAATTGCTGTTTGGTAGGTGAAAAGGTGTCAGATATGGGCTGTTCCACGTGATTCAACCCACACCGTTGAGAGGTAAATCTCACCTCTTACCATTCTCCTTCCTCACTCAACAACACGCATGGCCTCCTCCCTGTCTTTGCACAGAAGTTTCTTGCCTCAAGACCTTTGAATTTTGTTTTCTCTGTCTTGATTGCTCTTCTTTCAAATGATTCCCATCCTTACTTTCTTAAGAAACGTTATGTCAATGTTACCTTCTCAAAGAAACCTTCCTTCACCATCTAGTCTAAAATTTTAATCCCCTGTCCTGATCAAAGACACATTTTTTATCCCCTTTTCTGCATTTTCCTTTTAGGACTTATTATTTTGTATATTATATTAAATGTGCAGTTATTTGTTTTGTTTATTGCATATCTCTATCTTAAAATGAAGCTTCAAGTGGGTAGGGATTATAGTTTGTTTTATTCACTGCTGTATCTCCAATATCTGAAATAGTGCCTGACACATAGTAGGTACTCAATAAAATATGCTGACTAAGTGAGTGTGGACTGAGGGTCATGATCTTTGAAAACACCACATTGGTAACTGGTTATTCTGTTTTGTGACAAAAACAGAATTGTGGATGTTTCAGTAGCTGTGGTAGAGAGTGAGGGGGACGCCAAGGAGACACAATTCTGGCCCATTCTGGCCCCATTCAAACAGGACATTTCGGTGTTTAATCTCTTATATATTGAGGTTCAGGTAAGATTTCATTAGGGAGAAGATTTATGCAGGTAACAACAATTTGAAACCACTGATTTGGGATAACAACAACAAAAAGTGTTTGTAAGTGACAGTATAGTTTTGGGACTAAAATATTATGATTACAGTTTTCTCACAAACCCGTAAGGAGAGTATAAGGGGGGATTATGGGAAGCCATTTGTAACACCTCTCCATTCAGTGAGCCTCATATTTCAGAGATTTTGAAAACTGTTCTTAAAATGCATAAGTTATTGTCTCATGTTCAGTCGAGTCCTACTATTTGCAACCCTGTGGACTGTAGCCCACCAGACTCCTCTGTCCATGGGATTTTCCAGGCAAGAATACTGGAGTGGGTTGCCATTTCCTCCTCCAGGGAATTTTCTCCACCCAGAGATAGAACCGTGCCCCCTGCATTGCATCTTTACCTGTGAGCCACTGGGGAAGCCCCACAAAGTTGTTGTATTTTAATGAACTGTTGAAAACTCTCTCCCTCATCCTTAGGTATATTACTCTGTATTAATACTCTGCATATGATTGAAAATTTCTAGTAGGGAAGGGGACATAATGTTATTTATATATTTACTTTGGGAAACTGACCTGAGTGCTCTACTTGCCAGAAGCAAAAGGTAAGTGGGCATTAGGGAAAACGGGTCTTAGTCCAAAGTTCCCCAAATTTGTGTATTTTCAACACATTTTTAATAAATGCATGATGACATGAAAAATGTTAAAGCCATGATGTAAAGATATTAGAAGAATCTACATGAAAGCAAGGTGGTGAACCATGCAGAGAATGTAATCAAAAGATGTATCTGCCTCTATTTGTTCTCCCAGGAACCTGGCCCAGAACGCTGTTATGTGGCTGCCTGGTAGTCATTTAACAAACTGACTTCATATCCAAGGGATTTACAGCTAGAGATGTGCAGGGTCTCACAGCTACACACTTGGCAGGATTACGATTAGCACACAGATCACTGAGTATTGCTTTCATATTCTATTTTTCCATGATACACTGCTTCTCTCTTACAAATGCTTCAGAATGAATATAAATGCACTTTATGTTAATACAGGACTTTGTTCTATTGACAATATAAGCGTATAAAGCAAGCTTTCACTTATCTAGATTTATAAATTGAAAAGGAACATGCTAACCACAGTATTAGTTGAATACTTAATCATCCTTAGACTGGAAGAATAATTAATATTTAGCTAATAATAATGATTAGGGTGGAAGAAATACCACTTCCATGCAACTATACACATTTAAGACCACCAGAAAAAATAGATGGGAACAGGAAGAAGGGTAGAAAAGAAGTCTACATGATAGTTATGCAGAGTGAAGTGAATTCTGAGTAGAAATGAGAACATCCGGGTAAATAAGACAGGGGAAAGCTATAGGAGCCAGTGATGCCATAAAATGGAAAAATTCGTGTGTTGTGAAATGAACTCTTCCATTTATTTATTTTTTTCTTGTCTTTACATTGTTTCTGTATGGTTCTTAACCTGTCTTGATCCAGGGACCTTTTGAAAACCTGGTTAAAATGATAGACTTTCTCCCCAGACAATGCTCCTAAGCACAGTGTTCCCAAAGGCCACTAAGTGGTGTGCAAAAATGTAACCTTTGTTTACCGATGGCTGCACTTCGTCTCTATCTCCTGCCTGCATTCAGCCTGATAGAAGGCACCTAATCCAGCTCCTGGCAGTAGGCCATCTCTTCAGTGATGCCTCCATGACTTGAGGTTTAAAATAACAACAGCAAGGAGATCTTGACATGTCCTCCCCTCTTCCTCCTTCTGGGATTACTTCTGAACCCCGGGACTCTGCTTCTTGGTCTGGATCACCTTTGAGCAGGTATTCCGGAGATGTATGAATCACATGTTGGGGCTTCCAGTTGCTGCTTCCCTCACCTCTTGCTTTTCTTGCCAAGAAGCCCTGTCCCCATCCTGCTCCACCTGAATGGTCCCTGCTGCTGGTCACTGCTGGGTCCTTTAGTCCGTGATTTTCCCTCTCTCAGGGCTCTGCTCTCCTTCTGATCCCTGTCTCCTTGACAGCTTGGAGGCCCTGGATGGGACAGGAGAAATAAGTTGGTCATAAAGGATTCTCCTTCTGGAAATATAAGAATATGTCTATGTATTTATTTAAAAATATGCAAAGAATAAATGAAAAAATAATAAAAATGCTTTATAATAGGAGAGGGATAGGAATGGAGTAAGAGATGGAGAAGTGAATGAGACTTCTGAGTGTGCATTTTCAATAGTTTGGGCTTCTAAACCATTTTAATACTTTGTTCAAAAAATAAAATTCAAAGAGGATGAAACAAGTCAAACCTTAAAATTGTTTCCTAACAGAAGCAAACACTAATCCTTATTGTATCCGAAACTGGTAACTATAGAAGGTAACATCACTAGACTGTATTTAAACACATATTTGTAGTCAGGTATAATCTAAGATAATAAAAGAACTGTAGGAGAATCTTAAACTGTGTTTAGTAGTTAGGTCTTGCAATTATTATAATTTTAAAACTATTTTGTGTGTATTTTAGGATAAAATAATTGAATCAATATGTTGATATTGTTGGCAGCCAGGATTTGGTTGCAAAGTGTCTGGTGGGATGTAAACAGTTGATGGTTCTTGGGGAGGGATATGGAAGTTTCAGGCAATTTTCTTTTAATTTTATGGAGGTTTGAAATTTTGCAAGACAAAAAGTAAAAAGCCTACACCCTGAGTTAATCTAGGTGTGGATTATTATTGTCATTTTGCACATCTCGTTGTTGTTGTTTAGTTGCTAAGTCGTGTCCAGCTCTTTGCGACCCCATGGACTGTAGCCCAAGAGGCTCCTCTGTCTGTGGAATTATGCAGGCAAAAATACTGGAGTGGGTTGCCTTTTCCTCCTCCAGGGGATCTTTCCGAACTAGGGATCAAACCTGCATCCCCTGCATTGGCAGGTGGATTCTTTAAGGCTGAGCAACCAGGGAGGACCCATTTTGCATGTAGGGAAGGGTTAATATTTAGATTGGTGCAAAAGTAATTGCGGTTTCTCATTGTTGAAATTTGCCATTTGATATTGGAATACATTCTTAAATAAATGTCATTTTGTTATACATCATCTTAATGCACATTTTTTTCATGTCTTTTGCTAATGAATTATTACTTGCTGTTTATTTTGTTGTGGCTGTGCATTCTGGCAAAAAACTCAGAAGAACAATGCAGATAATGGAGTGCAGCTCATTACACCGGCGGGCCCAAGGCAGAGTTTCCTCTTAGCCAAGGACCCCGACCAGTTTTTGTGAAAACCTTATATACCCTAAGTGTACGTGCCCAAACCCACCTCCCCAAATTCCCTGAAACTAGTCTGAACAAAGGAGAAGAAAGATACAATCAAAGTTAACCCATGATTCTTATGCCTTAAACCTAGGTAGTTAACAGTGGACAGATATCAATAGGTCTGAGGTCATACCCCAATAAGCATAATAGAATTTATGATTCTATTCGGTTACACAGATAATTAGGGTATTCTTTTAGGCAACCGAGAGTCTAGGTATGAGCCCTGGGGCTCTTCCTTCTGGGAGGTCTGGTTTTCCAGTTGGCATGTTGTTTCCATAGATCCTGGGCGTAGAGCTCAAAGTTCACAGTTCAGCCCAAGATAGAGTCCTGCTTTCAAGATGGAGCCTGTTCTGTCTGTTTCCTCCTTCAATTTTGTATTTATTTTAGACTATGGAAAGATGTTAGACATAAAGCAAATTTGAGCAATTTTCTTTGAGTTCAAAATGGGTTATAAAGCAGCAGAGACAACTTGTAGCATCAACAACACATTTGGCCCAAGAACCACTAATGAATGTACAGTGCAGAGATGGTTCAAGAAGTTTAGCAAAGGAGAAGAGAGCCTTGAAGATGATGAGTGTAGTGGCCGGCCATTGGAAGTTGACGATCAACTGAGAGCAATCATCAAATCTAAGCCTCTTAAAACAACATAAGAAGTTGCCTAAGAACTCAATGTTGACCACTCTGTGATCATTTGACATTGAAGCAAATTGGAAAGGTGAAAAGGCTTGATATATAGGTGCCTCATGAGCTGACCGCAAAAAAAAAAAATCGTTGTTTTGAAGTGTTGTCTTCTTATTCCAATCAAGAAATGAATCATTTCTTGATTGGATTGTGACATATGATGAAAAGTAGATTTTAAATGACAACTGGCAACAACCAGCTCGGTGGCTGGACCGAGGAGAAGCTCCAAAGCACTTCCCAATGCCAAACTTGCACCCCAAAAAGGATCACAGTCACTGTGGGGTGGTCTGCTGCCTGTCTGATCCACTACAGCTTTCTGAATCCTGGCGAAACTATTACATCTAAGAAGTATGCTCAGCAAATCGATGAGATGCACCAAAATCTGCAGTGCTGCAACCGGCATTGGTCAACAGAAAGGGCTCAATTCTTCCTTGTGACGATGCCTAACTGCACATAGCACAACCAGCACTTCATAAGTTAAATGGATTGGGCTACAGAGTTTTGACTCATCTGCCATATTCACCTGACCTCTCATCAACTTACTACCACACATCTTCAAGCTTCTTGACAACTTTTTGCAGGAAAATTCTTCCACACACAGCAGGACACAGGAAATGCTTTCTAAGAGTTCATCGAATCTTGAAGCATGGATTTTTATGCTACAGGAATAGACAAGCTTATTTCTCATTGGCAAAAATTTGTTGATTGTAATGAATCCTATTTTGATTAATAAGGATGTGTTTGACCCTAGTTAAAATAATTTAAAATTCAGAGTCTGCTTCCATGTCCTAGCTATTATAAAAAGTGCTGCAGTGAACATTGGGACACATGTATCTCTTTAATTATGATATTCTCAGGGTATATGTCCAGTAGTGAGATTGCTGGGTCATACAGTAGTTCTATTCCTAATTTTTTAAGGAATGTCCATACTGTTCTTCATAGTGTTTGTTTCAATTTACATTCCTCCCAGCAGTGCAATTTACATTTCCACCCTTTTCTCCACATCCTCTCCAGCATTTATTGCTTGTAGATTTTTTTTAATGATAGCCATTCTGACCCTTGTGAGGTGATACCTCATTGTAGTTTTGATTTGCATTTCTCTAACAATGAGTGATGTTGAGCATCTTTTCATGTGTTTGTTAGCCATTTGCATGTCTTTGGGGAAATGTAAGTTTAGGGCTTCTGCCCATTTTTTGATTGGGTTGTTTGTTTTTCTGGTACTGAGATGCATGAGCTGCTTCCAAGTTCTGGAGATTAATCCTTTTTCAGTTGTTGTGTTCACAATTATTTTCTCCCATTCTGAGGGTTGCCTTTTAATCTTGTTTATTGTTTCCTTTGCTGTGCAAAACCTTTTAAGTTTAATTAAGTCCCATTTATTTACTTTTGCTTTTATTTCCATTACTATAGAAGGTGGGTCAAAGAGGATCTTGCTGTGATGTATGTCAGAGTGTACTGCCTATATGTTTGTCTAACACCCAAAAAAGATGTCCTTCTCATTATAGGGGACTGGAATGCAAAAGTAGGAAGTCAAGAAACACCTGGAGTAACAGGCAAATTTGGCCTTGGAGTACAGAGTGAAGCAGGACAAAGGCTAATAGAGTTTTGCCAAGAGAACACACTGGTTATAGCAAACACCCTCATCCAACAACACAAGAGAAGACTCTACACATGGACGTCACCAGATGGCCAACACCGAAATCAGATTGATTATATCCTTTGCAGCCAAAGATGGAGAAGCTCTCTACAGTCAGCAAAAACAAGACTGGGAGCTGACTGTGGCTCAGATCATGAACTCCTTATTGCCAAATTCAGACTTAAACTGAAGAAAGTAGGGAAAAACACTAGACCATTCAGGTATGACCTAAATCAAATCCCTAATGACTATACAGTGGAAGTGAGAAATAGATTTAAGGGACTAGATCTGATAGGCAGAGAGCCTGATGAACTATGGACGGAGGTTCATGACATTGTACAGGAGACAGGGATCAAGACCATCCCCATGGAAAAGAAATGCAAAAAGGCAAAATGGCTGCCTGAGAAGGACTTACAAATAGCTGTGAAAAGAAGAGAAGTGAAAAGCTAAGAGAAAAGGAAAGATATTCCCATTTGAATGCAGAGTTCCAAAGAATAGCAAGGAGAGATAAGAAAGCCTTCCTCAGTGATCAATGCAAAGAAATAGAGGAAACCAACAGAATGGGAAAGACTAGAGATCTCTTCAAGAAAATTAGAGATACCAAGGGAACATTTCACGCAAAGATGAGTTCGATATAGGACAGAAATGGTATGGACCTAACAGAAGCAGAAGATATTAATAAGAGGTGGCAAGAATACACAGGAGAACTGTACGAAAAAGATCTTCACGACCCAGATAATCACAATGGTGTGATCACTCACCTAGAGCCAGACATCCTGGAATGTGAAGTCAGGTGGGCCTTAGGAAGCATCACTATGAACAAAGCTAGTGGAAGTGATGGAATTCCAGTTGAGCTATTTCAAATCCTGAAAGATAATGCTGTGAAAGTGCTGCACTCAATATGCCAGCAAATTTGGAAAACTCAGCAGTGGCCACAGGACTGGAAAAGGTCAGTTTTCATTCCAATTCCAAAACTGGCAATGCCAAAGAATGCTCAAACTACCACACAATTGCACTCATCTCACATGCTAGTAAAGTAATGCTCAAAATTCTCTAAGCCAAGCTTCAGCAATACATGAATCATGAGCTTCCGGATGTTCAAGCTGGATTTAGAAAAGGCAGAGGAACCAGAGGTCAAATTGCCAATATCTGCTGGATCATCGAAAAAGCAAGAGAGTTCCAGAAAAACATCTATTTCTGCTTTATTGACTATGCCAAAGCTTTCGACTGTGTGGATCACAATAAACTGTGGAAAATTCTGAAAGAGATGGGAATACCAGACCATTTGACCTGCCTGTTGAGAAACCTGTATGCATATCAGGAAGCAACAGTTAGAACTGGACATGGAACAACAGAGTGGTTCCAAATAGGGAAAGGAGTACGTCAAGGCTGTATATTGTCACCCTGCTTATTTAACTTACATGCAGAATACATCATGAGAAATGCTGGGCTGGAAGAAGCACAAGCTGGAATCAAGATTGCTGGGAGAGATATCAATAACCTCAGATATGCAGTTGACACCACCCTTATGGCAGAAAGTGAAGAGAAACTGAAAAGCCTCTTGATGAAAGTGAAAGAGGAGAGTGAAAAAGTTGGCTTAAAGCTCGATGTTCAGAAAACTAAGATCATGCCATCTGGTCCAATCACCTCATGGGAAATAGATGGGGAGACATGGAAACAGTGACTGACTTTATTTTTGGGGGCTCTAAAATCACTGCAGATGGTGATTCCAGCCATGAAATTAAAAGATGCTTACTCCTTGGAAGGGAAGTTATGACCAACCTAGATAGCATATTAAAAAGCAGAGACATTACTTGGCCAACAAAGGTCCGTCTGGTCAAGGCTATGGTTTTTCCAGTGGTCATGTATGGATGTGAGAGTTGGACTATAAAGAAAGCTGTGCACTGAAGAATTGATGCTTTTGAACTGTGGTGTTGGAGAAGACTCTTGAGAGTCCCTTGGACTGCAAGGAGATCCAACCAGTCCATCCTAAAGGAGATCAGTCCTGGGTGTTCATTGAAGGACTGATGCTGAAGCTGAAATTCCAATACTTTGGCCACCTCATGCGAAGAGTTGACTCACTGGAAAAGACCCTGATGCTGGGAGGAATTGGGGTCAGGAGGAGAAGGGGCCGACAGAGGATGAGATGGCTGGATGGCATCAGTGACTCAATGGGTATGAGTTTGAGTAAACTCCAGGAGTTGGTGATGGACAGGGAGGCCTGGCCTGCTGCGATTCATGGCGTCACAAAGAGTCGGACACGACTGAATGACTGAACTGAATTGAAAAGCTTTATAGTTTTTGACCTTACATTCAAATCTTTAATTCATTTTGAGTTTATTTTTGTGTGTGGTGTTAGAAAGTTTTTAGTTTCATTCTTTTACTTGTAGCTACCAGTTTTCCACACACCACTTATTGAAGAGGCTGTCTTCTCCATTGTATATTCTTGCCTCCTTTGTCAAAAATACATAGGTGCGTGGGTTTATATCTGAGCTTTTCATCTTGTTACATTGGTCTATATCTCTGTTTTTGTGCCAGTACCATACTATTTTAATGACTATAGCTTTGTTGTATATTCTGAAGTCAGGAAGGTTGATTCTTCCAGCTCCATTCTTCTTTCCCAACAAATGAATGGATAAAGAAATTGTGGTACATATATACAATGGAATATTACTCAGCTTTAAAAAAGAATGCACTTGAGTCAGTCTTAATGAGGTGGGTGAACCTCAAGGATATTGTACATTGTGGAATAAGTCAGAAAGAGAAAGATAGATGTTGTATATTAACACATGTATATAGACTCTACAAAGATAGTAGTGATTAACCTGTTTGCAGGCAGCAGTGGAGTCAGAAACAGAGAACAGAATTGTTGACACAGTATGGGAGGGAGAGGTTGGGACAAGTTGAGACAGTAGCATGGAAGCATATACATTATCATATGTAAAATAGATGGTGGGAATTTGTTGTGTGATCAGTTCAGTTCAGTTCATACAGGGAGCTTAATTTGGTGCTCTGTGATAACCTAGAGGGGTGGGATGTGAGGGAGGTTCAAGAGGGAGGGGAACTATGTATACCTGTGGCTGATTCATGTTGATATATGGCAGAAACCAGTACAATAATGCATTATCTTCCAATAAAAAATTAAAATATTCAGGGTTGGGAACTGTAATTACTTTTGCACCAGCCTAATAATATGAACATAGATACAAGCACCAGTGAGCCTCAGGGATGGAGTGGAACTTGGGTACTCTGCCTACACATCTCTTGTACATTTTATTAGATTAATGTTTAACCACCTGTGGGCCCTGGTAACTTTAGGATCTATTGCAGGAAGTCTGTCCTGCAAATGAATTTGGGTACCCAGTGTTGTCTGTAGATTGAACTATACCTGAGAAATATTCTACTAATTGCAATGTCAATTCAGCTGTTCTTATTCTTAAAATATTTGAAAATGAAAGTGTTATCTTTCTATTAAAAACATACATTGAGAGTTTTAAAAAATTGAAGAGCCAAGAATTTGAAAAACATTTTTCTTTTTCTGGTTGCTTCTATAGCACCAATGCTCATTCTCACCATAGGACAATACTGATCTCAAGTCTTGCCTCACTAGAAGAATTTTGTTGAGGGTGGGGAATTGATATGAGTTGTTCATTGCTGGATTTCTTGAGCCTAGAACAGTGCCTTGTACTTAGCATGTGTTGAGTTAATGATGGGACAAAACTTTAAGGATAGAATCACATTAGTTAAAATATCATATATTATCCACCCACACACCGAATTCTGTCTACATTTTAGAGCCATTAAATAGCTCTCTGAAGTCATATTTAGACACTAAGTGAAATCCCCACTCTATAGTTCCTCCTTCCCTCT
The DNA here is from genome assembly GCF_910594005.1 of Cervus elaphus. NCBI lineage: Eukaryota > Metazoa > Chordata > Mammalia > Artiodactyla > Cervidae > Cervus > Cervus elaphus. The sequence continues at coordinate 19,494,820 of NC_057839.1, read as the reverse complement.
CAGTAACTTTCTATTGATCTAGTTTTTATTTGTCTATTACTCAATTGTTACTTCTAAATAGGCCCCACTAACTGGACTGAGTGCTTTTTATGTGCACATTTTATTCCCTGAAACACATTTTAAGCTCTTTAAGGACAAAAGCTACTTCTTATCTGTTTTGTCTACTCTTTTTTCAAACCGAGAACCTGACATGGTGCTTTTTTTTGTAGGTGTCTGTTATTTTTGTTTCTTCTAGCTTCTATCTATTCCTCTTCTCTTGTTAATAGCATTCTGCTTTTTTTTCTTCTGGGAAATTATCTCAGCTCCATTTTGTGAACAATTGTGGGTAAAAGATAGTTGTCCTGTCCTGACTTAGGCAAGCAGGAGAGAAGGAATCTTTGGAAGGAACAGTTAACAGCTAGACTGTAATCATCTTCAGCATCATAATTAGTTGAGGAAAGATAGAACATTGTCAAACTTCTTACAATATCAACTCAAGGAATTTATTCATAGCAAGGGTCGTTCTGGGTTTGCTGTGAATAGATTACTGATCCATGAATATTCTTGCATATTTGGTTGTCAAGATAATTTATTATATAACCTGTGATTTTTGATTTCAGCTGCATAAAAGGAAGGAAACCTTGCAACCTCTCCTTTAGTGTTGCAGTGACAGGCAACTAGCAAGATGTTTAACTGAGGGAACCCTAGGCCCTGCAGTTTTCTTGTGATTATGTAACTCACACTCACGTCAGTGCCTGTACCTCCTGACTGCAGTGTATCCCTTGTAGTGACTGGGAAATTGGAAGATGTGTCCAGGGTGTCCAAAGCCTCCATGTCATTGTTGCAGTATGTGGTTGTCCTTCTTCTGTGCACTTTCTTGAACTAAGTGAACCTACTGATGGGTAAGCCTATTATAGTCTATGCATTTGGTTGACAGTCTTGCAGCGTGTGACCCAGGTTCAGCCAATGCTACTTTCTCCTGGGACTTTGAATCTTCGGTTGGTGGCATATGTCCTAAACGGATTTTTTTTTTTGTTTTAATTTCACTGGCAGGTGAGCACTCTCACAAAACTATAAAATAGTTGTCCCTGGACCTCAGAGCTACTTGTGTTTCTATTTCTAAGCGTTCCCACAGATTTTGTTACATGCTTTTTTTCTGATGAATTCCTATTTACCTGATTAACAAGAGATGGTCTCTGTTGTCTGTCACCAAAGAACTCTGGTGATACAGCTATGAGTAAGGTAAATTCTCAGTATATTTTAATCATATAGTTGGTGTCTTGATTAGCTACTACTCTGGAATAAATCACCTCTAAATGTGGTGGCTTGAAATAATAGCTGTTATTGCTGCCTTTTTTGTACCCTCTATAGGGACAACTAATATATTATGATTAAAATAGAGGCCTTGACTAATTTCACAAACAGGCCCTCCTAAATAGAACAGAAGCCATCCAAGCCTTAAATGAAGAGCAAATCTAAATGAGGAAAGCAGTAATTCATAATAAAATGGCTTTGGACATACTCACAGCTGCTCAAGGAGGGACCTGTGCTATAATTAAGGTTGAATGTTGTGTGTACATTCCTGACTTATCTGACAATGTATCGACTACTTTAGATGACATGAAAAACCAGGTAAAAACAATGTCAAATGAAAACATTCCTTTCTGGACTTCAGTCCTATCTTGGGTGAAGGGCGATTGGTGGAAAACTATATTTACCACTGTTATAGTTGCCTTGATAGTTCTGCTTTGTGGACCCTGAATTTTACAATGTATTATGAACTTTGTAACCCGAAGGTTGATGTCATTCTCCCTAATTGGCAGTTGGAGAGCCAGGGTGCAATATATCCCTATGAATGATGCTCATAATATGAGTTAAGAGCATCAAGGGGGGGAATGAAGAAGGAATTCATAGGGCCTGGACTCCATCTCAGGCCTGTCCGTGCTTATCGTGCTCGGCCACCCTCTAGTGGACTCTGAACTCTCTGCTTAGTGCCTGTGGGAACGACAATGGAAGGATAAGACCCCCTCCGGACAGGGGAACCTTGAAGATCGTATTCAGGTTATTCATCACCTAAGAGAAAACAGACACTAATCACCCCTGCCTCTGGACAGTATCTATCAGAATGTAAGCACAGGTTTATTGGTTATTAACTGGTTGGAATGTAACCCCGGGCTTATTGATTATTAACTGTTTGAACACATAACACGTGAATGATGGGTTTATTGTGATTGTATTTACCCTTCCTTTGTAAGCCTCAAGGGATTGGGGTGGTGGGTTTGGACACGTACACATGGGGTATAAAGGATTTTCACAAATGCTGGTCAGGGTCCTTGGCTAAGAGGAGACTCTGCCTTGGGCCCACTGGTGTAATAAACTGCACTCCACTATCAAAAAAAAAAAAAAAAAAAAAAAGAAAAGAAATAATAGCTGTTTATTCAACTCACGGTTATGCAGGCCAGTGGATTGGACTTGAGTTCAGCTATTTGGTTGTGTTGACCTCAACCAGATTCCCCTGTGTTCAGTAATTTTTTGCCATAAGCAACCTTGCCACAAGTATTTTTGCCCCAAACATTTTCACTGTGTAACTAATTGGCTGTGAGGTAATTTTGCTACAATATATAAAATAATGAAAAATAAAAGAGGGACACTAAAAAGGATATACTAAAATATGAGAGATGAGTAACAAAATTAAGAAGACCTTATTGCAAAGTACAAAATATCTGAATACATTTTAAAAAATATTTACTTATTTTTGGCTGTGCTGGGTCTTTGTTGTTGCTCTTGGGCTTTCTCTAGGTGTGGGGGGCAGGGGCCGCTCTCTGCTTGTGTTGCACAGGCTTCTCTTGTTGTGCAGCACAGGCTCTATAGCAGGGGCTCAGTAGCTGTGACACATGGGCTTAGTTGCCCTGCTATATGTTGAATTTTCCCAGACCAGGGATTGAACCCATGCCCCTTGCATTTGCAGATAGATACTTAACTACTGGATTACCAGGGAAGTCAACATTTGAGTGCCTTTAGAATGTGTGTAGATTCATGCAATACTGCATACATAACTGATTTGATCTTGTGAGTTGTACTTAAACACTTAAGTCTTTCATTCATAGTATTTTTATTGATTGATTATTAATTTGTCTCACTGTTTGGCATCACACTTTTTTCTTTTTGTTAAAATTTCCTCCTTCATTAAAAGAGGTATCAGTTTTCAGATACTAGGATGCATCTGTGTAACTGAGCTTTGTATTGAGTTGTGAAAACCTCTGCATTGTTTTTTGTTGGCAAAATTCACACATTGGTTGAAAGACACGCCAAAGTCCTATGGGAAATGTGGGTTCAACTCTGGGCCTTTGAGGCTCTCAAGGCCTTGTATGTTTCAAAATAAGAAATCCAGTGTTGGAACAAAATCATCTATCAACTCAAAAAAAAAAAAAAAAAGAAAGTCAATAACTCAATAACTAGAAGAAGTGCTAATGTATTTAACCTTTGAAACTAAACTTTTAAATCAAAAACTTCTACCAGTTACCTTATCTTTCATGGCAAAATTACCTTAAGCTCAATTAGCTATGTGGCAAAAATTCTTGAAGCAAAGATGTTGCCAAAGATATTTACGGTGAAGTACCTAGAACAAATTTTCTCATGTTTTTGTGTGGAAATGCAGTTCAGGTAGAGAGCTATGCTTTTAGGGATTGTCTGGCAATCTAGGAAGTTTCCCTGGGCTTATTCTAATGGTGGCAATGGGGTCTCAAGAGAATGAAGGAAATGTTATGTGCTGAATTACATTCCCCCCAAATTCATATATTGAAGCCTTTAACCCACTAGTAACTCAGACTGTGACTATTTGGAGATGGGGCCTTCAATGAAGCAATCAAGTTAAATCAGGCCATTCATGTAGACTCTAATCCAGTCTGACTGATGCTTTTATAAGAAGAGGAAATTTATATTAGATATTAAAACTCTGGGTGCACATGCACCCTAGAGGAGAGCCCATGCACTAGGTATGCATGGGGACCATGCATGCATAACTAGTGCATGGGGACCGTGTGCACTAGGGGTGCATGGGGTCTAGAGGAGAGACCATGTGAGATGTATCTAGGGGGTGGCGAGCAAGCTAAGAAGAGAAGCCTCACAAGAAACCAAATCTGCCAACACCTTAATCCTGGACTTTCAGTCTCCAAAACTGTGAGAAAAGAAATTTTTCACTTAAGCCACCAGGTCTGTGGTATTTTGTTATTGCAGCCCTTGCAAACTAATACAGGAAGCACGCAAGCTTTCTTGTGGCTTGGTCTCAGAACTGGCACAACATCACTTCAGCTGCATTATCTTGATAAAACTAAGTCACAAGTCCAGCTCAGCTGGGAGGTCACATTACGAATAAGTGTGGATACAGAGAAGACAAAATTGTGGCCATATTTGCAAAGTCATTTAAATGGTAAGAAAGCCTACAGAATAGAAATTTATATTAATGCAGAATCTGTTGGGTACTTTAATCTACAATTAAAATGTTTTCTCCAAAGCATATTTCTCTTTGGTGTGAATGGAACTGACCAGCTGATGTTCATCCCATGGTCTGCACAACAAAAATATGTCCACCCGTGCCAAGGAGACCCCAGTCAATAACATGAACCATAGTACCTTGACAAATGACCAGAATGTGAGAGGAATGGTGTTTTTCTAATGAATCAAATCATATCAGTTTAGTTCAGTTCAGTCACGCAGTCATGTCTGACTTTCTGCGACCCCATGGACTGCAGCGTGCCAGGCCTGCCTGTCCATCACCAACTCCTGGAGTTTACTCAAACTCAAGTCCATTGAGTCGGTGATGCCACCCAACCATCTCATCCTCTGTCATCCCCTTCTCCTCCCGCCTTCGATCTTTCCTAGCATCAGGGTCTTTTCAAACGAGTCAGCTCTTCACATCAGGTGGCCTAAATATTGGAGTTTCAGCTTCAGCATCAGTCCTTCCAATGAATATTCAGGACTGATTTCCTTTACGACGGACTTGGATCTCTTTGCAGTCCAAGAGATTCTCAAGAGTCTTCTCCAACACCACAGTTCAAAAGCATCAATTCTTCAGCACTCAGCTTTCTTTATAGTCCAACTCTCACATTCATACATGACTACTGGAAAAACTATAGCCTTAACTAGACGGACTTTTGTTGGCAAAGTAATGTCTCTGCTTTTTAATATATTGTCTAGGTTGGCCATAACTTTTCTTTCAAGGAGTAAGAGTCTTTTTATTTCATGGCTACAATCACCATCTGCAGTGATTTTGGAGCCCCTCCAAAATAAAATCTTCCACTGTTTCTCCATCTATTTGCCATGAAGTGATGGGACTGGATGCTGTGATCTTAGTTTCCTGAATGTTGAGCTTTAATGAAGAGATGGAACCAAAGCAAAAACAACACCCAGTTGTGGATGTTACTGGTGATGGATGCAAGGTCCGATGCTGTAAAGAGCAATATTGCATAGGAACCTGGAATGTTAGGTCCATGAATCATTGGAATTGGTCAAACAGGAGAAGGCAAGAGTGAACATTTTAGGATTCAGCAAACTAAAGTGGACTGGAATGGGTGAAAACTCAGATGACCATTATATCTACTACTGTGGGTAAGAATCTCTTAGAAGAAATGGAGTAGCCATCATAGTCAATAAGAGTCCAAAATGTAGTACTTGCATGTAATCTCAAAAATGACAGAATGATCTCTGTTTGTTTCCAAGGCAAACCATTCAATATCACGGTAATCCAAGTCTATGCCCTGACACATAATGCTGAAGAAGTTGAAATTGAACAGTTCTATGAAGACCTCCAAGACCTTTTAGAACTAACACCCAAAAAAGATATCCTTTTCATGACAGGGGACTGGAATGCAAAAGTAGGAAGTCAAGAAACATCTGGATTAATAGGCAATTTGGGCTGATAGTACAGAATGAAGAAGGGCAAAGGCTGATAGAGTTCTGTCAAGAGAATGCACCGGTCATAGCAAACACCCTCTTCCAACAACACAAGAGAAGACTCTACACATGGACATCACCAGATGGCCAACACTGAAATCAGACTGATTATATTCATTGCAGCCAAAGATGGAGAAGCTCTATACAGTCAGCAAAAACAAGACCAGGAGTTGACTGTGACTCAGATCATGAACTCCTTATCGCCAAATTCAGACTTAAATTGAAGAAAGTAGGGAAAAGCACTAGACCATTCAGGTATGACCTAAATCAAATCATATCATTAGGTCTTAAAAAATTAGTGTTTTGTGTCTTATTAATTTTCAGAGGAGCAGTGCCCAAGTTCTTGTCATTGACAGATTAGAGCAATAGAAAAAGTTAAAGAAGATCCTTAACCTAAAAAAATATTCTTCAGAGGAAAAAAAAATCTCTCTAGGCCTTTAAAGTAGGGTTTATGTCTCATTTTTCCATGATAATGACAGGCTTTACAGAGAAGGCATTAAATATTGAAGAATTAATACTGCCTTCTATAGTAGAGCATACATCATTAGTTGTGTCCTGTATTATGTCACTGGGAAGCTCTTTTATTTACTTTGGATTGTAGAAATAGGATTTAATCAGGTCCAGAAAAATTGTGGTGGCCTATAGAATTAAAAAAAATGCATCGCTTCAACCAATAGTCATTAAATGTGTGTCTATGTTCAATATTTATTTAGAGGGAAAACTGGGTTACTAATAGTAAAAATTCTTCCTTCCATCTCTTAATTGTCCTTTTCTATTTTATTTTCTCTCAAACAAAATTTCGCATCAATAAAAATGTGTGTGTGTATGTGTGCTTAGCTGCTCAGTCATTTCCAACTCTTTGGGACCCTATGGACTGTAGTCCACCAGGCTCCCCTGTCTATGAGTTTTTTCAGGCAAGAATACTGGAGTGGGTTGCATTTCCTACTCCAGGGGATTTTTCCAACCCAGGGATTGAAACTGGGTCTCCTGCCTTGCAGACAGATTCTTTACCTGCTGAGCCATCAGGGAATTAGAGAACAACAAAATACTTACTAGAACTCCATGGACAGAGGAGTGTGGTAGGCTGTAGTCCATTGACTCACAAAGAGTCAAACACAACTGAGCAACTAATACACATGCACAAAGTATTTACTGAGGTGACATGGAATGACAAAGAGGAGGTTGGCATCTCACCATCCTGCTTTTTCACGGTTTGCACACCAAAGCTCAGTAAGCCCTGCCTTATCTTCCAAATTCTTCTCATCCTCAGAACTACCAGTTTTCTTCCCTCGCTTTCCCCATCCACACTCTGCCTTCTTGCTCCTACCTTGGATTTTCTAGATCTGTACCTGGGATTCTCAATTCTCAGTTTTTCCTTTCTTAAGCAGAGCAGTGTAATGCTGTAACAGTTTTAAATTCAAACTTTGATACTCCCACTCACTAGTTAAAACTGCCTACAGTAACATCAAATTATTATAGGGATAAAAGTCCCTATTATATGAGGAACAAAAGTTTTACTTCTGTTTAACAAATAGAAATTCCTCCAGATACCAAAATTTGCTTTCCTTAGAAAGCAATGAAAAATATAAACCTGACAAATCTACTATGAACAAATGACCGTAGTAAAATGCAAAATAAGCAATTTCTTACATGGCCTGCGTAGGAGAGGGGCCCATTTACATCCTTCCATTGTGTAAAGAGGGTTTCCCTTGTGGCTCAGCTGGTAAAAGAATCTGCCTGCCATTCAGGAGACCTGGGTTTGATTGATCCCTGTATTGGGGAGATCTCCTTGAGAAGAGAAAGGCTATCCACTCCAAAGGATGAAATGGTTGGATGGCATCACCGACTTGATGGATGTGAGTTTGAGTAAGCTCTGGGAGTTGGTGATGGACAGGGAAGTCTGGTGTGCATGTGGTCCATGGGGTCGCAGACAGTCGGACATGACTGAGTAACTGAACTGATGATTGTGTAAAGAATTGTTTTAATGTGTATAGTTGAGTTAAAATGATTCCCATGTTATTTTAGCAAGCCTTGTGGAGTGGAGTCCTGGAGGTTTTCAACTTGTGCAACCTCTAACACATTCATAGATATTGTGCTAATGAACAATGTCCATTCAGAGATCTTTGACAGCAGTAAATGGCATATGACATCTGCCATTCAACATACGTCTGCCTCCATCTGAACACTTTCTGTCCAAGGACTTCTCTACTGATGCTGCAATGGGTAGGGTGGGAGCAGGAGGGCAAGGTGGGGTTGTAAAAGCAGGGTACTGTGGGAATTGCCTCGGGGCTCACACGCACAACTGAGAGGTTAAGGGAATTCAAGTCTTAGAGAGTGAATCTTTGGTAAATAGGAGACCAGATGGTGAAGGAATGTTTCCTTTTGTATCCTCTTCCTCCCAAAGATAGTCTCCCATCTGAGAAGGAGCTGGACTTCCTTCTCAGAAGGTCCTGTGGGATGGAGCAGTCAGTCACCCTGACAGTAGCCAGCTCCATCATGTGTCTTTCTGTTGGTTCTCCCAGCTTTTCCACTCCGTCCACTGCCTCCAGTTCCTGGATCCCACTCCCTGAAAAGAAATTCATCTTTCCTTCTGCCTCTGTTTTCAAGGGAGCCAAGCCAAGATACTGATCACAAAAAAGAGGATAAGATTGGGAAAATAACAATATTGTAAGCTCAAATTTTGCTCACTTTAAAGTGTTTTATATATATGAGTTGAAGGATTGTAACATTCTTTGAAATCTTAGAAAAGTCTTGTTATTTTAAATTTTCCCCTCAAAGATTGAAAAAATCCATAAGTGTATTAGAAAATCAAAAAAATGTAAAGCATTTCTAGAAGATAAAAAGCAATTGAGATTATATTACAAGAGAAGAGCAAGGAAACCATGTCTTCAGATCCATCTGAAACCTACTTGTATCTTTCCATCTCCGCTGTTTAGACCAAGGTACCTTCTCCTCTTACTGGGGTTCCACTTGGTCTCTTTGCTTTGCCCTTGTAACCCTACAATTCCTTCTCTATGCTTTTTCCACGTTAAAGCTTTTGCGATTTTTATTCCCTTTGCCCTGGATGCTTCTTACCTGCTTCCTTCCATGGGTGGCTCCTTTTAATTCACTTTAAACATCATTTTCTCAGGTCAGAGCAATTTCTGCCCTCCTGGTCTAAAGTCACCCTCCTGTTCTGCTCACCTCCCATCATCTCCTGTTCCATTATCTGTTACTTTTTTCCTTGGGACTTACCAAGCCCATTACATTTTTTTTTTTTTTTTGCTTCCATATTAATGGTTGTTTCTCCCATTAGAATATCAGTGCCATAAGGGCAGGAACCTGGTCTGTTTTCTTTATTGCCCTATCTTGGGTTTTCAGCACAGTTTGCGGCACGTAGGACAGGAGATTTTTCTTAGGGCTCTTCACTCAGTCATCAAGCACTGTGTCAACTATGGAGCTAGATACTGGCAATCAAGAGGAAGGAGATAGGACCCCATCTTCCAAGAGTTCTGAGTAGAGAAGAGCATGGGCTTCTATTTCCTGATTCATAGTTTGATCATTTGTGGTACATATTTTATGTTTTTACTATTAGACTTTAGCATGCTGAATGCAGGATCTCAGTCATCTTTGTATCTTGAGGCTAGCATATACCATGAAAATAAAATCATATTTTTGATAGCATTTAAGAAATTCTACAGGAACTTTTATAAATATGAGAAGTTATTATTACTATTTAAAAATTACTATTGTTTAATGGCCAGGAAAGTGTAATCAGGGCTCATTAACTATTTGTTCCTAATGACCAAATGAAATGTCTGTGTGAAAGGGTGAAAGATCATAATGTTGGTGAAAAAGAGTCAGAATGGATGATAGGCAAAGTGATTAAAAAAAAAAAAAGTTAGGTTTGAAAGTCAAATCACATACTGCTGTAAGGATATTATTCTGTTCATTTTCTTTCCTGTAACTTTAGACTAATTTAGTAATAATCATTTCTTTAGATGTATGCAGTAAGTTAAATAATGAATCTGATGCAATTTCAACACTTGAGAACAAAGAGTTCACAAACCATAGCATGTTTGTTTACTTGAAAATTTACCTCATTATTTTCCAGCTTCAGTGTGAGAAGGTCACACAAATTAATTAAAAAACATAGAGTCAGCAGCAATTATTTAATTGTGATCTTTTGGGAGAAGGCATTCATGTACCATTTTCACTGATGTGAGCTGTGGAGCCTGGAAATATCATGCACCTGTAATTTTATTAATTATTAATGAAGACCAATATAAATAATGCATTTCCTATTGTGTTTACTAAGCCAGTGGGGTTCAGTATAGCCTGAGATAATATTGCTGCCTAAGACAAAGATAATTCCAGCTGCTCATTACCTGATAGTTTGCCAAAAAAGGGATCTGGCTACTACAAATGGATTTGCAAAAATGCTGTCTATGATCTATCACTTAATAAATACAGTTTAATGATAATGAAATGAGTTACTAAGATGAAAGTCCTTGATGGCCGTGGGCCATGCTTATGGAATTCGCTGCTCTTGCCATGTTCTCTACCATCCTGAAGAAACTGGCTTGATAGAGTGGTAGAATACTCATTTGAAGACTAATTTACCATGCCAGTTAGGTGGCAGTTCCTTGCAGAGCTGAAGGGTTCCTTAGAAGGCTGTATATGCTCTGAAATCAGCGTACAATATATGTTGTTTTTTCCATAGCTAGGATTCAGGGATTCAGGAATCAAGGCATGGAATGGGAATGGCACTCCTCTGTATTACCTGCAGTAACCTACTAGCAAAATTTTTGCTATCTGTTCATGTAACTTTATGCTAGACTAGGGGTCTTAGTTCCAGAGGGTGGAATGCTTCTACCAGGAAGGACAATGATTCTATTAAACTGGAGGTTAAGACCTGGCCACTTTGGACTCCTCATAACTCTGACTCAGCAATCAAAGAAGGGTGCTTTTGTGCTGGTTGGGATGATTGATCCTCATTTTCAAAGGGAACTTAGATTGCCAGTCTACAACGGATGTAAAGAAGAGTATGTCTGGAATAAAGGAGATCTCTTAGGTTTTTGCTTAGTATTACCATGAGTATTACTATTTAGTATAATATGGTCAAGAGAAATTATAGCAACTCCATCCAAATAGAACTAATGGCCTAAACCCTTCAGGAATGAAGATTGGATCACCCTGACAGGTAAAGAGTCATGACCAGCTGAGGTGCTTGGCAAATACAGAGAATACAGAATGACTGGTAGAAGAAAGTAGTTATAATATCAGCTGCAATCAAATGAGCAGTTATAAAAATGAGGGCTGTAATGGTTATGAGTATTTCCTCCTTATTTTTTATGGATATGTTTGTGTGTATGTATGCATAACATCTTTCTTTCCTATTTTATTCCCCTGTCATATAAGGTAAGACATATTGACTTGATATCAGTATTTAAATATTGTTGATTTTACATCATAGTATTTAAGTTATGGGATATCAGGAAGAGAGTAAACATCACTCAAGGACTTTACCTCTTTTTCTGGGAATGGTATTAGTGCATTTTTTGTTGTATTTAGGATAGTTGTATGTTAAGTGGATATGTTAAGTGGAATTATGACCTTGTGATTAAATATGGTTTGTTGTTGTTTAGTCACTAAGTCGTGTCTGACTCTTTGCAATCCTTGGACTGTAGACTACCAGGCTCCTGTGTACATGTGATTTCCCAGGCAAGAATGTTAGGGTGGGTTGCCATTTCCTTCTCCAGGAAATGGAGAATTCCTTACACAGGGATCGAGTCCGTATCTCCTGCATTGGCAGGCAGATTGTTTTCCACTGAGCCACCGGGGGGATGCTTATGGCTGCCAAGTTGACAAGGTGATGGTTTTGTCGCTAAGTCCTGTCCAACTCTTGCGACCCCATGGACTGTTGCCTGCCAGGCTCCTCTGTCCATGGGCTTCTCCAGGCAAGAGTACTGGAGTACGTTGCCATTTCCTTCTCCAGGGAATCTTCCCAACCCAGGAATCGAACCTGTGTCTCCTGCATTGCAGGCAGATTCTTTACCAAATGAGCTATGAGCTTAGTGGCTTAAGTTGACAAGGGGTGGACTTGTAATACTTAATATCATCTGTCAGCTTGACTGGGCTAAGGAATGCCCAGATAGCTAGTAAAACATTTTTTGCTGGTGTGTCTCTGAGGGTGTCTAGTAGAGATTAACATTTGAATCAGTGACTGAGTAAAGAAGATGGTCCTCCTCAGTGTGGGTGGTATCATCCAATTTGTTGAGAGCCTGAAGAGAACAAAAAGGCAGAGGAAGAGTGGGTTTACTTTCTCTGCTTGAGCTGAGACATCCATCTTCTCCCCTCTGACATCAGTGCTCCTGGTTCCTGGGCTTCTGTACTGAGACCAGGACTTACATCATCAGGCCCTCACCCCCTGATTCTCAGGCTTGTAGACTCAAAGTGAATTATACCATTGACTTTCTTGGGTATCCAACTTGAAGATAGCATATCTTATTTGCCTTTATATTTGTGTGAACCAGTTCCTCATAATAAATCTCTTTTTATATATCTGTCTATATCCTATTGGTTCTATTTCTTTGGAGAACCCTAATATAGTGTGTATGTCTATATGTTTATACTCTTGCCTGGAAAATCCCATGGATGGAGGAGACTGGTAGGCTACAGTCCATGGAGTTGTGAAGAGTCAGACACAGACTGAGCGACTTCACTTTCACTTTTCACTTTCATGCATTGGAGAAGGAAATGGCAACCCACTCCAGTGTTCTTGCCTGGAGAATCCCAGGGACAGAGGAGCCTGATGGGCTGCCATCTATGGGGTTGCACAGAGTCGGACATGACTGGAGTGACTTAGCAGCAGTAGCAGTAGCAGCTATATGTTCATGGAGCCAGTATTTGATATTAAAAAAAAGCCACTAAGCATCTTAGTAATAAAATGGAAATAAAGAATAAAATGTAATTAAAGGATATTATCCAGTCAGAAATCATAGAATGATAATAAAAGTGCCTTTGAATTGAAGGAACCTGAGCACAACCTAAACACTGAAGATAAGGACAGAGAGTTCCCTTTTCTTCATTTCCTCTGTAAGCCTCCCTGATGATTTCACTCACTTCCAGAGCTTCAACCCAGATATCAGTGCATAAGCGTGAACTAGAAGAGAAACTTTCAGCAAAAGTTTACCATTTAATATTCTATGAAAGACCCTTCTCCTGTGCTCTGAGCAGGCCTGTAAACATCTCCTGTGGATATTCTGGTTCCTTAGACTCTGCCCACCCCAACCTGGACCCATCACCTCCCCTCGCAACCCTGTGCCGCAGAGCCTCTACATCCAGCCAACCCTCCACCACAAGCCCCAGGGTCACCATTTTCCCCTCCCTTCCATTTACCCCTCATATTTGGTTGTTCTTTGACCCCTGTTGCTTATACCTTAGAACTGTCTTTTGAATGCAAGCCTCTGTCCTCTCTACCTCCCTTTCCCCTGCCTTAGTTCAGACTCTCGTCAACAGAGTCCAACAAGTCTATGCTTCCCAATCCTTCTGAATTTCTCTTCATCTGCCATTACTGCTGCCAGAGCAGTTCCCTAGACTGGTCTGGCGACCCTCAGAGTCCTCATCATGTCACACAAGTCCTCTCACAGCCAGGTTCCCACACCCTGCCCTGTGATACCCACTCACTCTTCCTAAAGCCCAACTCCTGGGAATTCTTAACCATTCTCCCAATATGCGCTGGTGGCTCAGATGGTAAAGAATCCACCTGAAATGTGGGAGACCTGGGTTCCATCCCTGGTTGGGAAGATGCCCTGGAGGAGGCATAGCAAACCACTCCAGTATTCTTGCCTGGAGAATCCCATGGGCAGAGGAACCTGGCTGGTGGGCTACAGTCAACGGGGTCGCAAAGAGTGGGACATGATTGGGTGACGGAACAACAAATATACCAGGCTCCTCTACACTTCCACTATTTTGAACCTGCAATTTCCTCTGCTTGGAATTCCTCTATTCCTTCTTCCTTGAAGTCCCCTCCAAATGGGTGACAGTCTTAGGTTAAGACTATGGCCTCTGGAGACAGATAGTCTGGATTGGAATCCTCCACTGACTTGCAGGAAGATCTCAGGCATGTCACTTAACTTCCTTGGTCTTGGTTTCCAAGTCTGTATATATGGGAAGATCTATAATGACACGTATGTCATAAGACTCCTATGAGAGTTAAATGATAAAATGTGTAAATTGCCTTATCATGCTTCACAAGCAGGCTTCCACATCCCTTCTTAGCAAATGTGTAATAGATGTCAGATACTACACTATATTTTCTTCAGAGTCCTAGGCACTGGGGATACAAAGTGACCAGGCTGTTGAATAAGTCTGCTGTAACTAAAGTGCAAAATTATATACGTGTTCCCTTCATTTTAAAAACTTTCTCAGCCACTGGATGAGAACCCATTAAGTCCTATAGGTGTTTTGTCCACTCTTGAGGAATTGACATTCTTTTATTCACCTAAATCACAAATGCTGTCTCAGTTCAGTCGAATTTCCAGTTTAAGACATGATTAAAGCTTTAAACTTGATTTAGAGCTATTTCTTTTCTTTGCTCCAGCTCTGCCTGAAAGCCTATAGTGGGAGAGTGAGTGTGGTGCGGGATAATGACGAGGGGAACACAGCCCTATTTTTCAAGTTCACCGGTTTTTGTGGGGACGGACTAGTGGTAGATAGGATTACAGTGTGGCAGATGCTGTAATAGAGGTATGCTATGGGCGTAGCAGAGCAGAAGAAGGGTGCTGAAATGAGGAAGGCTTCCTGTAAGAGATGAAACTTGATGAAGGCTCAGTTGCACAGGACTGGTGATGGTTCCTTAAGGAGGAAGTTGAGTGTGCAGGGCAGGGAAAAGAAGCACTTACCAAAGGGATTGGGTTTGCCATAGATCCCAAGGGAGTTAACTTTTGCCAGTTGTGCTGCTAAAATGCATATAACCACACAATGTAGGTTTGGAGTGTGGTTTAATTATGGATGAGATGATGGGATTAAGTCAGACATGGAAGATTATGGGTTGAGATTCTGGGTTCTATGATTTACTAGCTGATCTTGGGCAAGTTGCTAAACCAATTTGAGCCCTAGTTTCTTCATCTAACCTGGAGGGATTATTACTCACCTCAAAGTGTTTAAATTTCAATGAGAAAATACATATGCTGAGTCGTTTGTCGTATCCTATTGCTTCTGTTTCTCTGGAGAACCCTAATACAGTGTGTTTGTGTGTGTCTATATGGTTATGGAGCTAGTATTTACTTAGTTTGCACTTTATTCTTAGTTCATTTACTGAAACTGTCTCCACCCCCTGCTTTAACTTTATATTGAGGACAGATTGGAGGAGCAGAAGCTATATGGCCGACTCAAGGACAGTGCTTTGAGGTATCGAGACAGCATGAACCTGTTAGCATATTGGTAGTGGGATGGAAGAAAAACCACATAAAGGTGGAAACACTGTCCTAAAAGAAATAGACTAGCTATATCTGTTGTCATGGTTAACTTTCAGTTACATTTTTAATTTGGCCAGTCACTGATTGTATTTGTTTGTCTGACTCGAGGACCCAAAAACTTCATGCCATTTAAATGTACCATTGTGCACAATCTGAGATCTTCAAAGAGAAGAATCATCAAAAAACGATTTCTACATTTAAATAAGCCCCATCTAGGAGATTATAACCTAGGGGCAGTATTACTTTATTAGTTGAGCCAAAAATTGTTGGAGCATGTGATTCTTAATTACTTTTGATGTCTAATGTTTATCTTGATTTTACTAAAATTAGGTGTTCATTTACTCTGAAGAATTCTGCCTAGAAAGGTGGAGCTGTGAGGTCAATCCAAATAGAGAATTATCAGAAGAATTTAGTGGGAATGACACCAGAGGATTCAGAAAATCTGTTTTTTTTTTTCCCCTGGCTCTTTCACTGACTAGCTGCGTAACTGGAAAGTTTGCTCGTTGGATAAATAACTATGGTAAGATGAATGTGGAACATGAATGGTGAAGTAATTGATAATGTGTTTCCTTTTGTATTCTCTCCTTTATCTCTTTGTTTACTTCATTGTCTTTTACCCATTGAACTACTAAGCCTCAACTGTTGCCAGAGGTTCACACGATATGAACCTCTGGTAATAGTTTTGTAAGAGTGAAGGTGGCCGGCCAACGTGAGTGTGTGGATGAGATATTACTAGTTCTTTCTTTTTGTGACCTTCTTTTTGTTGTTAATGTCAAACTAGAATTTCTTTTAGTGACTTTAATCTAGAAACTCTTACTTTTCTTAGTGAAAATCCTTTAACATAAACCATATAGTTTAAAAATCATAAATATTTACCAGTATTATGCATACATATGAATAACACTTCCAGTGCTTTTGATGACAGAGTAGCTTAAAGCAGGATGATGTTTCATGATGATTATTTGTGTTACCTGTTGCTGAATTTCTTAGCAAACAGTACCATTCTTTGTGACTTAGGTGACAACAGAGAGTCAATAACTGATGCGAATTGAATGTGAAAATGAGGTCGTTTATTTCCTGGTTGATTACTTTAGTTCTGATTTGATTTGTTTACACCAAAGTAAGTGAATGTGTAGTAATCATATGGAAATTTAATATCCTGTCTATGCAATACAAAATTAGAGTGGGAAACTGAAGTTTTTGGTAAAACATTCTTTATTAATATCATATTAAAATATTTTTTACTGGGTATCTAGAAATATGGTCCTGTTGTAAGATTTATAGACAGAGAAGTCCCAACCCAAATCTGTGCTTTCAAAAATGTGTATTTTCATGGTACGAGCTTAAGAGGAAGAGGGAGGCTTTCTAGCTAGCAGTAGTGGCTGAGGTATGGCATTTTAAACAATCTTGAATGGCCCAGTCACTAATAAATCCTCTTTGTTTACTTTCACCAAGTACACAGGAGATTGGGACATGACAATAAGTTAATTATGGGTGCAGGACTTTCCAAAATAACACTGGGTTGAAGACAGGTTGATATTTTCAGTAACGTCATGGGTCAGAAAGGTGAGCTAATTTGGGATCATGTAAATTTGGAAAGCAGCTTTATGTTCTACCCAGTGGAACCAGAAGGGCCTTAAGGGCATCTGGTTTAAGATGCAACCCTCTGATTAGGTTGGTTGTCTCTAGAACGTCACAGAGCGCTCCATGTGCAGGGCGTGAGCTAGTCACAGGGCTGAAGAACCATTTGGAGGTGACCAGTCCCAGATGAATGTGCTCAGAAGCCAGCTGCCTGTCTTTAAGGTGCACATGTGGTGTATACTTGCCTGTGTGCATACACCCAAGTGAATGCATACACACACAGTGGTGTGCAAAGAAAAGGCTTGAGAAAAGACTAAGAAAGCATGTGTTTTTCACTGTTTTCTGTGACTTAATAGCTATGTGCTCTAGAGTGAATCATCTCGAGTGCTGGCTAACTGCCTTTTGCCTCCTGGACATGCTCTGTCCTTCTCTGACCTTCTCTCTGTTCCAGGGGGCTGGGGATCACACCAGAAAGCTTCCTAGTCTTCTAGTTTTCTTTGGGTTTGGTAAATGCTGAGCCCCAGCAGGAGCCTGGAGGGAGTTTGTATCTTTTTCTGTGAGCTCACCTTGGGCTGACTTTGTCCCTCAAATAAAGGTCATAAGTACCCTTAGGCCTATTATCCCTATGTGACCCTTCTTATTGTCCCCTTTGCCCCTCACCCCCAGAGTCCCTAACTTCCTTACAAGCTGAGGATTTTCCTTTGATAAATAGTCTCTTTACTAAACTCTCTTTGAATTATCTTGATTTGGTTGAACCGTCTGTTTCCTGCCCGCACCCTGTTGGGTATATTTAATGGACTCTCATGAGAAGATCTCTTAAGATAGGTCTCTATTCATCAAAGAAGGGGCCATGGTGGGTCAGTGATGACTGTCATCAGCTCAGCTGGGGGGTGGGGAGCATGATGTTCAGAATTGGCCATTTCACAAGTCTCCTCTGGGGCTAAAGATTCTGTAACTGTAGGTATAAGAAACGGAAGGAAGCGTATTGCATTTTGACTTTGGGGAATCTGGACTGGGATGATTAGACAAATGCAGTTCAAAGCAAGGCACAAGCTAGGCATGCCTCTGGAAACCAGTGGTGATTCTACATACATAGAATCTTCCTATTAATAGTGCCTTTCAAATCCTGTTTATTATTTTCAGTGTTGGGTTATTTTTCACCAAGTATTGTTTTTATGTTGTGTTAATTAGAGATTACTCTTTTCTTATATACAGATTATAAAAAAAATACACTAGTCAGGCAGCCATCATTTTGCAATATGTTACAAGTATTTATTTCCAACTAGCAGTATTTAAAACCATCCCTAGAGTTCTGAGTATATTCTCTGACTTGCAGTTCTTTTTATTTTCCCATCGACTCAGGTTAAAACAGAAACCACTTATATGCATGAACTTTGTCTGATAGTGATACCATTGAGCTTTCTTATAAATTGTCCAAGAGTGAGCATATTGTCAGAAAAGCCAAATGTGCCTATTTCAGCCCTCACTGTGGTGAGGCTTATAAGATGATTTGGGGTCACCTTTCTCCTGGTTAGGTTTTTGTCCAGTTTCATTTTCTAAAATGACCAATGATCAGAAATTACAGTCCACAGTGTAGATAACAACTTTAAAGGAATTTTTGTGTTAGAAAAAGTTACCTGAGCATTCCTGTTAAGCTATCTAATCTTGATGGGATTTGATCCTTTGACCATGTCAGTAGTTGATAGAATTTGACAACTGCTGCAAGTGTCTTTTTTTGTTTTTTTAAAGGTGCTCCATTAAGGGCCTTATATCATGGTTCTCCTCTCAAGGCTGTGGCCCAGAGCATTTGCACTTTTGTCCACAGGAAAAGCTAAACCTACTAGTTACTAGGCAAAGACACATTATGTGACCATAGGATACTAACATACTTGGTTTTGTTATCTTTGGGATAATGTAATGAGGTTTGTAGGGGAGGTGCTTTATCTTGATTTATTGATGAGAAATCTGAAGCAGAAAACTGTTATTATCAGGCAGCACTGGATTATTAATTCTCAATTTAATTAATTTTCATTTTAATGTTATTCATATTTAACCCATACATGCCACATAGTTTAACTCTAGGAGAGCATTCCCCATTCATATTTAGGTTCCTAAAAAAGTCTAGTAGTTGAAGATAATGCTCTCTACTTTCAAGATTCTCAATATTTTTAATGCTATTTTTTCATCTCTATGTTCCAATTTTAAGCACCAGTATGATCTGCTGCTTTGAGACAAGGCATAGACCATTACATAGGCTTGGAATTTTGTATTCCTCACTAATCCCTTCCTAGCCTCTTTCATGTGGATTTTTCTCCACTTGAGCATTGTATTTGGATTTTAGAGCACATGGGTCATAGCACCACAGTAAACAAAAAATAGAAATTTATATGGGTGACTTCACCAATTCTAAGCCTCTTAGTTCCAATGAACAAATTCTCCTTTGGCATGTTGTGTCAGAAGACTTGTTTTGTACTACCTTCATATCCTCTGCAGGAAATGTATGTAAGAAGATCTCATCTGGAAAGTCTAGCATAATTATACTAATTAGCAATAAAAAGGAGCTGGACCTGCTGATCCTAGAGATCCTCTCAGCTTTAACAGCCTGGAATTTCAAATATTGACAAGGACAGAATTTTGATCTCCAAATGATTGTGCTCTTGTGTGTTGAGCAGAGAGCAAAGGGGCATGAGGAAGGAGGGTTTCAATGTGCACATGACCTAAGAGATGAGGGTTGAGAGAGAGCAATCTCAGGATGAAGGCGCCATGATGAAAAATATTATAGAAGCAAGGTTAGAGGAATCACAGATAGTCATAAAGATGAAGTTTGGGTGAAAACAGAGATACTTACATGGACCTGGAATAGAGGAACCAGAAACCAAGATGTCAGCATAGTGTTGTGTTCTGGAATCCAAGCGTGTAGATTTAGATCTCAGCTCCACTCTCAACTGCTCATCTGTCTCTGTGTGATTCAGTACTGAGGAGCACACACACACCTTAGAGCAGTGGTTTCCAACCTTATTTGGATATTAGAACACTAGATTCATCTGGGGAGTTTTGAAAAAATAGAGGTGGCCAGCCCACTTTAGGACCGTTCAGTCTGAATCAGGAACTTGTGGTGAGGGCCAGGGGTTGGTGGATGAAGGAGAGAGGCTCTCAAGCCTGGTTTGAAAGCTGTAGGTTGATAGCCATGATTCTCACATTTTTGTGTGTCAAAATCAACTGGGATGTTTGTTAAAATAGTTTGCTGAGCTATACCCTCATTGAAAGTAAAAAGTGAAAATGAAAGTCACTCAGTTGTGTCTGACTCTTTGCGACCTCATGGACTATACAGTCCATGGAATTCTCTAGGCTAGAATACTGGAGTGGGGTAGCCTTTCCCTTATCCAGGGGAATCTTCCCAACATTAGGTCAAATAGTTTGTCCACAGATGAGAGTATTTAAATCTATGACTATCCCCCAAATACCTGATACTTGATTTTATTAAACAAAAACAATGACATAAGAGGAGCATGAAAGAGAGAAGTAGAATAATTCTATGTAAATAAAAGACAAGTTGAACTCTTGCATTTCTATGGAATTGAACAGAATTCATTTGGAAAGAATTCTGTGATTCCTCATATGTGGACCACATTTGAAGAAAATGTGGTCGTCCACATTTTCTTTCTCTTCTTGAGTTGAACTTACAGACTAACTCCTTCTGTCACGACTCATCACCTTTTAAATATTGACTTCAATTGGTTTTCTCAGGTGAGAAATGAACTTTATTAAATATTCTAAGAATATCTCCAATACTACGAAGAAAAATATGACTGTTATCAGGTGATGAACATTACCTGAAAAGAGACTGATGTGAAAATCTAGTGATATGAAAAAATCTAGTCTTCTGTCACACAGAGTACAGTCTCAGCAATGTTGTAATGGCAGAATATATAGAATTCCTATCTGTTTTCTTTTCAGAGGATCTGGAAAGCTTTGTGGTTTTTTTGTTTGTTTGTTTTTGGTTTTCTCATTTAATGATATGGAGAGTTCTCCACTCCAGAACCTTGCCATACAAGATGTGGTCCATGAACTCGGAAGTGTGTTAGAAATGCCATCTTGCAGGTTTTTCCATAGACCTATAAAATCAGAATTTACATTTTCACAAAATTCCTGGTGAGTTAATGATATTTCAAGTTTCAGAAGCTTTCTACCACATCGCAACATTGTAATTCAGTGGTTGTGGAGAAGCAGATCATGGTCTGAGAGAAAGCATGAAGATACTTTCTCCTGGGGACTGCTCCAGTTCAGATTTGTGTTGGGTCCAAACAAGTCTGCGGGAAAACAAGTGTTAAAGAAGAAAAAAACACAGTGGGTTGTCCTCCATCTCTCTTGCCCACAGGGTGTGAAAACTGGAGTTATGTTGGGTGAGAAAAGGTTTAAAGGATGATGAGACACTTTCATGGCACTGGCTGAGGCCACTGACTTCTTGATTCTAGTTGCGTTATATTTCTAAGTTGAACCAAATCCTGGTAGAAAAGTAGGGTGGTGAATAGACAATCCCATTGTAACTGGGTTTTGAAAGTTTATCCTAGTGGGATATAAACACGCAAGGGTCTAATTTCTTCTTTAGCCAGTGCCTTTGACCTCATTCTGTGGAATCTGATTTTCTTAGTTATTAATATGTTGGTCAGACCTCATAGCTTCCAAATAAGTTTCAGTTATTAAGTCCAGTCTTATGTAAAACTCTAGTCACATCTATTTCCTTTCTTAGTTCAGGGTTCATCAGTGGCCTGAGGGGGCAGTTGGTGGTGGGGGGCTTGCTATTAAATTCCACTGCCCTCCCCTCTTCCTCCTTTGGCGTGTTGGGCTAGGATGAAAGGAGATGAAATGGGAAGAAGATAGAAATAGATGTATGGACACTTGTGTAAATTTTTTAGGTGACCCATGGAAAGGACTCCCACTTCATAGTTACTTTCATGGAAGATCCGTGTCTGGCTCAAACTTCTCCCTTGGCCTCCAGCTTTCTTTACCATCAGTATATCTCATGGCCATAAGCTCCTGCTGCTTCCTGAAGCTACAGAGAACCCTCTTATTTAGGGTCTGAGCTCACAGCTCAGGTCATGCACTACCTTCCACAGTGTTCTCCTGACATATGAGAAACTCATACATCACTCACACATCGTGCATCACTCACACACTTAAACATTACCAGACACCACATTGTTTCCCTTCCCTCCCTTTACTTCTGCCATCTGTGTTCGATTCTCTTGTCAGTTCAGACAGGTTCTGGGGAGTTGAGCAGATTAGCAAGTAACACTAGAACTGAGATGCTAGTCTCTTTTTCTGGTAGACACCCCCAGATCTTGCAAGTGGTCCTTTAGGTGGAGCCGTCACTGGACTTTGGTGGTTGTGTACTCACTTTCTTTCTTCAAGGAAATGCTTCAGTAGCCTGATGAGACTTCAGAATCAGTCATGTGTGAGTCTGGATCCTCATCCCCCTCTTGCCCTTGTCCCTCCCTAGTTTTCTGTTTAAGTCTCTGGAGAGTGTCCTAAGGGATGTTTTGGAGCAGCAGAGAGAATATATTCATCTTTTACAAGATCCTGGAGGGGCTGTCTGGCTCCACAGTTGCTTGTACCTTTATTGAAAAACCTTGTGTCCTCAGTTTTGAGGCCTCACTGCCAATTCCAGAATAATAGGAAAGATCCTACTCATGATCCCTTACTCCCTTACTCCGCAACCCTTTACATTATAATATATAATATCTATGGATCATTTCCTTTATACTTTTATAAGTTTTTGCATGTTCTTTTTCATTTAGCCCATATGACAATATCACATGATAGGTTCTGTGATTATGCTCATTAAAACAAACTCTGTGATGGACTTCTGTTATATCTGGTTGGAAAAAATATTTTTAAAAGTCTTTCCATTTTGTTATAATTCCATTGGATTTATGTCTTACTATCTCAATGAGAGAACTGACAAATGAAAGCTTTACTCCTGGAGAAGAATAAATGATTTAGATTCTACCCTTCAGATGGACCTGTAAGAGACTTCAGACAGAACTGAGTTGTGTGGAGGAAAGAGGTATGGTGCTGAGTTTCCATTTTGCAGCGGGTATTCAGTCCATTTGGGCTGCTGTAACAAAGTACCATGGACTGGGCGGCTTATAAACAACAGACATTTAATTTCTTATAGTTTTAGGGGTTAGAAATCCAAGATCAGGGTGCCAGTATGGTCAGGTAAGGCTCCCTTTTGGGTTGCAGACTTCTCATCGTATCCTCACATGGTAGAAGGGCAAGGGGCCTCTCTGTAACTACTTTCATAAGGGTGCTAATCCCATATATGAGGCAGGACCCTTATAATCTAAGCACCTCCCAAAGATCCCCAGCTCTTAATATCATCACCTTGGGAGTTAGGATTTCAACTCATGAATTTTGAGCAGGGAACACACATTCAGACAATTGCATTGAGAAAGGCTCTATTACTGGCAGTGATGGTAGCAGCAACCTGATTTAGCCACTTACTGGTGATGGCAGAGGCAGCAGTTTCTTTCTTGGTAGGTTGGTTCTGAGATGTAGCTCTGGGTGTCTCCTCAGCAGCTCAGCTTGGAGTCGGCCTCTTCAGTCTTACAGAGATTCTCTGCTTACAGAGAGCTCACCCTGTCTCTTAAGAAGTAACTTTCTGCTTAAACTGGTAATACAGGGTTTGTTGGCTACAACAAAACATACTGAGCAAGCAACAACAGAGCCAATATTGCTTCTATTCTTCGTATTTCAAGAGGGAGAAACTGTAGTTTCATACAGATAATTCTTAGAAAAATCTGAAAGTCAGGATTATCAATGGTTATACTATTTCTTCATGACCCTTCAGTTCAGTTCAGTTCAGTTCAGTTCAGTCGCTCAGTCGTGTCCGACTCTTTGCGACCCCATGAATCGCAGCACACCAGGCCTCCCTGTCCATCACCAGCTCCCGGAGTTTACTCAAACTCATGCCCATCGAGTCGGTGATGCCATGACCCTTAGGTGTATCTTAACTGTAACAGTGTTCTACTGAAACTAAGATGCTTATGAGGAGACTATTTTAGATAACATGAAGACCTCCTCTGGCTTCAAAATACATTTAAGATTTTTCTTTTGCATTGATTTGCTGCATATGATTCATTGTATTTGTTTCACTGAAGCACAGGATCATGGGATGAAAAATCAGAAGACCTGTTTGAGTTCTGGTACTGCTGTTTATTAGTTATATAGTCTTAGACAAGTTTGTTAACCACTTTGAGACTCAGTTTCCTCATTATAAAATTGAAATTATCATAACTAGTATTTTTCATTTATACAAATTTTCTGGGGATATCAGATAAAAATGTTTTGTAGGTAATGAAAGGCTAAAGTAAATAAGATTATTATTATAAGCTATGGTCTTTTGAATAATCTCTGTGAGTAGAAAATGGTGGAAAATAAATGGCTCTAAAAATCCAGACTATTAGACGATAAAAGGAGAGACCTTTTTAGGAAGGCATAGAGAACAAATATGCATTTCTTTGCATGCAATTAACTTTTTTCACCAAATTATGCAAGGCCTCTGATCATAAGATAGCAGTTCAGAATCCCAGGGGAGTCAATATGTTTAATCTTCAGCTTTGGAAAGGATGACCAATTTTCTGAATGTCTCATTACCCATGAAAACTTGTTATTCTCCAAATATTATTTGTTTAATCAGTCATTATCAACATAGGCTAAGCTGGTGATTATTATATTCACTGGAATCTAAGAGGCCATTGTCTTGGGGAAAAGCATTTGTAACGGGAGAACAGGTTTCACTTGCCATGAGACTGCTCTCAGTAGAGGGTCAGTTGTGAGGAGCTCAGGTGGAGAGATGGCAGAAGCCAATGTGCACCCTCCGATAATATCCTGAAATCTCTGTTCTAATAACTCACTTCATAATACGTGGTCCCTCCTTCACCATGGTTTTACTCTCATGGTTTCAGTGACCCACAGTCAACCATGGTCCAAAATGTTAAATGGAAAATTTCAGAAATAAGATATTTATGAGTTGTTAAAATTGGGTAGTGTTCTGAGTAGCATGATGAAATCTGACACCATCCAGCACCATCCTGCCTTAGTCATTTGGTAGCCCTCTGGGTTATCAGATTGACTGTAGAGGCATCACAGTTCTTGGGTTCAAGTAACACTTATTCTACTTAAAACTGGCCCCAAAATACAAGAGTAGGATGCTGACAATGTGGATATTCTCTCACTGTGTCTAACTGATGAATTAAACTTTATGTCTACATAGGAAGTAAAACATAGCATATGTAGGGTTTTGTACTAACCGTGGCTTCCAACATCCATTTGAGGTCTTGGAACATATCCTTCCTGAGGGTGAAGAAGGACCACTATGAACGGTCTGTGACTGGGTTCCCTGAGAGTGCTGGAGAAAGGGCTGAAAATGATATACAACTGATAGCATGCCTAAGCGAGATGACCCATGTGAATATTGGAGTACAGTCAGAGAGAGCTTTGAGGAAGGAAAGTTGGAAATTTGGAGGAAACTTGGGACTTGGAAATAGGATGCAGACAAGGTTTATTAAGATTTCCAGGGGTGAAGGAGCTTTCTGGAAATGTGCGGTCTACTTATTAGAAACCCTTCCCATAACTAGTACTCGAATTGTGCTTTACAGTACAAAGAGCTCTTATATACCTCATCTGCTTCCATCCTCCCAAACCATCTGTGAAGAAACCATTTTGTTTCCATATTTCTTATAAAGAAACTGAGGTGAAACTTTCTTGTTTAATGTGCTTAAGCTCACGCACCAAATCAGTGGTGGAGATAGACCATGTGACCTCAGCTGGAGCCCATTCTTTATCACCCCAGCTATCTTGCTGATGTATTGGGGATAACAGTGATGACATTATTTTTTATTATTATTTTTTAACACTACAAGATTCTTACTTCAGAGGCTTATCATGTCAGTTTTGAATTCTGCCTTATAGTTCCAAGGTGAAAAGTTTAGAGCCCTTACTCTGTTTTCAGAGTTGTTGACTAAACAGTGATGTTATTTGAAGCTGTCTGTTATTTCTCAAATTATTTAAGCCAACATATGGAAACAATTCCAAGTTGAAAATGACTCTTGTAATCCCTTTCTTTCTCTCTGTAATCCCTTTTAATTCTCTCTGAAGAATGATTTCCTATTTCACATTTGGTTGGCCTGTTTGTTACTGTAAAAATCAAACAGTTTGTGAAAAGCTAGCTATTTTTTTAAAAGTTGATTTTTTTTTTTTTACTATAATGGAAAAATGCTATTTTCAGAAGTATGAATTTAATTGTCTTGGATTACTAGAGTCCCAAAGAGCCAGTTGTGATAGACATACCGACTACTATCAAGTGAGTGATGCAATAAAAGAAAAGAAAATTTTGGTAAAATAGTAAGAAAGTTAAACAATTTTAGAAAGAGAAGAATGGAATTTTTTTCCTTAAAGACACTGATGTAAACTGAGAAAGAATCTTAGTTGGCTGCCTCAAGGGAAAAATCACCCCCTTGTCATGATGGGCTGTCAGGAAAGGACATCTGTCTTTGAACATACGTGTATAAAGCACGACAGTACCGCTCCCCTGGAGAGGGGTAAAATTTTAAGCCTTAGCAGGACCTTAAGTCATAATGTAATACATATACTCAGCAGTCATTTGTAAGAGAAGTTTTTAACAGGGTTATAATTAAGGGAGGAAAGCAGAGCATGGGACTCTGGACACTTAGAGAGACAGGTAATAGCATTTCTGGAGTGACAACAGGAACTGTGGGGAGGGGCCTACTTCCTGATCTTTCTGAAGACAGTCTAATATTCCTGCTCACTTTCTTATCTAACAAAGACAGGCTTAATATCCTGCAAACAAATTAAGAGATAAAAATATATAACCTTTCATATGATTTGAGTTTCTGCTACAGACAATGTGGCCAGACAGGATGTTTAGCCTAGTTGATTAAAAGCACTGAGCTAATAAGGCCCATAAAAATGATCTGTTTGCAGTGAGCTTTGTCTCCTGGAAGAGCCCTGGCTGTCTCTGCCAGATTGTGCAGTAGACACAGTTTATCTTGGGTGCTTCTTCCTCCCACTGCTCCCTCTATCCCTGTGCCCAGAATTTCCTACACTTCCCCTCTCCCTCATGCTCACTCACATCCTCTGGTTTCCTGAGACTTCACACCAGTGTCCCTCCTGGGTCTGCTTCTGGCTGTGTCTCTGCTGCAGCCCCTTCCTTTCTGCCAAACTTCTATTTAAGCTTACATGTCCTTGTTCTCATGACCCCAAGACCCTGTTTCCTGTTAGATGAGAGCATCTGATGATGCATGCTTTCACAAACCACATTGCTAGTGTTCCTCCAGACATTAGTAGATACAACTCGAAGGGGATATAAAAGAAGCTCCTCGGCAAAATAATTTTGTAAAATTCTGCATTCTATACTACCATCTTAAAGATTCACAATTCTCATTAGCCTATTAAGGCCTAGTGAAGCCTTTCAGAAATAAATCTTTTGCAATGAATCAGTATGGAAGAGGCTATGCAGACTAGAGTGTAGATTTTTATCTTTCCCAGATACTGTATTTGGGCTTCCCAGGTGGCTCAGCGGTAAAGACTCCACCTGCCAATGCAGGAGATGTGGGCTTGATCCCTGGGTTGGGAAAATCTGCTGGAGACAGAAATGGCAACCCACTCAAGTATTTTTGCCTGGAAAATCCAATAGGCAGAGGAGCCTGGCGGGCTACAGTCCATGGGATCACAAATTGTGGGTCACAACTGAGTGACTGAGCACACACACACACAGATACTGTATTTACTTTAACGTGAATCTATAGAAAAAAATGTCTTGACTTTGAGGAATAACTCCAATTTTTGGAGTTTCAGATGCAACTGTGGGTATTGATGGGTGGTATTTGGCATAACTCAAATTATGTTTGTTTACTTTTGGTTACTTTGTGCTCTGCTAAACTAAACCATAGTCTTAAGATAATTTGATTATTTTTACTCCAATCACAAAAAACTGAGGGACAATTTGGGTAAGCTTAGGAATCTTGTTTTAGCAATTTCTATGTCATTTTGTCCAGATATATATTTTTAAAATTTAAATGATATTCCTTTGATAAGTAAATTGTTCTTTTCCTATCAGTCCACTAATATCAGGATATTCAACATTTAAAATATAGCTGATATTGGATTCTTCTTCTTTTTTTTCTTCTTCTTCTTTTTTTAATTTGTTTTCTATATGCCCCTCGGGTCAGGAGCAGAGTTCTCTGATATGTGATCAGATGACTAAATTGCAGTCCTCTTCCATTCAGTCTTCTGCTGAGGAAAATGTGTCTGCTTACCTGGGAACTGGGGTATTTCAGAAATTATATTTTAAAGTGCTTATATTAAGAAGGTGCCTTCTGGAAATCCTCAAAATGAGGTCACAGACCTGAAAGAAATGTATACTGCCTTAGGAACTGAGGCTGTAAAATGGAATCTGGAGAAAAATGCTGTCAGTTTAGTTTCCTTCCTCCCTCCCTTCTGTCTGTGTGACCAGAGCACAAGATCTCTCTGTCTCTATCTGATGTTGCTCTTGTGTCCTATAACATAGATGTTTATTAGTTATCTGGTCTAATAACATTAAAAAAAATTCTAATAACCTTTTAAATCAAAGCTTTTCATCTTTGACTATGGTGGTGAAGCTATTAATGGTGATGGAAAATGTATAGCCACCAGTTCAGCCCATCAAATAGTTGAAATGGGTATGATTGGAAACTTTTCCCTGCTTACATCTTCCCCTTCCCTTAAAAAAAGAATATTTTTAATAAGACATTCTATAAATCTAGCATAATAATGTCTGAAATACAGGATTAGTGAAGTTCCACAGAAATTATGTGGACTGTTTTATGAAACATACTTATTCAATCATGCACTGAAAGATTCTACTGCTGACCTTGGAAAATTCTAGAGTAGAAACCTGTTTTTGAAACCCAAGTCTCCTTAGGCATGCCATGTATGTGTAACTTTAAAAAATTCTTCATCAAAGAAGAAATACTATTGATAGTTTATCTTAACTTTATGTATGTTTATACATATATTTGCTTATTATTCTATGATTTATATCCCTGTCAGAATCAAATGTGATAATTGTTTCTTCTCAGAATACTAAGTGTCATGCTCATCATTGTCTAGAATTTCTAAGATGTCAAATCATTACTGCAATGCTTTCTATAGTCAAATTATTTTAATTAAGAAACTAAGTCTCATTTTTGAACAGAAAGCAATTCTCATTCCCATCACTTCCATCAGCAGATGGAATTCCTGGTCTATCAAGAACAACTTTCATTTTGATTCTGGGCATAATTTCATTGATGGTGTTGACTATACTATTTCTCCTACTCACTTGACTCGGCTTGACCAAGGATGGTCTCAAAAAAGAGCTGATAAAGAAGTTGTAAAGGAAATTGTAAAGGAAATCAGTTCTGAATATTCATTGGAAGGACTGATGTTGAAGCTGAAGCTCCAATACTTTGGCCACCTGATGCGAAGAGCCAACTCATTGATAAAGACCCTGATGCTGGGAAAGATTGAGGGCAGGAGGAGAAGGGGCAGTAGAGGATGAGATGGTTGGATGGCATCACTGACTCAATGGGCATGGGTTTGAGCAGGCTCTGGGAATTGGTGATGGACAGGGAAGACTGGCGTGCTACAGTCCATGGGGTCTCAAAGAGTCGGATGTAACTGAACTGAAAAGAAGTTGTGATACATATATACCATGGACTATCACTCAATCATAAAAAGGAATGATTTTGAGTGAGTTGCAGTGAGGTGGATGAACCTATAACCCATTACACAGAATGGAGTAAGTCAGAAAGAGAAAAACAGATATCATATATTAATGAATATATATGGACTCTAGAAAAATGATACCAATGAACCTATTTGCAGGGCAGGAATAGAGATTTAGACACAGAACAGACTTATAGACACAGTAGGGGCAGGAGAGGGTGGGACGAACTGAGAGAGTTCAGTTCAGTTTAGTTGCTCAGTTGTGTCCAATACTATGATAAGCTGAAGTTTATGAATAAGCTTATTTGTTTTTATTGACTATAATTATGTCATGGGGGAAGCCAGTAGATCTGCACTAACCCTAGTAGTTCATCACCTCCTCTATTGTGTTAGTCACTCATTTGTGTCTGACTCTTTGCAACCCCATGGACTGTAACTCACCAAGCTCCTCCATCAGTGGAATTTTCCAGACAAGAATACTGGAATGGGTAGCCGTTTCCTTCTCCAGGGGATCTTCCTGACCCAGGAATCGAACCCAGGTTTCTCACATTGCAGGCAGACTCTTTATCATTTGAACCACCAGGGAAGCCCGTCTATACTTAGTAAAATTACCTTTATTTGCAATGCAGGATCATCCTGGGATTCCATCCTTTGTGGGCAGATCTGTCTTAAATTTCTTTCTACAAGTTCCCTCGAGGTAGAATGGGCAATGAGTTTTTCTGCCCGTATTTACTGGTTAGTTATTTTTCTAATGGTTTTTCTAACGTAATGTGACTAGGATTATGTCGGGGGGGGGCGGGGGGGGGGACTTCCCTGGTGACATTATATGGGTGTTCCCCAGATGGGGGCAATGGAGAGCAGTGCTTGTGGATATAATCTCTGCAGGATATTATGTTCTATTTAAATGGACTTTGTTTCTGTTTATCTCACTCTAGCAGATAAAAACAGTGTAAATTGTCTTCTAGTACCTTCTCTTTTTCTTGCCTGTGTTTCCCAAAGTGTCCATGGAATTAATCATCTTAACACATTGTGTTTTTACTAGCCTAATACTTTTTTCTTCCTCAGTTGCATAGATTTTCTTTTAAAAATTACCACTCAATATGTTATTAAAGAATAACAATTATCAAGTAAAATGGTTTTCCAGTTTTGAACCAAAGACCTCTACAGAGTCCACTGAAGAGTTTTATGATATTAAACATGTTTGAGAGAGAAATTATGTGTATCATATCTCTCTTTTGGCTATTCACCATATAAAATATTGCATTAAAGACTTGAGGAAGTTTTACCATGTAGAAACTTGCTTAATTTTGTTTCATCTTGCGTTTGTTGTTGTTCAGTCGCTGTCATGTCTGGCTCTGTGTAACCCCATGGACCGCAGTATGCCAGGCTTCCCTGCCCTTCACCATCTCCCAGAATTTGTTCAAACTCATGTCCACTGAGTGAGTGTTGCCACCCAACCATCCATCTCATCCTCTGTCACCCCCTTCCCTTCCTGTTCTCAATCTTTCCCAACACCAGGGTCTTTTCCAGTGAGTTGGCTGTTTGCATCAGGTGATCAAATTATTGGAGTGTTAGCTTCAGCATCAGTCCTTCCAATGAATATTTAAGGATGATTCCTTGTAGGATTCCTGTAGGATTGACTTGATCTCCTTGCAGTCTAAGGACCTCTCAAAAATCTTCTCCAGCACCACAGTTCGAAAGCATCAGTTCTTTAGAACTCAGCCTTCTTTGTGGTCCAACTCTCACATCTGTACATGAATACTGGAAAAACTTTGACTATATAGAACTTTGTCAACAATGTGAAGTCTCTGCTTTTTTTCCTGTTTTTAAAAATTTAGTTAATTTATTTTTTATTGAAGGATAATTGCTTTACAGAATTTTGCTGTTTTCTCTCTGTCTCTGCTTTTTAATATGCTAAGTTTGTCATAGTTTTTCTTCCAAGGAGTAAGTGTCTTTTAATTTCATGAGTACAGTCACCATCTGCAGTGATTTTGGAGCACAAGAAAATAAAGTCTATCACTATGCCCATTTTTCTCCCATCTATTTGCCATGAATTGATGGGACCAGATGCCATGGTCTTAGTTTCTTGAATGTTGAGTTTTTGAATGTTGAGTCAGCTTTTCCACTCTCCTCTTTCACCTTCATTAAGAGGCACTTTAGTTTCTCTTTGCTTTCTGCCATAATGGAGGTGTCATCTGCATATCTGAGGTTATTGATATTTCTCCCGGCAATCTTGATTTCAGCTTGTGCTTCATCCAGTCTGATATTTCACGTGATGTACTCTGCATATAAGTTAAATAAGCAGTGTGATAATACACAGCTTTGGTGTACTCCTTTCCCGATTTTGAACCAGTCTGTTGTTCCATGTACAGCTCTAACCGTTGCTTCTTGACCTGAATACACGCTTCTCGGGAGGCAGATAAGGTGGTCTGGTATTCCCAACACTTTCAGAATTTTCCACAGTTTGTTGTGATCCACACAGTCAAAGGCTTTAGCATAGTCAATAAAGTAGAGGTAGATTTTTTTTTTTTTAAATTCTCTTGCTTTTTCTATGATCCAACTGATGTTGGTAATTTGATCTCTGGTCCCCATGACTTTTCTAACTCCAACTTGTACATCTGGAAGTTCTCAATTCATGTACTGTTGAAGCCTAGCTTGAAGGATTTTGAGCACTACTTTGCTAGCATGTGAAATGAGTACAATTATGCAGTAGTTTGAACATTCTTGGCAGAGTACAACAACGTGCACTCATCTTCTCCTGTGAGAACTCCAAAATTACAACTTGTTGCTGAATACCTGTCAATAGGAGAATGTTGAATCCCACCGAAAAGATACCCCATGTTCAAGGGCAAAGGAGAAGCCCAAGCAAGATGGTAGGAGGGGTGAAATGGCATTTAGAATCAAAACCCATACCTGCCAGAGAAGCTAGTAGGGCTCAAATGAACCTTGTATGCACCATGACCCAGAGATCCCACAGAGATTGAGCCAAAACTGTGTTTGAGTGTCTCCTGCAAAGGTATGGGTCAGCAGTGGTCTGCTGCAGGGGCAGAGGCTCTAGGTGCAGTCGACCTGGGTCTGGCATAAACCCTCTTGGAGGAGGTCACCATTAATTCCACCATAGAGCCACCAGAACTTACACAAGACTGGGGAAACAGACTCTTGGAGGGCACAAGCAAAAGATCATTGTGTGCATCAGGACCCAGAAGAAAGGAGCAGTGACCTCACAAGAGATTGACCCATACTTGCCTGTGAGTGTCTAGGAGTCTACAGCAGAGGCTTGGGTCAGTGGTGGCCTGCTGCAGGGTTGGGGACACTAAGTGTAGCATTGTGTGCATGGGACCTTTTGAAGGAGGTCACCATTATCTTCATTACCTCCACCATAGTTTGGCCTCAGATTGGCTCAGCTGGTAAAGAATCCACCTGCAATGTGGGACACCTGGGTTTGATCCCTGGGTTGGGAAGATCCCCTGGAGAAGGGAAAGGCTATCCACACCAGTATCCTGGCCTGGAGAATTCCATGAACTGTATATTCTGTGGGGTTGCAAAGAGTCAGACACAACTCAGCCACTTTCACTTTCAAACAACAGGGAGGAAACACAGCCCTGCCCATCAACAGAAAATTGCATTAAAGATTTACTGAACATGGGCCCACCCATCAGAACAAGAATCATTTTCCCTCTCAGTCACTATCTCTGATCAGGAAGTTTCCATAAGCCTCTTATCCTTATCTATCAGAGGGCAGACAAAATGAAAACCACAGTCACAGATGACTAACCAAACTGATCACATGGACCACAACCTTGTCTAACTCAATGAAACTATGAGCCATGCTATATAGGGCCACCCAAGATGGATGGGACATGGTGGAGAGTTCTGACAAAACGTGGTCCACTGGAGAAGGGAATGGTAAACCACTTCAATATCCTTGCCTTGGGACCCCATTAACAGTATGAAAAGGCAAAAAGCTAGGACACTGAAAGATGAATTCTCCAGGTTGGTAAGAGCCCAATATGCTACTGGAGATCAGTGGAGAAATAACTCCAGAAAGAATGAAGGGAAGGAATCAAAGTGAAAACAACACCCAGTTGTGGATATGACTGGTGATGGAAGTGAAGTGCAATGCTGTAAAGAGCAATATTGCATAGCAACCTGGAGTGTTAGGTCCATAAATCAAGGCAAATTGGAAACAATCAAACAGGAGATGGCAAGAGTGAACATCGACATTTTAGGAATCAGTGAACTAAAATGGACTGGAATGGGTGAATTTAACTCAGATGACCATTATATCTACTACTGTGGGCAAGAATCTCTTAGAAGAAGTGGAGCAGCCATTATAGTCAACAAAAAAGTCCAAAATGCAGTACTTGAATGCAATCTCAAAAACGACAGAATGATCTCTGTTTATTTCCAAGCAAACCATTCAATATCACAGTAATCCAAGTCTATGCCCCAACCAGTAATGCTGAAGAAGCTGAAGTTGAATGATTACACAAAGACCTAAAAGACCTTTTAGAACTAACATCCCCAAAAGATGTCCTTTTCATGATAGGGGACTGGAATGCAAAAGTAGGAAGTAAAGAGACACCTGGAGTAACAGGCAAATTTGACCTTGGATACAAAACAAAGCAGATCAAGGCTAAGAGGATTTTGCCAAGAGATAGCACTGGTCATAGCAAACACCCTCTTCCAACAACACAAGAGAAGACTCTACACATGGACATCACCAGATGGTCAATACTGAAGTCACATTGATTATATCCTTTGCAGCCAAAGATGGAGATGCTATATATGGTCAACAAAAACAAGATTGGGAGCTGAATGTGGCTCAGATCATGAGCTCCTTATTGCCAAATTCAGACTTAAGTTGAAGAAAGTAGGGAAAACCACTAGACCATTCAGGTATAACCTAAATCTAATCTCTTATGATTATACAGTGGAAGTGACAAATAGATTCAAGGGATTAGATTTGATAGAGTGCCTGAAGAACTATGGACAGAGGTTCATGACATTGTACAGGAGGCAGTGATTAAGAACATCCCCAAGAAAAAGAAATGCAAAAAGGCAAAATGGTTGTCTTACTAGGCCTTACAAACAGCTATGAAAAGAATAGAAGCCAAAAGCAAAGGAGAAAAGGAAAGATATTCCCATTTGAATGCAGAGTTCCAAAGAATAGCAAGGAGAGATAAGAAAGCCTTCCTCAGTGATCAGTGCAAATAAATAGAGGAAAACAATAGAATGACAAAGACTAGAATTTTTTTCAAGAAAATTAGAGATACCAAGGGAATATTTCATGCAAAGATGGGCTCAATAAAGGACAGAAATGGGATGGACCTAACAGAAGCAGAAGATATTAATAAGAGGTGGCAAGAATACACAGGAGAACTGTACAAAAAAGATCTTCATGACCCAGATAATCACGATGCTGTGATCACCAACCTAGAGCCAGACATCCTGGAGTGTGAAGTCAAGTGGGCCTTAGGAAGTATCACTACACACGAAGCTAGTGGAAGTGATAGAATTCCAGTTCAGCTATTTCAAATCCTGAAAGATGATGCTGTGAAAGTGCTGCACTCAATATGCCAGCAAATTTGGGAAACTCAGCAGTGGCCACAGGACTGGAGAAGGTCCGTTTTCATTCCAATCCCAAAGAAAGACAATGCCAAAGAATTCTCAAACTACTGCACAATTGCACTGAAGTCACAAGCTGGCAAAGTAATGTTCATGATTCTCCAAGCCAGGCTTCAGTAGTATGTGAACTGTGAACTTCCAGATGTTCAAGCTGGATTTAGAAAAGGCAGAAGAACCACAGATTAAATTGCCAAAATCTTTTGGATCATCAAAAAAAGCAAGAAATTCCAGAAAAACATCTATTTCTGCTTTATTGACTACACCAAAGTCTTTGACCAGGTGGATCACAGCAAACTGTGGAAATGTTTGTTCTTCAAGAGATGGGAGTACCAGACCACCTTATCTGCCTCCTGAGAAATCTGTATGCAGGTCAAGAAGCAACAGTTAGAACTGGACATGGAACAACAGACTGGTTCAAAATAGGAAAAGGAGTACTTCAAGGCTGTATGTTGTCACCCTGCTTATTTAACTTATATGCAGAGTACATCATGAGAAATGCTGGGCTGGTTGAACACAAGCTAGAATCAAGTTTGCTGGGAGGAATATCAATAACCTCAGATATGCATATGACACCACACTTACGGTAGAAAGTGAAGAAGAACTAAAGTGCCTCTTGATGAAAGTGAAAGAGGAGAGTGAAAAAGTTGGCTTAAAGCTCAACATTCAGAAAACTAAGATCATGGCATCTGGCCCCATCACTTTGTGGCAAATAGATGGGGAAACAGTGGAAACAGTGACAGACTCTTTTTTTGGGCTCCAAAGTCACTGCAGATGGATTCTAACCATGAAATTAAAAGATGCTTACTCCTTGGAAGGAAAGTTATGACCAACCTAGACAGCATATTAAAAATCAGAGACGTTACTTTGCCAGCAAAGTCCGTCTAGTCAAGGCTATGGTTTTTCCAGTAGTCACGTATGGATGTGAGATTTGGACTATAAAGAAAGCTGAGCACAGAAGAATTGATGGTTTTGAACTGTAGTGTTGGAGAAGACTCTTGAGAGTCCCTTGGACTGCAAGGAGATCAAACCAGTCCATCCTAAAGGAGATCAGTCCTGGGTGTTCATTGGAAGGAAGGACTGATGTTGAAGCTGAAATTCCAATACTTTGGCCATCTGATGTGAAGAACTGACTCATTTGAAAAGACCCTAATGCTCTAAAAGATTGAGGGCAGGAAGAGAAGGGAATGACAGAGGATGAGATGGTTGGATGACATCACCAACTCAGTGGACAGGGTTTGGGTGGACTCCAGGAGTCGGTGATGGATAGGGAGGCCTGGAGTCCTACATTTCATGGGGTTGCATAGTGTTGGACATGACTGAGCAACTGAACTGAACCTAACTGATTATTCTATTATCTGTTATCTGAGTTAGTTTTGGGATTAGATAGAATAGTTCTGCCACCTACTATCTTTGTTATTTGAGTTGCTTTAGCACTTCTATACCTCAGTTTTCCTTTACATAAAATGAGGTTTATGTTACTGACTACCCAAGTTTGACATATAGACCATACTAATCAGACCATTCTCTAGAGAATGGATGGGATGGAATGTTTGCATCTCTCTTTGTGAGTACACATGATGCGACAGGTCAAGTGAGATAGAGGAAAATAGAGAGACAGAGAAAAATAGAGACACATCAGAGAGACCAATGTATTTGTTATAAGGAATTGACTCGTGAAGTTATGGAGGATGACATACCACAAGATCTACAGTCAGCAGCTGGAGACCCAGGAGAATTGATGTGTAGTTCTAGTCCAGAGGTTGAAAGGCTTGAGACCCAGAAAGAACCAATGTTTCACTTTGAGTCTCAAGACTAGAAAAGACTAATATCCCAGCTCAGAGTAGCAGGCAAAAGAAATTCTCTCTAACTCAGCCTTTCTGCTCAATTCAGATCGTCAATTATTTGGATGATGTTCACCCACATTAGGGAGCTCAAAATGTTTTCCTCAGTCTACTAATTCAAATGCTAATCTCATGCAGAAACACCCTCATATCTATATCCAAAATTATGTTTGGTCAAAATTTTGGGTATCCTATGGCTAAGTCGTTACATAAAATTAATCATGACAACCATCTAATGAGAAAATATGGGTAAGGGCTTTGCACAGTACCTAAAATAGAGTCATAAATAGGAGATGCTGTATATTATAATCATGGTCATCAACACCAGTGTCTTTGCCATTGTTATCTTAAAGATCATTGAGTTTCTTTTTTTCTTTTTTTTTTTTATAGACCTGAATATAGTTTCTATTGTCATCTTTCCCAGTTCAAAGAGGAAACCCTTGGCTTATGTGAGAAAAAAGGTAGATCAAACCAGTCGATCTTAGAGGAAATCAGTCCTGAATATTCATTGGAAGGACTGATGCTGAAGCTGAAACTCTAATACTTTGGCCACCTAATTCAAAGAACTGACTCACTGGAAAAGACCCTGATGCTGGAAAAGATTGAAGGCAGGAGGAGAAGGGTATGACAGAGGACAAGCTGGTATCACCAACTCGATGGACATGAGCTTGAGCAAGCCCCAGGAGTTGGTGATGGACAGGGAAGTCTAGAGCGCTGTAGTCCATTGGGTCACAAAGAATTGACATGACTGAGTGACTGAACTGACTCTTCTCTTTCACCACTTGAATGGAAAGTTCTGAAGCTCATTTTACACAGCTCTTTAGAGACTCTCCAGTGAGACAGAGTGCCCATTGCTCATAGGAATAACTAGATCAAGAACCCATCTTTAAATTAGCTTTCCTTCCTTCCTAATTCCCAGTCCCAACTCCTATTCATTGACATCATTTTGCAAAATAAACTCCATTTGCAAACTTCAGGCTGTTTCATTTTGGAAACCAAGCTAAGAAAAATAGAAAATTGTCAGAAGAATTAATAAATGAGGTTTCTCACTAGTTGGAGTTACTACAATAGAATGCAGAAAATTTTATAGTACAGCATGCTAAATGACTACAGAATATTGTTGTTTAGTCGCTAAGCTGTGTCTGACTCTTTGTGACCCATGGAGTTTGCTCACGGAGTTTGATTCTCCTGGAATTTGCTCAAACTCATGTCCATTGAGTTGGTGATGCCATCCAACCATCTCATCCTCTGTCATCCCCTTCTCCTCCTGCCCTCAATTTTTCCCAGCATCAAGGTCTTTTCCAATGAGTCAGCTCTTCGCATCAGATGACCACAGTATTGGAGCTTCAGCATCAGTCCTCCCAGTGAATATTCAGAGTTGCTTTCCTTTAGGGTTGACTGGCTGGATTTCCTTGCTGTCCAAGGGACTCTGAAGAGTCTTGTTTAGCACCATAATTCAAAAGCATTAATTCTTTGGTGGTCAGATTCTTTATGGTCCAGCTCTCACATCCACACCTGACTACTGGAACAACCATAGCTTTGACTATATAGAGTATAAAGAAAATAATTTTTCAAGTAACATTCCACCTAAGAATTATGCTTTTCTAACAAAAGCTATGGCAGTTTTCACAGTGCTCCAAGAGCTGAGAGAAAAAAATTTGTGGACATAAAACCCAGGCTATTCACAGTCAGTCACAGTAGACTTATTTGTAAAAATGGAGAAAAATTGCATTTACAGATTTTGTGTGAAGCTGTGATTTCTTGAATTTATAAAAGCTCTTTGAAGTCTGATATTTGAATAACTATAGAGAGGGACTGAACATTTTTACAGTGTATGGATTAGCCCTGATCTAAGGCAGAGGGTGGTCTGGAATGGACTGATGTAGATTTGTATGGAAATGGCATCTGAATACAGAAGATGAGCAGTGGGCTGCACACACCTTGAATAACAACAGCAATAGGGGACTAGAAAAATTTTTAAAAGCCGCTAGAGATGCAGGCTTTTATTGCTGCTCTCATAAGCCCTGATATTGGCAGCAGAAGCCATCAGACTCACCAGCTGCCATTATTTTTTGTTATGTGCATATTTAAGTTTAAATTTAATTATTTAATAAAGATATGCAGATGACGCCACTCTTATGGCAGAAAGTGAAGAAGAACTAAAGAGGCTCTTGATGAAAGTGAAAGAGGAGAGTGAAAAGTTTGGCTTAAAGCTCAACATTCAGAAAACTAAGACCATGGCATCCGGTCCCATCACTTCATGGCAAATAGATGGGGAAACAGTGGAAACAGTGGCTGACTTTATTTTTCTGGGCTCCAAAATCACTGCAGATGGTGACTGCAGCCATGAAATTAAAAGACACTCCTTGGAAGGAAAGTTATGACCAACTGAGACAGCATATTACAAAGCAGAGACATTACTTTGCCAACAAAGGTCCGTCTAGTCAAGGCTATGGTTTTTCCAGTAGTCATGTATGGATGTGAAAGTTGGACTATAAAGAAGGCTGAGCACCAAATAATTGATGCTTTTGAACTGTGGTGTTGGAGGAGACTCTTGAGAGTCCCTTGGACTGCAAGGAGATCCAACCAGTCCATCCTAAAGGAGAGCAGTCCTGGGTGTTCATTGGAAGGACTGATGCTGAAGCTGAAACTCCAATACTTTGGCCAACTCATGCGAAGAGCTGACTGATTTGAAAAGACCCTGATGCTGGGAAAGATTGAGGGCAGGAGGGTAAGGGGATGACAGAGGATGAGATGGTTGGATGGCATCATTGACTCGATGCACATGGGTTTGGGTGGACTCTGGGAGTTGGTGATGGATAGGGACACCTGGCGTGCTGCAGTTCACGGGGTCACAAAGAGTCAGACATGACTGAGCGATAGAACTGAACTGAACTGAATAAAGTATGTATGTTCTGTGTGCTTAGTTGTCTGACTCTTTGCAACCCCATGGACTGTAACTCTCCATGCTCCTCTGTCCATGGGATTCTCCAGGCAAGAATACTGGAGTGGGTTGCCATGCCCTCCTCCAGAGATCTTCCCAACCAAGGAATTGAACCCAGGTCTCCTGCACTGTAGTCAGATCCTGTACCATCTGAGTCACCAGGGAAGCTCCTAAAGTATGCATAATCCATCCTAAATTATTGCTTTATTTTTTTCTCAGTTTCTTCCTTTTCTTTCCCCACCTTTTTAAAGAGGCAAGTTAAAAGTAGCATTGTACATTTTGTTAAGTTTAAGTAGCTGAACTGATGAATCCCAAGTGACAATGGAGATCATGACGCGGTGCCTAGGGGAGGTGAGTTGTCCCTTTCCTTTTAAAGCCTGACCACAGCTTATTCCTGCCATGATGTGCACATGGGACATAGCAGTGGAGAAAACAACACTCACAGAACTATTCCCTCTTACATTTTGAGCTGTTCTGGAGGACAAATAAATGTAATTTTTTTCCTTAGGAGACAAGTGTTCTGTTGCATAGTTTATAAGCAGTTGATCTGGGCCACTAGAGTTCAGAGCAGTAGAACAAAAATAGAGTTCATTTATTAAGGAACTGGAAGCTGTCAATTTTCTCTTCAGATTCAGGGTTCTGAAACTGCTTACTGGTGTCTGAGAATGACTTAAAAGAATAAGAGAAAATAATGAGGGATGAAGCTTGTGAAAGGGGATTTTTAAAGAAAAGGTGAAATTGGAGAAAAATTGAAATTGATTTAATGACAATAGTAATGCCACATTCTCATTTTTTTTCCTTTGTAATCTTCCTCTGCTCTCTCCCCCTCTTCTTATTTCTTGAAAGTGAAAGTGTTAGTCACTCAGTTGTGTCTGACTCTTTGTGACCCAATGGACCGTAGCCTGCCAGGCTCCTTTGGGTCTCCTGCATTGCAGGCAGATTCTTTACCATCTGAGCCACCAGGGAAGCCCTTCTTACTTCATAGTTTCCTTTTTTTTTTTTTTTTTTAATCATTTAATACCTGCCTTTTTGTCTCTTTAAGATTAGGACTGAATTAACTTGTTCTGAATTACATGAGAAAGCATCCAGCCACTTTATGCCGTGGTATTGCCTATAAACGTGTTGTCTAAACAGGATGCCATCTTCCATACGGTTTTAAAGAATTTCTTTTCTTTTACAACTATTTGAAGTCATTTTGTTACCTAAATAAGACATATCATTATAAAAAATATAGATAAGAAAAAGTTATCTGTGATAATGGTAACCTCTTTCAACATTTTGTTATTTTCATCCCTCCAGATTGGGATTGATCTCAGAATTCTTCAAGTGTGGGTTTTGAGGGTATGCATTTTTATTAAGTGAGGTAGGAATTACACCAAGGTTTAATAATCACTGCTTCTATTTTTTTTTTTTTTGGTGGAGCGATGGGAAAAGGGAACAATGAATCAATTTTATGATTTTAAGAAAATTGATATTTGACTCCCTGAATATTTATTGTGGTCAGTTTTTCTTTGTTGTGCTCAAGGGGAGGAAAACACTATAGACCCTGAGAAGATTAGGTGTATTAAGTCAGGATCCTGCCTTTCAGGACATTCTTTAAGTTCAATCTTGCCTGATATGTGGGAGAACTTTTACATGCTGTGTGCTCCTACAGTCTGTAGGAAAAGCATCGCCCTCAGCCCACTTCAGCTTTGAAGTGACTTTCCCTGGGCACAAGCAGCTGTCCAGGGCCAGGGCCAGGGCCAGGCTCAGAACTGAGCCCTGGAGTGACTGACCCTGGCCCTCCCCCACTTCTCCAGGCTTTGTGTCACACTTTTCCTGTCTATGAAGTTGTTTTGCTGATTAGGAAAGTGGTCTACTGATCCTAAATTTCCAGTGGGAGAAAAAATAGAGTAACAGGGTGTACCTTGTCAAAGGACAGAGTTAAATTCTTCTACTTCTTTACACAGAATACATTTCAGCCCTTTTACTCTCTGCTTGTTGGGACCAAAAAAAAAAAAATGGTTTTGGGTTACACCTAGAACATGCATTTTATGGAATAGTTTCAAAACTAAGTTTTTCAAGTATATTTGCACATAATTTATTTTTTCAGGGTATTCTGATCTGGGGACAAGTAAATGGATTTTGTTGCAATTGGTCTTGTTATATTGATTATATTTCAAGTAGGCACCCTTCCCATTCTTTTGAGTGAGTGAGTGAACTGAGAAAGAATCTCTCTTAAGTATTTGTTAAGTGTTTGCAGAGAGTGCTCTATTATAAATGTACTCTCACTCCCTTATATAAAATATACTCTCTTTTGTTCTTAGTACTTAATGTTTATTTCATACAAGTATTGTATGGGTGTATGTTTTAACCATTGAAATTTATCACCAAGACTGCTATTGACAATTGTTACCCATTATTGGCAAGCTTGAAAAAAAAAATAACAAAAACCAAAAACAAAGACCTGAGAACTTACAATTTCCTGTCTAAGAATTACCATTTTATGAAAGTTTTGTGCAATAGACACAATCCTGAGTAGTCCAGAATTTTTAGCCCTCCCTAATTTCAAGTAAACAGCTGGATAGAGATAATTTAACAGTATAAGCTAAGTCTGGTTAGCTAACCTAGGCATACAGATGGAATTCACTAGTATGGGAGGTTCCCCCATAGATAACATGCAGCAGGAAGATTTTAGATTGTGTGAGACAAGTAGTTGCATTTTTCTCTATTCAGTAAATGAAAATTAGGCCTGATATGTATACACTTCCATGATAGTTTTTCCACAAATTTAACAAATAGTGAGAAATTAAAGGAAAAATGCTTTGTGGAGAATCCATATAAAAAGACTAGTATTCTAGTTCTTATGTCCAGGGTCTGAACATTACCTTACTGGATGGGTGGTCCTCTTTCTTCTGGGATTTAGCAGCTGTTTGTCAACTGGATTTTTTCTTCTTCCCATTAGATTTATTATTTGTTTTGCTGCTTTTCATAAATGGAGAAATAACTTAACAAATGTGGGAGCATATGGAAGACAGGCTCACTTGCCCAAATTTATTCAGAGATAGGAGAAAACAGTTTTAGAAGACTAGGAAATTTCTTTTTCACTAGGATATATTTCCCTGAAGAAATAATTTAAAAAATTCTGTATTGTATTAAGCAGCTATTACCACAATATTGCAATGTAATTATCAACCATGCAAACATCTCTGGCATACAATAATAACCATTTATTTTTCCCTTATGCATCTACAGGTTGACTTGGGCTCAGATGATCTAGGCTAGGAATGCTGGAGCTTTATTTGCTGTTCATTCTCCTGCAACCAGTGGGCTACTCAAGGTATGTTCTTTTCTTGCCAGTAGAAGGAACACAAGGCAGCAAGCCCCAGCTGAGCACTTTTAAAAACTCTGTTTGTGACATGTCTGCCAAAAAAGTCACATAGCTAAGCTCCACATCAATAGAGATGCAAATGTGCAATCTTTCCATATAAGAGGTGCATGTATAAGTGAGTCTAAGTATGTGTCTATTTACTTAACAGTAATATTATATCCTTATACTTTTACCCTCAAAACTTATCTAAACTTCTAATTTTAGCTTAGTTGTGCTCTGTGGAACAGTCTTCCTCTAGGTGAAACTGAAAAGTGTAAACTTCTCCAGTTCTTGGATCCATGGGCTACTAAGGATGTTTAAGGAGTTTTAAAAGGCAAAGAGTAAGCTTTTAATGTGGCAATAGTTTCCATGGTAATAGTTGTGTGGAATACAACCCTTGGGATTAATCCCCAATGGAAGAGTACTAGAAGAGGTACTGTAAATTTAGCTACCAAGTGGAGTTTACAGAGGTGTAAGATAATGGCTAAGCCTTCAACTCAGTTCTGAAATCTCCCCCAGAGAGTACAATATGCACTCATGAATTCAGAAGATACTGGAGAAATCAGCAATCAACTGAAATACCCTTGTTCTAAACACAACTATGGGGAGGATTACTACCAAATGTGGGCTGGGTTTTAGAGGAAAGTGAACTGAAAATATTGGGTAGGTCAAAAAGTTCATTTGGGTTTTTCCTGTAAGATGTTATGGAAAAACCTGAACCAAACTTTGAGCCAACCAATGCTTCATGTGGGCTCAGATGATGGTCTTGTCACTGGCTAACAACTTGCCTCATTTTCCAAGGTTCCATTTCCTAATCTATGAAATATTACCTTGGCACTTACCTAACAGAATGTAGTAAAAATAAAATGAGATGATAGACGTCATGGTAGAGACTAAACTACCTCATTGCGATTTATCACATGAGCTCTGGAGTCTGTCTGCTGGCATTGAATCCTTTCTTTACCACCTGCTAAATGGTGGAACTTACAGTTGTCTCTCTGAACCAGCTTCCTAGGGCTAACATC
The DNA here is from genome assembly GCF_910594005.1 of Cervus elaphus. Classification (NCBI taxonomy): domain Eukaryota; kingdom Metazoa; phylum Chordata; class Mammalia; order Artiodactyla; family Cervidae; genus Cervus; species Cervus elaphus. The sequence continues at coordinate 19,450,289 of NC_057839.1, read as the reverse complement.
ACAAATGACCAGAAACTAAATGGCTTAAAACAATGGAAAGTTATTCTCTCATTGTTCTGGAGTCCAGAAGTATGAAATCAAGGTGTCAGCACAGCTGGTTCCTTCTAGGGGCTCTAAGGAAAAATCTGTCCCTTGCCTTTCTCCTAGCTTCTTCACAGTAGCCAGCAATCTTTTGCTTCTGGCAACATAATTCTACTCTCCATCTCCATTTTCCTGTGATGTTTCCCCCCCTGTTTCTTCTCTCTGTGTGTGTGTATGTATGTATATATGTCTGCGTGTGTGTCTGTATGTCTGTTTGTCTTTTTCTCTTAGCAGGACACCAGTCATATTGGATTTAAGGCCCATTCTAACCCAATATGTGAAAAGTGTGTTAGTCACCCAGTCATGTCAGGCTTTGCGACTCCATGGACTGAAATCCACCAGGCTTCTCTGTCTATGGAATTCTTCAGGCAAGAACACTGGAGTAGATAGCCATTTTCTTCTCCAGGAGATCTTCCCAATGCAGGGATTGAATCTGGGTCTCCAGCACTGCAGGCAGATTCTTTACGATCTGAGCCACTGAGGAAGCCCAAGCCAATATGATTTCATATTAACTAACTATATTTGCAAAGAACATATTTCTAAAGAAGGTCCCATCCACAGGTCCTGGGGGTTAGGGCTTAAATGTATCTTTTTGAGGTACACAGTTCAGCCCCCAACAACCTACCCTCCTTTTCTCCCAGGAGTAGAACACAATTCAGCAAAGTTTTCTGCCGGTTTATAGCAAGGATCATCTTTCCTCTAGTGCTCAGTAAAGTATTCCTTATTTCCTGCTAAGACCTCATCACAAGCACCTTTATCATACATATTTCTATGATTCTCTAAAGTCAGTTTTCTTGATAATATCCACATTTTGGGATTTTTGTGAGGATTAAATGCAATGATTCGTAAGGAATGCTTAGGTTAGGAAATAGCAGTCTGCAAATGCTAAATGAGAATTGGCTTTTCTTTATTAGGTTGAATCATACACATTTGATATTTTTTACATTACAACTGGTTGAATATCACTAAATCTTTATAGTATAAACTTGAACTATATGGAATTGCTAATTTTGTAGGTCAAAATAGTCAAATTTCAAAACTTCCATATGGTTTAACCTTTATATAATACTTTATACTTTATATAAACTTTATATAATATGTTATGATAAATAAAGATGTCACTGTGCCAAGATAAGGTGTCCTTGTGAAGTCATGGTATTTTCTTCTGAAAAGCATCCCCAGGGAAACTGTTTTCAAACTAAAACTAGTTATTATTGGTTTTATTAATTGTTATTAATATATTATTGGATTGTTAATTTATATTATTATATTAATACTTTATGGCACTATTTTTAAAAGCTTTTTGCTTATTGGTAATTGAGTATTTAGTGAAGGAACATGAAGCATGCATCCATTCTATTACTTAATGGTTAGTAATATCTGTTACTGAATCAGAGGCTTCTTAAACATATATTTAAATTAGGATGAGAGCTGTCATCACGTCTATGCAGTTGGGGGTAGTAGTTTCACACTGCTGTCTTTATCATTTTTTTTAAAATTTGAATTCGGCTAGTGAAAAACAGCTACACAAAACAATTTCCAGTAATGTTCCAGTGGTCAACTAGGTTCTTTATTTTACAGAGCTTTTCCCAGGAGGCAGGAAGACCACCATTAGTGTAAAAATCCAATGCTCTTGGAATTTTATATGGAGATTGTGGTCCAAAGGGAACAATTAGTTGAGAGATAATTCTTGACAATAAAAATGTTTTCCTTTGTGTCCCTTATGCAGTAATACAGGCAGAAAATCAGAAATTGAAGTGGGTATAAGAAAGTGGGAAATGAAGCATATCAGAGTAAGATGTGCACACTTTAAAAGTTTTGCCAGAGGGTCAATCAGAATGGTAGATGAGTAGTACCCAAGAATCCCAAGGGATTACTGATTTAATACAGAGAACTTTTAAAAGCCCAAAGCAGGAGAGATGAAAGGAACAGAAAGTATATAAGGCCCTATGAAGAGAACTATGAAGAAGCCAAGAAAGCATTCATCTTTTCAAAAATTTTCTTGAATATCTTTGAAGTGCTATTTGACTAGCACAACTTCTGCATATATCAAGTTCTCCAAAAATGTTGATCGAATGAGTATAAATAATGAAACAGGTGATATTAGTATGTTTTGGGACAAGCTTCCCAGACAGATTTTGAATAATGAAAAGTTGCCATCCTAGTTTTGAAATAGGTAGCTAGAGCTAGAGAAAGGATTGTATAGTATAGAAGAAGTGTATTAGGACTAGAGAGGTTTGAATTCACATCTTGGATCCCTTTCCTAAAGTTGGTGTGACCTAGTATTACTGTAGTCACTGGTCCTACTACTGATACCTTCCCAAGTGAAATGGGTGGATCCATCTTTCAGCAACTTTCTTACAATTCAGTACAGAATATATGTCTCTTAATTTTTAAAGATTTTTTTCCTGTGACTTTCATATTGTTCCTCTTCTTATTGGCATTTCTCTCAGATTCACTCTTATGATCTTCTTCATTGGCTCACCAATGACAATGAAGATATACTTGTTATATTTGTCCCTATAGTAAGTGTTTTCTATCTTAAAAAGAGAGCTTTTAATGGTTTGATGTGTATCCAACTCATCAGGTTATCAGGTGTAAGTCTCGGATTTGCCTTGGAAATGTATCTGTGAAGTATTCTAACATAGTCTTGGAAACTATTAAGAGGAATTAAACAGCTAACATTCCTATCAAATTGAATTTTAAAGTGCCAGTTTAGTGACTGACTTAATGAATATCAGTCAAAAGAGGTGGTGACTAGCCAAACTAGAAACACATCAGTCATATTACCTGGGAATAGTGGGATATAAAATGTTGACATTAGTCAATAGAAACATGTCAGTAACTGATCTAGAGGCCTCAATCACGTTCAGAGGTTTATTTCTGCTTGTGACATTGCCTCTGAAGAGAACATCATGGTCAGTTGAGCTTATGCGCCTATGAAAAAAAGCTTCTTATTCAGCACTGAGGTTGAATTATGTCTGCATGATTCATGTAATTTATGCTCATTATTTCTTTTTTTTCCATTTATTTTTATTAGTTGGAGGCTAATTACTTTACAATATTGTAGTGGTTTTTGCCATACATTGACATGAATCAGCCATGGATTTACATGTGTTCCCCATCCTGAACCCCCCTCCCACCTCCCTCCTCATCCCATCCCTCTGGGTCATCCCAGTGTACCAGCCCTGAGCACTTGTCTCATGTATCCAGCCCTGGTGGGCTACAGTCCATGGGGTCAGTAAAGAGTGGGACATGACTGAGTGACTTACCTTTTCACTTCACTTGAAGTCTAGTCTTGATTTGTCCTCTTGTTTGGGGGTATATCTCATATTCTAAACCTTTCTCCTTTATCTGATAATTCTCTCCACCAAATACAATTCAAACTTACCTTCTAGGATATATTCCCTCAAGGCTTAGTCTTTATTTTCTATGTGTGTTAGTTGCTCAGTTGTGTTCTAATCTTTGTGACCCCATAGACTGTAGCCCACTGGGCTCCTCTGTCCATGACATTCTCCAGGCAAGAATACTGGACTGGGTAGTCATTCCCTTCTCCAAGGGATCTTCTTGACCCAGGGATCGAACCTGGGTTTCCCACATTACAGGCAGATTCTTTAACGTCTGAACCACCAGGGAAGCCCACAGTATGTTATTATTAAATATCTATTTTATATATAGCAGTGTGTATATGTCAATCCCAATCTCCCAATTTACCCCTTCTCCTCCCTTTTCCCCCTTGGTAACTATAAGTTTTTGTTTTCTACATCCATGACTCTATTTTTGTTTTGTAAATTGGTTCATTTGTACCATTTTTTTTTTAGATGCCACATTTAAGCAATATCTTATGATGTTTACATTTGTCTGACTTCACTCAGTATGATGATCTCTAGATCCATCTGTGTAGATGTTTTTAAATGCATCATAAGACTATAACAAAAAACAAACATGTTAATTTATATGTAATTTTACAAGAAGATGAATGCAGATGGGATTCTAATCAGAACCATACTTATTGATTAAGTAAATGTGTTTGCTGCTTGATGAAGTAATGTGAGGGTCAACCCAGAACATACGGTCTACAAAGAGAAAAAAATATTATGCTGGAGAACACCGTGATCTCATTGCTTGAGGGAGGAGAGGCTGAGTCAAGATGTATGAAAGCGAAAGTGAAAATCACTCAGTCGTAGACCATTCTTTGCGACCCCATGGACTATACAGTCCATGGAATTCTCCAGGCCAGAATACTGAGTGGGTACCCTTTCCCTTCTCCTGGGAATCTTCCCAACCCAGGGATTGAACCCAGGTTTCCCGCATTGCAGGCGGATTCTTTACCAGCTGAGCCACCAGGGAAGCCCAAGAATACTGGAGTGGGTAGCCTATCCCTTCTCCAGTGGATCTTCCTGACCCAGGAATTGAACCCAGGTCTCCCGCATTGCAGTTGGATTCTTTACCAGCTGAGCCATAAGGGAAGCCCAAAGATGTACAAGCATCTCCAAATCCCCCCTCATCCTAAGCTAGTATATGACTGGGAATTGGGAGCCATGCCTGCTGTCAAATTGAAAGGGTTTATTTTGCTTCTTACAATTACTGCTTGTTTTCTGGTTCATTAAAATGGTGTCCTGCTAGACTTCTTCAGAAGTGATGACTGCCTTCTTACCCTATTGTTAGCCTCTTTTCCAAACTGCTTTTAGAAGAGATCACTATTTACATCTCGAGAAACACAATGGAGTCCCAGGTTTGAATTTCAAGAAGTGACTGGAAGTCACAGAGTTATTTTCTCTATTATTAAGTTCTAAAATGTATAGTGAACATTGTGTATGCTCTAAAAGGATAACCGAAAACCGATAGCTGTCCTCTTGTGTTTGTGGTTTTGTTTTAACATGTCTCCCCCACCCCCGGGGGAAATACAAAGGAACGTTGTCTTATAAATACAGTTTTAAGTTTACCTTCTAGGTCAGGAGGCTGAGGAAATCTAGTCAATGAATTTGGTTTGGACAGGTTTCAGGAACAGATGGATGGTGGTTACCAAAAGCCTTCCATGGGCTGCTAATATGTAAATAGGCCAGTAAATTATTCCTGCTCTTGTGTTTTGAGAATACATGTTGATTTCCTAAACTCTATATAATTCAAATGAGGAATTTTGAGAATCACTTTTCAAATATGTTTATTTTAGAGTTAAATAACAGGTAACATTTTAGGTTTCACTGCATTCATAAATACGGTTGATTTGCATATCTGAGGTTTTCACTGATTTTCTGGGCAGTGTTGAGTTAAGCTGACTTTAATTCTGCTTGTTCATTGCACTGCATCACAAGCTAGAATATAGTTGGCTGATATTGATTTCATGCTTCTGATTGGCAATTTCACTATGGAATTGAATCCATCACAACAGGTAAATAAATTTGACCAAGACATTAAGGGGGAAACTCTGCCATGCCTACCTCAGTATTGTCTTCTCTGGGGTGCATAGGCATCTGTGACAGCTAAAAATGGTCCCCTTGTTCCTTGATGCCTTAGCATCTAATTTTAACTAGCCCTGAAGGAAAACCCAGAAAGCTGTGTCGTGCTGCCCAGTCCATTTGGGCTTGGAATGCAGTGAGTCTGCCGATAAAATTTTTATAAAACTGGGGAGAATGCTCATTCTGTAGACTATTAGTATGAAGTCACTGAACAACAGTACATATAGAAAACCTGGTTACTCATTTTAGAGATAGTTTTTTGGAAGTTTGAAAGATGAACTTTTTGGTTTTTAAATCTGTGTGACAGTCGTGTTTTTTCTTTTGACTCTTTTTTCAGTCTTTGTATTTTTTTCTCTCTTCTTTCAACTCTTGATTTTGCCCTTTTTCTTTTTTTTTTCCCTTCCAGAGTAAAGAGATGGTGGAAGGGAAACTTATTCTGATAAAAGAGATATTCATAATAAGACATTATACAATATATTTTGATTTTTGTTTAAATTACACTGTGTATTTTCATGTTTATTTTGAAAAGTTGCAAAGTTGAATTTTTAATTATCTTTCTCAATTTTTTCCCCAATGAAAATCAGTAACTTACTTAAAATCAATGTTAAAATTATTTGTTTCTTGACTGATCTAATTTTTATACATTAATGATCTCTTGATTTTACTTTTAAGGTTTTATGTTTGTTTTTTATCCCAAAGTAAAGAGAAAGAAGTTTGTTTACCAAGTAATTTATAGGGTAAGCAGAGAACTGAATGCAAGGCATGAATCCAAAACAAGATTTGAGTTGGGGAACCAGGAAAGAAAAGATTTAGGTTTAGTGAATGAAAAAATAGGAGGTAGCCTGGAGGGACTCAAGCATGTGCCAACATCTGTTCCCATATTTGGGAGAGCCGAATTCATTCAGAGATCCTAGAATAGGCTGGAAACCATGGTTTTCAAATCCCTTTTATTCACAAAACTGTTTTATTAAATGAAATCTTGAAAGTGATTAGTGAGATAGAGCTTCACTCTCTTGGCCTCGAATGCAAGTGGTCTCAGGTGAACCTCTGTCTTTGCAGAGCACGGTATGGAAATCACTATTACCCCCACATTCTGATTATGTTTCAGGAACTAAAATCAATAGTGTGTTCTTTACTCATGTGAGATTAAACACTGGGGGAATGCCTTGATGGATACCAGATGCAGAGCGTCCTTGGGTGGTATGGGTATATCCTTGACTCAGGGGCAGTGTGTGTTTCTGGGGGTTTATTAGGGCTGACAGAAGAGGACCTCAGGGAAACAGAAACGTGATCATGTCTAACTATGTAACCTTCCTTTCTCAAGACAGTAGGTTAGGTTCGCGGTGTTTTCTGAGGCAGAACTCTCTAGTTATTCCCATAGCCTGAGATGTTATTCCTCTAGCCTTTTGTATGATTGCTTCTTCTTGTTCTTCAAGTGTTCGATCACTGGTCACCTGCTAAAAATAGCCTTTCCTGACTGCTCTGTTTCCCTTAAGCCCTATTCTTTCAGCTGTATTATTAATTTCCATCACAAAATCCTGTTCACTTTTTTAGGTACTCTAAGAAGAGTTCTGGTCTTCCTTGCTAGAACGGAATTTCTTTGAGAACAATGACCATATCTGCCTTATTCCCTCTTGAAACTTCAATACTCGGTGGGTACAGTGCCTGGTTGATAGTAGACAGTCTATAAATACATTTTAAGTGACTGAGTTATTTTATATGAGAGGAATAAAAAAGAGGCCACTAGGAGACTCACTGGGGACATTTCCTTTAGGCAATTTCCCCAAACAGTGAAGTATTAATTTTTTTTAAAAATATTTTTACTAAAGAAAATAGTGAAAGTTTGTATATCAGGGGGCTTCCTTGGTGACTCAGATTGTAAAAAATCTGCCTGCATCGTGGGAGACCTGGGTTCAATCACTGGGTCAAGAAGATCCCCTGGAGAAGGGAATGACTACCCACCCCAGTGTTCTTGCCTGGAGAATTCCATGACCAGAAGAGCCATGGGGTCTCAAAGAGTTGGACATGTCTGAGAGACTAATGTACTTGTGTATCAGAGAATGAGTAATGAATAAGTCAATGTTTGTAAAGTGGGTGTGTGTACAGGTTTTTAATCAGTCATCCATGGTAAAGGAGATACAAAGGATTAGGTAAAACAAGAAATAGGATAATACATATTTTCTTACTTCCTTTTGTTATTAAATATAACCAAGTCATATTAAGATAATGACATATACATTTATCCTAGAGATATTGACATTTTGCTGTACTCACTTTCTGGCATGATACTTGATAGTAAAAAGGAAAGTGAAGTCACTCAGACATGTCTGACTCTTTGCGACCCTGTTGACTATAGCTTACCAGGCTCCTCCGTCCATGGGATTCTCCAGGCAAGAATACTGGAGTGAGTTACCATTTCCTTCTCCAGGGGATCTTCCCAACCCAGGGATCGAACCCGGGTCTCCCGCATTGGAGGCAGACGCTCTAACCTCTGAGCCACCAGGGAAGCCCTAATACTTGATAGTACTTGGGAGTAAATGCTTCCTTTCTGAATGCTGTTGTTTGGATCCCTACGAATATCCTGTGGATCCCTGCAAGGAGAATGTGGGGCATCCTGATGAGGGAGACATCATAGTGTACAGAGAGGATATCGAGGACCATGATGGTCACGCATTGGTAGATGGTTGTTGGAGCTAAGGAGAGTGGTTTTTATAGGCATAGGATGCTTAAAAGAGAGTGGAAGAGTTGGTCCTTCTTGTTTATGCATATTTTCAGGCAGTGGCATTCACACTTCATTTTGAGCTTAGAAAGCAGATGAATTAGTAATGTTGAAAGGAGGATGGGAAAAGAAACTAATAGTTATGGGCTGCCTGCTGGGTTCTATGCTAAGTACTTTTATGCCCACTATCTTCTAGAAGTTCAAAATGGAGGAGACCTGTCTGTAACAGCTGACACCTGAACATCAGATTCCTGGCAGAGAGGAATAGACTGGGGAAAATGTTCATCTGTTACCATCACACCACAGTAATAAATGTTGTTAATGTTAGACTTTTCCTACTGATTGAAAAATAGAAGTTAGAAGTTTTGCTTAGCAAGATTTTTGTATGAACTCTGAGCTAACATTTCCATTATGGGCTTTTCACCGTTACAGTGAAGAGGGGTGGGGAAATGATGGGTCATGACATCAAACCATATTCGCATATGAGTCTTCTTTTTTCTAACCTGATAGGTGCTGCAGTTGTAAATATGAGTGCTTTGATAAGTTTACTCTATCCTTACCGTGTATTGAAAGCAATCAAAGTTAGTGTGTATGTGTTTTAAATTATATCCACACGATGATTAAGTGATGTTTGAATGTGTGAGCTTTTGATTACAGTGACAGAATCCAGGTCTCAGAATTTAGAAAATATAAAGTGGCATGCAGGTTTATAAAAATAAATCTCTGATAGCAAAACAAAACAAGGATATTATAAATGAAACATTGTGTCTGATTGAATAACTGTGGAACCTTGGCATTTGGGTTCACTTATTTAATATGGAAGTGCTCACTATTTGACTGCCCCACAGATACAACATTCTCCCTGTCTTGACTGCCTCTCTTCCTGTTCACACATTTTTGCAAATTCCCAAATAGCTATATGGTGTATGTGAATGCTTAAAGAAAATCAGGTTTACCTTTAAATTTCTTTTAAAATGCTGTGACAACCCTTGAGCCCTGTTGTGTGGCTGGATATACACTGAGGTTTCCCAAGGCCCTCACATTGCTGGTTTTTCAGGTTGTGATGTGGCCAGAAGCTTAAGGTGCTCTGTTATCACCTTGGTCCATTGGCTTAGTCCTCTGATCCAGAGACCTGCTCATGTCTTTCATCAGTACCTCATGTCATTGGAAGGAAAGTCATCTGTTTTCAACATAAAACCCTCCTTTCCACACTTGTTTCACCCTAGGAAGATACTAATGTACAGAGGTCTAGAATAGTATAGTCTCTAGAATCATTAGTTGAGTCTAAATAACCCCCTGGTTTCCTTACCTTACCAGCTAGGACATATTCACTCAGAAAGAGCCCTCAGCCCATGCTGGGTGCTCTCCAGACTCTTTTCAACCACTCACACCTCCTATTTCTCCCCCATCCCCACCCAAAGATATCTGGGTTTACTTTCCCAAATTCCAGGCTGTTATGACTCATACAGTTCAAGAGAGTAGAAGAATGAACCACATCGCTCTCTGCTCTAATGTAGAACTTAGTTCATACTAGCACTGTCTTGAACTCTCATTTTGGGTCTACTGGGACTGCTTGGCAGCCTTCTTTTTCCCTGACCCCTAGACTTTCCTCAGAGCAGAGTTGGGTGAGATAGAGTCTTCCACATGATCCAGCTCTGCAAGGACTGTGCTGGGACTGTGAATCTGCAGAACTTGTTCAAATGAATAAGCCATTAGGTTTAGGCTTGTCTATTGATTTCTCAAAGCCTATGTTGCTTCTTTTAGATCCTGAGAATGTGAACAAGTACTTATATTCCATGCTGCATAAGGTTGCTTTGTACATGTTTTTAAATGAACCAATGTGACATAAATTACCTTGAAAATGTAATAGTACTGGGTCAGATGTTAGTATCCTTTTGGAGGCTGTCATTAATTGCATGTTCAGATTACAGCATGAGGAAAGGTCATCCATGCTCGCTAATTCTGCCAACTGTACTGTCAGCTGGGAGAGCTGTTTAAGAATGTGGCTTAGTTTAAGGACAGGACATCCTCTTACAAACCTGTCTCTGAGGTGGGAACTATTTGCATTAAGATATTTATTTATTCATGAATTTTCCAGAGCACAGGGAGAATGATTGAAGTTTCCCTTCTCCTTAAGAATGCACGAGTTTTGCTTTATTAGTTGTTACAGGCTTCTTGATTTTTAGTTTAAATGGCTCAGAGGGCCTTGATTTCTTGCTCTCAAGACATTGGCCCTTGGCTAATCTGCCAAAGCCAATCTTAGCCACCTTCAGGGCATTTGAAGAAATCTTGTAAGGTCAGGACACCAATTCTCACCAGAGCACCCCTGTTCAGGTATCATCTCCATTCCCACTGATGGAATTTTATTTATAGCTTTCGTAAATTAAAGTATGTGTGAAAATTAATTTGAATGAGGTTGTCATTCTCCCAGGGAGAAACACGGAGGGGAAAAATTGTAACAGAAGCAAAGAGCTGGCTTAAGTGGGAGACAGTTCAGAATGAAGGCAGATGCTCAGTTCTAGACTAGGATTGCAGATGATATTTGATGGTAGAGAGTAAAGCAGAGATATTGCCTCAGGGAGTCTCATCTCAGAGAGCTGAGCTTGAAGTGGGGAGTCCTCGCTGTGGTCTTAAGAGAAGGGAACTAATATTTAGGCATCTGTGTGCACCACGTGCCTCTGTTTACATCACCTCCTTTAAACAGATGGTGGGCTTCACACTGCCAGAGAGCAGGACCACAGAAAGGAGCACGCTATTGGAGACTCAGACAGAAGATAGGCAGGGTGAAAGGAAGAAATTTCTCCAAGAGCTGGACATAGGTGGAAAGCTTCAGACACAACCATGACATAGATGACCACAGAGAAGGCCCAGAAAGGCGTGACCCAAAGTTGGAGACAAAAGTTACAGAATTGAAGAATTCATTGAAGTGGGAATGCTGGGCTCTAGAGCAACATTGTGCACCTTATTGTGATTATTTTGAATGGCTTGTACCCCAAAGGTGAGCTGTTACAAGACTGTCTGAGATTTCTCTAGCCTTCATGGTGACTTATACTCCCTGGTTCCCAAGTTCTTATTTAGGAACCACTCCTGGGTTCGATCCCTGGATCTAGAAGACCTTCTGGAGAAGTGAATAGCTACCCACTCCAGTATTCTTGCCTGGAGAACTCCATGGACAGAGGAGCCTGGAGGGCTGCAGTCCATGGGGTCACAAAGAGTCGGACATGACTTAGCAGCTAAACAACAGCAGCAGCAATGGTATAGTTATCAATTTGGGAGTAACTAGGGGTAGAGGTTAAGGAAAAGCTGGAGAGGGGAGAATTCTCTCATTCTTCCTTCTTCCTTTTTGAAGGTCTTTCAAAGCCAAAGCAATGGGAGACTTTTGCTTCCACCACGGTGATGGGGACTCCAGGTGGCTGGAAAATCACAGTTCTTTCCTGGACTGCGCTGGCTTCCTTCAGCTGTAGTCATGGGCACAGTTTCCCACATTGTTGTGTCTAAGAGCCTTCTGTGACCTTTTTTTAACTGGAGTATAATTGCTTTATAATCTTGTATTAGTTTCTGCTATACAGCAAACTGAATCAGCTATGTATACGAATACATATATCCCCTCCCTCTTGGACCTCCCCATCCCCACCCCACCCATCTAGGTCATCACAGAGCATAGAGCTAAATCTGTCAATTTGTCTCACACCCCGACCCCACCCCCGCTGCCCATAATGGGTATGGTCTGTCCTTCTTGGGCTCTGTAGATACATATTGCTAAAAGAAAGCTCAGTGACTGGAATTTCTCTCCCATTATATACTTAAGCTTCAGGATTCCTTCTCACTTCTTGGGGAGCAGTACCAGAGGGATGGAAGGTTTATCCCTGTTCTACCGTGATATTGCAGGACTGTGCAAATGCTTGGCTTGAACCTGCAATGCCACAGGCTCATATTTGTTTGTGCAGAGATGATTCATTCAGCACATCTCTGTGTCAGAATATGCCTTGCTCATTATGAAGGTGTTTCATCATGAAATATGAGGTCAGTGACTGATGAAACCCAGTCAAATAAAACATCAATATAAAGATGTGATATATCTATTCCATTATTAAAAAGAATTAGGAAGATTCTGGTTCATAATGCAGTTTCTGGAGAGAGCTGAAGGAATATAGAGTTGATTTTAGTACTAATCACACTGAAAGTGAGAGTGTTAGTTTCTCAGTCATGTCTGACTCTTTGTGACCCCATGGACTGTAATCCACCAGGCTCCTCTGGGTGTGGAATTCTCCAGGCAAGAATACTGGAGTGGGGTTGTCTGCCACTAAAACCAATTGGTCTCATGTTTAAGTGCTGGAAACAGAGAAAAAAAAAGGTCAAGCCTAGACTCTGAAGCACAAATTCCAAAAGAGCCCCAGTGCCCCCCCCCCCCTTGTTTCCCCTTGCAAATAAATAGGGCCCCAAAGGAGAGACAGTCCATCCAGGAGGATTTCAAAATGTGGCTATTCCAGATCTCCTTGGATTCTCCACTTTGGCATTAAAAACCCCGGCATTATTGCCAGCTATACAGGATTTGAGCCTGAACCTGTGTTCTAGAGCAGGAATCTCCAAACAAGAAGCAAGAGGACGTAGTTCCCATTTCACAGAAGTCTTGCCATCACTGGGGAGTTGGGACTAGGAGCTGGAGGTACTGAGGGTGAAACCTCGAATCAGAAGTATTGCTGAAAGGACATGAGTATGGAAGAATCTGGAGGTAAGGAGAGCAGGTAGAGGCTTTTGGGCTAGTTCATGAGGATAAGGGTCTCACCTAAGGAGACAGAGTTGGAATAAGGAAGACAAAGAATATTTGAGAAATGTTTCAAGGGTAAAATCTCCAGTACAACCACACCTCTTAAAGTTTAAATGTTTGATCCCTCTTTGATGTCTCATGGGATCTTCAAGTGTAAGAGTGAGGAAGCTCAGGATGGATGTCCAGAATATAGACTCAACCTCATTCTAGTCACACACCTTACAGTTGACAGCCTCTGCCACCACGACCACCAACGCGAAATTATTTATACCTCTAAATTTCTTACTTTCAAGTCTCTTCTGTGTTCTCCTAATTCCCCAGGAAATCCTGTGTCCCAGTTTGAACTATCAAATTTTATAAATAATTGTGATTCACTTGACTGAAGTTTTATTAATTTTTTTGTTTTGGTTTACTGTTTTAAAATCAACTCTCCCCCTAGGAGATACAGCAATGAAGGAAAATAAAAGAAACCTGTGCTTATTGTAACTCACCCTACATAAATCATCTTACGCTTGGTGAATGGGAAAATGGCTATTTGTGCAAGGCTGCAAATTTAATGTACTCAGGCACATTTAGGAACAGAAAATGACGAGTATTAAAGGAGAGCATTCAAAAAAATGTCGTTCTAAGACATTGCAGGCTTGTTTTTGCTCTTCTGCTCTAAAATATTCTCTGTACTTAGAATTGTCCAGGAGTCAAGGGGAGCAGTTTTTATGTTATCAGATTCAGTGTGAACCTGTGTTATAAGCAGGTCCAGGGAAACCTAAGCATTTCTCTCAGGATTACAGAAGAGATGGTAATCATCACATAGGACTATGTCTACATGGGAAGAGAAGCAGACCAAAAGAGACAGGTCTCTGGGCAGGATCTTTTTCACAAGTTGTTTTAAACTTCCTGACGTGGACCAATTCCCCAAGAATTCAAGTACAGATCCTTGAGGCAAACTTAGGATTTGAATTTGAATTTTTAAGGTTGGGTTTAAGCTTGGGTCCTGGAAATGTGCATTTTTGTAAAAGTTCTTCAAGTGCATAGAAGACATGATCATGTTCATGAGCTTTATTTCTGATAGTTGGGACTAGAATGTAAGAAACTAAGAAATGGGTTTGACATCTTCTTTATCTGCTCATCCATGGATGGGCATTTAGGTGCTTCCATGTCTTGGCTCTTGTAAATAGTGCTGCAGTAAACATTGGGGTGCATGTGTCTTTTAGAATTATGATTTTCTCAGTGTATATGTCCAGGAGTGGGATTGCTAGGTCATATGGTAGTTCGATTTTTAGTTTTATGAGGAATCTCCATACCATTCTCTGTAGTAGCTGTACCAATTTACATTCCCACTAACAGTGCAAGAGGGTTCCCTTTCCTCCACACCTTCTCCAGCATTTATTGTTTGTAGGTTTTTTAAGATGGACGTTCTCACTGGGTGTGGCGCTACCTCTTTGTGGTTTCGATTTGCATTTCTCTAACAATCTGTGATGTTGAACATCTGGTACATATACACAATAGACTATTACTCAGCCACTAAAAAGGAAAAAATAGGGTCATTTGTAGAGATGTAGATAGACCTAGAAACTTTCACACAGAGGGAAGTAAGTGAAAAAGAGAAAGGTAAATATTGTGTGTTAATGCATATATGTGGAATCTAGAAAAATGGTACAGGTGAACCTATTTGTAGGGCAGGAATAGAGACACAGACACAGAGAACAGACATGTGGACAAAGTGGGGAAAGAGGACAGGGGGACAAATTGGGAGCGTAGCATTGACATATACACACCACCACCTGTGAAATAGATAGTTGGAGGCTGCTGTGTAGCACGGGGTGTTCAGCCCAGTGCTCTGATGATCTAGATGGATGGGATGGAGGTGGGTGGAAGCGAAGCTCAAGAGGGAGGGGATATATGTAGACACATAGCTGGTTCACTTCGCTGGGCAGCAGAAACTAACATAGCACTATAAAGCAACTATAGTTAAATTAACAAAAAAACAAACAAATGGAGTTGAGTTTTCCTGTACCTCTAGGTTTTCTTTCTTTCTTATAAAACATAAGGCTCCCAGATCCCTCCAGAATCTAAAATGCTATGATTCAATAAATAAGAACTTTAGTACTTACATTCTGTTTTTGTGTCTTCAGGTTCAGAAACTGATTTTCAGAGCTTGCTGTTAATGTAGATGGAGTTTGTGGCTGACGACAGAGCCCATTCAAAGGACTCCAAGGAGGTTTTTCTCCCTCAGAACATCAGCACTAATCTGCTTTCAGTTTTGAAAATTTCTGCATCAGAGGAATGGGTTAAAGTGAAGTGTCTTAGTTACATACTTAAGTCCTCTGTTGTAGGAGTTAATAATTGCATTAACAAGTTGATAATTCAGTTAAGTTCAGTCACTCAGTCGTGTCCAACTCTTTGTGACCTCATGGACTGCAGCATGCCAGGCTTCCTTGTCCATCACCAACTCCCGGAGCTTACTTAAACTCATCTCCATCGAGTAAGTGATACCATTCAGTCATCTCATCCTCTGCCATCCCCTTCTCCTTCTGCCTTCAATCTTTCCCAGCATCAGGATCTTCTCAAATGAGTCAGTTCTGTGCATCAGGTGGCCTAAGTATTGGAGTTTCAGCTTCAACATCAGTCCTTCCAATGAATATTCAGGACTGATTTCCTTTAGGATGGACATGTTGGATCTCCTTGCAGTCCAAGAGATTCTCAAGAGTCTTCTCCAACACCACAGTTCAAAAGCATCGTTCTTCAGCACTCAGGTTTCTTTATAGTCCAGCTCTCACACCCATACATGACTACTGGAAAAACCATAGCTTTGATTAGATGGACCTTTGTTGGCAAAGTAATGTCTCTGCTTTTTAATATGCTGTCTAGGTTGATCATAGCTTTTCTTCCAAGGAGCAAGTGTCTTTTAATTTCATGGCTGCAGTCATCATCTGCATTGATTTTGGAGCCCAATAAAATAAACTCTTTCACTATTTCCATTGTTTCTATTGATAATAGTTTTGCACCAAATATTTTAGCATTTCTCAGCCACTTTTTCTATCATGACACCTATGACTAATAATGTTCATATGTGCTGCCCCTTCTCATGGATCCAATCAGGGTTGTGTCTGATGCCCAACCATATCTACTCTTTTCCTTCCTATTATGAAAGCATCTCAGAATACAAAGAGTGACTCTTTGATTGCAACTCTTCTGACTGTGTGAATTCACTAGAATTGCCATAAACTGGGTGGCTTAAACAACAGAAATCTATTGTCTCAGTCTTGAAGGTTAGGAAGTCCGAAATGAAAGTATTGGCAGAGTTCGCTCCCTTGAGGGATGGATCTGCTCCAGGCTTCTCTTCTTGGCTTATAGGTGGCCATCTTCTTTCTGTGTCCTCTTTCCAGGCACATCTGTCTCTGTGTCAAATTCCTCTTTAGTAAGAGAACACCAGTCATATTGGGTTAAGATCCATGCGAATAACTAGATCTTAACTTGATCTTCTGTGAAGACTTTATTACCAAGTAAAGTTACATTCACAGATTTTAAAGGTTAAAATTTTAACATTTTGGGGAGGATACAATTAAACTTATAATGGTGTTACTCTGTTGTGTGGTGGCATTGACAGAAATTTAGTGAGTTAATTTATGAGTTGGGTCATGGTCCTTTGGAAATTAATAAAAATATAGAGAAGTTTTTGTGGTGTGAGATGGAGAGACTAAAGATGGAGCACAGGGACTTCGCTGGTGGTCCCGTGGTTAAGACTTTGCCTTCCAATGCAGGGGGTGTGGATTTGATCCCTGGTCAGGGAGCTAAGATCCTGCATGCCTTGTGGCCATAAAACCAAAACATAAAACAGAAACAATATTGTGACAAATTCAATAGAGACTTTAAAAGTGGCCCACATTAAAAAAAACAAACAAACAAACAACAACAACAACTTAAGAAAACAAGATGGAGCACAGAAACTTCCAGGAGCATGACTGGCCTAGATTGAAAGACCTTAGGGTTAGTCGCTCAGTCATGTCCGACTACTTGCGACCCAATGGACTGTAGCTCAGTGCCGGCTCCTTTGTCTGTGGGATTCTCCAGACATGAATACTGGAGTGCGTTGCCATTCCCTTCTCCAGGGGATCTTCCTGACCTTCCAGCAAATGTAAATGAAGATTGTGGGAAGGGTTGACATAACTAGGAATACTACTTTAGGAGAGTTGCAAGGATACCAAATATTACAAACTAGGAAATGGCAACCCACTCCAGTACTCTTGCCTGGAAAATTCCATGGATGGAGGAGCCTAGTTACAGTCCATGGGATGCAAAGAATTGGACACGACTGAGCAACTTCACTGACTGTCAGCCTTCTTTATGTAGAAGACCGCCTCCTACAGGTAAGTTTGGGAAGGGTATTGTTACTAGAGTAGTAGCTGTTTTGCATCTCTGCTCCTGAGTTTAATAGCATTAAATTTTTATGATGTATCACCATTTTATTATAATAAAGAAACATTCATCACATCATCATTAAAATTAGTACTTTATATCAAACTGTGCACTGACATAGATTTTGAAGATAATACAGGAAATAGTCTGGGAAATAGTCTGGGAAAGGGGAAGGTATTTGGTAGTATTTTGGAAGTAGATGGCGGTGTCTGCTTGTACTGCCATCAGGAAATTGTGCACATCTTTCCCTGACTTCATGTTCATTTTGATATCTTGAGATTCTTCAAGATTGGAGAATTTACACTATGACAAATCACAAGTGCTACAAATTAAGGCTTCAACTTTTACTTTGAAAGTTGGTTATTAAACATTCACCAGAAATAAACTGCAGTTTTAAGCAGATTAATATACCCTGGTTTAGAGGGGCATTTACAAGAAAAAACCTGTCTTTTTTGATAACAAGAATAGCTGTTTATTGTACCATGCTTTACAATAGTGTGAAGATGAGCAATACGGCTAGTTTAAGAAACAGATGAAATGAATTTGAACTACAACCTAGTAGTGACTTGTAAAGCTGTTGAGCAAATTGTCAAGGTAATTCTGGTATGTGAAATACATTCACTAAGAAGAGTTCAAATCCACACTCTCTGCTTCCCTGACACAAGATGATTAATAGGAGGGCTAGAAGGATCAGCATTTCCATAGAAAACCCTGGAAATCAGAGAGTTCCAAGCTGTCATTAGTTGAATTTTAAATTTTCAAATTAAAAAAAAAAGGCTAATTAAACATGTGTTATTTGATTCATGTATTTTATGGGTAGTTGGATAATATGCACTAATGTCAAGAAAAACAAGCTTAGAACCTACAACTGGGTCATATACAATGCCTTCTTTTACACATTGATTTGCCTTTTTCCACCTGGAATTAGAGAAGCACTAAAATGTCACCTTTCTCTGAATAAGGTGCATCTTAAGCTTTAATGTGTTAGCAGATCTCCTGAGAACCTTGTTAAAAAGTTTAGATTCTCATTCAGCAACTCTGGGCTGGGGCCTTTGCTGCTGGTCCCCTGAGTACACTCTGGGTAGCAAGGATCTAGAAATCCTTCAGAGAATTCTCAGCATGGAGACACCCCTAAGTGCATGTGTTCCTCCTCCTCGCTCACTGTGCTTTCAGCGGCACTAAACTACACATGATTGGAAGGTTTTCTGTTTCTGCTCTGCTCTGCTTCCTTTTAATTTATACTCATTTAATGATTGATGATAACAGTGCTCTCCCCTACAAATTTCTCTGAGGTCATTGCTTCTTAACATTTAAACCTGTTCTATTTTATTTTATTTTTTCTCCCTAAGGCTTGGAACTAACTGGAATTCTCTGTAATTCCACACAACTTCCAGTAGAGGTCATTGCCTTGTTACAGAAATATTTTCATATTTTTTTTTGCCTACGAGATAGTTCAGTGGCTGGGATGACTTTGCGTTCTCTGGGAGAAAGTCAGAATGGAGGATCAGTTATCTCCAAGGTCGCTGGTTTGCCCTAATATCCCCTCCATGCGAAAGCGGGAGCCCTTCCACCTTCTTCTGATCACTTCATCAAGTGTTGAAGATGGACAGGGTTTCCCAACCACCTGGAAGGAATTAAGGTAAAGCCAGCTGAGGCATGGCTAAATTAGGGTTCCAAAATTTAAATGTAGTACTGGTTTTCTAGGGCTGCTGAAACAAAGCACCACAGGCCTGGTGACTTAAACTGCTGGAATTTACTCTCTCACAGTTCTAGAGGCTGGATGTCCTGGATTAAGCGTTGGTGGGGTTGGCTCTTTCTAAGGGAAAGATATGTTCCAGGCCTCGCTTTTGGACTTGTTAGATGGTTGTTTTCTCCCTGCTGTCTTTACATCCTCTTCCCTCTATGTGTCCGTTCCACACTTCCTGTTCTTATAAGGATGTCAGTCATGTTGGATTAGGGCCCACCCCAAGGAACTCATTCCAATTCAGTTACCCCTTTGGAGACTCTCTAGTAAATACAATTAAGTTCCGAGGTATGAAGGTGTTAGGACTTTAGCATATGAATTTTTGAGGGGACCCAATTTAACTCATAACATGCAGGTAAACAGACAAACTGTCCTGAGAAAACAGGACTTCTTTGAAAAATCTTGCTCTGTGTACAGCTATACTTTGTCTGGAAAAATTCAAATTGAAGCTTTGTCTTTTTCCTCCATTACCTGAGCATGTCTGGAAAATTAAATTAAAATAAAAATCAGCTCCCTTTGTCTTTAGTAGTTCATTTTTTTTTGGTAGGTGCTAACTTTTGAAGGCCAATCTAGAAGATCATAGGGGAGGAGAAGTCTGAAGCAGACAGGGTGCAGAACTTCCAGTTACATAATCCAGACCAGAGGCATTTGTTCCTAAATTACCTCCCACTAGTTCCTGTAACACAGTTTCTTCATTCTTTCATTTTCTGTTGAGTTGCCTTCTTTTTCATGACATCCTTCCAGATCACATGAACTGATAATAAGTTTCTCTTCTTTGAATTCATTAATTCCTAAAGCATACTCCAAAGTACTCATTATATTTTAATACTCTGGGAATACATACTTGAACATCAATCCCTTCTCCCTAGTAACTTACTATAATAAAGTAGAAATGTTTGTAAGAGATGTGTGGCCCAGTGCCATTACAGGATAGTTGGTAAGAAGTAGCTCTGTGGGGGAATCAGGAGATTTTGCTATGTCATCATCCTGACGTTTATTTATATGCCTTAGCAACCCTCCCCTTACCCACTCATGATTTATTATCTCTGTGGAACTGTACAGTCTAGGTGCTCAATGAATGATTTTCAAAGAACGAATAAAATCAAGTGTTACAATTCTGTTACTCAGGAATAAATGTTAAGGTACTGTTCTGTAAGGCAGGTTTACTTGGGTGATCTGCCCATTTTGGGCATCAATCCTAGTTCAACAGGGTCCATACAGGCCACATAACTATAATTTCTGGCCCCAGGGGGACTTTGTCAGAACAACAAAAGATATGCTGTAAATACCTGAACACAAATTATAGGCTTGGAACTTTATATTATAGAATTTAGCTATTTTGTAGATGCAACAACTAAAATATTATAGACTAGGGTTTTGAGATTCGCATTTTACTTCCTCCTTTCTAAGAAAATAGTGAAAACTTTGGTCATCTCTGGCTGAGAGAATTGTCTCTTTTGATCTCCTTCAGATTTTCAGGTTTATTACATTAGTTCTCCTATAAGTATTTTACCCTGTTCTGTTCTATGCTGTTAGTGTCAAGATGGTCATTTCTTCACAGTAGAGCCCCTTTGAATTAAAATAAAGATTCTGAATTTGCTTTGGGCCCATTTTAAGGAGAGGGGCTTCATTCACTGCACCAGGAGTGGTACCTTATAGTTGTCTGAACAAGGATACTGTCCCAGGAGATTCTCTCTCTACACAGTTTGTGCCTGGGCTCATTATGTCCTATTGGTATTTTTATTTTATTTTTTAAAATTTTGCACTGGTTAAATGTTTAGATAAAAATGAGGATACTGTGTGGAAGCTATTCATGAGGTTTACTTGTCAGTTTATTGCAAATTGCATCCCTCTTCCCAGGAAAAACACATTCTGTTTCCTTCAATTTCTTTTATAAGCAATGACAGTATATATTAACAGAGGGCAGGAATAAATCATTGGGTTTAAGTGTTAATGATCATCCAATAATAAAATGTGATAGGATTATATTAGAATTGCAAAATTGGTCTATTTATTAAGAGTGGCATGCTATCAAATTATAAGCCTCAGAGGACAAAAGGATAATTATAATCTTCTAAATGTAAAAAGTTAAACTCTTTTGAAAGTCAGTTTTATTATTTTCCTATAAGTTACGGCCAAATAAGGTTAACTCTGAAAATGTCTGATATGTGAAAAGATAGATTTTATTAGTATTTAAATGAGCCCTCATCTTATAACATTTTCTGGTAATTTTTAGAAGAGTTCTACTTTTTTGATATCTTCATTATGCATAAAGATGTTAAGGTCTGATTGATAACATGGAAATTAATATGATTTTAAAATGTTTAGTTCAGTATTATAAAATTATTAGCTGCAAGTATACTACAAGCTCTAAAAGTTCATTACAAAACATGTTATGAAATACATTAATTTAGAAAGCTTTATATACTATCTGATGACTTGAAAGAAAAGGCAGTGTGAGCATTAACCCAAACATAGGTACTCTTGCCTGGAAAATCCCATGGATGGAGGAGCCTGGTAGGCTGCAGTCCATGGGGTTGTGAAGAGTCAGATGCGACTGAGCGACTTCATTTTCACTTTTCACTTTCACTTTTCATTTTCATTTTCACTTTTCACTTTCATGCATTTCCCATTTCATGGGAAATGGCAACCCACTCCAGTGTTCTTGCCTGGAGAATCCCAGGGACGGAGGAGCCTAGTGGGCTGCCGTCTATGGGGTCGCACAGAGCTGGACACGACTGAAGCAACTTAGCAGCAGCAGCAGCAGGATCTCAAAGCGGGAATTCAAATTTCACCTAGAAACTTGACTGACTACTTATAGAACTTTCTCTACAAAACTGAACAAACCACTTCTCTGATAATATCTGCTAACTTATTTGGATGTTCTTTGAGCCCAAGTTGAGTAACCTTGATCTGGTGCATTGTCTTGACACTTGAGTTGAGCAGATCCCTTGGAGAAGGGTATGTAAACCTACTCCAGTATTCTTGCTTGGAGAATCCCATGGGCAGAGGAATTTGGTGGGCTTGAGTCCATGGGGTTGCAAAGAGTTGGATACGACTGAAGCGACTTAGCAACAAAGCAACACATTTTCCTCTCGTTTTTTTTCTTTTCTTTAAAAAATTTTTTTTAAATTTTATATTGGAGTGTATTTGATTAACAATGTTATGTTAGTTTCAGGTATATAGCAAAGTGATTCAGTTGTACATGAATATATTCTTTTTCAAATTCTTTTCCCATTTAGGTTATTACAGAGTACTGAGCAGAGTTCCCCATGCTATATAGTAGGTCCTTGTTAGTTGTCTGTTTTAAATAAAGCAGGGTGTACATATCATTATGAGGATTTGATATAATTAATCCATGGCTGTTTCCTGAAACTCTGTTGACTTCTATAACACTTTTGTTACTAGGGTTAGTTTATTGGCTTTGGATTGTAGGTTGCCTTCCTCAGCTTTAGACACAATTCTGGGACTACAGGAGAAATTCCCACCGACTATCTGGTTACTAGATATTTAAGTCTGATATATCAACAATCATTATGTTACTAGGCTGGTTCACCAACCTTCTCAAACTTCTGTCTCAAATTGTATAGGTACTTTGAGTGCTTGTGTAAATCTAATCAGTATATGAGCCCTCAGGATTATGAAGAATCAAAAAGCCACAGTTTTTTGCTTCCCTCTCTTGGGAATATTATTAAATGAAAGACAGTCTGATACTGTTAAAAAAAAAATCATTTCTGGGGAGTAGAATTGGGTTTGGACTGGAATTAAGTGACAGCTGTTGAAACCGTAACAACATAGTATGTATTTTCCTTCTTTTATCAATGTTGCAGTTTCTTCTTTCTGAGAAAAAAGATTGCAATTGATTAAATTCTTGGAAATTAGCTCTAAGGTGGACTTAAATGGTTTAGCATTAATCTCCCTTGGGCAGTTTTTGCTATTGTCCACTTACAGTACTTTGATCCTAATGTTTTGCCTTGGTTGGGTTCTATTCTTCCTTTATCAAGCTCAATAATTGGGAGCCCATTCTCCATTATAGTTGTACTATTTGTTTCATTTTCTGTGAGAAACATTTTCCAGTATGCTGTCTAAGGTATAATTCAGTTAGTGGAGGCTTTGTCCTAACCAATGCCTCCTTAATGGCAACTATTTTACTCTGCTTGGGCAGATGAAGTTAACTAGCTTTCATTTAAGGCAAGTAAGAGGTAGGAATAAACATCTGCTTTTTTCTTGATCCGAATCTGATAGCACTGGCTGACAGATATACATTAACGGTCTTTGTAAAAGACCTTGTGCAATTTGAAGATTTACGGTTGGTGAAAAGGAGGCAAGAAAAGGGAATTATAGTTTTGCAGTATTTTACATGGTGAACAGTTTCTTTCTAAAACCTTTAATGACAAGTCTCCTCTAGTTCTCCTCTGATTTCCCTGGCTGTTCATTTCTAGTTCCTTTTTGTGCTCCTCTTTTTTTTTTTCTTTTAAATATACCTCTGTAATTTGTCTTTGGATGACCTTCTCTAAATGAATGGCTTCAAGCAGTACACTTACTGTTACCATTCACGGTTCTGCTGAGCTGCACACTTGCCCACACAGCTGCTTGTAGGGTAGTTCTAGGTCCAACCTCCAGGTGGTGAGACTTACACATCCTCTGACCATTTAATTGATAATGTGAAACATATTAACCATGTCTGCTTTTCCTCCCTTCACAGGCAATGTTCTACAAGTCTTCTGCATTGTTTTTTCTAATTTTTACTTTATATTGAGGTATAATTGATTTACAATATTGTGTTAGTTTCAGGTGTATAGCAGAGTGATTCAGCCATACATACATGTTTATCTATTTTTTCCAGATTCTTCTCCCATATATGTTATTACAGAATATTGAGTAGAGTTCCCTGTGCTGTACAGTAGGTCTTTGCTGATGATCTATTTTATATATATTAATGTGTATAGGATAAATTAATGGACAGGAGTTTGGATAAACTCCAGGAGTTGGTGATGGACAGGGAGGCCTGGTGTGCTGCAGTAATGAGGTCACAAATAGTTGGACATGACTGAGCGACTGAACTGAACTGATAGGATAAATTGGGAGTTTCAGATTAACATATCTTTTACTTGGCTTTACTTCAATATCTCTTATATTGCTCCCTTCCTTTCCAAACTAATTCCTCTGTATTTTAGTTATACACTAGAAATCACTAGATTGTAGACCATTATCTATAGTTTCCCTCTTGCATATCTTATCAAATATCTTTTCAAAATGGACAGAGAATCTGCTTGAAATCTTTTAACATTCCCCAAAATATTCCCTTCAAAGTTCTTCATTTAACACATGAGATAAAGCCCCTGGGCACATATCTAGTCATATTTTTGTCTACTGTACATTTAAAAAATACTGCATTGTCATTTTATCAGATAAGAGAGTTCTATAACTCGCTTGATTTTTTTAGTTGTTCATTTTGCTTATGTGCTAAACTGTTTATCATAAAAGGATAATGAATTTTGAGTGATTTCCTTCTTTATTGATAACATTCTATTGTTCTTTCCTTTAATCCATTAATGTAGTAATTATTCAAAATTAAATTAAATTATTCAAAATTATTCAAAATTAAATAAACATTATCCTCAGTGGTGAAAAATTGAAAGCATTTCCCCTAAAGTCAGGAACAAGACAAGGGTATCCACTCTCAGCACTACTATTCAACATAGTTTTGGAAGTTTTAGCACAACAATCAGAGAGGAAAAAAAATAAAAGGAATTAAGATTGGAAAAGAAGAAGTAAAACTCTCACTGTTTGCAGATGACATGACCCTCTACATAGAAAACCGTAAAGACTCCACCAGAAAATTACTAGAGCTAATCAATGAATATAGTAAAGTTGCAATATATAAAATTAACACACAGAAACCCCTTGTATTCCTATACACTAACAATGAGAAAAGAGAAAGAGAAATTAAGGAAACAATTCCATTCACCATTGCAACAAAAAGAATAAAATACTTAGGAATAAATCTACCTAAAGAAACAAAAGACTTATATATAGAAAACTGTAAACCACTGATGAAAGAAATCAAAGATGACAAATAGATGGAGGAATATACTATGTTCATGAATTGGAAGAATCAGTATAGTGAAAATGAGTACACTAACCTAAGCAATCTATAGATTCAATGCAATCCCTATCAAGCTACCAAGGGTATTTTTCAGAGAACTAGAACAAATAATTTCACAGTTTGTATGGAAATACATAAAACCTTGAATATCCAAAGCAATATTGAAAAAGAAGACTGGAACTGGAGGAGTCAAACTGCCTGACTTCAGACAATACTACAAAGCTGTAGTCGTCAAGACAGTATGGTACTGGCACAAAGACAGAAATATAGGTCAATGGAACAAAACAGAAAGCCAAGAGATAAATCCACACACCTGTGGACACCTTATTTTTGACAAAAGAGGCAAGAATATACAATGGAGAAAAGACAATCTCTTTAACAAGTGGTGCTGGGAAAACTGGTCAACCACTTGTAAAATAATGAAACTAGAACACTTTCTAACACCATACACAAAAATAAACTCAAAATGGATTAAAGATCTAAATGTAAGACCAGAAACTATAAAACGCCTAGAGGAAAGCGTAGGCAAAACACTCTCTGACATAAATCACAGCAGGATCATCTATGACCCACCTCCCAGAGTAATGGAAATAAAAGCAAAAATAAACAAATGGGAATAATTAAACTTAAAAGCTTTTGCACAATGAAGGAAACTTGTGTAAGCAAGATGAAAAGACAGGCTTCAGAATGGGAGAAAAGAATAGCAAATGAAGCAATTGACAAAGAATTAATTTCCAAAATATACAAGCAGCTCATGCAGCTCAATTCCTGAAAAATAAATGACCCAATCAAAAAATGGGCCAAAGAACTAAGCAGACATTTCTCCAAAGAAGACATACAGATGGCTAACAAACACATGAAAAGATGCTCAACATCACTCATTATCAGAGAAATGCAAATCAAAACCACAATGAGGTACCATCTCACAATGGTCAAAATAGCTGCTATCAAAAAGTCTACAAACAATAAATGCTGGAGAGGGTGCAGAGAAAAGGGAACCCTCTTACACTGTTGGTAGGAATGCAAACTAGTACAGCCACTATGGAGAACAGTGTGTAGATTCCTTAAAAAGCTGGAAATAGAACTTCCATATGACCCAGCAATCCCACTTCTGGGCATACACACCGAGGAAACCAGAATTGAAAGAGACACGTGTACCCCAATGTTCATCGCAGCACCGTTTACAATGGCCAGGACATGGAAGCAACCTAGATGTCCATTGGCAGATGAATGGATAAAAAAGCTGTGGTACATATACACAATGGAATATTACTCAGCTATTAAAAAGAATGCATTTGAATCCATTCTAATGAGGTGGATGAAAGTGGAGTCTATTATACAGAGTGAAGTAAGTCAGACAGAAAAATACCAATACAGTATATTAACGCATATATATGGAATTTAGAAAGATGGTAACAATAACCCTATATGCAAGACAGCAAAAGAGACACAGATGTAACGAACAAACTTTTGGACTCTGTGGGAGAAGGCAAAGGTGGGATGATTTGAAACATGTATATTATCATATGTGAAATAGATTACCAGTCCAGGTTCAATGCATGAGACAGGGTGCTCAGGGCTGGTGCACTGGGATGACCCTGAGGGATGGGATGCTGAGAGAGGTGGGAGGGGGTTCAGGATGGGGAACACATGTACATCCTTGGCTGATTCATGTCAATGTATGGCAAAAACCACTACAATATTGTAAAGTAACTAGACTTCAATTAAAATAAATAAATTAATTTAAAAAAGTTAGCCAATCTTGCATTCCTGTATTTAAAACAAACTTGCCTATGATTTATTATATTTTTAATATAATTAAAGTTTAGCTTATTTTGTTTATGGTTTTGAATGTGTGTTCATGAATGAGGTTAGTCTCTTGTTTTCTTTTCTGATACTTGTCTCATTGTGGTATCTATTTACACTAGTTTCATAAACAATTTCAGGAGTTGGGCCTCTTTTTTATAATAAAACTCTAGAAAAGTTTTGTAAGTTGGAATTTTCTATCTTTGATAGTTTCTGGTAACTCACTAATTGGACTGTCTAGGTCTGGGGTTTTCTTTGTGGAAACTGTTTTTAACTTCTTTTTCAAATTATGTAATGTTTACATAAGTAGTAGAAGTCTTCTTGAGCCAGTTTTAAAAAGTTGCATATGTTTTTGGAATTTGACATCTATATTTTCATGTTTACTTGTCTTTTATATTAACAGATTGCTTATATTAAAACTTTTACTTTGTATATAATTTACCTCTTTTATTCCAAATGTTGTTAATTTGTGTCTTCTCTCTTTTTTTTATTGGTAACTCTCATCATGGTTTTGTCTGTTTTATTAGTAATTTTAGAGTATAATATCTAATTTTTAAAAAGTCTTTTGTATCATTGTTTTATATTCCATTGATATTAATTTTGCTTTTATCTTTATGTCCTTCTATATGCTTTGGGTTTGTTCTTTTTTTGTGGGAAGGTGAGGCTGTTCATGATATTTTTATTTTTCCTTGTGTTTGAAAGGAGAATGTTTTAGTCAGGCAAGCACAAATGCCTTATTTTAATAAACATTGCAGCAAGTTGTAGGCATTCAATTTGTAAACATAGGCTTCATGTTACAAGAATTCATTCTTTTTTTGTTGTTGTATCCCGAGTTCAACTCTTAGCTTTGTGAACTTCATCTATTCATATTTATTTTTATAACTACATACTTGCTTTTATTTTTGTATCCTATTTTTTGATTTCTACTTCTCTCACTTTATCTTGGATTCTGTTTTACTTCTTCCTTGCTTTCTTTTGGATTGACTTTTTTCTACGGGCTTGCAATCTGCACATTATATTTCTATACTATAATTTTCTGCAGAGAAACCACTATTTATCAACTTAAAAGTTCAAAACTATAAAATAGTGTTAGAAATGAAGCAGAGGATATACTCATAGATAGATTCATATATAAAAAGAAAACAATGAAAGTCACTTAATGGCACTAAATTAATAACAGGATAAAACATGAAACATTTTAAAAATAAAATTCATCAAACAAGTTAAAAATGATCTGCATATATTTATAACCATTAAAAATTGAACAATGGTTAAAATTTACATATCAAAATATTAGCAGACTCAATTTTCTGAAAGCTTCAATATCTCTTCAATTATTCTAAGAATAGAATATAGGAAAACATTTCCAATGCTATAGGTGAATTTAAATATTCTTAAAATGTGGGTATATACTTAAAGCAGCAATGTAAAAAGTTACCTAAAATACTATAGCTATGTAGGAGTTAGCTCAAGACAGCAAGAAAGGGATTAAAGAAGAAAAGACAAAAATAATAATATATACAGAAAAAACACAAAATTGATTCATGATATAAAAACTCATTGTGAATTAGGAATAGAAAATAATTTCCTCACCTAATAAAAGGCACTGCCAATAATCCATAGGATGCAGCAGCAATGAAGGCAAATATGAACATTCTTTTTAAAATCAGGAACCAGATAATTATTTCTGAGATCGCTTCTTCTATTTTATATTTTTTACTGAAGTTTTGGTTCACTAGTCCTTTTGTTGATCTTTCTGCACTAATTTTTTTTTGGGTGAAGGAGGTTAAATTTGTCTCTTAATAGTTCTTCAGGAAAGACTCATTTAAATAATATTCCCTGTCCTCTTGGAAGTTCAAAACCTTTTGTTTGGAGCCTGCATAACTGGCTGTATCCTGGGATCCCTGAAACTTCTAAAATATTATTAAAAATTTGCATACAGTAAAGTTTGTTCTTTGTGCCTTAAATTTCTATGGCTTGTGACAAAGGTATCATGTTCTATACCCACAATTATAATACCATACAAAATAGAGATACCATGCTAAAAACTAACTAGTCTCCCGTGCTTTGCTCATGCTACCTTCCTCTGCCCCTGAGCCTCTGGCAAGCACTAATCTTACTATAGCTATGTTCTGTGCTTAGCCACTCAGTCATGTCTGACTCCTTGCAACAGCATGGACTGTAGACCATCAGGGTCCTCTGTTCATGGGGATTCTCCAGGCAAGCATACTGGAGAGGGTTGCCATGCCCTTCTCCAGGGGATCTTCCCAACCCAGGGATTGAACCTAGGTTTCCTGCATTGCAGGCAGATTCTTTGCTGTCTGAGCCACCGGGGAAGACCAAGAACACTGGAGTGGGCAGCCATATTTTGCCTTTTTCAGAATGAACATTTAGCTGGAATCATATAGTATGTAGCATTTTCAGGCTGGCTTCTTTTACTTAACAATGCATACTTCGGATTCATCCTTGTTTGGAGTAGGTTAATAGCTCATTAATTTTGCTTCCTTAATAGTAGTCCATGGAATCAATGTACCAAAATTTCTTTATGCATCAATGCATCAAAGTTTGTTTATGTATTTGCCTATGGAGCAAACGTCACCACGTGATGGCAGCCCACCACGCTCCTCTGTCCCTGGGATTCTCCAGGCAAGAATACTGGAGTGGGTTGCCATTTCCTTCTTCAATGCATGCATGCATGCTAAGTCGCTTCAGTCATGTCTGACTCTGTGCTACCCTATGGACAGCAGCCCACCAGGTTCCTCTGTCCATGGGATTCTCTAGGCAAGAATACTGGAGTGGGTTGCCATTTCGTTCTCTGCGATGGACATGAGTTTGAGTAAACTCTGGGCCCTGGTGATGGACAGGGAGGCTTGGCGTGCTGCAGTCCATGGGGTCGCCAGGAGTCAGACACTACTGAGCGACTGAACTGAACTGAAGAGTTCTTTTCATATCTGGATATAAATCCTTTGTCAAATGTGTGATTTGCAAATATTTTCTCCAGTCTGAGACTTAACCTTCTAATTTCTTAGTAATGTCTTTCATAGAGCAGAAGTTTTTAATTTTAATACAGTCTGATTATTTTTTTCCTTTCATGGTTCATGCCTGTGATATGTTGTATCTGAAAACTCAATAAACCCAAGGTCATTCAGTTTTACTCCTGTTTTTTTTCTGGGTGTATTATAGTTTGTGTTTTCCTTTTAAGTCTATGATCCATTTGGAGTTAATTTTGTTTAAGCTGTGAGGTCTGTGTTGAGCCTCACTTTTTCCCTTTGTATGAGTATCCAATTGGCAAAACCATTTGCTGCAACAAAAAAATCCTTTCTCAGTTAAATTGCTTTTGCATCTTTCTCAAAAATCAGTGACTATATTTGTGTGGGTCTATTTCTGGATTTTCTGTTCTATTACATTGATAGGTTTGCTTATACTTTCACTGATACATGTTATATTGATTAATTAACTATGTTTACTTTTGAAATTGGGTTATGGTTAGTCCACCAACTTGTTCTTCCTTTTAAAACTGTGTTGGCTTTTCTAGTACTTTTGCCTTTACTGGTAGATTTTAGAATCTATTTATGAATATTTATAAAAAGAGCATGCTGGGATTTTGATTATATTGAATCTGTGTATCAAATTGGGAGTAATTGATATTTTAATAATGTGAACTTTTTCAATCCATAAAGTAGACTCTCTCTCCATTTATTTAGATCTTTGATTTCTTTCATTGTTATTTTATAATTTCTCAAGTAGAAAGTCTATGCTTATTTTGCTAGATTTGTATCATTCTCTTAATATTTTTATAACATTCAATAAAAAATCATTTAAATTTTTAACAATATTTAGTAAGGTTTTGTCTTAAAAATTAAAATGTTGAAAAGACTAGTCATATAAACTAGTCAGATACAAATAAAGCCTTTATCTCAAGTCATTTTAGGGTCTGTTTTCTTTACTAGAATGGTGGTAGTATTGCTATAATAGTATTAATTTTCCTTATTCCTATTGAAGTTAGCCATTTTCAGAATTATTGGTTATAATAAACTGATTTTTATAACTTATGGTAGAGACATATTTTTAAAATTAATTTTCAACTTCATATGGACTATTTTATAATAAAAAACTGTTACCAAATGTTCTTAGGCTCAAGGTTCTAAAAGTAATCTTTAGATCCCAATTAAACTTTGTACTCTAAGATTTTGTATTTAATGATATTTTTATAATAAGTCGTAATTAATTTATCAGTGTGAGGGGGTTCCCCAATGACTGTGGGTCTCAGACATTTCTTTCAACGTTCCACACCTAGTCTTCAGCAATTTGTCAAAATTATTTTTATTTAATGTTCATTCATACCAGCTTATGACATCCCACAGCTTCTGTTCCAGGTAAACATATCTCAGGAGCTATACTTCTCTGGATGCACCTGCCTCTCCAGATTTCAGCCTGGTGAAATGGCCTGCAACCTCAGTTCTCTGATAGAGAAATGTCCTCGATTTTCAATTTTATAAAGTTTTTCTTGTAGGGATAGAAATCTTGTTTCCAAATTCCTTACATGTTAGAGATGAAAGCAGAAACTTAATTTATACTTTTTATCTGTTTTGCAAATATATTTTCCTGGTGAATTTTCATCATCTGTAAAATGGTTATGCTGTTCATTTCCTCCTTGTTCTGATAATGTTGTTGGTTAGTTGCTAAGTCCTCTCCAACTTTTTGTGACCCCCATTGACTATGTAGCTTGCCAGGCTCCTCTGTCCATGGGATTTCCCAAGCAAGAATACTGGAGTGGGTTTCCATTTCCTTCTCCAGGGGATCCTTCTGACCCATGGATCAAACATGAGTCTGCATTGGCAGACAGATTCTTTACCACTGAACCACTGGGGAAGCCTTGATTATATGTTATCAAACATATTTTTGTTGTTATTCTAAGGTGATAGAATTGAGTTTTTTTTAGAGTATTAGCAGGAAGGTTTTGTGGAGATGGTGGAGGGAGAGGCCCAGGAAGTTTTCCAAGCCTCTCAGCTCAGAGGTCCTTTAAAAAAAAATTTTTTTTTTTATTGGAATATAGTTGATTTACAGTGTGGTGTTAGTCTCAGGTATACAGCATAGTGAATCTGTTATATATACACATGTATCCACTGTTTTAAAAATTCTTTTCCCATACAGGCCATTACAGAATGATGAGTAGTTCCCTGTGCTATATAGTAGGTTCTTCTTAGTTATCTATTTTATATGTAGTAGTATGTAGCAGCAGCAGTGTGTATATGTCAATTTCAATCTTCCAGTTTATCCCTCCCCTCCCTTACCCCCTGGTTATCAAAGTTTGCTTTTTTTTTTTTTACATCTGTAACTCTACTTCTGTTTTGTAGACAAGTTCAGAGCTTCTTCTATAGCTGTAGCTACAACCTGTTTCCACAGAGTTTGATGCGTCTGTGAAGAAGGGATACCTCTGAACCTCAGAGTAGTCTGGCTCAGATGACTTCTCATGTGACTCTTGCCAAGTTTCACAGGCTGCCTCAGAGGCAACCATCATTAAGGGACTGTTGCCTGCCCAAGTGATGACTCACTTTTGAAGGAGTACTTTCTGAAATCTGCTCACAGTGGCTCCCCTGGGCACTTTCGGCAACTTCTTTCTTCATTACTGAAAAGTTAGAGTTCTGTTACATCTCAGCCCTTCTCACATCAGTTTTGTTACAGAGAACTTCTCTTTCAAAAAGTGAATATTTGCTGAAGAGTCTTGGGATGCTTTAGATATCCTCTCCTTCTCTGTTGCACCATTAGAAATGTTTGTGGCTATGCTTGGATTGTGGTATCATTTACTTGAATTTTAGAGATGGTTGATTTTTCTGGGTCTAGTTTCTCAGAAAATATGAGAGCTTGTGGGGAGAGAGAGAATATGAATATTTTTTATTTTTTGTTTCCTCTAGTAAAAACAGGAAGTTTTCAAATTAAGTTTCTGCATTTTCCTATCTGTGTTTGTTTAACCCCCCACAAATCAGATATTATTTTAAATTTAATTAAATAAAGAATTTATGTTTACCCACATGTTTACCAATTTACCAATTTCTGTACTTATTATTCTTGTTTTTGACTTTTCTTTTAGACTTTTACTCCTGAAGTAGTTTCTTTAAAGTTGTTTTTGCTTAGTTTCTATTGAAAGAGGGTTTCCAGAAAATGTGAAAGGTAACTTTCTTGATATATTAAAATGTATCTACCAAAAAAGCAATAGTAAATGTTATACTTAACGATGAAATTTTGAGCACAATATCTATGAGTTCAGGGACATAGCAAGGAGGCCCCATCCAGTGTTACC
This sequence comes from Cervus elaphus, assembly GCF_910594005.1. Taxonomy (NCBI): domain Eukaryota; kingdom Metazoa; phylum Chordata; class Mammalia; order Artiodactyla; family Cervidae; genus Cervus; species Cervus elaphus. The sequence goes on along the minus strand of NC_057839.1, from coordinate 19,416,886 downwards.
AGCCTGTTTAACGTCATTCTTAGAAGTCTTAGCCCAGTGAAATGGGGCAAGAAAAAGAAAGATATAAAAGATAAAATTATTGGAAAGAGCAAAGTGAAACTGTCACTCAATAGTCATAGATTGTACAATGCTGTACAGAGGAAGTCCAAAAGAATAGAAAGAATCAGAATGTGTAGGTAAACTTTTCAAAGCAGCTGGATAAAGGCCAATATATAAAAATTAATTTTATTGTTATATGCTAGCATCAAATGTTAGAAAATTAACGTTATAACATGAAAAACTAAATACCTAAGGATAATTTTAACAAAGATTGTGAAAGCCTTTATAATGAAGATTATAGAATATTGCCAAGATAAGTTAATAACATCTAAATAGAGAAGTGTTCCATGTTTATGGATTGGATTATTAAATTGGATTATATTGCTGACATTTCAATTTTATGTAAATTGACTAATAGTTTCAATGTAATTTCAATTTAATTTCCAGCTTTAATTTTGATGGAAATGGACAAGCTAGCACTAATTTATACAAGAATGCAAAGCACCTGTAATAGCCAAGAGCATCTTAAAGACCAACTGAGAGGATTTAGACTATAAGATTGCACATATTATAAAATCATAGTATTTAGCAGTCTGATATTGTGCAAAGATAGACAAATAACACAAATGGAAAAAATAGAAGTAGTCACATCTAAATAATTTACTGATTTAAGTGAAGAAATTACTGTGATTCAGTGGGGCATATGATGGTAGTTTCAATAAATTGTACTGGATCAATTGAATATACATATGGAGAAAAAAATGAACCTTGACTCACTCCATGCCATACACAAAGTTTTATTCAAAGTAGCAATGACTCAAAAATCCAATTGTGAGTGATAAAGCTACAAAGTTTTCAGAGTTAAATGTTGTTCACCTTGGGATAGACAAATATTTAACAGGACACATGAAACAAAAAAGAAAAAATCCATGTATTAATATTTGACAGTATTGAAATTAAAACTTGTACATAAAAGGATACTATTGGAAGAGTGAAAAGGTAACCTACATAGTGGGAGAAGATGTGAAAACACATGAAAAGATCATTAACTTATCAGCCATTAGGGAAATGAAAATCAAAACCAGAATGAAATATCACTATACAACTAAGTTTGTTTCAGTTTAATAGATGGAAAACATTGATGATTGATTCTTATATGGAGCAACTGGAATTCTCTTTTATTGTTGATTGGAGCATAAAGCAGTATAATCACTTCATAAGGCTGACTTGCATAGTGTTATCTGGGGCTTCCCTGGCAGCTCAGACAGTAAAGTATCCACCTGCAATGCAGGAGAACTAGGTTTGATTCCTGGGTCAGGAAGATCCCCTGGAGAAGGGAATGGCAACCCACTCCAGTGTTATTGCCTGGAAAATCCCATGGACAGGGGGGCCTGGAAGGCTACAGTCCATGGGGTAGCAGAGCTAGATACAATTAAACATACACACTTAGTATCTGGTAGATATTATATTTGTTGAATGAGTTTAAAGGATCTCTGTAAGAGTCAAAATGGCATTTCTCAGTCAATTTGGAATTCCGCTGTATTTCTTTGGAATGCCAAGATAATATAATTGCCCACTAACATCAGGTGCATTTGGGGACTATTTATTCAGCTATGGTAATGAATTTGTACTTGTCTGCCATAAACTCTTCAAGTTCTTAAGTTGAATTATCACCATCCTTTTTCAAAAGGCCTGGCCAGTGTTCAGTTCAGTTCAGTCACTCAGTCGTGCCCGACTCTTTGTGACCCCATGAATCGCAGCACGTCAGGCCTCCCTGTCCATCACCCACTCCCGGAGATTACTCAAACTCATGGCCATCAAGTTGGTGATGCCATCCAACCATCTCATCCTCTGTCGTCCCCTTCTCCTCCTGCCTTCAACCATTCCCAGCATCAGAGTCTTTTCCAATGAGTCAGCTCTTTGCATGAGGTGGCCAAAGTATTGGAGTTTCAGCTTCAGCATCAGTCCTTCCAATGAACACCCAGGACTGATCTCCTTTAGGATGGACTGGTTGGATCTCCTTGCAGTCCAAGGGACTCTCAAGAGTCTTCTCCAACACCACAGTTCAAAAGTATCAATTCTTCGGCGCTCAGCACAGTCTGGCCAGTGTTAGAGAGGAGGAATCCAGGGTCTGTGATAATGAGCATAGCTGGGCTATTCAAGTGCAGAATTAAATTTCCTATCCACTATTTCCTAGTGTCATGATTTAACCAATGAGCCAACCAACCACAGGGAATTTAACAACAACCATGTAATTGGTATGAAATGCTCCACTAATTCAGAAGACCTGTTTGGTCACATCTCCGTAATTTCTTCAGTTAATCACTTCAGTACCTAACTTTCTTCTTTACCAGGAAACCTAGAATTTCCCTCTTGGGGTTCCCCTTCCCCTTAATTTGCCCAAGAACCTCAGAATCTTCCACATCCCCAAAGTGGTTCACATTTTGGCACCAACAGAAAAGAGCTCTGGGGTCTTACCAGTCTACTGCCATAAAAATCTATTGCCACGTGGTATGACTTTTGCATTTAGTCCTGCCCTGTTTTGAAATTAGTATGGACTCATTGATGTTATGAAGCCTAGATGATCTATATTCCTGCAGAGACTATATGGTTCTGTGAGGATAGATCATCTTTAGTGCTAATCTTGGTTAAGAGTGCCCGCAAACTCCCCACGTTATGGTATCTTTAATTTCCACACAGTTCAGCTTGCATATAAATTACTTCCATGTTTCCTGATTGTCCCAGAAGGGCTAAGACAGAGGATCAGCTATGTATTACTGTTATTCCACAGATCAAAAAACACTGTCCTCTTTTTCTACATAGGAATCAACTATCTAACTCCAGAATGTCTGCTGTTGTCTCTTTCCCCCAGATTGTGGTGCTACTCCCTAAGCTGTTTAAAGAAGACCAACTTCCATGACTTTAGGGCTTCATCTCTACACTTCTTGTATTCAGACTCCAACAGCGGGGAGGTATCTCTCTGGCTCACCATTCACGTGTGCTAAGTCACCTCTGTCATGTCTGACTCTTTGTGACCCCATGGACTATAACCTGCCAGGCTCCTCTGTCCATGGGATTTTCCAGGTGAGGATGCTGGAGGGGATGCCACTCCCTTGTCCAGGGGATCTTCCCTACCCAGGGATTGAACTTGGGTCTCTTGCATGGCAGGCAGACTCTTTACCATCTGAGCTACCAGGGAAGTCCCTCACCATATTTTATATGTATTCTAAGGCTTGCCTTTTATATGCCCATTTCCTGCTTCCAAACCTACCTCTTCTCAAGGTGATAGTGAAAATATTCTCTCCCTTCCAGGCAAACAATATTATCCATTTAGACTAGGATTATGTCTTCCCTGTATGATACACACAGAATATAGTTCTCCATTAGCAGAATATTTGTAGCTGACATTGTGGCTTAATTGTGGAAATATTAACATTACCATTAAGTTGGGCATTCCATGGTTCAGATAAGTTTCGTTGGTATTACCTTTGGTGTTATGCTGGTATTAACTTTTCAGAAGTCTAAGTTCTTGGATCTTACTCCAGATCTACTGAGTTAAAACTTCAGGGGGTGAATTCCAGCAATTTATTTCAACCAGTCCTCTAAGAGATTGTGATTAAAACCAGAGTTTGGGAACCACTGGTCTATAAAGAAACTCAGTTTTGATTGTTTCTTATGTAGGAGGTAAAGAACTGACTTCCATGTTCTTGGTGATTTCTGAGTGAGAGCTCTTCAAACGTGAATATACATGTTGTTTCTAGGTAAGCAAATGTATGTAGAGGGCAGTGTGATATAAACAGGTTTTCCCTGAATCTTTTTTACAAAAGCCACGCCTGTTAGTAGTTCTGAGTGGAGAGCTTAGTGTCCGAGGTGGGATATGTGCAGAGGCGCTGAGGAAGCCCAGGGTGCTCACTGCCGTGTTGCCTTCCGTCCTGAGGTCCCTAAATTCTGCTGCCTTCTTTCCAGCTTTCAGCATCTTCTTCTTCTTTGTTGTGTTATGGCCGTAGTGTTTTCTGTGTAAGTCAATAGAACTAGGTGAGATCGTGGTTTTTTTCCCTTGTAAGTGGATAAAACTAGGTAGGATGGGTTTTTCCCAAGTTGGCAGAACTAGAAGTCCGGTGGAGCTCTTTGTAGCCAAACCACCGTAAACTCATGGTAGTGTTTTATGTCTTTTCCAATATCTTTGATGCATTTTGTTAAGGAAAAATGTGGGATTAGAAATGAATATTTTGGTCTATGTTGGGATTATTTGAATTCAGATGCAGTACATGTTAATATTGAGCAATACCGACAATAATTTTTTAGACACTTTGATACTTGTAGCCTGTGGTCTAATGTGAAAGAACGCATTGCACATGATAAAATGCATTATGAGACCAGAACAGAGAGCACCAGAAAGAATCAGTGACAGCAGCAGAATTTTCTTTTATTTGAGGTGACAAACTCATGACAAGGCTACACATTTTATGCACCTACCTGTATCACTTAGAAATGAGATGTTAAGATTTGATAAACACTGGGAAGTACCTTCTGCAATGCAGTGTGATTTTGTGACTTTCATCATTCTTAGGAATTAAAAAGAGTTTGATGAGTACTTACACACTTTCAGGTCTTGGCCTTTACCTTAGTTGCACAGTTTTCACGAATTAAATCAGGCATAGATGTATTTCAGTGCTGAAAAGTGATACATATGGAGCTAAGTTAGAGTGTTATAGCTTAATGATCAGTTACTTAGATTCATAAGGGAAACATTTTCATGACATGTTTCCAGAAGATTATTTGATAATGTAAATATATATTTCTTATAGTGTGTACAAGTCTTCTGCTCACATCACTCACCAATCACTTTTCTTGTTTCTTCAAATACTCATTTGTCCTCCCATTTAACTGTATGATTTAAATTAACCGAGCTGGTTGTTGGTTTATATTATAGATTCTGTTATAAATAATGTGCTTACTGTTTATAATAGCCAGGACATGGAAGCAACCTAGATGCCCATCAGCAGATGAATGGATAAGGAAGCTGTGGTACATATACACCATGGAATTTTACTCAGCCGTCAAAAAGAATTCATTTGAACCAGTCCTAATGAGATGGATGAAACTGGAGCCCCTTATACAGAGTGAAGTAAGCCAGAAAGATAAAGAACATTACAGCATACTAACACATATATATGGAATTTAGAAAGATGGTAACGATAACCCTATATGCAAAACAGAAAAAGAGACACAGAAATACAGAACAGACTTTTGAACTCTGTGGGAGAAGGTGAGGGTGGGATGTTTCAAAAGAACAGCATGTATACTATCTATGGTGAAACAGATCACCAGCCCAGGTGGGATGCATGAGACAAGTGCTCCGGCCTGGTGCACTGGGAAGACCCAGAGGAATCGGGTGGAGAGGGAGGTGGGAGGGGGGATCGGGATGGGGAATAAGTGTAAATCTATGGCTGATTCATATCAATGTATGACAAAACCCACTGAAATGTTGTGAAGTAATTAGCCTCCAACTAATAAAAAAATTAAAAAAATAAATAAATAAATAAAAAAAAAAATAAATAAATAAAATAAATAATGTGCTTAACACTAATTATTATTATAATAACAACTTGTATAAACTCTGTACTTCCTAGTGGCTTAGTACCTTCTTGGCTTTTTGTATAATGTCAGTCAGTCAGTCAATTCAGTCGCTCAGTTGTGTCTGACTCTTTGCGACCCCATGAATTGCAGCACGCCAGGCCTCCCTGTCCATCACCAACTCCCTGAGTTTACTCAAACTCATGTCCATCGAGTTGGTGATGCCATCCAGCCATCTCATCCTCTGTCATCCCCTTCTCCTCCTGCCCCCAATCCCTCCCAGCATCAGGGTCTTTTCCAGTGAGTCAACTCTTCGCATGAGGTGGCCAAGGTATTGGAGTTTCAGCTTCAGCATCAGTCCTTCCAATGAACACCCAGGACTGATCTCCTTTAGAATGGACTGGTTAGACCTCCTTGCAGTCCAAGGGACTATCAAGAGTCTTCTCCAACACCAAAGTTCAAAAACATCAATTTTTTGGCACGCAGCTTTCTTCACAGTCCAACTCTCACATCCATATATGACCACTGGAAAAACCGTAGCCTTGACTAGATGGACCTTTGTTGGCAAAGTAATATCTCTGCTTTTTCATATGCTGTCTAGGTTGGTCATAGCTTTTCTTCCAAGGAGCAAGTGTCTTTTAATTTCATGGCTGCAGTCACCATCTGCAGTGATTTTGGAGCCCCAAAAAATAAAGTCAGCCACTGTTTCCACTGTTTCCCCATCTATTTCCCATGAAGTGATGGGACCGGATGCCATGATCTTCATTTTCCAAATGTTGAGCTTTAAGCTAACTTTTTCACTCTCCTCTTTCACTTTCATCAAGAGGCTTTTTAGTTCCTCTTCACTTTCTGCCATAATGGTGGTGTCATCTGCATATCTGAGGTTATTGATATTTCTCCTGGCAATCTTGATTCCAGCTTGTGCTTCTTGCAGCCCAGCGTTTCTCATGATGTACTCTGCATATAAGTTAAGTAAGTAGGGTGACAATATACAGCCTTGACGTATTCATTTTCCTATATGGAACCAGCCTGTTGTTCCATGTCCAATTCTAACTGTAGCTTCCCGACTTGCATACAGGTTTCTCAAGAGGTGGGTCAGGTGGTCTGGTATTCCCATCTCTTTCAGAATTTTCCAGTTTATTGTGATCCACATAGTCAAAGGCTTTGGCATAGTCAATAAAGCAGAAATACATGTTTTTCTGGAACTCTCTTGCTTTTTTCGATGATCCAGCAGATGTTGGCAATTTGAGCTCTGGTTCCTCTGCCTTTTCTAAAACCAGCTTGAACATCTGGAAGATCACGGTTCATGTATTGCTGAAGCCTGGTTTGGAGAATTTTGAGCTTTACTTTACTAGCGTGTGAGATGAGTGCATTTGTGTGGTAGTTTGAGCATTCTCTGGCATTGCCTTTCTTTGGGATTGGAATGAAAACTGACCTTTTCCAGTCCTGTGGCCACTGCTGAGTTTTTCAAATTTGCTGACATATTGAGTGCAGCACTTTCACAGCATCATCTTTTAGGATTTGAAATAGCTCAACTGGAATTCCATCACATCCACTAGCTTTGTTCGTAGTGATGCTTCCTAAGGCCCGTTTGACTTAACATTCCAGGATGTCTGGCACTAGGTGAGTGATCACACCATTGTGATTATCGGGGTCATGAAGATCTTTTTTGTATAGTTCTTCTATCTATTCTTGCCACCTCTTCTTAATATCTTCTGCTTCTGTTAGGTCCATACCATTTCTGTCCTTTATCGAACCCATCATTGCATGAAATGTTCCCTTGGTATTTATAATTTTCTTGAAGAGATCTCTAGTCTTTCCCATTCTGTTGGTTTCCTCTATTTCTTTGCATTGATCACTGAGGAAGGCTTTCTTATCTCTCCTTGCTATTCTTTGGAACTCTGCATTCAAATGGGAATATCTTTCCTTTTCTCCTTTGCTTTTTGCTTCTCTTCTTTTCACAGCTATTTGTAAGGCCTCCTCAGACAACCATTTTGCCTTTTTGCATTTCTTTTCAATGGGGGTGGTCTTGATCCCTGTCTCCTGTACAATGTCATGGACCTCTGTCCATAGTTCATCATGCACTCTGTCTATCAGACCTAGTCCCTTAAATCTATTTCTCACTTCCACTGTATAGACATAAGGGATTTGATTTAGGTCATACCTGAATGGTCTAGTGGTTTTCCCTACTTTCTTCAGTTTAAGTCTGAATTTGGCAATAAGGAGTTCATGATCTGAGCCACAGTCAGTTGCTGGTCTTGTTTTTGCTGACTCTATAGAGTTTCTCCATCTTTGGCTGCAAAGAATATAATCAATCTGACATCTGGTGATGTCCATGTGTAGTCTTCTCTTGTGTTGTTGGAAGAGGGTGTTTGCTATGCCCAGTGTGTTCTCTTGGCAAAACTCTATTAGCCTTTGCCCTGCTTCATTCTGTACTCCAAGGCCAAATTTGCCTGTTACTCCAGGTGTTTCTTGACTTCCTACTTTTGCATTCCAGTCCCCTATAATGAAAAGGACGTCTTTTTTGGGTGTTAGTTCTAAAAGATCTTGTAGGTCTTCTTAGAAGCGTTCAACTTCAGCTTCTTCAGCATTCCTGCTTGGGGCATAGGCTTGGATTACCGTGATATTGAATGGTTTGCCTTGGAAACAAACAGAGATCATTCTGTCATTTTTGAGATTTGCATCCAAGTACTGCATTTCGGACTCTTTTGTTGACCATGATGGCTACTCCATTTCTTCTAAGGGATTCCTGCCCACAGTAGTAGATATAATGGTCACCTGAGTTAAATTCACCCATTCCAGTCCATTTTAGTTCGCTGATTCCTAGAATGTCGACATTCACTCTTGCCACCTCCTGTCTGATTGTTTCCAATTTGCCTTGATTCATGGACCTAACATTCCAGGTTCCTATGCAATATTGCTCTTTACAGCTTCAGACCTTGCTTCTATCACCAGTCCCATCCACAGCTGGGTATTGTTTTTGCTTTGGCTCCATCCCTTCATTCTTTCTGGAGTTATTTCTCCACTGATATCCAGTAGCATATTGGGCACCTACTGACCTGGGGAGTTCCTCTTTCAGTGTCCTGTCATTTTGCCTTTTCATACTGTTCATGGGGTTCTCAAAGCAAGAATACTGAAGCGGTTTGCCATCCCCTTTTCCAGTGGACCACATTCTGTCAGACCTCTCCACCATGACCTGTCTGTCTTGGGTAGCCCCACATGGCATGGTTTAGCTTCATTGAGTTAGACAAGAACTCCTTATTGAATAATTTAGTTCCTTTCATTTATGCTTTTATTTGAAAATATTTGTTAAATTCCTGATTTATACTAACTGCTTATCAGGTACCAGAAAGCAAATGTGAATAAGAAACAATCCTTCTCTTCAAGAAATCCTAGTGGTTTGTTCTCTATATCTACAAGTCTGTTTCTTTTTTGTTGTATTAACTACTTTTTTGTATTTTTTTTTTTTTTTTTTTAAGATTCCACACACAAGTGATATTCTACAACACAGGGAATAGAGTCAATATTTTATAATAATTTTAAGTGGAGTATTTTGTTATTGTTCAGTCACTCAGTCATGTCTGACTCTTTGCAACCCCCTTAAAATTATGAAACACTATATCGTACACCTTTAATTTATATAATATTGAACTTCAACTATACTTCAAATAAAAAAGAATATAAAGAGTGGAGAAAAAGAAATCCTAGTGGAAAATGCACAAATGTAATGAAATTTTATGATTGTTAAAATAAAGGAATATGCAAAATATCAGGTTACTAAAAATGTTAGACTGTCTCATTTTGCCTGAGGGACTAGGAAAGGCTTTCCAAAAGAAATGATGCTTTAAGCTGACTCCTGAATTAACAATAGGAATTTGTCAGGATGTGTGTGCCTTCAAGAAGGAGCAAAAGGATGAGACAATTAAGGGTATTAGCAGAGATGGGGCATGGTTTTATGTAATTTAATTTAAATGAAGAACTAAATAATCTTCTGTGTATTAATAACATACACCAATAATAATTAAAATACAATGAGTATTTGACTTTTAAACTTTAGAAATATACATTGTCCTTATTTTTTTTGATAATCCATCTTTTGGGTAAACCATTGAAGAGGACAGCCTCCAAGCTTTGGGTTCACAAACTGAGTTTGTTGATGGCATTCTATATGTCACTTTTTGCCTCCTAAGAAGTCCTACAGGGAGGTCAGTCTCCTCTAGAAAGAGCTCAGAATTAGAAGCAGCGAGCCAAATGAAATACATTTAAAGTCAAGTATTTACTTTGGTAGAGTTTGAATAGATGTGTAGTTGCAAGTTAAAGAATGTGATTTCTATTATTTCACTTGGATTTGACTCTTTGCACAATTATTGAGCGAAAACATTGTGCTAAGTCAGACTTTATAACTTAAAAGGAAGTTCTATGAGGGTAAAAGACCCTAGAGATAAGAAATTTTACCGTAGACCTTCAGTGGGGTTGGATTTTGTTATATTCCATTTTTCATAACGTTTTTCAAGGGCTTTTAATGTCATTCTATCTATCATTTAATTGTAATTTTCTGCAAAGCCTTTAAGGTTACTGATTTTTTAAATATGTTTAACACAATACTTATGTTACATTCTCACATCTTGACCTTTTAAAAACATGTCATTTCATTATATTTCAGATAAGTAAGTACTGTGCTCTTTCGTAGCTTGTACCCAGAGGAGAACTCATAATGAAGACAAGAGCCAGCTAGAGCTTGTACCCTCTGATCTCTGACATTCTGATTTTCAGGTAAACTGTATCTGTCAACAGAGGGGAGGCTTTCTAACTCCTGGCACTGGATCAAATTCTCCATGCTGTTGAATAAAGTGGAGGCAAACACAAACCACTTCGGTTCAGTAGTTCAGTCGTGTCTGTCTCTCTGCAACCCCATGGATTGCAACACACCAGGCTTCCCTGTCCATCACCAACTCCTGGAGCTTGCTCAAACTCAAGTCTATCGAGTCGGTGATGCCATCCAACCATCTCATTCTCTGTTGTCCCCTTCTCCTGCCTTCAATCTTTCCCAGAATCAGGATATTTTCTAATGAGTCAGTTCTGTGCATCAGGTGGCAAAACCTATTGGAGTTTCAGCTTCAGCATCAGTCCTTCCAATGAATATTCAGGACTGATTTCCTTTAGGATTGACTGGTTTGATCTCCTTTCAGTCCAAGGGACTCTCAAGAGTCTTCTCCAACACCGCAGTTCAAAAGCATCAATTCTTTGGCACTCAGCTTTCTTTATAGTCCAACTCTCACACCCATACATGACTACTGGAAAAACCACAGCTTTGACTAGATGGAACTTTACTGACAAAGTAATGTCTCTGCTTTTTAATATGCTGTCTAGGTTGGTCATAGCTTTTCTTGTAAGGAGCAAGCGTCTTTTATTTTCATGGCTGCAGTCACCATCTGCAGTGATTGTGGAGCCCCCCAAAATAAAGTCTCACTGTTTACATTATTTTCCCATCTGTTTGCCATGAAGTGATGGGACAGGATGCCATGATCTTAGTTTTCTGAATGTTGAGTTTTAAGCCAACTTTTTCATTCTCCTCTTTCATTTTCATCAAGAGGCTCTTTATTTCCTCTTTGCTTTCTGCCATGAGGATGGTGCCATCTGTGTATCTGAAGTTATTGGTATTTCTTCTGGCAATCTTGATTCCAGCTTGTGCTTCATCCAGCCTGGCATTTCACATGATGTACTCTGCATATAAGTTAAATAAGCAAGGTGACAATATACAGCCTTGACATACTCCTTTCCCAGTTTGGAACAAGTCCATTGTTCCATGTCCAGTTCTAACAGTTGCTTCTTGACCTGCATACAGATTTCTCAGGAGGCAGGTGAAAGGTTGTTGCTGAATGATAAAACGCAGGTTCTTGGCCTCCGGAGGAGACAAATTCAATCCGGGGCCAGAGACGAGGCTAGATCGCTCAGAGCTTTTGTGTAATAAAGTTTTATTAAAGTATAAAGGAGATAGAGAAAGCTTCTGACATAGGCATCAGAAGGGGGCAAAAGAGTACCCCCCTCCTAGTCTTTAGCTGTATGTTATATAGTCACTCACAGTCTGTTAATGAAACGAAGGGAATGTCATAAAATTTAGAATGGCACCAGATAATTCATCCCTGGCCATAAAACGATTGACTTGAATCTTGTAGAAGGGCAGAATACCAGCAAATAGTTTTGTTTACATAGATTAGGGGAACAATACCTGAGTAAGTAAGTTAGGCCGTTTGGCGGAACCAACTTGAAGATAGAGTCTGGGGTTCATTAGCATAGCTTAAGACAACATTTCCATAAGAAAAAGAAATGTATTGGTTAACTCAAGGTTTGAGAGTAGTTAGCTTTAGGTGAGACCAGGTGTCATGGCAACACAGCACGTTAAGAGAAACCTCCTTTTAAATTTGTATAGAGAAGGAAAAACATATCGCTGGTTTGTTTCTTCCTGCCGCTTAAGAGAGAAAAAAATGTCTGGCATTTGCAGCCTCTTTCCTCCATTTGGAGACCCCTGGCCTTCCTGTCTGTTACCCTCTCACAGGTAAGGTGGTATGGTATTCCTATCTCTGAAGAATTTTCCACAGTTTGTTGTGATCCACACAGTCAAAGGCTTTGGCATAATCAATAAGGCAGAAGTAGACGTTTTTCTGGAACTCTCTTGCTTTTTTGATGATCCAGTGGTTGTTGGCAATTTCATCTCTGGTTCCTCTGCCTTTTTTTTCAATCTAGCTTGAACATCTGGAAGTTCACAGTTCATGTACTGTTGAAGCCTGGCTTGGAGAATTTTGAGCTTTACTTTGCTAGTGTGTGAGATGACTGCAATGCTGCGGTAGTTTGAGCATTCTTTGGCATTGCCTTTCTTTGGGATTGGAATGAAAACTGACCTTTTCCAGTCCTGTGGCCACTGCTGAGTTTTCAAAATTTGCTGGCATATTGAGTGCAGCACTTTCACAGCATCACCTTTAAGGATTTGAAGTAGCGCAACAGAAATTCCATCACCTTCACTAGCTTTGTTTGTAGTGGTGCTTCCAAAGGCTCAGTTGACTTTGCATTCCAGGATGTCTGGCTCTAGGTAAGTGATCATACCATTGTGGTTTTCTGGGTCATGAATATCTTTTTTGTACAGTTCTTCTGTGTATTCCTGCCACATCTTCTTATGGCTATCTGAAATGTTTCTTGATGGATGCACTTCATACTGATCTCTTCTATCTTTGAAGCCCTGTAAGTCCTATATTATCTGTGTGTATTTCGGCACTTAATCATACACTGTAGTTGCTAAATCATGTTCAACTCATGTGACCCCATGGACTGTAGCCTGCCAGGTTCCTCGGTCCAAGGGATTTTCCAGGCAAGAATACTGGAGAGGGTTGCCATTTCCTTTTCCAGGGCATTTACATGACCCAAGGATCGAACCCGGGTATCCTGCATTGCAGGTGGTCTCCTGCATTGCAGGCAGATTCTTTATTGACTGAGCCACCAGGGAACATAAATGTGTACATCTCGTGTCTCTCATTAGGCCATAAGCCTTCGGTGAGAAAGGACTCTGCCTTTACTTGTTGGTATTCTCTTTGACTCTTAATATACTTTTCAGCATGTAATATATATTCTACACATTTTTATTTGATAAATCTCATTTGCTTTAGCTCATCATCTTTAAGAATGTATGAATGCAGAAGAATCGTAGAAGTATCACTCACCAGGGAATGGCGATAAGTGGTCATGTTCATGAAACAATTGGATTCCCTCTCTAACCCCTACCACTCCTTCCTCCCTCCTTTCAGTAGCGCTCCATGCTATGCTTTGTTGTTTTACTTACTTTACTGTGTAACCTAGGGACATAATCTGAGGTGGGAGGATTGTCTTACTTTCCTTTGGACAAGCTAAAAAGTGGTTAAAAGTGTTTTCTATAACATTATTGGGCTTCCTTGGAAGCTCAGAGGTTAAAGCATCTGCCTGCAATGCGGGAGACCTGGGTTTGATCTCTGGGTCGGGAAGATCCCCTGGAGAAGGAAATGGCAACCCACTCCAGTATTCTTGCCTGGAGAATCCCATGGATGGAGGAGCCTAGTGGGCTACATTAGTCTATGGGTCGCAAAGAGTCAGACACGACTGAGCGACTTCACTTTCACTTTACTTTCATAACATTGTCAGTTGTTTGGTCTTCCCAGGTGGCGCTAGTGGTAAAGAAAACATCTGCCAATGCAGAAGACATGGAGATGTGGGTTTGATCCCTGGGCCGGGAAGATCCCTTGGAGGAGGGCGTGGCAACCCACTGCAGTATTCTTGCCTGGAGAATCCCATGGACAGAGGAGCCTGGTGGGCTAAGATCCACAGTTGCAAAGAGTTGGGCACAACTGAAGCAACTTAGCACACTCGCATGCATGCACCAGCTGTTTAGGTTGTAGGAGACAAATAAAATGTTGCTGGCAATAATGAAAATTATGGCCAAAATGTCAAAAGTATAAAGTATACATGTAAGTCCTAGGGCAGAAAAAAAGAAGAGCTTAAATTGGAAATAGGAGTAAAGAATTGGTCTGTGGTTAGGGGAAATGGAGCAGTTGCAGGCAAGGAGAAATGGAGAGAGTATTTAGACTTGAAAATGGGAAAATCCAGGTTAAATCTGGCATAAGTCCTTCCACTTGTATAGATCTTGGGGGAAAAGCATCTCAAGTAGCTAGAGTTATTTTAGTTCTTTGACTATGCCCTCTGAAGAAGCAGGCCTGGAAAACACTAAACCAAGGGCACATGTCTAGATTTAGATCTCCGCATTAGACAGTGTTTTGGGAGCTGTGGCTAACTGCTATAATAAATAGATCCCAATGTGTACAGTGGGTCAAACCAAAAGAAATTTACTTCTTGCTAAGAGTACTGGGTGTTTGCCTAGGTTGACCTGGCAGCCTTCCTTCATGTAGCTGTCCAAGGACCTGATTGGTGGAGGCTTTGCCATCCTTAATATGTAGCTTCCAAGTTCTACAGAGACGGGACAGTCATCTCTATTTCAGCTGGCCATGAAGGGGAGAAAGGCAGCAAGGGACATATATGGATATCTTTAGGGGCTACGTGTTGAAGCGGCACATATTTCCATTGGTATTTATTCCAGTGTCTAGAGCTTCGTAATATGGTTACATCTAACTGGTAGGAATTTAAGGAGCTAGAGAAATCATTAGAGATGATGGGAGAAGGGAATTTGCTTCAGGGAAGAAAAGATAAGAACCCTGGAAACTTCCTAGCTTCTCTTTGCTTGGTGTACTTGTAACACTGTGTGTGGTGTGTGTGTGTGTGTGTGTGTGTAATTGTGTCAGGTGCAACTACCCACAGACTCATCTTATGAGCGTCTCTGGGCCTGAGCACATGAACTATGTCATTTCATGATTTAAAAGGTATGTTGTTTATTTGACTTAAAGTCAGTTTTCTTTACTATTAAAAATAACCTTTGTGTCCAGAGCTTCATTAACTGAGGTATCCTTGTATGTGGTGGCATCTTATTAGCAAAGCATATGCTTGGCACCCTTGATAATCTTTTTATTTTTTAAAATTAGCAAATGCTCATTTAAATTTATCCAAGGTGAGATTTTTGGTATTTCAGTGAAAAGTTATATAGAACATGATTAATTTAGTGCTGAACTAATCACATTTTGCATTGTATGGACTATAAAATATAAAAGGCTTCTAGTGCCTTTCTAAAACATTAATGGATTTCTACATTTCAATAATTTTTTTCTTTGTTGTGTGCAAGCACAGTTACCAAAAATTACTCCACTGAAACAGCTGTAGGCAATAACATTCACATAATCTGCTAATGAATTAGTCTATAATATTCTGAAGTGCTCTTTCTTTGTTTAAATGCTTTCCTAATCTTAGAATCACTAAAATGATTTTGACATGGGTCAGTTACAAATGTTCTTATAACTTGATTTGGCAACAATTTACAAAATATCAAATATTTGATAGGAACTGTGCTAACAATGGAAAAATGAAATTACAAGCCACATTGTAGATGCTAAAAATGTTTGTTAATGAATGAAAAGATACAAAGATTCTATCATCTCACTCTTGACCTAATTTATCCCTTATTATCTGAATATCAAGGCTTTGTCCCCGATTAGTATAGGCACAACCATCAAACTTGTTGAAGACTGTGCAGAGACTGGTTTAATTGTTAATAGTCAGTTCTGAACCAAGATATAGAGTCTGAAAGCAGATATATTATTTTTAAATCGTGTATTTTGTTAGTTTTTTTCTTAATTAGATAATTATAGCCTTACTCTCATGTGTTATACAGTACACAAGTTTATGCTCCATCAGGCAAACTAAATGAGAGTATAGTGAAATGTGGTTTTCTGAATTGGAAAATTCCAAGGCTTACATAATGGATCTCAGAAAAAAATTTAGAATACAGTTTCATACTCAGTCCATTTTTTCCCCTGTGATTGTAGAGACCTGGCTTCAGTCTTTTACTATGCTTTCAACTCTTGTTCATTTCTTTTTGCAGATTATTTCATACAACTTGAAGCTTTGCTTGTACAAAATTACTTTATTGTGTTTTAGAATGAAGATGTCCTCAAATCAATACAAAGCATAAATTAATTGACCATTTACTTTGTATGAGTCAATTCAATTAAGTAATTTATTTTGATTCAGTCAAGTAAGCATGCATTGATTGTGCTCCATGGGAAGGCACTAAAACTGGTTTGGGAAATATTTATATAGAATAGAATTAAGAAATACGTCTATAATTTAGTGAGCTCTTGGCCCTGTAAAGTATCATGATTGTGAAAACTCATCAGTCTGATTGATATGTGTCATCTCTAGAGGAAAGCTCCTTGACTGGCATCTGAAACCACTAGTTTTGATGCTTCTCATGGCCTGTCAAAACACAGTGGCTATGTTTTATGTTGCCTAGCCATGCATGACTTAGCAACATGATCACATTCACTTAAGAGATGCATGTTTTGTCAGACATACAGATGCACACACTTCTTTTAGCCCCTGTTTAGCATGTAGCTTGAACTCTCCCTTCTGAAATGGCTTTTGCGGTTAAGAAGTGAGGTTGGAATAATTGGGATTCAGAAGAACAATAGGCATTGAGAGGTGGTCTTGGGATCCCAGGTTTCACTAGGAAAAGAGTCAAGGTGTCTGCAAACAATTAAAAGTGTATGTTAGGAGGGATGACATTAAAGAGCGATCCCTTGGTGTATAACTTCATTTTTTCCCCAGGCTTCCAGTCTATGCCAAACCACATTTCCCAGTGCTCTTGGGCATACCTGTTGCCCATGAGAAATCCCACACAGCTATGTACTATCTAGCAAGCACTTCAACACTTTAGAATTACTCTTCCTATCAAATATTTCAGAAAATGACTACCTCTGCTCAACCTAGTAGTATATACTAGAGCCTGTTACTTGCAGGCTCAGTTCTACTTAATTCCAAAACCATTGAGAACAAAATAACATAGGGTATCATGAGCTTTTTTTCCCCCACCAGATTATGGTCTGGAAAATGCACAAAATTCCTAGTGAAACTAGAAGAAGAGAAGCCTAGCAACTGATGAACTTTAATCTACAATTTCCATTGCTACTCATGTGATGGACACAGTGTCAAAGCCATAGCAACTAGTTTCCACTCTAGGTCCTAATGGGGCTTGAGCCTGTCCTTAGAACTCCAGCATGTAGGAGCAGAGTCTGAACTTCTTTCTTTTCCCACTAAGACTTTCCCTGAACTGGGCTTGATTTCTGATCCCCACCTGACTTGACCACTTCTATTATTGAGATGTCTGTGTCCTCATATGGGCTTCCCTGGTGGTTCAGATGGTAAGGAATCTGCTTGCAATGTGGGACACCTGGGTTTGATCCCCGGGTTGGGAAGATCCCCTGGGGAAGGGAACAGCTACCAACCATAAGGTCATGGCATCCTGTCCCATCACTTCATGACAGATAGATGGTAAAACAATGAAAACAGTGAGAGACTTTATTTTGAGGGGCTCCAAAATCACTGCAGATGGTGACTGCAGCCATAAAATTAAAAGACACATGCTCCTTGGAAGAAAAGCTATGACCAACCTAGACAGCATATTAAAAAGCAGAGACCTTTGCCAACAAAGGTCTGTCTAGTCAAAGCTATGGTTTTTCCAGTAGTCATGTATGGATGATGCATGTGCGATTTGGACTATAAAGAAAGCTGAACACCAAAGAATTGATGCTTTTGAACTGTGGTGTTGGAGAAGACTCTTGAGAGTCCCTTGGACTGCAAGGAGATCAAACCAGTCAATCCTAAAGGAAATCAGTCCCGAAAAGTCACTGGAAGGACTCATGCTAAAGCTGAAGCTCCAATAATTTGGCCACCTGATGTGAAGAACTGACTCATTGGAAAAGACCCTGATGCTGGGAAAGATTGAAGGCGGGAGGAGAAGGGGACGACAGAGAAAGAGATGGTTGGATGGCATCACTGGTTCGACAGACTTGAGATTGAGCAATCTCCAGGAGTTGGTGATGGACAGGGAAGCCTGTTAGGCTGCAGTCCATGGGGTCGCAGAGTTGGACATGACTAAGTGACTGAACTGAACTGATGCCCTCATATAATGCCTCAAACAAGATTCTATCACTTGTGTATCAATATCCAGGTCAGTCTTTTCTAGTACTATGTGTGACTTTATAATGTGTCCTAGGCTACGCTTTGCCCAGTGATTTCATCCTTAGCCTCAAATATTACATCAATCTTTGCTTTTTCCCATCATTTTGACAGGATATTCCAGCTTGCCATATGCCCAAGGCTGCTCCATCTCTGTTTGTTTACAAGGTCTTCTTTTCCTTCAACACATATCCTTCCCCAGTTCTACAGGGTAGATGTAAGGCAAAGGCTTTAGGATAAAATGGTTTGTTGATATTTTTGGTGCTAAGGCAAATGATGTATTTTTAATTTCAAATTCCTATTGTCATTGCTGGTATATAGAGAAGCAATGTAGATTCTTCACTTTTTATAACAATATGCTAAGTTACAGTTCACTTTCTAGATTCTCTGCTCTTGAAAGAAAAACTTCCTATACTTCAGACTCACAAAAGCTAACTATAATCCAATCTCAATCAATCCCTGTAAATTTGCTTCTTTAACCACACTTCTGAAAACCACTTACTGGTGACATCATCAGCTGGCTGAGGGCCAGGAAATCAGCAATGGCTGACTTTTAGAGACACTTCCCGAGTTGCTGCATGTGTGCTAAGTTGCTTCAGTTGTGTCTAACTCTTTGCACCCCCATGGACTGTAGCCTACCAGGATCCGCTGACCATGGGATTCTCCAGGCAAGAATACTGGAATGGGTTACTAAAGATCAACTAATTCTGAATCACTCCCAGTTCTGAAGTCCAACGGTTTTGCTGTTATAATCCTTGTCATATTGGTTTTATTGAATATGAATTTTGCTTCAGTTCAGTAGCTCAGTCGTGTCCAACTATTTGCGACCCCATGAACTGCACCACGGCAGGCCTCCCTGTCCATCACCAACTCCCGGAGTCCACCCAAAACCATGTCCATTGTGTCGGTGATGCCCTTCAACCATCTTATCCTCTGTCATCCCCTTTTCCTCCTGCCCTCAATCTTTCCCTGCATCAGGGTCGTCTCCAATGAGTCAGCTCTTCACATCAGGTGGCCAAAGGATTGGAGTTTCAGCTTCAGCATCTGTCCTTCAATGAACACCCAGGACTGATCTCCTTTAGGATGGACTAGTTGGATCTCCTTGCAGTCCAAGGGACTCTCAAGAGTCTTCCAACACCACAGTTCAAAAGCATCAATTCTTCTGCACTCAGCTTTCTTTATAGTCCAACTCTCACATCCATACATGACTACTGGAAAAACCATAGCCTTGACTAGATGGACCTTTGTTGGCAAAGTAATGTCTCTGCATTACAATATGCTGTCTATGTTGGTCATAACTTTCCTTCCAAGGAGCAAGCGTCTTTTAATTTCATGGCTGAAATCACCATCCACAGTGATTTTGGAGCCCAGAAAAATAAAGTCAGTCACTGTTTCCACTGCTTCCCCATCTGTTTGCCATGAAGTGATGGGACCAGATGCCATGATCTTAGTTTTCTGAATGTTGAGCTTTAAGCCAACTTTTTCACATTCCTCTTTCACTTTCATCAACAGGCTCTAAGTTCTTCACTTTCTGCCATAAGGGTGGTGTCATCTGCATATCTGAGGTTATTGATATTTCTCCTGGAAATCTTGATTCTAGCTTGTACTTCATCCAGCCCAGCGTTTCTCATGATGTACTCTGTATATAAGTTCAACAAGCAGGGTGACAATATATAGCCTCAATGTACTCCTTATCCTATTTGGAACCAGTCTGTTGTTCCATGTCCAGTTCTAACTGTTGCTTCCTGACCTGCATACAGGTTTCTCAACAGGCAGGTCAGGTGGTCTGGTAGTCCCTTCTCTTTCAGAATTTTCCACAGTTTATTGTGATCCACACAGTCAAAGGCTTTGGCATAATCAATAAAGCAGAAATAGATGTTTTTCTGGAACTCTCTTGCTTTTTCAATGATCCAGTGAATGTTGGCCATTTGATCTCTGGTTCCTCTGCCTTTTCTAAAACCAGCTTGAACATCTGGAAGTTCACAGTTCACGTATTGCTGAAACCTGGCTTGGAGAATTTTGAGCATTACTTTACTAGTGTGTGAGATGCGTGCAATGGTGCAATGGTTTGAGCATTCTTTGGGATTGCCTTTCTTTGGGATTGGAATGAAAACTGACCTTTTCCAGTCCTGTGGCCACTGCTGAGTTTTCCAAATTTGCTGACATATTGATTGCAGCACTTTCACAGCATCATCTTTCAGGATCTGAATCAGCTCAACTGGAATTCCATCACCTCCACTAGCTTTGTTCGTAGTGATGCTTCCTAAGGCCCACTTGACTTCACATTCCAGGATGTCTGGCTCTAGGTGAGGGATCATACCTTTGTGATTATCTGGGTCGTGAAGATCTTTTTTGTACAGTTCTTCTGTGTATTCTTGCCACCTCTTCCTAATATCTTCTGCTTCTGTTAGGTCCATCCCATTTCTGTCCTTTATTGAGCCCATCTTTGCAAGAAATGTTCCCTTGGTATCTCTAATTTTCTTGAAGTGATCTCTAGTCTTTCCCATTCTGTAGTTTTCCTCTATTTTTTTGCACTGATCACTGAGGAAGGCTTTCTTATCTCTCCTTGCTATTCTTTTTTTTTTTTTTTTAATTTTTTATTAGTTGGAGGCTAATTACTTCACAACATTTCAGTGGGTTTTGTCATACATTGATATGAATCAGCCATAGATTTACACGTATTCCCCATCCCGATTCCCCCTCCCACCTCCCTCTCCACCCGATTCCTCTGGGTCTTCCCAGTGCACCAGGCCCGAGCACTTGTCTCATGCATCCCACCTGGGCTGGGGATCTGTTTCACCATAGATAGTATACATGCTGTTCTTTTGAAATATCCCACCCTCACATTCTCCCACAGAGTTCAATAGTCTGTTCTGTATTTCTGTGTCTCTTTTTCTGTTTTGCATATAGGGTTATCGTTACCATCTTTCTAAATTCCATATATATGTGTTAGTATGCTGTAATGTTCTTTATCTTTCTGGCTTACTTCACTCTGTATAATGGGCTCCAGTTTCATCCATCTCATTAGAACTGGTTCAAATGAATTCTTTTTAACGGCTGAGTAATATTCCATGGTGTATATGTACCACAGCTTCCTTATCCATTCATCTGCTGATGGGCATCTAGGTTGCTTCCATGTCCTGGCTATTATAAACAGTGCTGCGATGAACATTGGGGTGCACGTGTCTCTTTCAGATCTGGTTTCCTCAGTGTGTATGCCCAGAAGTTCTCCTTGCTATTCTTTGGAACTCTGCCTTAAAAGTCCATTTTGGGGACTAGGTATGGAAAAAATTTGTAATACATTTCTTTCTGAGGAACATTATAATAAGATGCCACTCCTGTATTCTTGCCTGGAGAATTCCCAGTGACAGAGGAGCCTGGCAGGCTACAGTCCATGGGGTCACAACGAGTTGGACATGACTGAACAACTAAACACAGCATGATGAGATGCCAATATTTGCACTTATTGATCTTTCCAGGCACTTTCACCTTTGATAGTAATCCTTTTTTATTTTGCTTATATGATGTCCAAAATTTGGAAGCAAAATTTTACTGAAGTCAGTCACCTGAGTTTATATTTTTACAAATAATTTCTAACATTGGTATTCTTTCAAGCAAAATCATTTGTGAAAATATTAATTCTCAGTCTAACTGATAAAAGGTAAGCCTCCACAGTAGTTAACTGGCCAACAGAGCCATCAGCTTTGAAAGTACTACAAGTTTAACAGCAATATTGTAGTAAAATAAAAGGCAGCATCTTAACCTTGAAACTTTGGGGCTAACAAGGGAAATCAAATCAAAATAAGCATTTCTAAATGTCTATCAGTCCTCTATTCAGCAAGACAGCAGATCAGTTAATTAAAGAAATTGGCATCCTGCGTAAAAGAATAGTTTTTGCAACATATGTAGCAAAAGCACATCCTAAATATGAGACCAATTTTGAGTGTGACATAAATTTTCATTTCCACTGCAGATTCCTTGCCTTTCATACCACCAACAACTTGCATTAGGGTGCTTGAAATTAATTTGTTGGGCTGGAATTATAGTTGTTGCTGTTATTATGTATAGTTTCTGTTTTCATATAACTAACACAGGTCCTACAAAGAGATGGAATAAATCATGGTGGCCATGGTATGACTTAAAGAGTTGATGAGACAGCCTTATTCTAGCACACATATTTCTTCTTTTCTTCCCTAGATGCCATTCTGGTTAAATTCTGTCTTTTAGAAGGGTTGTGGGTAGGGTGCAATGGAAGATAGATGTGGACTAACCCCTCCAAAATCTAATGATGAAATGCAGTAAAAGATTAAACAGAATCTACATCATTAAGACCAATTATTCTTTCTTCCCCCCAGGGAGTATAGTAGATTTTTATTGAAACACAATAAACCCCTGTTTTCTGAGGACAGACAGATTACTGGGTCTTCTCTGAGGCTTAGGATGGATAACCATAGTTTCCTGGGTGGGGACGGCAATGGCAGAGGATGGTTAGGAAAAAAATTAGGCACATGTGCAGAATCATCAGTCTTAAGAAGAAACAGCTACTAAGTCTGATCCTGACCAGTAGTGGATTTAGATTTGGAAGACAAGGGAGGGTTAGTTCTAGTTCCAACAACATGAACCTCAGGAACAGAAGGAAAGAGGCAACTTTGCCTACTTACTAATTCTTTCTCAAACAACCTTGTCTTTAAGGAGTGTAAGGTTTAGCCATTCTAAAGTGCCAACATGCAACAAATGCAATACTAGACAAGAAAACACATATTTTTCAAGGAAAGAGAGGAAAATTATTACCAAAAGAAGTCTTTCTGACTTTCACAGATGTCTCTACCTGTTCCTGAAACCACTGGAACGAAAGTTGAGAAGCATCTGTTGTTGTCTTGTCATCTCTGCTGATTTTCCAGCTGCTCCAGATACGCCCAACATCATTTATGTCTCATATTCAGAGGTTTCCCTAGGCCAAGAGAGGCTCCTTGAACCTGCTTTGAAGACCCTCACAATGAGCAGCTGGAAGACCACCACTGAGAATGAAGAAATTGGCTCTACCATAATTATTTTTTATTCTAGCTTTTAAAAATGTTAGCATTTTATTTTATTTTAGCATTTAAAAAACACACCTAACTTATTAGGTTTCCTCATTCAATGGTAAAGCAAACCAGGTAAGATATTTTTATCCATCCATGGATGTCCTTCAGTGATTTATTTTCCTATTTAAAATGACCACTGATGTATATTGTAACCTGAATTGCGTGGGAGCTACTTATAGTAATATCTCCACTCACACTCCATAGTTAAATTTACCTTCATTGAGGATTTTTAATTAGCCATCTGTTTCATGTTATTGCAGCAGCAGCACTGCCAGAAGTATAACAACTGCCATTTATTTAGAAATAACCATGGATCAGAACCAGAACTAAAGTCTAATTCTATGTCATCCAACTCTTACATAAAATGGCAGTTAAGAGAGCCCCTCGGACTGCAAGGAGATCCAACCAGTCCATCCTAAAGGAGATCAGTCCTGGGTGTTCATTGGAAGGACTGATGTTGGAGCTGAAACTCCAATTATTGACCACCTGATGCAAAGAACTGACTCATTTGAAAAGACCCTGATGCAGGGAAAGATTGAGGGCAGGAGGAGAAGGGGACGACAGAGGATGAGATGGCTGGATGGCATCATTGACTCAATGGATATGGGTTTGGGTGGACTCCGGGAGTTGGTGATGGACAGGGAGGCCTGGCATGCTGCGGTTCATGGGGCCGCAAAGAGTCGGACACGACTGAGCGACTGAACTGAACTGAAAATTGTCCTTATTTGACAGAAGAGAAAGCCAAAGTGAAAAGAGTCTCCATAATCTGTACTAGGTCACATAGATAACTAGTGGCAAAAATTCAATCCTCATGACACTACAATTTACAAGTAAGGACACTGAGGCACAGAAAAACCAGAAGCAAGGGGATGCAATAAGTGACAAACTGGAAATCAGATCTGTCAGAGCCTTCAAAGAACATGTTCTTCCTTTTGTATCATTTATCTTTCATTGTGTTTTGTTTCTCTGCCCTCTCTGAAGGATAGGAAGAGGAAACAAAGTTTGTAAATTAAGTCATTTTGAAGTGTTCTGGAAAGTTCTGATTTTATGAATAGGCATAATTCTATGCCTGAGCCCACATTTTAGAAAGAACATCTCAGATATGAGCTGCTGGCTTGGTAGTGGACTTGAGCATACATTACCTGGTGACCTCAGTGTTACTAGTTAATCACTGACATATGAGCCTATACAAAGTTACCCTTCTTTTCAATTTTTTGTTGAAGTATTGTTGATATATAACATTGTATTATTTTCAGGTATACAGAATATATATTATTTTTCAGAATCTTTTTGATTATATTAATAGTTATTTTATTGTAAAATATCAAACATAGTTCCCTGTGCTATACAGTAAGTCCTTATTGCTTATCTACTTTATATATAGTAGTGTGTATCTGTTAATCCCAAATTCCTAATTTAACCCCGTTTTACTCCTTTGGTAACCATAAATTTTTTTTACTAATATTAGTCATAAAAAGAGAATGAGATAATGCCATTTGCAGCATCATTGATGAACATAGAGATTATTGGACTAAGTGAAGTCCGAGAAAGACGAATATCACGCGCAGTAGTGTCTGACTCTATGCGACCCATGGACTGTAGCCTTACCAGGCTCTCCTCTGTTTATGGATTCTCCAGGCAAGAATACTGGAGTGGGTAGCCATTCCCTTCTCCAGGGGATCTTCCAAACCCAGGGATTGAACCCGGGTCTCCTGCATTGCAGGCAGATTCTTTATTGTCTGAGCCACCAGGGAAGCCCCTTATCACGTGATGTGCTATGCTTAGTCACTCAGTTGTGTCCAACTCTTTGTGACTGCACGGACTATAGCCTGCCAGTCTCCTCTGTTCATGTTGATTCTCCAGGCAAGAACACTGCAGTGGGTTGCTATGACACTTATTTGTTGGACTTATTTATAAAACAAAGTTACTCTTATATAGGACAGAGTCAATTACCAGTAACTTCTTCAGAAATCAAAGTTGTTGATGATAGAAGAAATTGTGAAATGAGTTTCACTGGAAAGCATTGCAAGGGTTCTGTTTAATTTCTGAGCTCACATTTGGGCTGTGGGAAGGAATTCAAAAAGAAAATGCAGACAATAGGAAAGCTGCTTCACTTTGATCGCTTTCAGCTGGAAACAGGTTAGTGTTCACCCACATCAAGGCTGTGCTTGGACTGGCTGTCTGATGTACGGTTATATCCTACAAAGTGGTCTTGCAGGTTTGCATTCTCCTCCTTCAATGACTTTCATATCAAAGCAGCTTTATTTCCAAGTTACCATAATGGGACTCAGCCTAATAGTTTTCCAAGCTCTCGTTGATCCTTGGTGTGGAATAAATGTGCACACTGCCTCATTAATCCTCTCCACAGTCCTCGGAGAAAAGTGGCAAGCAATATCCCATCCATTTTGCAGTAGAGGAAAGAAAGGCGAAGTAAATTGCTTACGGTGCATCTGTGCCCAGCCTTCTGGACATTTCCATCTGGATATCCTGCTGGCTTGTCAAACTCAACTTACCCCAAATTGAACTCATTCTCTTCCACTTTCCAAAACACATCTCTCTTTCTGGGCATTGTGTCTTGGTTAATGGCACTGCTATCCACACAGTTCCCCTGGTGGAAGCCTCTGAGTCATCTTTGATTTCTCTCACTTCCTATATGCAATCAGTTATGAAATTTCTTTCTTTTTCCTCTGAAATAGCTCTCCAATTCAACCATTCTCTTCACACAACCCTGACCCAATCTCTTACTCTATCTTGTGTCAGATCATTGCTTATCCAGATGCCTAGAAGTAATCCTTACTAATATATCCAATTTAAGTTTTTCAATTTGTTTATACTGTCTTCAAAAAAATTAATCTTTGTGAAACCAAAGTATTATTTTATTTCTTGCTCTAGAAGCTGTGATGGTTGCACATGGCCAATAAACGTGGTCCTGACTCTTTTCCTCATCAGTATCTTATAAAATTGGGCACAACCTCACTCTGAGAACTTGGCTCCCACTTTTTGTTACCTGTTGTTGTTTATCTATTTTATATATATTAGTGTGTGTCTGTTAATCTCAAATTCTGTTACCTTGTGTCCCCTACTTTAGGCACAAGGCCATATCACTATTCTCCAAGTGCTTTTGCTCATCTCCTAACTTTAGTTCATCATGAGATTGCCTTAATTTCACCTGATTCAACAAATTTCTGATTAAACTCTCCCTCTTTTGAGTCTTTGTAACAGTTTGTTACCATTTGCTATATCTTGTTTTACAGTTAATTACCAGTATTTCTCTCAAAATAGTCTGCAGGTTCCTTGAGGACAAAGTCCGTATTTATGTATTTCTTAAATATTAGTACTTCGCATAGTGCTGGGGACTTACTTGATGATAAAATCTTTTTGTATACAAATTTAAAAACAATAAAGAACTTATTTTAGAAAAAAAACAATATATTTAATAGCCACAATAACTAATATAGGTACTACTGCTGATCCCTAACTTACAGACAGACAGACTGAGACCTAGAGAAGTAAAAAGACTTCTCTATGTCCTGTCTAGCATGAGAGCCAAGACTTATAATACCCAGAATAACCATCTGAAAGCCCTAATTTTATTTCACTGTGCTAGGCTACACATAAGCAGAAGTGTAGTTGGAAATGTGGGCTGAATGCACAATTTTGATAAAACAAGCATTTCTGATTACTACAACATGCTAGCTGTTGTTCATCTTGAGAGGTCATCAACATCCAAGGGATGGTCCTGCATTCCTGGTTGTTTTCTTTGTCTGAGAGTAAGAACATGAACATCTTAGGAACAGGGACTCTGTCATGTTCGTGTTTGGAGCAACCATAGCACCAGTATGGACTTGAATATAAATGATGTTTAAAAAGTACTGATTGTATAATGGAATCTAGCCAAAGAACTTTGTTATCCTTGGCTATTTTCTCTTGTAATCCCCAGCCATCACAACATGTTGCCAAATATTTATGAAAAAAATGTGTATACACCTTGGTTGGTTTTTTTTAATGTTACAATACACAGTTCTCCTTCATTCTTTCTCAGAGAAAAATCACTATTGTTATGTGGGTAGAGTAGTTTTCCCATATACATCTATATATTTCTCACCATGTATATCTGACCATAGAGCAGTTTCCTGTGTGTTTCAAAGTTAATATCATGATACACGTGTCCTTTTGCAACATCTTTATAATCATAAAATAATATGTAATTTAAGTTCTTTTCTATTGTATTACAACTTTTTATCTCTCAATCTACTCCTTGGAAATACAATGCTTTATTGATAATAATAGCTACAATATATTTAGGGTGTATTAAGGGTCCTAGCACTGTTCAAAATGCTATGGAACCCTCAATAGAATCTAATAAAAATGAGAAAATCTGGTCAGAATTTTTCCTGGTATCAAGTTTTGAAGAAAATGAGATCCAATAAGAATCTGGACTGAAAGTCCATAAATACTCAATGGAGGGAAGGCTGAAAAACAGAAAATCGGTCCTCTGATTACAAATGCCATCTAGTTTTCTCTTTGGTCCAGCCCATAGCAAGACTCTAGACTCCTCGATCTGAGTGCCTTACTTTTTGATTTTCTTTTTTTTATTTAAATTTCTTCTGTATTCTTGCCTAAGGAATTTTTTTTCCATTTATTTTTATTAGTTGGAGGCTAATTACTTTAGAATATTGTAGTGGTTTTTGCCATACATTGACATGAATCAGCCATGGATTTATATGTATTCCCCATCCCGATCCCCCCTCCCACCACCCTCCCCACCCGATCCCTCTGGGTCTTCCCAGTGCACCAGGCCCGAGCACTTGTCTCATGCATCCAACCTGGGCTGGTGATCTGTTTCACCCTAGATAATATACATGTTTCGATGCTGTTCTCTCAACACATCCCACCCTTGCCTTCTCCCACAGAGTCCAAAAGTCTGTTCTGTACATCTGTGTCTCTTTTTCTGTTTTTTTTTTTTTTTTCATTTATTTTTATTAGTTGGAGGCTAATTACTTTTCAATATTGTAGTGGTTTTTGCCATACATTGACATGAATCAGCTATGGATTTACATGTATTCCCCATCCTGATCCCCCCTCCCACCTCCCTCTTTACCCGATCCCTCTTGGTCTTCCCAGTGCACCAGGCCTGAGCATTTGTCTCATGCATCCAACCTCGGCTGGTGATCTGTTTCACCTTTGATAATATACATGTTTTGATGCTGTTCTCTCGAAACATCCCACCCTCGCCTTCTCCCATATAGTCCAAAAGTCTGTTCTGTACATCTATGTCTCTTTTTCTGTTTTGCATATAGGGTTATCGTTACCATCTTTCTAAATTCCATATATATGCATTAGTATACTGTATTGGTCTTTATCTTTCTGGCTTACTTCACTCTGTATAATGGGCTCCAGTTTCATCCATCTCATCAGAACTGATTCAAATGAATTCTTTTTAATGGCTGAGTAATATTCCATGGTGTATATGTACCACAGCTTCCTTATCCATTCGTCTGCTGATGGACATCTAGGTTGCTTCCATGTCCTGGCTATTATAAACAGTGCTGCGATGAACATTGGGGTGCACGTGTCTCTTTCAATTCTGGTTTCCTCGGTGTGTATGCCCAGAAGTGGGATTGCTGGGTCATATTGGCCTAAGGAATTTAACATGTTGTTTCACAGATGCTTATATTGTCCTTAGTGTGGTCCTCCAAGTATTAAATAATATGTAAATTTTTCATATGTAATTCTCATCATGTAAATGTCTCCTCAGCAGACTCTATGCAGTTATTATTAGAGATAAAGAAAATTAGCAGTAAATACTTGCTAACAGATTTGGATTGAAATGGATTCTAGTTGTCTACCCCTTCTGGGGAAGAGCAGATCTCTGACAGGAGAACCCTATGGATACAAATAGGATACTCATTCTCCTTGTGGGCAAAAAAAGGACTGAGATCATAGCTTCTACTGCCCAAGTGTGAGGTAATAAGTTGGAGCATGTGGAATAAGGTTTAGTTATGAACTCTGTGTAAGTAGGTTTACAAGATGAAATGTACAGTCACACAGGGCTTAAATGAACTTCTTTCATTGTTTCCTTATTCAGTATTATGAGCACACTCACTTTATTGTCTAGCTTCCACCTAAATACCTCTAATAAAAGGGAACTCATTATACTCTAAGATAGCCTGTTTCATTTTGGACAGCTCATTGTTGTAGGATAAAAGGATCATTGGGCCTATTTCCAAGGGCTGTAGGAACAAGATGACTTTCTCAGATGTTTGGAGGCTGAAGTTTATATCAGGTATTAATAATAAAGTTCTAGGAAGAGTGATGCAGAAGCAAATTGTGTTATCCTTGAAGTTATATAAAGTTGACTGTGTTCTGGTATCATCACAGTCCTGGGAAGCCTAAAGTAATCTTCCCTTCAAACTCCATTGCATAATAATGTACAGTGTTCTCAAATTCTATTGCTTGCTAGATTATGCTGAAAAAGGCCAGCTGTGGCGATAATTGATGACAAATAGACTTTCAAAGATGTATTTAAGAAACTAGAATTATTTAGTCTTGGACAAGAGGAGATTAAAAGAGGGCAGGGATGGTGTTTAGTTATAGGTTCACAATTCCTTAACCACATGTTCCCCCCAGATCACTGAAAAAGAAGTATTTTGTAACTCATTTTATGCAAAAATCTGACTGAACTGAGGTGATGTTATTTATAGTCTCTGTCCCACTTGGTATGCATATTCATGTTTTGTTGCGAAAATACTTATGTGTTTGCTAATAGAATACTGCTCTATGTCCTACTGGTGGCATTAGGTAACAGAATATATGCATCATCTTATGTCTCTAAATTTTGAAAATGTGTGAATTTCCCCCGCCTATAGAATGTGGAAGGTCATTTCCATATTTAGCTTTTTGAGGATGGACTTCTTCCTATTTTCCTAAATTTGAGATACACTGATATTGCAAAAGTAAGATCCTCAAAAGGAAACGCCCTGTTCATCACCAACTCCCAGTTTACCCAAACTCACGTCCATCGAGTTGGTGATGCCGTCCAGCCATCTCATCGTCTGTCGTCCCCTTCTCCTCCTGCCCCCAATTCCTCCCAGCATCAGGGTCTTTTCCAATGAGTCAACTCTTCGCATGAGGTGGCCAAAGTATTGGAGTTTCAGCTTCAGCATCAGTCCTTCAATGAACACCCAGGACTGATCTCCTTTAGAATGGACTGGTGGATCTCCTTGCAGTCCAAGGGACTCTCAAGAGTCTTCTCCAACACCACAGTTCAAAACATCAATTCTTCACCACTCAGCTTTCTTCACAGTCCAACTCTCACACCCTTACATGACCACTGGAAAAACCATAGCCTTGACTAAACAGACCTTTGTTGGCAAAGTAATGTCTCTGCTTTTTAATATGCTGTCTAGGTTGGTCATAACTTGCCTTACAAGGAGTAAGCGTCTTTTAATTTCATGGCTGCAGTCACCATCTGCAGTGATTTTGGAGCCCCAAAAAATAAAGTCAGCCACTGTTTCCACTGTTTCCCCATATATTTCCCATGAAGTGATGGGACCAGATGCCATGGTCTTAGTTGTCTGAATGTTGAGCTTTAAGCCAACTTTTTCACTCTCCTCTTTCACTTTCATCAAGAGGCTTTTTAGTTCATCTTCACTTTCTGCCATAAGGGTGGTGTCATCTGCATATCTGAGGTTATTGATATTTCTCCCGGCAATCTTGATTCCAGCTTGTGCTTCCTCCAGCCCAGCATTTCTCATGATGTACTCTGCATATAAGTTAAATAAGCAGGGTGACAATATACAGCCTTGATGTACTCCTTTTCCTATTTGGAACCAGTCGGTTGTTCCATGTCCAGTTCTAACTGTTGCTTCCTGACCTGTATACAGGTTTCTCAACAGGCAGGTCAGGTGGTCTGGTATGCCTATCTCTTTCAGAATTTTCCACAGTTTATTGTGATCCACAAAGTCAAAGGCTTTGGCATAGTCAATAAAGCAGAAATAGATGTTTTTCTGGAACTCTGTTGCTTTTTCGATGATCCAGTGGATGTTGGCAATTTGACCTCTGGTTCCTCTGCCTTTTCTAAAACCAGCTTGAACATCTGGAAGATCATGGTTTATGTATTGCTGACACCTGGCTTGGAGAATTTTGAGCATTACTTTACTAGCATGCGAGATGAATGCAATTGTGCATTGGTCAGCAGTGTACAAATCATTTCTGTCTCTGTGAAAACATGAGGGATGAGGATTAAGTATTAATACTAACAGACTGTGTGGCTGTTTTTGGTTAAACCAATAATAGCCAACAAAAGGCAATGAAGCTGAACCTCTCCAAAGAGAAGAGTAGGCTGTCCCATCTACACACAAAACAAAATTAGGTTGTAGTTTTCTCAGGCAAGAAGAGATTGGTGGGTAAGAAAAAATGTTTTCAGGAAACTAACTGGAGAAAAAATGTATCAGATTAAAAAGTCAGGGAGGTAGAAATTGTATTCTGTCTTTCCCCTTCCTTCAGCTTTTCAGTGACACTGCCTCAGTGCCCTTCTCCTTCCATCACTAGTGTCTTCACAGTTCTTCTAGCTTCTTCTACCTGCTGCTGACTCCTAAAGTCATTGCAAGATGTTTCAGTTTTTTGTTATAGCAGCACTTCTGGGAACCAATTTCTGTTCACTTATTTATGTGTAACAAATCACCGTAAATTTTAGTGGCTTAAGATGCAACTATCACTTAATTTGTGCATGAATACATGGGTCAGGAATTTTGGAAGGGCTTGGCTGGATTATTCTTATTTTCCATATGGTATTGTCTGAGGTCACTTGCTATTCAAGTTATGGCTGGTATTATCTAGAGATTCAAAATGACAGCTGGAAGGCTAGGCTCAGCTGCTTCTCTTGCTTTTCACATAGTCTAAGGGCTTCTCTGTGTGACTCATCCAGAGGAGTTGTTGAACTTTTTACATGATATCTTATGCCTCTGAGATTTAAAACTGGCACATGTTTATTTTTCACATTATTCTGATGATCAAAGAAGTTATAAGAAACACTGCAGGTTGAAAGGACTGGAACACAGACAACCACTCACCTCCACTGTGGAAGGATTGTAAAAACATTTCCGGCCATTTTCAGTCTACAACATGTAGATTACTCTACCTTTTATAACTCCTTAATTTGGATGCTTAATTTATTTATTTTCAGCCATTTTTTTCCTATTAGAAGAATCAAACCCCTTTTACTGCATTGCAAAAGCTGTGTAAAAAAAAAAAAAACAGTATAAAATTGTTTTGTTATCATTTAGATCTAAATATCTTAGTTATAATTTCTTATTTCACTCAGTAGCTATTTGAAATGTCTTTAAACTTTTTCAGATACATGGAGTATTTGTTGAGCATTTTTATTTCCTTCTAAGTTAATTTTGAGGTAGTGAGGATTCTGGGCTTCCCAGGTAGAGGTAGTATTAAAGAACCTGCCTGCCAATGCAGGAGACTTAAGAGATGTGTGTTCGATCCATAGGTCGGGAAGATACCTTGGTGAAGGAAATGGCAACCCACTCCAGTATTCTTGCCTGGAGAATGCCATGGACAGAGGAGCCTGGTGGGCTACAGTCCATAAGGTGGCAAAGAGTTGGACATGACTGAAGTAACTTTGCACATACACATGGGATTGTACATGACAATGACTATCTGAAATTTTCTTGATAGTTGGTTTTGTCAGGACTTACATTGTCAGTTTTAAAATTTTCAATGTGTTTGTTGTTGTTGTTGTTCAATCGCTAAATTGTGTCTGACTCTTTACAACCAACACCATGGACTGCAGCATGCCAGGCTTCACTGTCCTTCACTATCTCCCAGAGTTTGCTCCAATTCATGTCCAAAATTCAATACGCAGAATTATGCATATTTTCCTTTATTATAGCGAGCAGAATCTCTCTCATATTCTGTCTTTGTGATAAAATTCTTACCTATGATGAGAGGTTCTCAGTCTCAACCTCTCAGGTATTGTACAAACTGTATTGACTGTGGGCTTTCCTTGTAGCTCAGTGGTAAAGAATCCGCTTGCTAATACATTAGATGTGAGTTAAATCCCTGGGTCGGTAAGATCCCCTGGAGAAGGAAATGGCAAGCCACTCCGGTATTCTTGCCTCTCCATGAACAGAGGCGGCTGGTGGGCTACAGTCCATGGAGCAGCAAAAGAGCCAGACATGACTTAGCAAATAAGCAACAAACAGCAACAGTATTGACTATAAAAGAGCCTTGTATTTATTCATCACAAAATGAAGTACATACTAAATTTAACTTACTAATATAATAAAAAAAAAGTTCTTTTAAATCTTAAGGTGGATTTTAAAAAGCAAAGAGTCAGTTGTTTAACTTTTCTATGTCTTTATTGCCTTATTAAAAATAGGAACAATACCTTCTGTGTAGGGTTTGTGGTGAGAACTAAATGAGACAAGTAGAATGTCTGTTACCTAGAAAGTGATCAGTAAATTTTGTCTTTGACCTGAACAGAAAGTGTGTTTCATTGTGAAAATAAGTTCAGTTCAGTCGCTCAGTCATGTCCTACTCTTTGCAACCCCATGGACTGCAGCACACCAGGCTTCCCTGTCCATCACTAACTCCTGGAGCTTGCTCAAACTCATGTCCATTGAATCGGTGATACCATCTAACCATCTCATCCTCTGTCGTCCCCTTCTCCTCCTGCCTTCAATCTTTCCCAGCATCAGGGTCTTTTCCAATGAGTCAGTTCTTCACATCAGGTGGCCAAAGTGTTGGAGTTTCAGCTTCAACATCAGTCCTTCCAGTGAACACCCAGGACTGATCTCCTTTAGGATGGACTGATTGGATCTCCTTGCAGTCCAAGGGACTCTCAAGAGTCTTCTCCAACACCACAGTTCAAAAGCATCAATTCTTCGGCACTCAGCTTTCTTTATAGTCCAACTCTCACACCCATACATGACTACTGGAAAAACCATAGCTTTGACTAGATGGACCACTGTTGGCAAAGTAATTTCTCTGCTTTTTAATATGCTGTCTAGGTTGGCCATAGCTTTTCTTCCAAGGAGCAAGCAACTTTTAATTTCATGGCTGCAGTCACCATCTGCAGTGATTTTGGAGTCCAAAAATAAAGTCTGCCACTGTTTCCATTGTTTTCCCACCGATTTGCCATGAAGTGATGGGACCAAATGCCATGATTTTTGTTTTCTGAATGTTGAATTTTTTTTCCCATTTATTTTTATTAGTTGGAGGCTAATTACTTTATGATATTGTAGTGGTTTTTGCCATACATTGACATGAATCAGCCATGGATTTACATGTATTCCCTATCCCAATCCCCCCGCCCACCTCCCTCATTTTAAGCCAACTTTTTCACTCTCTTCTTTCACTTTCATCAACAGGCTCTTTAGTTTTTCTTCACTTTCTGCCATTAGGGTGGTGTCATCTGTGTGTCTAAGGTGAAATTAATCTTTTTGTGAAATAGACTTAAGACTATTGTGAAAATAGTCTTATGATTATTGGATATTTCTTCAAATGTCAGATTGAAAAAAAAATGAATGAAATATTTGCAGCAATATGGAAGGACCTGGAGATTATCATACTAAGTGAAATAAGTTGGAGAGAGAAAGACAAATACATTATATTACTTACATATGGAAACTAAAAAAAAAAATGATACAAATGAGCTTATTTTCAGAATGGTAACAGACTCACAAGAGAAAGAAATTATGGTTACCAGGGTGGGTGGGAGAAGGATAGATTGGAGTTTGAGATTGATATTGACGCACTACTATATTTAAAATAGATAACCAGCAAGGACCTACTATACAGCACAGAGAATTCTGCTCAGTATACTATAATAACCTAAATGGAAAATGAATTTGAAAAAGAATAGATACACCTGTATGGATAACTGAATCACTTTGCCATATACCTGGAACGCTCATAACATTGTTATTCAAGTATACTCCATTGTTAAAAATTTTAAAAGACAAAAAAGAAAAAATGATATAGTCCCTTCAATTAAATATATTCATAATTCTAACTATGTTTTTCAACCAAGCATCAAGATCAGGAGGCATGTGGTTGACCTCCTACCATATTCTGTGCATATGAAGCACGATGTGAAACGGGTTCAAGGGAAACCTTCCATTACTGTGCTTTCTCTCCAGGCTGCGTGTACAGTTCCATTGTCCAATACTGATGCTTTTTCAGCCTCCATCACAGCTCAGAAAATACTTGCTTGGAATCAACTCTTTAATATAGTAAGTGTTTTAAGAGTATAACAGAAAGTTTTTTGTATATATACTGCCCATATACCAGGAACAAATTCATATCAGTAGTCATGTGTAGTTGTAAAGCTGTGTCTGTCATCATGAACAGAGTGGTAGTCCCTGCTCACCTGTATTGAATACCCCTGACATTGTGTTATCTCTGGCAGTATCCTTTGAAAAACAAGCCCATAGCTGTTTCTTTTTTTTGTACACAGTATTCATCTTTAATTTTATTCTCAGTTTGGCTATCTTCTTGGCAGAACAGCCCCTTAAATTTGTATTTTCTAGAAATGGGGACACTTTGAATGACGCTTCTCTATTTTTAGTCTTCTTTGTCATGAAGTGAATGAACTTGATACTAGAAAACATTATTTTGTACACATTCTGAGAAAAGATCAATTTACTTGCTGGGAAAGACACTGTTTTGTCTTAGAATGATCTGTGAATTTCAGTGGCTTCAGAATGCTACTTGATATGTTTTCTGCAGACAGTGCCACAGTGTAAAAGGGTACAATGGATTACTCATCCAGATAAAGTCAGACTTTCTGATTATCACCATTTCAATTTTTATTTGTACTTTCCTTTTGTGCATCTGTGTCTTCCTGTGGGGAATTGCCACAGTCACAGTTTATTGCCGTAATCACAGTTTTACTAACTTCGATAATATTTCACTTTTCTTCTCCCTTGAACTATAGTAATGCTACTATATCAATGAATCCCTTTTGAGACTTTGACACAAGTTTGAAAGTTTGAGATATAGTATAACATGATGGTGATAATCAATCATTCAAACTAAAGCACAAAATAATTAATATACAACTGACAAGAAAGTAGGTTTTAATCAAGAAGACCTATACCTCTACAGATCTTACAGTACCTGGAAAACATTTAGAAATATAAATATTATAAATAACTTAATGGAATTTGTGTAAAACATAAAATTTAGTTTTATGTTTTACACTTTTGAACTGAAAGCAAAATTTTTATATTTCTTAATAAATCTGTTACCAGTCTTTTTTATCTTTGTCACTTTGATGGGTGAAAGGTAATATTTCATTGCAAAACTAATTTATACATCCTAAATAATGAATGAAACTGAGCATCTTCTCAAGTATTCAGATCCATTTATATTTCCCTTTCTATGATCTGCTTGAAAAAAATTTTCTTCTATTGAGTTTTAATCCTCTTTTAAGAATCTTAAGGAAATCTTACCCTTCATCTATCACATGTGTTGGATATAACTATTCTCCAATTTTCAGTTGGCCTTATAGCTCCTTTTCCTAATGCATAAGTTTTAATTTAGATCTTTTCCCCTTTCTAAACTGGTTCTATTTGTGCACAGGTAATTATATGATCTTGGTTAAGTATAATCAAAATGACTCACTTTATAATGAACTTTCAAAGCTTTCAGAGTTACCTTGCTTTATGTCTCTGTAAAAACATATATTTGGAGATATGCTTTCCAATTCAACTTGTCTTTTTAATTAAATAATTTGCTTATCCCATGACAAACACCGTGATAATTTGATACACTTATGTATTCGAAGTGATTCTCTGTCTGCCCCTAATCTCAGCTGGTCTCTGGCATTCAAGAAAATCTTTCAAAATACTAGCTGAACCTAAACTAAATGAACAGTTCCTTTCAGAGACCACATATAACAAAAGAATACATTTTAACAAGAATAGTTTGGAGAAGTCACAAAAACAAAGTCACTAAGTAAAGAAACAGTTGTGTCTACATTAACCTACATAAACAGACTCCAAGGACAGAGACAGTCTGATTTCCAGACCTATTACATTATAATATCCCAGTTTTCAATAGGAGCATTATGCTAAACAGGAAAAAATTTTAAAAAGTCACATGCTATCTGATTCCATTTATTTAACATCATTGATATAAAGAAATTACAGAGATGGAGAACAAATTAATTACCGTCAAGGATAGGGATGGTGGGGGAGGAGATAGGTAAGATCTGTACCTACATCTCCTCAAGGTAGCATGAGGAGCCCTTTTGGTTCTGTTTCTTGTTTGTAAGGTGGTTATGTGAATCTACTCATGGGATTACATGACAGAGGAGTATACGCACACCATATACCAATACCAGTTTCCTTGTTTTGCTGTAATATTCTTATTCTAGAAGGTTGGGACAAACGAAGTAAAGAGTATGTGGGAACTGTCTGTAGTATTTCTATAACATTCTGTGAATCTATAATTAGTTCAAGTAAAAAGTTAAAAAATGAAAGCCTAAAACATTAAATTTAATGATTGGATATTGATAAGTAGAAAGTTATTAATTTTAGGACTAATGTCTATATCAAGTCTCCTTAATAAATTCTAAATGGAGCTAATTGCCTTTTTCATTTGGCTTTTTTGTAAGTTATAACTCATTCCTTCAAAATAATGATAATTTTTAACTTTTGCTTTCAGATATTAACCTTTTTCTTACTGAATTATTAACACATTTAGTACAGTGTTGGGTAGTACATGTAGTTCAGTTCAGTTCAGTCACTCAGTCATGTCTGACTCTTTGTGATCCCATTGACTGCAGCACGCCAGGCCTCCCTGTCCATCACCAACTCCTGGAGTCCACCCAAACTCATGTAAATTGAGTCGCTGATGCCACCCAACCATCTCATCCTCCGTTGTCCCCTTCTCTTCCTGCCTTCAATCTTTCCCAGCATAAGTGTCTTTTCAAATGAGTCAGTTCATCACATCAGGTGGCCAAAGTATTGGAGTTTCAGTTTCTTTTCTTTTTTTCTTTTTTCTTTTTTCCAGGTCAGGATTATTGAGGTATAATTTGCATTTAGTAAAATTTGCCCTTTTAAATTGTTCATGTCAATGAATTTCGAGTAATTTTTACAATTATGTATCTATTACCACAGCCAAGATAAAGATCACTTATATCAGCCCCCAAATTCCCTTGTACCCTTATATAGTGAACCCATTTCCCTCACCACCAGCTCCGGGCAACCACTAATCCCCTTTGTATCTCTATCAGTTCAGTCGCTCAGTTGTGTCCAACTCTTTGCGACCCCATGGACTGCAGCATGTCAGGCCTCCCTGTCCATTGCAAACTCCCCGAGTTTACTCAGACTCATGTCCATTGAGTTGGTGATGCCATCCAACCATCTCATCCTCTGTTGTCCCCTTCTCCTCCCACCTTCAATCTTTTCCAGCATCAGGATCTTTTCAAATGAATCAGTTCTTCCCATCAGGTGGTCAAAGTATTTGAGTTTCAGCTTCAACATCAGTCCTTCCAAAGAATAATCAGGATTGATTTTCTTGAGGATGGACTGGTTGTATCTCCTTGCAGTCCAAGGCCCTTATGGCAGAAAGTGAAAAAGAACTAAAGAGCCTCTTGATGAAAGTGAAAGAGGAGAGTGAAAAAGTTAGCTTAAAGCTCAACATTCAGGAAATTAAGATCATGGCATCCAGTCCCATCACTTCATGGCAAATAGATGAGGAAACAGTGGAAACAGTGGCAGACTTTATTTTTCTGGGCTCCAAAATCACTGCAGATGGTGACTGCAGCCATGAAATTCAAAGACACTTCCTCCTTGGAAGAAAAGCTATGACCAACCTAGAGAGCATATTAAAAAGCAGACATTACTTTGCCAACAAAGGTCTGTCTAGTCAAAGCCATGGTTTTTCCACTAGCCATGTATGGATGTGGGAGTTGGACTATAAAGAAGGCTGAGCACCAAAGAACTGATGCTTTTGAACTGTGGTGTTAGAGGAGACTCTTGAGAGTTTCAGCTTCAACATCAGTCCTTCCAGTGAACACCCAGGACTGATCTCCTTTAGGATGGACTGGTTGGATCTCCTTGCAGTCCCAGGGACTCTCAAGAGTCTTCTCCAACACCACAGTTCAAAAGCATCAATTCTTCAGCACTCAGTTTTCTTTATAGCCCAACTCTCACATTCATACGTGACCACTGGAAAAACCATAGCGTTGACTAGATGGACCACTGTTGGCAAAGTAATTTCTCTGGGTTTTAATATGTTGTCTAGGCTGGTCATAGCCTTTCTTCCAAGGAGCAAGAGTATTTTAATTTCATGCCTGCAGTCATCATCTGCAGTGATTTTAGAGTCTCCCCCCCTGCAAATAAACTCAGTCACCGTTTCCACTGTATCCCCATCTTTTTGCCATGAAGCGATGGGACAAGATGCCATGATTTTAGTTTTCTGAATGTTGAGCTTTAAGCCAACTGTTTCACTCTCCTCTTTCACTTTCATCAACAGGCTCTTTAGTTCTCCTTCACTTTCTGCCATAAGGGTGGTGTCATCTGCATATCTGAGGTTATTGATATTTCTCCCAGCAATCTTGATTCCAGCTTGTGCTTCTTCTAGCCCAGCATTTCTCATGATGTACTCTGCATATAAGTTAAATAAGCAGGGTGACAATATACAGCCTTGACGTACTCTTTTTCCTATTTGGAACCAGTCTGTTGTTCCATGTCCAGTTCTAACTGTTGCTTCCTGACCTGCATACAGGTTTCTCAACAGGCAGGTCAGGTGGTCTGGTATTCCCATCTCCTTCAGAATTTTCCACAGTTTATTGTGATCCACAAAGTCAAAGACTTTGGCATAGTCAATAAAGCAGAAATAGATGTTTTTCTGGAACTCTGTTGCTTTTTTTGATGATCCAACAAATGTTGGCAATTTGATCTCTGATTCCTCTGCCTTTTCTAAGACCAGCTTGAACATCCAGAAGTTCACAGTTCTTGTACTGCTGAAGCCTGGCTTGGAGAATTTTGAGCATTACTTTACTAGCGTGTGAGATGAGTGCAATTTTGCGGTAGTTTGAGCATTCTCTGGCATTGCCTTTCTTTGGGATTGGAATTAAAACTGACCTTTTCCAGTCCTGTGGCCACTGCTGAGTTTTCCAAATTTGCTGACATATTGATTGCAGCACTTTAACAGCATCATCTTTTAGGATTTGAAATAGCTCAACTGGAATTTCATCACTTCTGTTAGCTTTGTTCATAGTGATGCTAAGGCCCACTTGACTTCACATTCCAGGATGTCTGGCACTAGGTGAGTGATCACACCATTGTGATTATCTGGGTAGTGAAGATCTTTTTTGTACAGTTCTTCTGTGTATTCTTGCCTCCTCTTCTTAATAGCTTCTGCTTCTGTAAGGTTCATACCATTTCTGTCCTTTATTGAGCCCATATTTGCATGAAATGTTCCTTTGGTATCTCTAATTTTCTTGAAGAGATCTCTAGTCTTCCCATTCTATTTTTTTCCTCTATCTCTTTACACTGATCACTGAGGAAGGCTTTCTTATCTCTCCTTGCAATTTTTTGGAACTCTGCTTTCAAATGTATGTATCTTTCCTTTTCTCCTTTGCTTTTGGCTTCTCTTCTTTTCACATCTGTTTGTAAAGCCTTCTCAGACAGCCATTTTGCTTTTTTGCATTTCTTTTTCTTGGGGATGGTCTTGATCCCTGTCTCCTGTACAATGTCATGAACCTCTGTCCATAGTTCTTCAGGCACTCTGTCTATCAGATCTAGTTCCATAGTAGCAGGCATTTTTTTTTTCCTTGTAAAGAATGGGAATTCTGTACTGTTTCTATCACTAACTATGACATTTCCTGTAGGTTCTGTTGTAGTAGAGTAGATTGCATTTATGATGTTAAAGTAATTTCCTTCCGTTCTTTTTTTTTTTTTTAAAGAAACTTCCTTCATTATTGAAGCTTAATTGCTTTACAGAATATTGTTGTTTTCTTTTTTTTTTAAATATGTTGTTTTCTGTCAAACCTCAGCTTGAATCAGCCATATGCATACATATATCCCCTCCCTTTTGAATCTCCCTCCTATCTCCCTCCCCATCCCACTCCTCTAGATTGATATAGAGCCCCTGTTTCCTGAGCCATACATCAAATTCCCTCCCGTTGGCTATCTTTTTTACATATGATAATGTAAGTTCCCATGTTAGTCTTTGCATATGTCTCACCCTCTCCTACCCTCTCCCCATGTCCATAAATCTATTCTCTATGTCTGTTTCTCCATTGCTGCCCTGTAAATAAGTTCTTCAGTACCATTTTTCTAGATTCTGTATTACATGCATTAGAATATCATATTTATTTTTCTCTTTCTGACTATCTTCACTGTACATAATAGGTTATAGGTTCATCCATCTCGTTAGAACGGACTCAAATGTGTTCCTTTTTTTGGCTGAATAATATTTCATTGTGTATATGTACCACAACTTCTTTATCCATTCATCTGTTGATGTACATCTGAGTTGCTTTCATGTTCTAGCTATTGTAAATAGTGCTGCAGTGAACAATGGGATACATGTGTCTTTTTCAATTTTGGTTTCCTCAGGGTATATGCCTAGGAGTGGGATTGCTGGGTCATGTGGTGGTTTCATTCCTAGTTTTTAAAGGAATCTCCATACTGGCTTCCAGAGTGGCTGTATCAATTTACATTCCCACCAACAGTGCAAGAACGTTCCCTTTTCTCCACACCCTCTCCAGCATTTATTGTTTGTAGACTTTTTGTTGATGGCCATTCTGACCAGTGTGAGGTGATATCTTATTGTAGTTTT
Organism: Cervus elaphus; assembly: GCF_910594005.1. NCBI lineage: Eukaryota > Metazoa > Chordata > Mammalia > Artiodactyla > Cervidae > Cervus > Cervus elaphus. The sequence continues at coordinate 19,374,731 of NC_057839.1, read as the reverse complement.
GATTTGCATTTCTCTCATAATGAGCAATGTTGAGTATCTTTTCATGTGTTTGTTAGTTTGTTTGTATGTCTTCTTTGGAGAAATGTCTCTTTAGGTCTTTTCCCCAGTTTTTGATTGGTTGTTTGTTTTTCTGGCATTGAATTGTTTGAGCTGCTTGTATATTTTGGAAATTAATCTTTTTTCAGTTGTTTCATTTGCTATTATTTTCTCCCATTCTGAGGGTTGTCTTTTCATCTTGCTTATAGTTTCCTTTGCTGTGCAAAAGCATTTAAGTTTAATCAGGCCCCACTTGTTTACTTTTGTTTTTATTTCTGTTACTCTATGAGGTGGGTCATAGAGGATCTTGCTTTGATTTATGTCATTGAGTGTTCTGCCTATGTTTTCCTCTAAGAATTTTATAGTTTCTGGTCTTATATTTAGGTCTTTAATTCATTTTGAATTTATATTTGTGAGTGTTGTTAGAAGTGTTCTAATTTCATTGTTTTACATGTAGCTGTCCAGTTTTCCCACCACCATTTATTGAAGAGTCTGTCTTTGCCCCATTGTATATTCTTGCCTCCTTTGTCAAAATAATAATCTACCCATAGGTGCATGGGTTTATTTCTGGGCTTTCTATCTCATTCCATTGGTCTGTGTTTCTGTTTTTGTGCCAGTACCATACTATCTTGATGACTGTGGCTTTGTAGTATAATCAGAAGTTTGGAAGGTTGATTCCTCCAGCTCCATTCTTCTTTCTCAAGACTGCTTTGGCTATTCTGGGTTTTTTGTGTTCCCATATTAATTGTGAATTTGTTTTGTTCTAGCTCTGTGAAAAATACCATTGGTAATTTGATAGGGATTGCATTGAATCTGTAGATTGCATTTGGTAGTATAGTCATTTTCACAATATTGATTCTTCCTACCCAGAAACATGGAATATCTCTTCATCTGTTTATGTTGTCTTTGATTTCTTTCATTAGTGTCTTATAATTTTCTGCATACAGTTCTTTTGTCTACTTAGATAAGTTTATTCTTAGATATTTAATTATTTTTGTTGCAGTGGTAAATGGGATTGATTCGTTAATTTCTCTTTCTGAATTTTCATTGTTAGTATTAGAAATGCAGGTGATTTCCATCTATTGACTTTGTATCCTGCAACTTTGCTAAGTTCACTGGTTAGCTCTGATAATTTTCTGATACTCTCTTTAGGGTTTCTATGTACAGTATCAAGTCATCTGCAAACAGTGAGAGCTTTACTTCTTTTCTAATATGTATTCCTTTTATTTCTTTTTCTTCTGTGATTACTGTAACTAAGACTTCCAAAACTATGTTGAATAATAGTGGTGAAAGTGGACCACCTTGTTCCTGATCTTATGGGGAATGCTTTCAGTTTTCACCATTGAGAATGTTTGCTGTAGGCTTATCATATATGGGCTTCCCTGGTGGCTCAGATGGTAAAGAGTCTGCCTGCAGTGCGGGAGACCTGGGTTCGATCCCTGGGTTGGGAAGATCCCCTAGAGAAGGAAATGGCAACCCACTCCAATACTCTTACCTGGAAAATTCCATGGACTGAGGAGTCTGGTAGGCTACAGTCCATGGGGTTGCAAAGAGTTGGACACAACTGAGCGACTTCACTTTCACTATTATATATGGTCTTTAGTATGTTGAGGTAGGTTCCTTCTATGCCCACTTTTTGAGGAGTTTTAATCATAAATGGGTGCTGAATTTTGTCAAAAGCTTTTCCTACATCTATTGAGATTATCATACGATTTTTATCTTTCACTTCGTTAATATGGTGTATAACATTGATTGTTTTGTGAATATTGAAGAATCCTTGCATCCCTGGAATAAACCCAACTTGATCATGGTGTCTGAGCTTTTTGATGTGTGGCTGAATTCTGTTTGCTAAAATTTTGTTGAGGATTTTTGCATCTATGTTCATCAGTGATATTGGCCTATAGTTTTCTTTTATTGTGTTATCTTTGTCTGGTTTTGGTATCAGGGTGATGATGGCCTCTTAGAATGAGTTTGGAAGTGTTCCTTCCTCTGCGATTTTTTGAAAGAGTTTTACAAGGATAGGCATTAATTCTTCTCTAAATGTTTGATAGAATTCTCCTGGGAAGCCATCTGGTCCTGAGCTTTTGTTTCTTGGGAAATTTTTGATCACAGTTTCAATTTCAGTGTTTGTAATTGGGTTGTTCATAATTTCTATTTCTTCCTGGTTCAGTCTTGGAAGTTTGAACTTTTCTAAGAATCTGTCCATTTCTTCCAGGTTATCCATTTTATTGCCATTTGGTTGTTCATAACTGTCTCTTATAATGCTTTGTATTTCTGCATTGTCTGTTGTAACTGCTCCTTTTTCTTTTCTAATTTTGTTGATTTGATTCTTCTCTCTTTTTTTCTTGATGAGTCTGGCTAAAGATTTGTCAATTTTGTTTATCTTCTCAAAGAACCAGCTTTTAGTTTTATTAATCCTAACCATTGTTTTTTTTTTATTTCTTTTTCATTTATTTCTGCTCAGATCTTTATGATTTCTTCCCTTCTACTAATTTTGAGGCTTTTTTTTTTTTTTGTTTTGGTTTTCTTTTTCCAGTTGTTTTAGGTGTAAAGTTAGGTTGTCTGATGTTTTTCTTGTTTCTTGAGGTAGAACTGTATTGCTATAAACTTCCCTCTTAGAACTGCTTTTGCTGCATCCCATGGGTTTTGAGTTGTTGTGTTTTCATTGTCATTTGTTTTTAGAAATTTTTAAATTTCCCTTTTGGTTTCTTCAGTAACCTGCTGGTTATTTAGAAACATATTGTTTAGTCTCCTTGTGTTTGTGTTTCTTACAGTTTTTTTTTCCCTTTCACTGATGTCTAGTCTCATAGTGTTGTGGTCAGAGAAGATGTTTGATACTATTTCAATTTTCTTGAAATTACTGAGGTTTGATTTGTGACCCAAGATGTGGTCTATCCTGGAGAATCTTCCATGTGCACTTGAGAAGAACGTGTATTGTTCTGCATTTGGATGGAATGTCCTGAAGATATCAATGAGATCCATCTCATCTAATGTATCATTTAAGACTTGTGCTTCCTTATTAATTTTCTGTTTTGATGATATGTCCATTGGTGTGAGTTGGGTGTTAAAGTCTCCTACTATTATTGTGTTACAGTCAATTTCTCCTTTTATGTCTTTTGGTGTTTGTCTTATGTATTGAGGTGCTCCTATGTTGGGTTCATGGATATTTACAATTGTTATGTCTTCCTTTTGGATTGATCCCTTGATCATTGTGTAGTGTCCTTCCTTATCTCTTTTAATCTTTATTTTAAGGTCTATTTTGTCTGATATGAGGATTGATACTCCAGCTTTGTAATGGCAAATGCTTCCCATTTGCAATATATTTTCCCATCCTTTCACTTTCAGTCTATATATGTCTTTAGGTCTGAGGTGGGTTTCTTGTAGACAGCATATATATGGATCTATTTGTGTATCCATTCAGCCAGTCTGTTTCTTTCGGTTTTAATCTATTTACATTTAAAGCAATTGTTGATATATATGTTCCCATTGCTATTTTCCTAATGTTTGGAGTTGATTTTGGAGTTCTTTTTTCTTCTCTTGTATTTCTTGACTATTTAAGTCCCTTTAACATTTGTTGTAAAGCTGATTTGGTGGTGCTGAATTCTCTTACCTTTGCTTGTCTGAACAGCTTTTTATTTTTCCATCAATTTTGAATGAGATCCTTGCCGGGTACAGTAATCTTAGTTGTAGATGTCTCCCTTTCAGTACTTTACCTATATCCTTCTGGCCTGCAGGGTTTCTTCTGAAAGATCAGCTGTTAAGCATATGAGGTTTCCCTTGTATGATACTTGTTGCTTTTCCCTTGCCGCTTTTAATATTCTTTCTTTGTGTTTAGTCTTTGTTAGTTTGGTTAGTATGTGTCTTGGTGTGTTTCTCCTTGGGTTTACCCCATATGGGACTCTTTGTGCCTCTTGGACTTGATTGACTATTTCCTTTTCCATGTTGGGGAAATTTTCAACTACAGTCTCTTCAAAAATTTTCTCATTCCCTTTCTTTTTCTCTTCTTCTGGGACCCCTTTAATTTGAATGTTGGTGTGTTTGATATTGTCCCAGAGGTCTCTGAGACTATCCTCAGTTCTTTTCATTCTTTTTAGTTTATTCTGCTCTTCAGAAGTGGTTTCCATCATTTTATCTTCCAGCCCACTGATTCATTCTTCTGCTTTATATATTCTGCTATTGATTCTGTCTACAGTATTTTTAATTTCAGTAATTATGTTCCTTGTCACTGTATGTTTATTCTTTAATTCTTCTAGGTCTTTAGTAATTGATTCTTGCATTTTCTCCATTTTGTTTTCAAGATTTTTGATCATCTTTACTATCATTATTCTGAATTCTTTTTCAGGAATTTCCTCTTCATTTATTTGGACTTCTGTGTTTCTAGTTTTTTCCTTCCTTTTGTAGTATTTCTCTGCCTTTTCATTGTTTTCTTTTTATTTTATTTTTTTTAAACTTTATATGTTTGAGCTCTCCTTTTCCCAGGCTTCAAGGTTGAATTCTTTCTTTCTTTTGTTTTTTTCTCTCCTAAGGTTGGTTTGGGGCTTCCCTGGTGGCTCAGATGGTAAAGCGTCTGCCTGCAATGCGGGAGACCCAGGTTCGAGCCCTGGGACAGGAAGATCCCCTGGAGAAGGAAATGGCAACCCACTCCAGTACTCTTGCCTGGAAAATTCCATGGACAGAGGAGCCTTGTAGGCTACAGTCCATAGTGTCGCAAAGAGTCGGACACGACTGAGCGACTTCACGCACTCTTCACTCACTCAAGGTTTGGGTCCTTTGGTTTGGACCCTTTGGTTTGGCTAAGCTTTGTATAGGGTGAGATTTCTGCTGAGCTTTTGTTTGTTTGTTTGTTTTTCCTCTGATGGGCAAGGCTGAGTGAGGTGGTAATCCTGTCTCCTGATGATTTGGTTTGTATTTTTGTGTTGTTTGTTGTTTATATGAGGTGTCTTGCACAGTGTGCTGCTTGTATTCAAGCGGTTTCCTTTGTTTGAGTTCTCACTATTTGATACTCCCTGGGGTTAGTTCTCTGGTAGTCTAGGGTCTTCGAGTTGGTGCTCCCACTCCAAAGGCTCAGGGCTTGATCTCTGGTTGGGAACAAAGATTCTACAGGTGGTTTGTTATGGCGTTAAGTGAGATTAAAATATTAAAAAATGAGAAAGCAAAGATGAATTCCCAAAAAATGGCAGTTACAGGATCAGGCAAATAATAATTAAAATAATGGAATATACACAGATACATATACACCCATGAACAAAGTCAAAACAGTCCAACAAAAATAAAGTACAGTAGATTGACCTGGCAAACAAAGTAAGTAAAAATTATATTTACCAGTTAAGAAAAAACTAAGTAAAGCACAAGCTGGAAACAAAACAAAAAACTAAAGCAAGGCGCCAAGTGGGGAATAAAGGAATGAAAACAAAATTAACAAGTATGTTAAAAGGAAAGGAAAGAAAGTAAAGAAACAAAGAATAAATATACAAAGTTAATTAGAGGTAGATGAAGAAGATTTATATATATTAAATATTAACTGCAAGGGAAAAAGAACAGTAGGAAAGGCAAAGGAATAAATGTAGAAAAAATATAATAGGTTTTAAAAAGTTAACAATTAAAATTATAAAAAAACAGAAAATAAGAAGAAAAAAGGAAGAAGAAGGGAAAAAGGAAAAAAAAGAGGAAAACTCCACAGAACTGCAAAAGCCCAATGTAGAGGCAGAAGTTTATAAGAACAATAAACAGTGTGACTGAATATACACATATACATATACACGCATAAGCAAAATCTAAACAGTCCAAGAAAAATAAAGTACAATAAAGCACAAACTGGAAAACAAAACTAAAGCAAGGTGCCAATTGGGGAATAAAGCAATGAAAATAAAACTAACAAATATGTTAAGAGGAAAGGAAAGAAAGAAAGAATAGATATGCAAAGTTAAATAGACATAGATGAAGAAGATTTCTACACATTAAAGATTAACTCTAAGGGGAAAAGAGTAGTAGGAAAAGCAAACAAAGGAATAAATGTAGAAAAAATAATAATAGGTTTAAAAAAGTAAAATTAAAAAGAGAGAGAGAAAAGGAAAACTCCACAGAACAGTAAAAGCCCAATGCAGAAGCAGAGGTTTATAACAACTATAAAAAATGTGACTGAAGGGGAAAAAAATTCTCAAAAGCTTAATTAGATTTCATAGTGCCAATAAAATTGACAACTACAATAGAGGGGGGAAAATCCAAAAGAATCTACAGAACAAGTCAAAACATAAGAATAATAAATGTTTGTCTTGAGTCACTGCTTTCAGAGTCTTCTCCCTTGCTGGGAGTCACAGTCCGCCTCACCTCCCTAGGACGCCCTCCAACACCGTGCTGATCTCTGGACCTGTTGTGGGGGCAGCTCAGATTCTAATCTGGTCCTACTCCTGTGTGTTCTCACCTCCAACGTCCACAGCTATCTGAACTAGTGCATCTTCTTTTGTGGGAGCTCTCAATGACCTTTAATATAATGCATAGACACAGAGTCTGCCTAGTTGATCGTGTGGATTTAATCTGCAGCTTGTACAGCTGGTGGGAAGGTTTTGGGTCTTCTTCCTTAGTCACACTGCCCCTGGGTTTCAACTCTGGTTTTATTTCCACCTCTGGATGTGGTACGTCCACTAGGGTTTGCTCCTGAGGCTTCCCTGGAGGACTTGGGTTTGCCCCTGTGAAGGCCAGGGGTGGAGGCGGTGCAGCTGCTTGGGTCACAGGGGTTCTGGTAGCAGCAGGTACTCACGGGGGTTGGCGGCTAGGGCAGCAGGAAATATTGTGTTCTAGAAGGGTATGGCAACCAGCATTGTCCAATACACTCCAGTATTCTTGCCTGGAGAACCCCCTCTCTGACAGAGAAGCCTGGTAGGCCACAGTCTACAGGGTCGCAAAGAGTCAGACACTACCAAAGTGACCCAGCGTGCAAAGACACAAGACGTTTTTTGCTGTGGCAGCTCTGCCCCAGTGAGAGTTGAGCATGGAGGTGGCACAGCTGCTTGGCTTCTGGGGACCCTGGTGGTGCCAAGTGTGCAGGGACATGGACTGCCTCAGCCTCAGGACTTATGGCCCTATCAGAGTCTTTCCTTGAGCCTCTTGTAGCTGGCGATCCGCAGGCCTCTTTGACCAGTCTTTCTCTGTAGTTCCACCTGGTCAGGCACTTAGAGGGCTCCCTTGCCTGGGGTCCTCCTCAGTTCTTTGAAGCATCAGGCACATAGAGGGGCTCCCCTTGCTGGGGTCCTACTCTGTAGATTGGCACATCAGGCACTTAAAGGGGCACCCTGGGTGAGGTGAGATCCTACTCTGTAGTTCAATGCATCAGGCATTTGATAGGCCAGCCTCTCTATTGTTCAGCTGCTGATGCTGGCGTGTGGGGAGAGGCAGGCTATGGTGATGGCTCCACCCCCTTTGCATGACTCAGCAGTATCGCCTTTTTTCCATGGCAGCCCAGCTTTCCTCCACAGGCATTTTCCACCACAATCTCTTCCCTCACATCCCCTCAATCTGTCTCTCTGCAGTCAACAACAGCCCTCGCCCTGGGATTGTTCCACAACCCCTAAAGTCCAACTCCCAGCCACTGTGCCTTCCAGGGGACCTGCATCCCTGTCTGGGGTATGGATGGCTGTGGCAAGGACTGTCTGATTCTCATTTCATTTAGGCTGCCACAGATCAGCTGTTTCACTCTCAGCCTTAAATATTTCTCCTCTGACTCAGACAGTTTGCCCTGCTGTGGGGATTGCACCCCTGCTTCAGTTCCCCAACCAGCCCAGGGCAGGTCCAGTCCTAACACTCCTGATTTTCCCCCTAGTTCCTTCGTCCTACCAAGTTTCATGTGACTCTATATTTTCTTTTCCACTAGTCAGGTACTCTTGTCTACTATCAGCTGGTGTTCTGCATGCACTTCTGTGTATCCATGGAGAGAGATTTACTCCACATCCACCTACTCCTCCACCATATTGTTCTCTCCTTCTGTTCTTGATTATTGTATTTTACTTGGCACATTATTTATCCCACCTTTTAAAATTCAAATCACTGCAGATGGTGACTGCAGCCATGAAATTAAAAGATGCTCCTTGGAAGAAAAGCTATGACAAACCTAGACAGCATTAAAAAGCAGAGACATTACTTTAATGACAAAGTTTCATCTAGTCAAAGCTATGGTTTTTCCAGTGGTCATGTATGGATGTGAAAGTTGGACCGTAAAGAAAGCTGAGTGCCGAAGAATTGATGCTTTTGAACTGTGGTGTTGGAGAAGACTCTTGAGAGTCCCTTGACTGCAAGGATAGCCAACAAGTCCATCCTAAAGGAAATCAGTCCTGAATATTCATTGGAAGGACTGATGCTGAAGCTGAAACTCCAATACTTTGGCCACCTGATGTGAAGAGCTGACTCATTTGAAAAGACCCTGATGCTGGGAAAGATTTAAGGCAGGAGGAGAAGGGGATGACAGATGATGAGATGGTTGGATGGCATCACTGACTCAATAGACATGAGTTTGAGTAACCTCTGGGAGTTGGTGAAGGACAGGGAAGCCTGGCGTGCTGTAGTTCATGGGGTTGCAAAGAGTTGGATATGACTGAGCAGCTGAACTGAACTGATGTCCATATTTCATTGTACTTCCCTGGATATATTCTCTGACTTTTAAATTCTAAACTTCCTAAATAAGTTTGTTAATTGCAGTAGTTTAGACACAGTTGTTCATTTTATTAATTTTCGTATTTGCCACAGGTAGGAGGACACAAAAGGATAGATTGAGATTGAAAAATATACATATGAACCTAACTGCTTCACAGAATGTGATTGTTTCCAAATCTGTTGAGGAAATACTATTTCTGTGCATTGGGACTACAACCAGATTCCTTTTGTGTGAATCACACCAACTCTTTTAGTGTCCCTTGTGAAATAGGAAACCTGATTTTATTGCTAATTTAAGCAAATCAGTAACTTGGGATCTTAGTTTTCCCATCTACAAAATGGGGAATAATTTTCTGTTTGTTCATCACATAGGGCTACTGGAAAAATTTTTGTATTTATTAGTAAGGAAAAGAGAGTTACTTACAAATAAATTATATTGCTATTACTTCTTTATTTGACTGAGTTTCAGAGAATGAGAGAAGTTCTGGTTTCCAGGTTTGACCATTATTTAAATGTTGTTGTTGAGTCATTAAGTTTTGTCTGACTCTGCCACTCTAATGAATGTAGCACACCAGGCTTTGCTCTCCTCCACTGTCTACTGGAGTTTCTTCAAATTCATATCCATGGAGTTGGTGATACTATTTAACCATCTCATCCTCTGCCTCACCCTTCTCCTTTGGTCTTCATTCTTCCCCAGTATCAGAGTCTTTTTCAATGAGTCAGCTCTTCTCATCAGGTGGCCAAAATATTGGGGCTTCAGCTTCAATTCTTCCAATGAATATTCAGAATTGATTTTGCTTAAGATTGACTGGTTTGATCCTTTGCAGTTCAAGGGACTCTCAAGAGTCTTCTCCAGCATCACAGTTCAAAACCATCAATTCTTCAGGACTCAACCTTCTTTATGGTCCAACTCTCACATCCATACATGACTACTGGAAAAACCATGGCTTTGAGAATACAGACATTTGTTGGCAAAGTGACGTATCTGCTTTTTAATATGCTGTCTAGGTTTGTCATAGCCTTCCTTCCAAGGAGCAAGTGCCTTTTAATTTCACAGCTGCAGTAACCATCCTCAGTGATTTTGGAGCCCAAGAAAATAAAATCTGTCACTGCTTCCAATTTTCCTGCTTCTATATGCCATGAAGTAATGGGACTGGATGCCATGATCTTAGTTTTGTGGATGTTGAGTTTTAAGCCAGCTTTTTCACTCTCCTCGTTCACCTTCATCAAGGGGATCTTTAGTTCCTCTTTGTTTTCTGCCATTAGAGTGGTATCATCTGCATATCTGAGAAGTTGATACTTTTCCTGGAAATCTTGATTCCACTTTCTGATTCATCTAGAATGGCATTTCACATGATGCACTTTGCATGCATATAAGTTAATTAAGCAAGGAGACAATATACAGCCTTTTTGTACTCCTTTTCCAATTTGGGATCAATCAGTTGTTCCCATGTCTTGTTCTAACTGTTGCTTGTTGACCTGCATACAGGTTTGTCATGAGACAGGTAAGGTCGTCCCATCTCTTTAAGAATTTTCCACAGTCAAAGGCTTTAGTGTAGCCAATGAAGCAGGAGTAGATGTTTTTCTGGAATTCCCTTGCTTTCTCCATGATTCAGTGGATGTTGGTAATTTGACCTCTGGTTCCACTGCCTCTTTGAAACCCAGCTTGTATATTGGGAAGTTCTTGGTTCATGTGCTGCTGAAGCCTAGATTGAAGGATTTTGAGCATAACCTTTCTAGCATGTGAAATGTGTGAAATTGTGTGGTAGTTCAAACATTCTTTTCGATTGCCCTTCTTTGGGAATGGAATGAACTGACCTTTTCCAATTCTGTGGCCACTGCTGAGTTTTCCAAATTTTCTAACATATTGAGTGCAGCACTATAAAAGCATCATCTTTTAGGATTTGAAATTTCTCAGCAGGAATTCTGTCACCTCCACTAGCTTTGTTCATAGTAATGCGTCCTAAGGTCCACCTGACCTCAGATTCCAGGATGTCCAGCTCTAGGTGAGTGACTACACCATCGTGGTTATCTGGGTCATGAAGACCTGTTTTGTAGTGTTCTTCTGTGTATTCTTTCCACCTCTTCTTAATCTCCTTCTTCTGTTAGGTCCTTACTGTTTCTGTCCTTTATTGTGACCATCCTTGCGTGAAATATTCCCTTGATATGTCCAAATTTCTTGATGAGATCTCCAGTCTTTTCCATTCTATTGTTTACCTCTATTTCTTTTTATTGTTCACTTAGTAAGGCTTTCTTATCTCTCCTTGCTATTCTCTGGAACTTTGCATTCAGTTGAGTTTATCTTTTCCTTTCTCCTTTGCTTTTTGCTTCTTTTCTTTCCTCAGTTATTTTAATGGCTCCTCAGACCACCACTTTGCCTTCTTGCATTTCTTTTTCATGGGGATGTTTTGGATCACCACATCCTGTACAATGTTATGAACCACCATCCAAAATTCTTCAGGCACTCTGTCTATCAAGTCTAGTCCTTGAATCTATTTATCACCTCCACCGTATAATCATAAGGAATTTGATTTAAATCACACCTGAATGGCCTAGTGAGTTTTTCTAATTTCTTTAACTTAAGCCTGAATTTTGCAATCAGTAGCCTCAGTCAGCTCCATAACCTGAACCTCAATCAGCTCCAGGTCTTGTTTTTGCTGATGATATAGAGCTTCTCCATCTTTGGCTACAAAGAATAAAATCAAGCTGATTTTGGTTTTGACCATCTGATGATGTCCATGTGTAGAGTCATCTCTTGGGTTGTTGGAAAATGGTTCTTGCTATGACCAGCTTGTTCTCTTGACAAAACTCTGTTAGACTTTATCCTACTTCATTCTGTACTTCAATGCCAAACTTGCCTGTTACTCCAGGTACCTCTTGACTTCCTACTTTGCATTCCAATCCCCTATGATGATAAGGACATGCTTTTTTTGGTGTTAGTTCTAGAAGATCTTGTTGGTCTTCATAGAACTGGTCAACTTCAGCTTCTTTGGCATTAGGAGTTGGTGAGTACACTTGGATTGCTCTAATGTTGAATGGTTTGCCTTGGAAATGAACCAAGATCATTCTGTAGTTTTTAAGATTGCACCCAAATACTGCATTCCAGACTCTTTTGTTGTCTCTGAGGGCTACTCCATTTCTTTTAAGGGATTCTTGCCCACAGTAGTAGATATAACGGTTATTGTTATTAAATTCAGCTGTTACTGTCTATTTTAGTTCATTGATTCCTAACATGTGGATGGTCAATCTTGCCATCTCCTGCTTGACCACATCTAGTTTATCTTGATTCATGAACCTGACATTACAGGTTCCTGTACAATATTGTTCTTTACAGCATTGGACTTTACTTTCACCACCAGACACAACCACAACTGAGCATCATTTCTGCCTTGGCCCAGCCACGTCATGCTTTCTGGAGCTATTTGTAGTTGCCCTCTGCTCTTCCTCAGTAGCATATTGGACACACTCCAACCTGGGGGCCTCATCTTCTGGCATATCTTTTTGCCTTTTTATACTGTCCTTGGGATTTTCCAGGCAAGAGTACTGGAATGGGTTGCCATTTCCTCCTCCAATAGACTATGTTTTGTCAGAACTTTTCACTATGACCTATCTTTCTTGGCATGTCTCATAGTTTCACTGAGTTATGCAAGCCCCTTTGCCATGACAAGGCTGTGATCCATGAAGAGGATTTTTTTAAATAGCTGAATACTAACAACCTTTGATAATTCAAGTCCCTTCATAGATAAACAGATGTAAATGGAGAATATTTACTCAGTTCAAATATCTATGACATATGTCTTCGTTGCTCCCCATCTTTCTGATATTTTTTCTTAGGCTACTTTGTCTTCCCTGCTACAAGGGTTCAGAAATTTTTTGCCTCTAGGCAGGTTTCCAGGGATGAGCCACAATTTACCTTGCTGATGAATATCAGCCGGTATGATTGAAGAGCTCACGGAGGTCTTACATAGATATTATCTTCTATGATTAGCTTTCTGCTGTAGTGCTGACAGTCTGCTCTGCTTGAATAGTTGCATAAGTTGGCTTCTCAACTCAGATGGTTAGCTAAAGTTAGTCTAAAAAATGAGGTTTTAGACATTTATACTGAAAGCTATAAAACTTGGCTTGCATTGATGCTACCTAAGATTTACATAGTGTGAGGAGACCTCTGGTCAGAGAACATATTTTACTCTGTTAACATTATCTCTTAAACACTAGTGGTTCAGCACAGATTTTAATTTTCCTTTTAGATTCATGGAAAACTCAAGGTGCAATGAACTGCTTAGTCCTGCTCATCCAGCTCTTGGAAAGCACAAAAGAAAAATCATAGTGTTGTAAGCTTTCTGTAAGATTTTACACAACTACTGAGTGAAATGTAAGCTTTCCTGTGTTCTATGGCAATATTAGTCTGATGCCTTTTCCTCTGCCTATTATCCTATCCAGCTACTGGAGTCACCCAAGCCCCTTGGGCAATATTTTCATCTGATTCATCTAATTAAAGGGCAGAGACGTCAAGGATTGGTATCAGGCTAGTGGCCCAGCTAAACCATTTGAGAAGGAGTCTTTGAAACATATTAGAGAAAGATCTGAAGTCAATTTCTGATTAATAATAGATGACAAACATAACTGGGAAAATAAATTCAGAAAAAAGAGAAAAAAAAGACACTTGCTTATCTTCATCATAACTTATCAAGTTTTTATTTTCTGTCAAACCTAGGGATAAAAACAGTAATGTTTAATTCTCCTTAAATATGGAATACTCAGAGATTATGTCTAAATAGCTAAAAGTCACTCCCCTGAAGATATGTTCTTATAATGTAAAGGTTTAATTATTACAATAATACTACTAGTAATGTCCTATCTATAAGTATGCTAATTTGTATAATAGGCAACTTCTTGGTTTTGAAAAAATATTTTTTTACTTTCCATGACTCGTGTGTGATGCTTTCTCTGGAGTATAGACTCATACATATGAGTTACAAGGGGCTTCCCAGGGGTCTCAGTGGTAAAAAATCTGCCTGCCAATGTAAGAGATGCAGGAAACAGAGGTTCAATCCCTGGGCCAGGAAGATTCTCTGGAGAAGGAAATGGCAACCCACTCCAGTATTCTTGCCTGAGAAATTTCATGGACAGAGCAACCTGGCAGACTGCAGTCCATAGCGTCTCAAAGCAGTCCAAAGAGTCTCTTGTGTCCCACTGAGTACACACATGCATGAGTTAACCAAAGTGGAATGCAGTGATGTGGAGCTTCATGTTCCTAATTATTTCTTCTCTTCCAATTTTGCCCCTATCTGGTCTTGGAAAGTGAAGAGGTGAGGCAGGGTTCAGAAGAAGAGCATGGGTATGTAGCATCTGAATTGTTTAAACTTTCCTCACACAGACCACCAGTTGATTTATTTGAATTCTTTAACCTTTATATAGAAATGGTTTCAAAGGCCAGTGGTATTCAACCCTGCCTATATATTAGGAGGAAGTGTGTATGTGTGTTGCACACATGCTTGTGCTGTGCGGGGCTTAAAGATACTGATATCAAAGCCTTGTTCCAGATCTATTAAATAAGATATGCTGGCATTGGGGCCTGGGCATTTGTGTTTTAATGTCTGGAGAAGGAGAGCATGGGCATACTGGATTGCCAAGGTATTAGCATTTGAAGGAACTGCTGAGCACATTGGGAACCTCAACAACCTGCCTGCTATCAGTATTATAGCTTGCTGCAGGCATGAAAAATATAACTCAAATCAGTTCACACACTGTAAATTCCTTGAAGTGACAGGTAAATACGGGCACATTGTAGAAAACAATACCATTTAACAACCCGTACTGTACAGATACTTTTAGTAACTGCTTTTTGGAGCCGACTTTTAGGCCAATGGTTCTCAAACTTAAATGTAGATCAGAATTGCCTGGACAACTTTAAGACCCAGAATGCTAGGTGCCACCTCCAGAGTTTCTGATTTAGTGAATCTAGAGTAGATCTTTGGAATTTCCATTTTACACAACTTTCCAGGTGATGCTGCTGCTTCTGGTCTGAGAACTACACTTTGCTTTAAGGAATAGCTTAGGAGAGGCATACTTTTCAATCATAGTGGATTATCTGTTGGTTTAGTAATATCCATCCCTTAATAAAATAATTAAGTTCCTTCTTAACAGTTATGGGTTATTAAAATGGCATAGATATACAAACGTAGGGCACTGAAGGCTGTGAACCTGGGAGGCTTCAATGATCAGAAAGGGACTGGATGTCTATTCAAAAGTCCATTTGCAAGTCACTTGATGAGAGTACAAGGTTTTTTTTTTTTTTTTTATTAGTTGGAGGCTAATTACTTTATAACATTTCAGTGGGTTTTGTCATACATTGATATGAATCAGCCATAGAGTTACACGTATTCCCCATCCCGATCCCCCCTCCCACCTCCCTCTCCACCCGATTCCTCTGGGTCTTCCCAGTGCACCAGGCCCGAGCACTTGTCTCATGCATCCCACCTGGGCTGGTGATCTGTTTTACCATAGATAATATACATGCTGTTCTTTCGAAACATCCCACCCTCACCTTCTCCCACAGAGTTCAAAAGTCTGTTCTGTACTTCTGTGTCTCTTTTTCTGTTTTACATATAGGGTTATTGTTACCATCTTTCTAAATTCCATATATATGTGTTAGTATGCTGTAATGTTCTTTATCTTTCTGGCTTACTTCACTCTGTATAATGGGCTCCAGTTTCATCCATCTCATTAGAACTGATTCAAATGAATTCTTTTTAATGGCTGAGTAATATTCCATGGTATTTGTGGTAAATGTACCACAGCTTCCTTATCCATTCATCTGCTGATGGGCATCTAGGTTGCTTCCATGTCCTGGCTATTATAAACAGTGCTGCGATGAACATTGGGGTGCATGTGTCTCTTTCAGAAAGAGACATGAGTACAAGGTGCTTTATCCCCTTGAGTGGGTGCTGAGATGCTCATCTAATCCAGGCAGACTAGTCACCTGGTGTGCTAGTTTTCAAATTATATGTATTGATTAATTGCAACCAAGCTTTATTGCATTTGCTTCTTCACCTTTGTAGTGTAAATTTTAATTTTTATATAGATTATTGGAGATTTATTTCTGAGCTCAAGGAGGTTTTCCCTAGTCTCTCCCATAGTTTGTTATGGAAATATTTCTGGTCATAGATAAGCTCAACCCCAAATGGAAAATTGTCATTAATGTTTTAATTAGAAGCAATTACCTTTGAAATATGTTTGTAACAAAATATGTTCTTATGCTCCCCTCCACTTTTGAGGCTGTGTGGTCAGGCCATTCAAGATGGCTATTCTCTTGCTACCTATGTATTCCCTGTTCGACCAGTCCTGGCCTCACATGACTATCCAATCCTCTGAATTAAAGGCTTAATCAGTAATTGCCTACATGTTTGCCCTCTGACTCAGATACTGGTTTCCCTGGTAATGGATGAGTTAACCTGACATCAGTTCCCCCTATAAATGGTAGCCCTTTTCTCCCCAAGTAGTGCAGAGGGCTGCCTGTGTCCTGCCTGCCATCTGCTGGGCACAGTAGGGATCAATCCAGGACACTTTGTTTCAGACATGTAAGATGCTCTGTCCAATAAACCTTGGCTGTTTTTTGTCACTGGGTTCTTTTTGAGGTCACTAGCTGGACAGCTACAAGACTTCCAGCTTGTAGGGTGTAGCCCAACTAAGGGAATAGGCAATATTTGTTTAGTTTAAATTAGAAAACCTTCTATTTATACTGAATATTTGAGAATAGTTGGACACTGACTGGTTCAAATGATAAGGCTGTATATTGTCACCTTGCTTATTTAACTTGTATGCAGAGTACATCATGGAAAATGCTGGGCTGGATGAATCACAAGCTGGAATCAAGATTAGCAGGAAAAATATAAACAACTTCAGATATTCAGATGATACAACTCTAATGACAGAAAGTGAAGAGGAACTAAAGAGCCTCTTGATGAAGTTGAAAGAAAAGAGTGAAAAAGCTGGCTTAAAACTCAACATTCAGAAAACTAAGATCTTGGCATCCAGTCCCACCACTTCATGGCAAATAGAAGGGGAAAAAGTGGAAGCAGTGACAGATTTTATTTTCTTGGGCTGCAAAATCACTGTGGATAGTGACTCCAGCCATGAAATTAAAAGACACTTGCTCCTTGGAAGGAAAGCTATGGCAAACCTAGACAGCATATTAAAAAGCAGAGACATTACATAGCCAAAGGTCTGTATAGTCAGTTCAGTTCAGTTCAGTTCAGTTGCTCAGTCATGTCCGACTCTTTGCGACCCCATGAATCGCAGCATGCCAGGCCTCCCTGTCCATCACCAACTCCTGGAGTTTACTCAAACTCATGTCCATCAAGTCGGTGATGCCATCCAGCCATCTCATCCTCTGCTGTCCCCTTCTCCTCCTGCCCCCAATCCCTCCCAGCATCAGGGTCTTTTCCAATGAGTCAACTCTTCGCATGAGATGGCCAAAGTATTGAAGTCTTAGCTTCAACATCAGTCCTTCCAATGAACACCCAGGACTGATTTCCTTTAGGATGGACTGGTTGGATCTTCTTGCAGTCCAGGGGACTCTCAAGAGCCTTCTACAGCTATGGTTTTTCCAGTAGTTGTGTATGGATGAGAGAGTTGGCCCATAAAGAAGGCTGAGTGCCAAAGAATTGATGCTTTTGAATTATGTTGCTGGAGAAGACTCTTGAGATTCGCTGGGACTGTAAGAGCAACAAACCAGTCAATCATAAAGGAAATCAACCCTAACTATTCATTGGAAGGACTGATGCTGAAACTGAAGCTCCAGTACTCTGGTCACCTGATGCGAACAGCTGACTCATTGGAAGAGATCTTGATGCTGGGAAATGTTGAAGGGAAAGGAAGAAGGGGGCGGCAGAGGGTGAGATGGTTAGATAGCATCACCTGTTCAATGGATATGAATACGAGCAAACTCTGAGATAGAGTGAAGGACGGGGAGACCTGGCTTGCTGCAGTCCATAGGATGGCAAAGAATCAGACACAACTCACTGTGTGAGCAACAACAACAAATTTGAGATTAGTTACCTCCAAACACTTTTTGAGAAGGATTACCCTCCAACTTTTCAATTATTATTTCAATATCTCTAAAACTTAAGTTTTTATACCTTTTGCAACAGTTTTGGCTTTTTAAAAATGTTTGAGTAGTTTATCCATTTAATTTTGGCCATGATCCTGATCAGAGTATAGCTGACTACTGTCGGAGGAGATCTTGTGAGCTGGACCCCGGCAATTGGAGGCCCTACACCCCCTCTGCTGTATAGGAATGTACGTTCTGTCCACAGTGGGACTCAGTTTCTAGGACATAACCTTGAAAGAACAAGGAGTTACTGAGACCACCTGGGCTGAATATGTGGTTGAACCTAATTAAGACTTCTATATAAACTCTTAAGCCTCTGCTGGGCTGGTCTGGAGATTTGCATAAGACCACCAAAAACAAACCCTGTATGTAAGCTCTGTTGCTCATTAAAGCTTCCATCTACCAATTTGGAGTGGTCTGCCTCACTTTCTGGTCCCTCTTTGCCTCCAGTTGCAGATTTTACCTGACAACTCCTGACAGTGTTCCCCAACAATTGTATTTTAAATATCCTTTAACTATATTTAGCCAGTTCCCCTTTTCATTTTGTGTTTTATTTGTATTTTGTCTCTTTCTAATCAGTTGTCACAGAGGCCTATTTTATTTTCTTTGTAATTTCCTATTTGATCTATGAATTATAAGAAGTATGATTTTTTTTAAAAAATCAAATATTTTTTTGGGGGGGTCTTTCTGTGTTGTCAGTTTGTTGCATCGTGGCCAAAGAATGTGATCTTAAGATACTGTCCCCACATATTTGTTGAGATTTGAGATGTGGTTGGTGGTGGGGAGTATTCAAAATATGTTTATAAATTGTATATTTTTCAACTGCTGCATGAAGGAATTGAATATATGAGCATGAGGTCACGCTTTGTAACTATAGTGTTTAAATCTTTCGATTTTTTTTTTTCTACATAATCTCTTACTTAGTGTGTCAGTCTCTTTTTTTATGATTGTCAACTGGCCAACTCCTCCTTGTGTTCTATTAATTTATTTTAAAAGGCCATGTTGTTTTTTGTTGTTACTACACATTTATTAAGTTATTTTTGAGCTGTAGCTTGTCAAACAATATTTCCTCAATTTGACTGAATTTACTTGTCATTTTAACGAATTTGTAGTTTGCAACCTCATTTGAATTGACATTTTGTTGCCTCCGGCAAGCTGTCAGACTGACAGGAGTCAGCTTATTGAGGTTCCTGTCGTGCTTAGCAATTGTCCTCCAAATGCTATACTTGACAATTCAGTATGCCCCTGCTTTTCTTCTCCAGATGTTAATAAGGATCTGTATAAAAATATGATTTTACTATGATTTTATACTGGCTGAAGTCCTATCTAAGCCTGGAATTTACTTCAACTCCAGTTTATTTTCCCTTCTCTCCCCAGGAACTTTGAGACTGCACCAAGACGGGTTGACCTCTGAGACAACAGGTCATGGACTGTGTTGTGTGAGATACAGGTTAGTGCCTGTGTAATGACTGTAGTAATGCCCACTTAATGCACATCCTTCTGGAGTGAAAGAACAGCCCCAAAGCCCACAGTGCATCTTTTCTGCAGCCATTTAATGCTGATATAATCTAATTGCCTTATAAGAGTCACAAATACATTTTTCGACTATTTAATCTCCTGAAGTGAAGTCACAAGGTATTCTTCAGCATTTGTGGCTCCGTATTGTGGTCTTTAAAAGTACAGTTAAGTTCCTGCTTCAGCGTTTCTGTTCAGGCATTATTCTGGAGTAATATTTATTTCATGAATCAGTTATGGTATTGAGAAACTTCACAGTTCTTTTATTTTGTATTTTTACTGCTGCTTGATAGAAGAACCAAACACTTGTTTATGTACAAATGGAGACTTTACGTACCAGTTTTAATTTTGGTAAACAGTAAGAAACATGCTCACTTGATGTGTAAAATAGTTTAGAACCCTCCCCCCAAAGAGTCTAGTCTGTTTCACAAGGACCTGGGACCTATCCCTTTAAAATGTAATCATCAAGAAAAATAGCACCCCTGTCTCCTTGTCTCTGTCAGAGCATCAAAGCCTAACTTCAGGGGGTCCATTGCTCCAAGTTATAGAACTACCTCCTGTCATAAAGATATGAGGAATTTATTTTTCCTTTGGCTAAAGCTAATTAGCAAACACATATGGCCACGATAGTTACCAGGTGAATTTAGGATGAACTCTGCCTGACACATGGTACTGTCAAGCGGTCTTACTTGAGGACTAGTTATTGTTCATCTCAAGAACATGTGGGTAATGGACTGTATGTTCTTGGCTGCATAAAAGGGGGAAGATTTCTTTCTGTCTTTGCAATCTCTTAGTGACTGACTGTGATACGCATCATATTCTGCCTTAATGTTCATTCAATAATAAAACCCTTTTATTCTACTTTTGTAAAGTTTTCTGAGTTGGCAGGAGGTTTTGTCTTGGATTTATATTTCTCCAATATATTTGCTATACTTACATGTGTTGTATAACGTAACCCTCTGAACTATACACTTGTATGTCAGTATTTTGAAATAGGAAGCTTAAATTCAGAAAAACTGCCTTACCAAAGTTCATGCAACTTATAAATGAAGAATGTAATTTGAACTTTATTTTCTCTAGCTCCACAGTCTTTTATTTCATTGTTTCACTTTTCTCATAAACAGACATATCACTTATTTACGTGTTGTCATACTGCATACAGTGACATTGACTTGTTGACATGAAAATTACCAAGGTTTACTTGCTAAATGTGCTCAGTCAACTTAGGGGCCAGGTCTGATTGAAGAGAAATCTCTTCCTTTATGTCTGGAGCAATAACTCTGTGGCAACACCCTATAATATTTTTGCATCTGATAGTAAAGAGCATATTTTCAAAAGAAACAATTCAAGGCTTTTACTTAAAGTATATAGAGTCCAAAGCTACCATAAACAGTTGGAATATTACCTGTTAAACTAATATCTTCTCATTTAAAATTTTTTCTAACCAAAATTGACTTCTTGGTATTTGTAGTTTCTTGTGGGTTTTGTCATTGTTGTTGTTGTTTGCCTTAAGTTCTGCATTTAAATATTGGTATTACATTGGAAGTACTCACAAGTCAAATAGCGTTTCCTGACTAAAGAAATTTTTTATGAGAACTAAACGCTCATGTTTAAAAAGATAGGACATTGTTATGCATGATTCATCTTACATTATTCTAGTATCTACATTTTTAATATTTCTTTTCTGTTTCTCCCTGCCTTTTTTCTTTTTTTAAAAAAAAAAAAACAACTTTTTTTCAAAGTCTGTAGTCTTCGGTTCATATGAATTCAAAATGTTGAAGTATGTTAGCTGCTTTTCTTTTGAAGTTTGGTTGATTTACAACATTATATTAGTTTCAGATGTACAACATAGTGATTCAATATTTTTTATAGATTATAGTCCATTTAAAGCCATTATAAAACAATGGCTATGTTTCCCTGTGCTGCAACAAGGATATATTATCTGTTCCTTGCAATTTTCAAAAGAAAGTCCTGTAAGAGAGGTAAATTCTATTAGAGCTAGTTATTCTGCAGATGGAAATAGAAATGTCTTCATCTTATGAGGCACCTGCCTCAGGTGAGGTCTTTGCAAATTGTTCAGGCAAGGGAAGGCTGGCTCTCCATCAAGAAGATGGGATCGAATACTGACCAATGGGGTTCATGTTTCTCAGGTTCCTTTATGCAAGTGAATCTTTCTCAGGTATCAGGGCCCCACTCTTTCTCTATTAGGACCCTGGTTTGAATGCCAGAGTCCTGATGAAGCTGAGTATTCAGTTTCCTTGTACGTGTCCTACCAGTACCTTCAAAGCCTGAGCCTGATTTATTTCCCCCACACTTGGACCTGAAAAGGGTCTTCGTGTTGCTTTGAGGCTTTCTGACTTTCGTAGAATGCCTTGAATTGAGTTGAATAACCCAAACCTCGGTTTTTGTTCTAAAAGACTTTAAAAAGTTAACCAAAGACAGCCAGTTCTATAGACCTTATTTCCACAGACCCCCAAACCTTCCACGTACTACCTCTGCCTCACAGGCCAATGCATCACCTTTGCCTGTAGCTTGTCCTAATGTACGAAGGGTAGAGTGTTACAACCGTGATGCTTCTGCAGCCAGTTCTGATCACCACCCCAGCTACCGACAGCCCTGGGGTCCTGATTTCCAGCTGACCTGTTGGTCTCCCAGAACAACCAGGGATCCTAACCTGAGGACTCTCCCAAACTAAGGATCTGCTGTCTAGGTTCATTCTCTAAACCAGCTATCTTGGCCTGGGTTCTCCCAAATCAGAACCTGAAGCAAAGCCTGCCTTTCAGGTAGGTCACTTTAGAATGTACTCCCAGAGACCCAGAGATGGGGGGATGGGAAGAATAAGTCAAGAAAGGAAGGAAAGTCTAACCCAAGTAGCATCATTGGACTAGTTACTGCTATAGAAAATGGGGAACTAGTTCTGTTGGGGACCCTTGGAAAAATGGTACAGATTTCACCTCCGAATGTTCCATTCAAAACATGTGAAGTTATTTTTTCTTTTTACTGTAACAAGTTACCACAAACTAGCAGCATAAAACAATACTCATTTCACTGTGACATATGTCAGAAATCAAGGTGTTGGCTGTAGTCTTCTCAGGAGATGCTAGGAGAATCTATCTCCCTGTTCATTCAGGTTGCTGGCAGAATTCAGTTCTTGAATTTTATTATTTTCAGAGGACCCAAGTGTCCACTAACATTTTCCCATAGCTTGAATAATTTTCTTTAACATTTATTATGGTACAATTTTACTGGTAAAGGTATTCTTAGATTTCTTTTACCTGAAATTCTTTAGTTTGCTTTCATTCTTGAAGGAAAACATCCTATATTTCTAGGATAAAGATGTTATAGATATTCTTGTCCAACCAAAAAAAAAAAAAAACCCAAAAAATAGTTTCAGCACTACTTAGCACTGCAGAGAGATTTTCTCACTCTTCGTGTTTCTGATGAGAAATCAGTCATTAATTTAATCATTGATCCCCTGTATATAAAGTTTTTTTTCTTACTGCTCTCAAGTATCATTCACTTCAGTAACTCAGTCATGTCTGACTCTTTGCGACCCCATGAACTGCAGCACGCCAGGCTTCCCTGTCCATCACAAACTCCTGGAGCTTGCTCAAACTCATGTCCATTGAGTCAGAGATGCCATCCAACCATCTCACCCTCTGTCTTCTCCTTCTCTTCCTGCCTTCTATCTTTCCCAGCATCAGGGTCTTTTCTAGTAAGTCAGTTCTTCGCATCTGGTGGCCAAAGTATTGGAGTTTCAACTTTAAAGAGTTGTTTTTTGTCTTTGATTTTTATCATATTGACTATGATGCACCTCATAACAGGTTCTTTGTGTTTATTCTATTTGATGTTTAATACCTTCTTTTTGAAAAATAGTAAGCTTCAATAAATTGGGAACTTTCAACTGTTTAAAAAAATTTTTTTTTTTTTTTGCTCCACTTTTTCTCTCTTCTTCTGGTATATCAGTTGCATGTATACTAGATCATTTGATACCATCTAATCAATTCTTGCCTTATTGCCAAATTTAGACAAATTGAAGAAAGTAGGGAAAAACACTAGACCATTCAGGTATGACCTAAATCAAATCCCTTATGATTATACAGTGGAAGTGAGAAATAGATTTAAGGGACTAGATCTGATAGACAGAGTGCCTGATGAACTATTGACAGAGGTTCATGACATTGTACAGGAGACAGGGATCAAGACCATCCCCATGGAAAAGAAATACAAAAAAGCAAAATGGCTGTCTGAGGAGGCCTTACAAATAGCTGTGAAAAGAAAAGAAGTGAAAAGCAAAGGAGAAAAGGAATGATATTCCCATCTGAATGCAGAGTTCCAAAGAATAGCAAGGAGAGATAATAAAGCCTGCCTCAGTGATCAATGCAAAGAAATAGAGGAAAAAACAGAATGGGAAAGACTAGAGATCTCTTCAAGAAAATTAGAGATACCAAAGGACATGTCATGCAAAGATGGGCTCGATAAAGGACAGAAATGGTAGGGCCCTAACAGAAGCAGAAGATATTAAGAAGAGGAGGCAAGAATACACAGAAGAATTGTACAAAAAAGATCTTCATGACCCAGATAATCATGAAGGTGTGATCACTCACCTAGAGCCAGACATCCTGGAATGTGAAGCCAAGTGGGTCTTAAAAAGCATCACTATGAACAAAGCTAGTGGAGGTGATGGAATTCCAGTTGAGCTATTTCAAATCCTGAAAGATGATGCTGTGAAAGTGCTGCAATCAATATGCCAGCAAATTTGGAAAACTCAGCAGTGGCCACAGGACTGGAAAAGGTGAGTTTTCATTCCAATCCCAAAGAAAGGCAATGCCAGAGAATGCTCACACTACCACACAATTGCACTCATCTCACACGCTAGTAAAGTCATGCTCAAAATTCTCCAAGCCAGGCTCCAGCAATATGTGACCCGAGAACTTCCATATGTTCAAGCTGGTTTTAGAAAAGGCAGAGGAACCAGAGATCAAATTGCAAACATTTGTTGGATTATCAAAAAAGCAAGAGAGTTCCAGAAAAACATCTATTTATGCTTTATTGACTATACCAAAGGCTTTGACTGTGTGGATCACAATAAACTGTGGAAAATTCTGAAGGAGATGGGAATACCAGACCACCTGACCTGCCTGTTGAGAAACCTGAATGCAGGTCAGGAGGCAACAGTTAGAACTGGACATGGAACAACAGACTGGTTCCATATAGGAAAAGGAGTACGTCAAGTCTGTATATTGTCACCCTGCTCATTTAACTTATATGCGGAGTACATCATGAGAAATGCTGGGCTGGATGAAGCACAAGCTGGAATCAAGATTTCTGGGAGAAATATCAATAACCTCAGATATGCAGATGACACCATCCTTATGGCAGAAAGTGAAGAGGAACTAAAAAGCCTGTTGATCAAAATGAAAAAGGAGAGTGAAAAAGTTGGCTTAAAGCTCAATGTTCAGAAAACTAAGATCATGGCATCTGGTCTCATCACTTCATGGGAAATAGATGGGGAAACAGTGGAAACAGTTTCAGACAATTTTTTGGGGACTCCAAAATCACTGCAGATGGTGATTGCAGCCATGAAATTAAAAGACGCTTACTGCTTGGAAGAAAAGTTATGACCAACCTAGACAGCATATTAAAAAGCAGAGACTTTACTTTGCCAACAAAGGTCATTTAGTCAGTCAAGGCTATGGTTTTTCCAGTGGTCATGTATGGATGTGAGAGTTGGACTGTGAAGAAAGCTGCACGCCGAAGAATCTATGCTTTTGAAGTGTGGTGTTGGAGAAGACTCTTGAGAGTCCCTTGGACTACAAGGAGATCCAACCAGTCCATCCTAAAGGAGATCAGTCCTGGGTGTTCATTGGAAGGACTGATGCTGAAGCTGAAACTCCAATACTTTGGCCACCTGATGGGAAGAGTTGACTTATTGAAAAAGACCCTGATGCTGGGAGGGATTGGGGGCAGGAGAAGAAGTGGAAGGCAGAGGATGAGATGCCTGAATGGCATCACCGACTTGATGGACATGAGTTTGATTAAACTCCGGGAGTTGGTGATGGACAGGGAGGCCTGGCATGCTGCGATTCATGCCGTCGCAAAGAGTCAGACATGACTGAGTGACTGAACTGAACTGAACTGAAATGAAATGAATCAATTATTGAGACTTTCCCCTCAGTCTTTATATTCTTGTTCTTTGGCTTAAAATTTTTTCTATTTCTTTGCTTTCATTCACCAAGTTTTGTTTTACTGGCCCTAATGTGTAATGTAAAATATGTGTCTTGGATGTCTTCCAATATGTCACACTGCTCTCTGCACTGGAGCTCAGAAAATATGGATTATATTAATGGTTCCCAAGCCTGCAGTTTCTGCCAAGGATGATCCCAGGCAGTAGGCTGGATGGATGGAAGAGAGCTAAATCAGGGTATTTATTTCCATTCTGTACTTCCTGTGAAATAGCTTTGGAATAGTTGTATTCCATAGCTCAAAGCATATTCTGATCTCAAGGAGACTTCCTCTACCCAATTATCTGCTCTTCTTTTTTGCCTAGGGATAACAATAATCCCAGACTCTCAAATGCTCTGACAAGTGAGAGAAGCAGAGATGCTATGGGAATTATAAAATAAGGGATCTATTATAGGAGTAAGACCATCCACATTGGTGGGAGAAGCTGGGAGACTAATGGTCCATGGGCTTTCCAGGTGGCTCTGGTGATAACCCACTTGCCAATGCAGGAGACATAAGAGATGTGGGTTTGATCCTTGGGTTGGGAAGATCCCCTGCAGGAGGGCATGGCAACCTACTCCAGTATTCTTGCCTGGAGAATCCCATGGACAGAGAAGCCTGGTGGGCTACAATCCAGAGGGTCACAAAGAGTCAGACACAACTGATGTGACTTTGCATACATGAACTAGAGCTTCCACAATGGTGGGAGAAGCTTAGGGAGTAATGGTCCTTTGGAGAGAATTAGAGAGAAGTCTTAAATCAGTTCTTCTGAAGCACTGATACAGGAGTACACATCGAAGTTTGTTAGCCCGTCTGAGATAGTAGTCATTTTCAGTACCTGAACTACAATGTTGATGGTGAGCTGGGGGAAGAGTCTGCAAGCCCAGGCTCCCTGTTGGAGGCAGTTGGGAAAGTAGACCTGGAGCATGGATCAGCTGGGACCCATCTGTATCTCTGTACCTGTCCTTTACCAGTCTAAAACACCTGCCATCAGATTGTAATGGTCTCTGCCTCACTTCTGTATTCCTAATCTCAAAATAAATTTCTCTTCTGGTTGATTCAAAGCCAGAACCATACAGTGAAGGAGATTTTGAAAAATGTGTTTCTAGCTTAGCCATATTGACATGGTGCAATCCCACCATGATGCTGTGATCCTTATGATTTCCTTACATCACACCCTATACTACTATCTAAATAAAGTCATTTATAAGTTCTACCTGAGATGATATTAGTTTGAATGTGTCATGTCTTTTTAATTAGGACCCTGAATGATATATCATTAAAATGTTCTTGGATTATCCTCAGGAAAATTGAAAACCATTGGATCTTAAGCAAAGCAATAATGGAACAGAGTTGCTGGTTGAGAGATTATTGCAGATGCAGTATATAAAGAATGAAATAGAGGCATGGGGTTGTGTTGGCTATGAATAGAATTGAAAAAATTCAGAAGGCATGGAAATCAAGACCATTAGGAATCTCTTGCAATAATCCACATGAGTAGCATTGATGATGAACAAAACTGGGCAGATTTAAAAGATAGTGCTATGAGGTAGAATGAGTGGATTTGTTGACTAATGAGAGAGGTTTCTCTGTGCAGACTGACATAACAGGTACCACTCAGGGAGATGCAGTTGTAGCATCTAATAGAAACATTAATAAATATAAGCTAATATGAATGGAAATACAGTTCTAGAAAAGAGGGAGTAGTTTATATTGTAAAATGTGCAAAATTGTAACTGCCTGCATATTCCTAAGCCCCCCTTTCTGCTGATAGTAGAAGAGAAAGGAAAACTTGCCAATTAGAGTCAGCTCTTCTGACCTTAAGCAGTCTGTTCCAGTTTAATTGAACATAATTTGAGTAAACACTTCTGTAAGCCTGTCTCTCTCCTGCTTCATGCCTCCCTGCTTGTGGAGAAAGCTTGTGAAAAGCTTCACCACAGTGGTGGTAAGGGAGACATGTTAGAAGGCTAATATGTCTTGTGTTCTGGTTGACCTTGACTACAGTCACTACAACAGAGTCTGGACTCCTAGACATTTCTAGCATGCTCTTTTGCCAGAGGAAAGGTATGATCGCTTTCCCCAATGTTCTTGAAAGCCTTGTTTAACCCCTGAAGCTGACTGCAACACTGTCTAATCAAGCATTGAGTTTCTTTATCTTTCCGCTCCAGTGAGACTTCTGTTATGATGAAAGAGCTTCCACAGCCCACATGGACATTTGAGATAATCTAGATTCTTTTGATATAACACTGAAGATCAGAGCGACTTGGATTCAGTCTTCCAGGGCCATCCCCAACCCATTTCTGTCCTTGGAGCTCTTTTCTTCTGTGCCGTATTATAAGGATGCATATCATTAGCTTGAAAACATGAGAGTTCCCCAGATTTTTTCTCAACCCTGTTTCTCTCTAGAAACTCAGGGGTCATAATTCCCCTAGTCTTATCCTTCCACAATTCTTTCCAATCCAAAACACACAGGTTTTCTACTTCCTCTTTCTGTCAAGTGGGAAATACTCCTTTGTCATCTAACCTTTCAAAAATAATACTTTAAAAAAGCCAATGAGCTAAATAACTTTTGGATTTAGATGTAAAGTGGAGACTTCCTCTGTAAACATGGACTTGCTGTCAAGACTATTAGGGATGACTATGGATTGAGGAAATTAAATTTGCAACCAAAAGCTAAGTAATACTGTCTTTGTTTTAAGCTAGGGTCTTAGCACTGATGTACAGAATGTACTTGGGTCAATAGTTGGAAGTTTCCAACAGGAAAAGGGAATACAAGTTACTGAGTTTAATATTTAAACAATAAACAATCACCCATGCATTCAGGATGATGGTTATAATCTGTCACATAACATTATAAATCAAAAGCATGTGGAAATCTATAGAGAACTGGACAGTTGAAATAATGGATAAATTTGGCCCTATCTCTATAAAACCTTTGGAGTTTTGATGCTGTTACGCCCATTATTACATGCTGTGGTTTTTCAGTCACTCAGTCACGTATGACTCTGTGATCCCATGGAGTGCAGCGCTCCAGGTCTCCCCATCCTTCATCATCTCCCAGAGTTTGCTCAAACTCAAGTCTATTGAGTTGGTGATGCCACCCAACCATCTCTCCTCTGTCATACCATTCTCCTCCTGCCTTTAATCTTTACCAACACCAGGGTCTTTTCCAATGTATTACATAGTTTATTAAAACATTTTCTTTACAATAACAGCAAATACATGACTTTTAGCTTTGCTCCCTAGCTCATGTGAAACAGAGACAAAATAAGTTTTTATGTTATATTTAGATATTGCCTGGCACTGAGCTCTTTTCCTGGACTGGGAGGAAGTCATAATAAAACAAAATTATGGAAGAAATGTGTAATACACCTCTCTAGGTATTAAATGAGAACATTTACTGAGGAAAATGTTGCTACATTAAAAAAAATCCTCATTTACTTCAAAACTTAGATATGAAGGCAGGAACTGTGTGTGTGTTTCCCCTTTGCTTTTCATAGGGCACACTAAACCATCACCCCCTGGAGACAGGCAATAAATAACACCAGATTTTGAAAACTTTGGCAGTTAGATATTATCCCCCTACTTTGAAGGTTTTTGTTGTTGTTGTTGTTGTTGTTGTTGTTGACATTTAATGATTCTGGGTTCATTTAAATCTTGTGATTCTAGAATTGAATCAAGTTGAGTTAAAATATTTAAATATTCCAGAAACAAGTATCAGTGAACACTGGAAAAGGATAGAGAGAAGGTTGAAGGTATTTCCATTTTGGAAGAATTCAGATGCCTGGGAGTATTAAAAGTCATTATCATAAAGACTCTGGAAGATGGTCCAACTGATCTTTGTGATTCTGATATAAACTGAAGGATTACTAAAAAATGAGGATTACTGAAAAAATTTAGATACTGCTAAAGCAACAGGTTCTTTGCAATTTAGAATGGAACCTCCAATTTCTCAAATGAACTAAGAAAGACAGACAGACATTGGAATCTTTATTTGAGTTATTTGTTGAGCATGGTTCTACCGATGGGCTTGGTTAGCATTCATAGAAGATGCGATCCCCTGACATGCTTGCCGAAGGAAGACATTGCTTACTATGATTATACTTTTCACTGGCATCTCTCATACATTATTTTCATCTCTGGAACATTTTGTTTGTTCCCAGTGACTTCTAAAATATGTGGTTTTTCAAAATTTGGGGAAACTCGAGAAATCTTAAACCGAATGCTTTATAGAATGGGCATAGGACAATAGGAGGGATAAAAGTTTTAGGAGGCATTTAAGAAATTAGGGTTTCTCTGGAGGCTCAGTGGTAAAGAATTGGCCTGCTAATGCAGGAGATGCAGGTTTGATCTCTGGGTCAGGAAGATCCCCTGTAGAAGTAAATGACAACCCACTCCAATATTCTTGCCTGGGAAATGCCATGGACAGAGGAGCCTGGTGGGCTACAGTCCATGGGGTCACAAAGAGTTGGACACAACTTATCAACTAACAGCAACAACTAAGGAAAGATTGAGGAGGTTTGGTACCAGTGACTCACCATAAGTGATCCACTTGGTACCAAAATATACCAAGACATTGAAATTCCATTTCTAAGATGACCTTGGGATTACAAACTTAGAGTACAAATTTGTAAATAGGGGACAGCTCATTATGTTGAGCTAGAATCAGAGACTAATGTTAGTTGTGAAGTAATTGGTTGAGATCACAGTCAACATTGTTTTGACCAGGCAGTCCTTTTCAGGTCCATGTGATTTAGTAAAAATATCAACAAAATACCAGAACCACATTGAATTCAGAGGGAATGAGAAGGGATTGAAGAGGGGACTGTGTCTCTTTCTATCTCTTTGTCATGGATCACAGCAGCCTGTGTTTCATGACCTACTTTGATAAGCAGCGGTGGTAGTATTTGAATGACGACTAACACCCTGATACTCAGCAACACTTGAAGTCCCCCCTATTTCACAGTTGGGGGAATGTATTCAGTTATTATTAGTTCTCGCTTGAGTGTCTATTTCATATTCATAGACAGATATGACGTTCCTATAATTTGTTTAGATGCCAGTAGCAACTCACTATTTTAAACTACTTGACAGAGAAAATATTTTCATTTTCTAAAATGTGTCTTCTCTTTAAGTTGCATTAAACAGTTGAGGAACATTGTTGTCTTAAACACAGAAATTTTCTAACATGCATGAACTTTTCAAAATTATACTAGTATCCTGGAGTTCTACCACATTCTTGACACCATGTAACATCTATTCTTAGAAAGTGAAATTATCCCTTTGAAAACAAACAAAAAAATTGTCCCAGTGTGAAGAAAGTAAATTAATGGATATTCAGGGGCCAGAAGAGCACAAGCGAAGCAGATGCATGGGGCTGAGAGCATGCTTTATGGACAGTTTTGATAAATCAGCAACTGAAAAGTCTACAAATTAGAAGTCCTGTGGAGACTGAAAACACCATCTGACATACTATTAAAGCTAATTTGTTTATGTTAAGGAAATAACGAATAATTATAGACAAAGCTAACAGGAACTGCCATTATAGGCTTAATTAAATGCTTCCTGTGAAATTTTGCAAATTATTTGTCAATTGGCACTGTGTTGATGGAGGTGGCTGGCATAGTCAGTTGACCATTTCATTGTTCTTTACTATTTGTGCAGTTGTGAACAAAATCCTAAAGAAAAACTTGCCTGTTCTGAGGGTAAAGACCACATATTCCCTTTGTTATTGACTCTTTTTTCCCCTAAAAAATCATGTGGACATCATGTTCCTCTTTGTAATCTTTTCAGGTTGGGAAATATGCTTCATTATGGTAGTTAGGTTGTTGATCAACTGTGTTCACTTGGTCCCCTTGCTCATAATTCTAATACTAAATATACTCTGAGTAAGAGAAATTGCTTCTGGTTTTAATGACCAGAGGCACCTCAAGTTATATCAGCTGATTAAGTGCTCTCATGGCCTCTGGTTTACTCAGGGCTTCTATTACTAATGGCTTCTGTGTACTACAGTCTCTTGGTATATAAGTATTCGGGAAATTCCAGCTACCACCAACTTCTGATTGTCTCTAAAGATTGTATATTCAAAATCTCCAACACAGAGATGTTATTGCATTAGACACTTTTGACTCTATTTGACAAATCTGTCATGCTAGATCACTTTCAATGCTGCTGGCCAAAAAGTTGTTGGCTGCATATGGGAGAGGAATGGATCTCGGTTCTGCTCTGCTGTGGCTAGGATGCTTGGGTCACATAGCCAGTCTATCTTTGAAGGAGCTCTGAAAATGCACATAGAGCATAAAAGACTCCTTAATATGCACTGAACTATAAAATCTTACATCATAAAGAATAGCTTCCACAATTGTTTGCTAAGTTTTAGATGCTGAACTGAGCACATCATACATCTTAAAACATACCAGTCACATAATAGGACAAAGTATTATAAACAAGGAAGTGTAGCCTGAGAAATGTTAAATATATGCCCAGGAATATAACATCTGTAAGTGATAGAGCCAGGGCTCAAAATACATTCTAGGTAGTTATAATCCTCATTTCCTTACTGGTACTACTATGCTATATCTGAGGTTGCGGGAAAGAACAGAGCTAAGAGGAGTTGGCTGTGTATTGCTACCATTTTGCTAGACTTTTAAGAACAGAATCTGTATGAGGATCGAATGAGAGATTTATATAAAACCTCTAACATAGTTCTTGGCACAACATAGGGCCTCAGTGCATTATTACTCGTGGGGTTTATCATTCTACTGCTTCCAGGTAAAATTCGACAAAGCATAGATAAATTCCTTTCCAAAGACAAAGCACAGATGCAACCATATCCATCCAACAAGAAATTCTCTTGTTTGCATTGGCTTATTTTTGTTTTATCACTGACCATTTCTTTTTCTCCTCTATTTTCTAGCCTGGACCTTTAGGTATAAGTAGCTGAGTTGTGTTCCTTTCCCAATAATGACATATCACTGGGGTAAAGGAGAAGGAACTCTGCAGGGTGCTTATTGGCATAAAAGGATGTTTATCCTCAAATGTGTTCTCAAATAGGAATGGTAAAGCAAGCTGACTGTCTGATGGGGAAATAAAACATTAGCTTTTCATTCATTCAACTAGTATTAATATTTGCCAGATGCTAGATGCTAGGAACATGTTAATACAGTGATATGTAATCTGTTACTTGAATATGAAATCTTTTTGATTCTGATGCAGAGTATTCAGCTTAGTTTAAAATTAAGCTGACTTACTAGTTAATTATTATTTCAAGTTCATCACTTTTACACAGTCTCCCAGCACAGAGACTCATCACCAATGATTCACAAACTGAAAATTCTACAACACATAGTCTACTGTGGGTAATCTGTAGTATCTCTTCCCATTATCCATAAGAAAAATTATAAGCAATAAGTATGCTTACATGGGAAACAAAAAAGTATATAATAAAAAAATTTAAGAGCCATATATAGCACAATGGTGTGATCACTCACCTAAAGCCAGACATCCTGGAATGTGAAGTCATGTGGGCCTTAGGAAGCATCACTACGAACAAAGCTAGTGGAGGTGATGGAATTCCAGTTGAGCTATTTCATATTTGAAACTCCATCCAGTTGAGCTATTTCATGTCATCCTGAAAGATGATGCACTCAATATGTCAGCAAATTTGGAAAACTCAGCAGTGGCCACTGGACTGGAAAAGGTCAGTTTTCATTCTGATCCCAAAGAAAGGAAATGCCAAAGAATGCTCAAATTACCGCAAAATTGACTCATCTCACACGTTAGTAAAGTAATGCTCAAAATTCTCCAAGCCAGGCTTCAGCAATACGTGAACTGTGAACTTCCAGATGTTCAAGCTGGTTTTAGAAAAGGCAGAGGAACTAGAGATCAAATTGCCAACATTCAGCGGATCATCGAGAAAGCAAGAGAGTTCCAGAAAAACATCTATTTCTGCTTTATTGACTATGCCAGAGCCTTTGACTGTGTGGATCACAATAAACTGTGGAAAATTCTGAAGGAGATGGGAATACCAGACCACCTGACCTGCCTGTTGAGAAACCTGAATGCAGGTCAGGAGGCAACAGTTAGAACTGGACATGGAACAACAGACTGGTTCCAAACAGGAAAAGGAGTACCTCAAGGCTGTATATTGTCACCCTGCTTATTTAACTTATATGCAGAGTACATCATGAGAAATGCTGGGATGGATGAAGCACAAGCTAGAATCAAGATTTCTGGGAGAAATATCAATAACCTCAGATATGCAGATAACACCACACTTACGGTAGAAAGTGAGGAAGAACTATAAAGCCTCTTAATGAAAGTGAAAGAGGAAAGTGAAAAAGTTGGCTTAAAGCTCAACATTCAGAAAACTAAGATCATGGCATCCAGTCCCATCACTTCATGGCAAATAGATGGGGAAACAGTGGAAACAGTGAGAGACTTTATTTTTTTGGGCTCCAAAATCACTGCAGATGGTGATTGCAGCCGTGATATTAAAAGATGCTTACTCCTTGGAAGGAAAGTTATGACCAACCTAGATAGCATATTGAAAAGTAGAGACATTACTTTGCCAACAAAGGTCTGTCTAGTCAGGGCTATGGTTTTTCCAGTAATCATGTGAGAGTTGGACTATAAAGAAAGCTGAGCACCGAAGGATTGATGATTATGAACTGTGGTGTTGGAGAAGACTCTTGAGAGTCCCTTGGACTGCAATGAGATCCAACCAGCCCATCCTAAAGGAGATCAGTTCTGGGTGTTCATTGGAAGGACTGATGTTGAAGCTGAAACTCCAATACTTTGGCCACCTGATGTGAAGAGCTGACTCATTGGAAAAGACCCTGATGCTGTGTAAGATTGAGGGCAGGAGGAGAAGGGGACGACAGAGGATGAGATGGTTGGATGGCATCTCTGACTCAATGCACATGAGTTTGGGTTGGCTCCGGGAGTGGTGTTGGACAGGGAAGCCTGGCGTGCTGCAGCTCATGGGGTCGCAAAGGGTCGGACACAACTGAGTGACTGAACTGAACTGAACTTGGTTATTTTCACATTGTGAGGACTATTGATAATTTATATAAATGGACATGTTTTTATTTTAATTATTTATGCTTCCAGCTCAAAAAAGTTGTTGTTCAGTTGCTAAGTCATGTCTGAATCCTGTACAATATTATGAACCTCAATCTGTAGTTCTTCAGGCACTTTGTCTACCAGATCTCATCCCTTGAATCTATTTGTCACTTCTCTTGTATAATCATATGTATTTTATTTAAGTCATACCTGAATGGCCTGGTAGCTTTCCCTACTTTCTGCAATTTAAGTCTGAATTTTGCAATAAGGAGTTCATGATCTGAGCCATAGCCAGCCCCTGGTCTTGTTTTTGCTGACTGTATAGAGTTTCTCTGTCTTTGGCTGCAAAGAATATAATCCATCTGATTTTGGTGTTGACCATCTGATGATGTCCATGTGTACTGTCATCTCTTGTGTTGTTGGAGGAGGGTGTTCCCTATGACCACTGTGTTCTCTTGGCAAAACTGTTAGCCTTTGCCCTGCTTCATTTTCTACTTCAAGGCCAAACTTGCCTGTTACTCCAGGTATCTCGTGACTTCCTACTTTTGCATTCCAATCCCCTATTATGAAAAGGACATTTTTTGGGGGGAATGTCAGTTCTAGAAGGTCTTGTAGATCTTCATAGAACCTGTCAACCTCAGCTTCTTCAGCATTAGTGGTTGGGGCATAGACCTGGAATACTGTGATGTTGAAATGTTTGTCTTGGAAATGAACTGAAATCATTCAGTCATTTTTGAGATTGAACTCAAGTACTACTTTTTGGACTCTTGTTGACTATGAGAGCTACTCCATTTCTTCTAAGGGATTCTTGCACACAGTACTAGATATAATGGTCATCCAAGGGATTAGTTTTTTTAAAAAAGGAATATAATCAAAGCCTGAGGAACTAGGCAACATATATATCCAGGTATTACAGGGCTTTAGAATATGTTAAGAATCAACACACAATTCAACTTTGAGATATCATCACCTTGATACTTAAAAAATGAGCTATTTTTGGAAAGATGCCCAGTGAAACATTTTTTTAAAGCAATCCTGTTGCTTAGTTGTAAAAAGTACATTTTGAGTTTGATATCAAGGTTTAAACTAGTTGTTTCTACTTACTAAAATGGAAAACAGACTCAAACCTTGGTTTGTATCAAAGAACCCAAAATGCTGCATGTAGCTAGGACTGAGATTTACATCAGTGAGAATATACTTGAAAAGGATGATTTTGATTAGGCCTCAAGAGACGAACTTTAGGATCTATATTTATGTATGTGTGTTTACACTTACATTTGCATCAAAATACGTAGACTCCTATGTTATTGTTTCTTAAAATGCAAGGTATTCCATCATCATGGGAGCTTTATTTTAGTTACTTATTTTTTGGAGCTTTATTTTTATATAGAAATTAGAAACAGTATGGATATGGCAACATGTTAGGCTGAAGCAGTCACTTTACTACTAGAATTCTGGATAATGTTAATGCACCAGAGGATAAATAAAGTATCATCTCCCCAACCACACACAACACTCTGTGTTCCCTGGTTCCCATAGAAGATAATCAAAAAAGGGCAGAGGAACCCTCTAAATAATGGAGGTCATTTCTTTTTTTTTTTTTTTTTAAATTTTTTATTAGTTGGAGGCTAATTACTTCACAACATTTCAGTGGGTTTTGTCATACATTGATATGAATCAGCCATAGATTTACACGTATTCCCCATCCCGATCCCCCCTCCCACCTCCCTCTCCACCCGATTCCTCTGGGTCTTCCCAGTGCACCAGGCCCGAGCACTTGTCTCATGCATCCCACCTGGGCTGGGGATCTGTTTCACCATAGATAGTATACATGCTGTTCTTTTGAAACATCCCACCCTCACCTTCTCCCACAGAGTTCAAAAGTCTGTTCTGTATTTCTGTGTCTCTTTTTCTGTTTTGCATATAGGGTTATCGTTACCATCTTTCTAAATTCCATATATATGCGTTAGTATGCTGTAATGTTCTTTATCTTTCTGGCTTACTTCACTCTGTATAATGGGCTCCAGCTTCATCCATCTCATTAGGACTGGTTCAAATGAATTCTTTTTAACGGCTGAGTAATATTCCATGGTGTATATGTACCACAGCTTCCTTATCCATTCATCTGCTGATGGGCATCTAGGTTGCTTCCATGTCCTGGCTATTATAAACAGTGCTGCAATGAACATTGGGGTGCATGTGTCTCTTTCAGATCTGGTTTCCTCAGTGTGTATGCCCAGAAGTGGGATTGCTGGGTCATATCTTTGCTGGAGGTCATTTCTTTCATATCATTTGGAAAGCCTTATTTTATTTGTACCTAGCAATTGTGCTCAGTGAAAAGAGACAGATTTTGATGAACACAGCTAGCTCTGAATGGATACTTTAATGAAATAACTGTTACACAGAAGATTGAGAAATTTGTCTCTGAACTTATGAAACTTATAGTTTGGCTGAGAAGAGAAGATAAGTAGGGTTGACATTAAGTATACATAGCATGCGTAAGTTACTGAACCGATATCTTTGACCAGTAGGGTCTACATATCATCAGAAGCATTGGGAAATGTTTTCATTCCCTTCCTCCCTTCCCTCTCTTCCTCTATTCCCTATGGAGATTTAAGTTTTCTCCAAAGAAGAAACTTCTAGTTTCCTGTCTGGCCACCAGTGTCCCTGGAACTAAGGTGAATGAAGATGGGTGGTGGTGGGTGGGTAGAGGAGAGTTGGGATGCCTCATCATTCGTCATGAAGAATTTCATATATTCCTTTTCTTGTCAATTAGGGGCCATTTCCATGAACTTGCGTATGCCCATTGTCACTAAGTCTGAAGACTCCATAGTTCAGTTTTTCAGATCTACATCTTATCATTCCCTTCAGGAGTTAGGGAGGAATAGTTTTGTCTTGCTTGGGAATGCGTGCAGGGCTTTAAAGTCTAACTAGAATTTTCAAATAATATCTGATGGCAGCTCCTTGTGTCATATTGACATCTGTATGCCTTTTGATTCCAAATCCTGAACGTCTCTGAGATTCTATAGAATGAATCAGCTTGCTGCTCCTTAGACACAACTCAGGGATCGAACCCAGGTCTCCTGCATTGCACACAAATTCTTTACCATCTGAGCCACTAATTGAATTCTATATACAGCTCTAGACAACACAATTTTGCCTAAGTCAATTGTTATACTTTTATTGTCTATCTTGAAAAAGTTTGGTGGCCTGTCTTTTCTGTTATCTAATCTCTAGTTCATTCTCCTTTTCTATTTATCCTTTTAGTTCCTTTACTGTAATTTTAGTGAAGTTTCTGAAATAAGCTGAAACAATAGTTTATCTGCAATTTACTATGTTTGATAGAATATCTCTGATAGTTTTCATTGGACTTTTTTAGAGGTATAGATCTTGCTTCTAGGGAATTAAATCTGGATACAGTATCAAAATTCTACAGTCACATTCTTATCTTGTGAAACCTGTGTTCACTTGTCATAAGTTTTTAGAGGATGACTTCCTAAATATCCCCAAGTCATTCCCAGGTAGGTTCTTTTCAACTGGCTGCTGACGAGACATAGATTCCCATCCTCTACTTTCTTGAGTACCATCCTCACCTCTAAATAGGCCAGTGCCAACCATCCTTGATGTCAAGTGGCAGGGAAGGAGGCTTCGTGTGCTGCTCATCACTTAGTTCCATTAAAGTCATAAAACGGCTTAGAAATTTACTTCCTAGCCAGTTAGGGTAAGTTGCCCCAATGTTATTGGGTTGGTCAAATAGTTTATTCAGGTTCTTCTGTATGGTGGGCCAAAAAACCTGAACGAACTTCTTGGCCAACTCCACTACAAATTGTTGTAAGGTAGGGGGTTGTAAGCCTGGTAGGCTGCACTCCATGGGGTTGCGAAGAGTCGGACATGACTGAGCGACTTCACTTTCACTTTTCACATTCACGCATTGGAGAAGGAAATGGCAACCCACTCCAGTGTTCTTACCTGGAGAATCCCAGGGACGGGGGAGCCTGGTGGGCTGCTGTCTATGGGGTCGCACAGAGTCAGACATGACTGAAGCGACTTAGCAGCAGCAGCAGCAGTGCACAAAATGATGCAGTAGAACTTTCTAGCGGTATTCTTTGAATTCCAGGCCCTTAGTCATGATCCATTAGGATGGTTTTTGCTATACTGTCAGTAATTTTTCTCCCCTATATGCATAGCTACACTCCTATAATTTCCTCAGATGAGACACATTCTCACTGTCTGCATTAAATGATCTGTGTGGCCAACATTCACGTATACTTTAAAACTGCCACAGATCCCAAATGATAAATGAATTAAGATAGAATTAAAATATCCTTTAGCTAAGTTCATATATTTTAATCATTGCACCTTGCTTTTCTTGTCCTTTAGTAATGTGGCGTGATGGTTCTTGTATCCTGGGGCTGTCTTAATGAAGAGCAATTTTTAGAAACTCAAGAAAATAAGCAAACAGATAAATTGTCTTTGCATAACTCTACATCAAATTAAATGTTTGTCAGTGGAAGTTCAGTTCTGATAAGAAGTAATTGAAATACTCTGATCTCTGCTAATAAAAATCAAGAATCAACATCATCTCTTCAGTTGAGTCCAGTGGCTCTCTGGGAGACAGGAACATGGACAACAGCAGAAGGTTTTATTGAGGACATCCTGAGTTCTCTACCCTCCACACAATTAACAAGTTGCCTGCTCAGAGTGTGCTGTCAAACCTTGTGTATGACACAATTTAGTCCAAGTCAGCTCTGAGTGGGGACCTAATCTATGGAACAAGAATTTATGACATTTTGCTTTAAGCCCAAATCTTCTTTCTTTCTTTTTTTTTTTCAAAATTGTTGCTACTTTGACTTCCCTGGCAGTCCAGTGGTTAAGACTCCATGCTTCCACTGCCGAGGGCAGGTGTTCAAACCCTAGTTGGAGAATTAAGATCCTACATGTTGCATGGCGAGGCACAACTAAATAAAGATTTTAAATAAAATTGTTTCTACTATTTTACTATTTACAGGAAAATGTGCATGATTATTTTTATACTAACAGAATCATAACTCCATTTGGTACCTGATTCAGAATCTCTGGATCCCTTTCCCCTCCATTCTGTTATACATGAAATAAGGTTGGTAGTATTTCCATTCAGAGTCAGGACTATCAAAAATCCAAAAGTGACCCACCTCCTATCACATTTTTATCTAGAACAATTAAAATAGGGGTGTGTGTCTATTTAAAATAATTTGAGCAAATTTTAATTAGCAGAGCTGAATTAGATGAGTGAGGATGAGCTGGAAAGAAAAGATTGCCTGGAAAAATTCCTTAAGGAATGAAAACTTGAAAAGTAATCTGGCAGCAGTTGTGGGTCTATCTAGCACACAAGCTTACTTGCTTGATATTATCGCTCCCTGTGGCCCTCAAGTTGAATGTCACTTTCACAGCCCCTCACAATGTTCTTTCTCTAAGTTTGACTTATTCACTCTATGACATTATAGCACTGCAGAACAAAACTTTCTAGTGCTTTCATAG
The DNA here is from genome assembly GCF_910594005.1 of Cervus elaphus. Lineage (NCBI taxonomy): Eukaryota > Metazoa > Chordata > Mammalia > Artiodactyla > Cervidae > Cervus > Cervus elaphus. The sequence goes on along the minus strand of NC_057839.1, from coordinate 19,334,620 downwards.
TAGTTAACCAAGATATGAAATGAAGGTTTAGCCAAAACAGAAGAACATGTATTCATACAGACAGATGGACTGTGTGTGTGTGTGTGTGTGTGTGTGTGTGTGTGTATTCGTGTAGAAGCCAATAAGGGCTAGTGAGAATTTTGGAACCTCTTTCAAATGCTTGAAGGGTTTTTTAAAAAGAGCTCTAAGTGAGCTTCACTGGAGCTCTTGTTACCTTTTCTCATTTTGAATTGTATATTTCAGGCAGGTCTAATTCCTACATGCATTCTTGTTGTTACATTTAGTAATCAAAGGGTAGCTTTTTTTTTTTTTTATAAATGCATGACTCTCATCTCCTTTGAAATTACCTAACCTTCTAGACACAGATGAATTCCTAAAATAATTTGTGGACTTCTAAAAGCATGTGTTTGGTATATTGACTGCTAATGGAAAATACTGAAACCCTGGCTAGAACAGAGGACTTGCGCTGATATCAGTGACATCAGGATAGGAAGCAAAGGATATTTTAGCTTAGTTTTTATTTCAGCAACTGATTGTAGCTCCAAGGAAAGGTACTCATTATCACTGTATCTTCTACAAAGTGTAAAGAGACAAAGTATAAAGGGAACTGTAAGCTTCTCCTTTTAAATGTTGAATAATAGCTATCCTTTTCTCACCATGACTTTGTGAAAAATATGATAATTTTGTTTATCTATAAAGCATGGAATGCCCTCTATCTCCTTGCTTACTAGGTTTCCCTTGTTCTGTTGCCTGGAATGGTAGTATATATTTTACCAGCCATTTTCAGTGCTTCTGAGAAAGCACTTTAGAAATATAGGTTAGCAAAGTTAGTAATTAGAACTGGAATCTCTGACCTTACAGCATGCATCTGTTTCAGTTTAGGGTTAAAAAAAAGGGAGTAGTCAGATCACTGTGCACTTCTTTCTTTGCTCCTCTGGTTTCTGGGATAGAGAAACTCTTTAGAGAAGATAAAATTGCTTAGATTTCTTTCACCATTTTCTTCCCTGTCCATGCTAGGGGAATGAGAGGAAATCTGATAGAATCCTCTCTGAAAATATTTGTACTTTCTCATTTATAATTTTACCATTTAAAAATGTTTATGCCTATAGGACACACATGTTGTGCATTTTATCTCTATATTTTAACATTGTGTGTGCACATTCTTAGTGTTCACTGAATGATGGAGATAATGATGATGATCACAGAGAGTCTATCTGAAAAGACTAACTCACATTAAGAATCCTATTGTTCTCATCTTCAGATTTTCTTCCTTCTGAAACATTTCAACTAAAAGAAACGCCTTGTGCGCTCTGTGTGATAAGTGGCTTCAGTTGTGTCCAAATCTTTGTGACCCCATGGACTGTTGCCCGCCAGGCTCCTCTGTCCATGGGGTTCTCCAGGCAAGAATACTGGAGTGTGTTCACTGGAGCCATGCCCTCCTCCAGGCGAACTTCCCAACTCAGGGATTGAACCTGAGTCTCTTATGTCTCCTGCATTGGCAGGCAGGTTCTTTACTGCTAGCTCCACCTGGGAAGCAGTCTTCTGCATCTGGTTCTTTCCTGCTTCTGTTTTTTCTTTTATTTACAATTGTCTTTCTTTCAGGCTCGACAACTCCTAGTTTTTCTTTAAGACCCAGCTTATAAATTCCCTCTTTCCATAAAGGTGTGTAGCCATATTACTTTTATGTTTCTCCTTTTAACTGTTCAGAGAAGTCACAGTCTGAGGAGAGTCAGTTTTGGCCAGGGAAGTTTTTGATGGTTTGGTGAGGGTAACCTGTGGGTTTTATATGGGGCTATGTTGCAGGGACCAGGGAGTAAAAACAATTCTTTCTAAGGTAAGATCTCCATCAGGATTAAAAGAAACACTTTATTGAAATGTGACTGACATACTATAAGTTTCATCTACTGTAAGTGCACAACTGAGTGATTTTTAATAATTCATAGTTGGGTAACCATCAGTACAATCCATTTTTAGAACACTCCATTACCCCAAAGATCCCTCCTGTCCATCTATATGTAGTTAAGCTTGACTCTCATCTCCAGCCCCAGTCAACCAGAGAACTTTCTGTTTTATAAGATTTACTTTTATGAGTATTTCATATAAAGGGAATCAATGGATGTGAATTTCTTCACTTAGCTTAATGTTTTGAATGTGTCTTTGTTGCTCAGTTGTGTCCGACTTTTTGCAACCCCATGGACTAAAGCCCTCTGGGCTCCTCTGTCCTTGGAATTCTCCAGGCAAGAATGCTGGAGTGGGTTGCCATCTCCTTCTCGGTGTCTTTCACTTAGCTTAATGTTTTTGAGGTTCATTTGTGTTGCACTACAGTTCATTTTGATTGGTGACTAGGATTCTATAGGATTGATAGATCATATTTTATCTGGTCACTAGCTGATGAAGAGCTGAATTATTACCAGTTCTATGCTGTGACAATAACGCTGCTAAGAACCAATGTATATAAATTGTTGTGTGGACATATGTTTTCATTTCTCCTGAACATATACCTGGGATTGAAATGGCTAGGTTGTATAGTAAGTTAAGTTTAGCTTTAAGAAATGACCTATGTTAGTTATCTTTTGCTGTGTAAAAATAAAGTGTCAACTTGGTAGCTGAAAAATAAATATGTATTATCTCATCGTTTTGTGGGTCAGGAGTCTGAGTTTGCTTTAAATGGGTCCTCTGGCTCAGGGTCTCTCACAAGGCTGTATAGTCAAGGTGCTAACTGTGGTCTTATCTCAAATCTCAGTTGAGAAAGAATCTGCATCCAAGCTCCTGTGGTTCTTGGCAGAATTTATTTCCTTATGGGGTTGTTGGACTGATGGTCTCATTTTCTACCTGTCTGTCCACCAGAAGATACATTTACTTCTTTGCCGTGTGGGTCCTCTGTAGGACAGCTCACAATATAGCAGCTCACTTCATCAAGGTCAGTGAGAGAGAGAATCTACTAGCAAGGCAGCAGTTACAGTCTTAAAAAATGTAATCATGGAAGTAATATCCCTTTGCCGTGTTTTATTGGTTAGAACCATAGCACCTGTCATACCCAGAATCAAGGGGAGGTGATTACTAGTAGGAGGCGGGAATTATTTGGGACCATTTTAGGGCCTGTGTACTGTTAAATTGTTTTCTAAAGTGTTTCTAACATTTGACCCTACCATCAACAAAGTATGAGGGTTCTAGTTTCCATCATCCTCACTTGCACCTTATGTAGTTTGTCATTTTGATTATGGTCATTCTAGTGGATATGGAGTGGTATCTCAGTGTACCCTTAATTGCACTTCCTTAGTAAGTGATAATGTTGGTCATTTGTTCATGTGCTTATTTTCCATTATTATATCTTGTTTGATGAAATGTTTATGCAATTCTTCTACTTTTCTATTAGGTAATTATTTATTTGTAAGGGTTTAAAAATTATATTCTGGATACAAGTTCTTTATCAGATATATGATTTGTAGATAGTTTTTTCCAGGTCTTGGTTTGTTTTTTTATTTTTAACTAATGTATTTTGAAGTGCAGGTTTTTTCAATTTTGATGAAATTCATTCATTGATAGTCTGTCTTAATGGATCATATTTTGGTGTTATATCCAAGAACTATTTGCCAAAGTTCTCAAGGATTTTTCTGTGATGTTTTCTTCTAGTCATTTTATAGTTTTAGATCTTATACCTAGGTGTTGAGCACATTCTAGACTAGTGTTTGTGTATGGTGCAGTGTGAGGGTTCAAATGCTTTCCTGATATTGCTAATTTGTGTCTTCTTTCTCTTTTTTTGGCTAGTCTATGTATAATGTATGGTTTCTTTGATTTTTTTAAAACGTCCACTGTTTTCCTCTTCTTATTTAACCTATTTGGTCTCTAATCTATATTGTTTTCACTTTCTATTTGCTTTGGGTTCTGTTTTTTGTTCTTTTTGTAGTTTCTTAAAGTGGGATCTTCGGTTATTGATTTGTGATCATTCTATTTTGCTAATATAGGGGTTTCTACATATTTCTCTCTAAGAAATATGTTTTGGTTGCGTCATGTAAAATTTTAATCTGTTGTGTTTTCATTTCAATTTAATTAAAAATATTTTCTAATTATACTTGTGATTTCATCTGTGACATGTATTATTTAGAGTTAGATTCCAAATGCTTATAGATCTCTCAAAATTCTTTTATTACCTCTAATTCTGTTGTGGTTGGAAAATGTATTTTGTATTTTGCAATCATTTTAAATTTATTGAGACTTGTATTATGGACTGTTACATGTTCTTTCCCAGGAAGGTTCACATTCACTGAAAGGAATGTATATTTTGCTCTTATTGTGTGTAGTGTTCTTACAGATGTCAGTTAGGTCAGCTGACCTTATTTTCTATCTTTCTGTTCTATTGGTTGTTGAAACTCAGATTAAAGTCTCAAACTATTATTATTGAATTGCCTACTGCTTATTTCAATTATATCAATTTTTGTTTCATGTATTTGGGATTCTTTTATTAGGCATATAATGCTTGTATTATTAAGTTTCCCTAATGAAATAACACTTTGTCACTATTAAATGGCCATCTTTGTCTTTAGTAATATGTATTTTTCTGTATTAAAATTTGTCTGATACTAGTATAGCTTTTCAGCTCTGTTAAAGTTACAATTTGTGTTGTATATTTTTGGCCATTCTGTCAATCTATCTGACAAAATCTAATATCCTTTCATGATAAAATACTCAATAAATCTAGGAATAGAAGGTACTTCCTCAACCTGAGAAGGAAATGGCAAAACATTCCAGTAGTCTTGCCTGGAGAACCCCATGGACAGAGGAGCCTGGAGGGCTACAGTCCATGGGGTCACAAGAGTTAGACATGACTTAGTGACTAAACCACCATCACCACCACCTGCCTATATAGATGAAAATATTCTCCATAAATCCTTTGTCTGCTCATTATAACAGTCTGTAATCCTATGCCAGAGTCTCTGCAATCACAGATAAACAAATGACCTTACTTTGGTTTTATTCTCTTGGTAATCAATACTGAATATTCATTGGTAGGGCTGATGCTGAAGCTGAAGCTCCAATATTTTGGTCACCTGATGTGAAGAATTGACTCAGTGGAAAAGACCCTGAGGCTGGGAAAGATTGAAGGGAGGAGAAGGGGATGACAGAGATGGTTGGATGGCATTCAATGGACATGTGTGTGTGTGCAAACTCCAGGAAATGGTGAAGGACCTGGGAGCCTGGCATGCTTGTCCATGGGGTCACAAACAGTCGGACATGACTGAGCTACTGAACAACAAGAATAACCTAATGTGGCCTCCTGGGTGGCTCAGTGGTAAAGAATCCACCTGCCAATATAGGAGATGTGGGCTTGATCCCTGAGTCAGGAAGATCCCCTGGATTGGGAAGTGGCAACCCACTTCAGTATTCTTGCCTGACAAAGCCCATGGACAAGGGAGTATAGAGGGCTACAGTCCATGGAGTCTCAAAGAGCAGGACATGACTTAGCAGCTAGACAACAACAACCTGATAGGGAACAACTCAGAAAAAAAGCCGAAACAATGATCATCCCTAATACTTTAAGACTAAATGCTTTCTTCCAAGAAACAGGAATAAGACAAGAATGTCTGCACTCTCCACTTGTATTCATCCTTATACTAGAAGATATGGCCAGGACAATTAGGTTAAAAAAAGAAAGAAAGAAAGGTATCCATATTGAAAAGGAAGAAGAAAATTATTTCTGTTTGCAGATGATAGAAGTATGTATATGAAAATTACCAAAGAACAATTTAAAAAAAAAAGTTGATAAGTTCAGCAGGTTTGCAGAATACAAGATCCATATTCAGAATGTATAATATTCTATATAGTTGTAAGGACATTTCCAAATGATACTAAGCAAACAATTCTAATTCAATTTACAATAGCATAAAAAGTAGGAATACATTTAACAAAAGAAGTATAAAAACTATACTCTTAAATAACTACCAGACATTGGTGTGGGAAATTTTAGAAGATCAAAATAATTGAGATAATATGTTAATGGATTTGTAAACTTAATATTGTTAGGATAGAAATACTACCCACCTTGAACTACAGATTCAATACAATTTGTATCAGAATCCCAGATGATTTCTTTGTAGATATTACCCAGATAATTCCAAAATTTCATATGGATTACCAGGGACTCAAAATAGCTGACATAATCTTAATGAAGGAGACCAAAGTTGGAGTACTCTCACTTCCCAATTTCAAAACTTACTATAAAGTAAAATTCTGGTATTGACATAAAGATATACATTGATGAAATAGAATTGTGAGTTAGAAATAAACCATACATCTGCAGGCAATTTTTTTTTTTAAACAAGGTTACCAAGACCATTTAATAGATTAAAAAAAAAGTATCTTAAGATACTGGAACAATGGGGATATACACATGTAAAAAATAAAAGTCAATTCTTACCTTGCAGTATACTCAAAAAACACAAAATAAATCTAAGATCTAAGCATAATAGTTTAATCTACACAACACTTAGAAGAAAACTTAGGGGTCAATTTTTATGACTTTGGATTTGGCCATGGGTTCTTAGATATGACATCAAAAGCAGAAGAAACAAAAAATAGATAAATTGGGCTTCATCAAAATTAAAGTTTTCTGCTTTAAATTACACCATCAAGAACTTGGAAGGACAACCCACAGAGGGAAATAATTAATTACAAATCAATTACAATCAATTACATATCTGATAAGCAGTTATTTTAGATTATACAAAGACTCATATAACTGAACAGTGATAAAAAGTTTTAAATTAGGCAGAGGTTCTATATAGGCATTTTACCAAAGAAGATATTGAAATGGGCAATATGATCATGAAAAGATATTTGACATCATTAGCCCTCAGCGAAATACAAATGTAAACTACAGTGAGATACCACATCATACATTAGGGTGGCTAGGATCAAAAAGATAAGAAATAGTGTTGGTGACGATGTAGAGAAATCTGAACCCTTGTATGCTGCTGATGGGAAAGTAATGTGATGCAACCACTTTGGAAAGCAGTCTGGGAATTCCTCAAACAGTTAAACAGAATTATAGCAACTACACACATAGGCCTATACCCCAAAGAAATGTTGATATACATACACACAAAAAGCTTGTAGATTAATACAGCAGTACTATTCATAATAACCAAAAGATGAAATTAATTCCAATGTTCATCAACTGATGAACTGATAAACATAATGTGTCTAGACATAAAATGGACTACTATTTGAGCATAAAGGAATGAAGAGATGCATGGAACAGCATAGATGCCCTGAAAAAATTATGCTAAGTAAAAGCAGCTGTGCAGAAAAGGTACTGTATGATTTTACTCATATAGGCAAATCTGTAGATATAGAGGGGCTTCCCAGGCTGCATTGGTGGTAAAGAACCCACCTGCCAATGCAGGAAACATAGGAGACATGGGTTCGATACCGGGGTTGGGAAGATCCCCTGTAGAGCCTGACAACACACTCGAGTATTCTTGCTGGAGAATCCCACGGACAGAGAAGCCTGGCGGGCTACAGTCTATAGGGTCGCAAAGGGTTGGACACAACTGAAATGGCTGAGCACACATAGATATAGAAAATAGGTTAGTCATTGCTTGGAAGTGGAGGATGAAGTAGAGAATAAATGGTGTTTTATATACAATACAGCATTTCTTTATGAGGTAGTGGAAATGTTCTAAAATTGACTGTAGTAATGGTTGTACATTGTGAATCTACCAAAACTCACTGAATTATACACTTGAAGTGGGTGAATTATATAGAAGGTGTACTATAAATAAAACTGTTAAGAAGTTCTTTAATTTCTTTGAATATATTTATAGTTACATTAAAATCTTTGTCAAATCAACATTTGTATCCACATATTCCTGTTTATTTGCATGTCTCTCATAATTGAAAAAAATAATATTCTAGATAATATAGCAAGTCTGGATTCTATTAAACTTTCCTTAGTCACTTGCTTGAAGTAAATCTGTATAGTTTGTTTCTCCCTCAAAATGCATCTGTTAATGTTTCTGCTAAAAAAAAAAAGAAACCTGTTTTTTCATTATAAGGCTTATCTTCCTAGTGGTTACTCCTTGGAAGTTACTCAGCCAATGATTAAACAGAGGTTGTATTCAAATACCTTGAGACGGTAACCCTTTCATCGTCTTCATGGAATCTTTATGTGAATCTGCATGTGGGCTTGCAAGTGTATGGAAATCTCTGGCTTTTGTTTTCCATGGGGTCCTCTTGTACTTCATGTGCATGGGCACATGGCATCATGCTCAACCAGGGCCACGTGGATGGCTGGGGACCTCTCTGGACTCTACTGTACATGTGTAGCCTTGCACATGAGCACAGTTTCCAGACCTCTAGGTGTGTGTGGATACTTATCAAGGTTCCCTACATCTAACCCATCCCTTAGATCTTCCTGCTGAACATCTGGCTAGTCTGTCATTCCATTGCTTGCCCCAACTGGTGCTGCAACCTCTTTCCCTGTCTGTTACTAAAATTCCTACTGCCTTATCATGTGCCTGAAAGTGCAGTTTTTCTAATTTCTGCTTCAAACCTAGTGAGCCTCTCCTGGCATTCAAGCAGCTGGTTCTCACGGCTTGTCCTGTCACATTACAGAACTTATTGCAGTGAGAATCTGGGGCGGGGTTATTGGCGAAGTTTTGCTCAAGAAGGCTAGCTATAGACTGTCGCTGTTTTTGCCACAGGTTTAGTAGTTTTCCTTTGAATAAGCTTTTCTTTTTTTTCTAAGACTTTGGTTGATTTCCAGAGTCTTGAAATGGTTGTGACAATTTTGTCAAGCTTTATCGTTGCTTTTTGGAGAAAGGATTTGGCAAGCTTTCTTTGTGCTGATCACACTTGGTTTCTATTGTCTTTGCAGAGATTGGCTATACAAAAAGTTATATATTGCGGATCTCGATTTTTTAGCAGCACAGAAAATAGACAGAACTTTGGCCTTTCGTTCTATTTCCTTGACTCATTGGTCTCTAGAAAAGGAAGAAGGCCCATACAGCCTCCTTAAAACAGAGATAAGGTATCCCATACTTATGCATTATTTATCTCTTCCATTACTTTGTAAGTTCCATTCTCTTCACCAGGGTTTTGTAGTTTGAATTCTAGAATATGATTCCCATTGGGGACTTCCTCTTTTCAGACACAAGTAACAAATTTCAGAGCTTTATCAATGTGTTTTTGGGATCAGCTTGCAAAAACATTCATGAGGTAGGTGAAGCATATCATATCCAAAGCACACAAAGGGAATTAAGTCATGAAGCAATAAAAAGTTTTACAGGCTGGATAATTCCTTTAGAGATCTCTTCTTGTCCCTCTCCAATGGCACTATGAAATTCTGTCTCATCAGGCTGTTACCTATATATCTGTCTAAGGTTTAGAGCTTCTTGAGCTGTATCTTATTGTCTCGGTATCCCTAACATAGTGCTTGAATAAAGAAGATGTTCAATAAATATCTTTTTACAAACTCCTTGGAAATATGGGAAAACCCATGTTGGAACTTTAGTATTGTCTTTATCATGATTTTATTTCTGTCAATTTCCCTGGCCTTTATCAGCTAGAATATTATTAGCAAACTCAGTACTGATTACCAACACCTAACAAATAGTACAGAATCTTCCCTAGACTCAGTGTTAAAGGACCCACCTGTCAGATGTAGGAGAGCAATTTCAATCCCTGGTTTGAGAAGATCCCATTTAGTAGGAAATGGCAACCCACTCCAGTATTCTTGCCTGGAAAATTCTATGGATAGAGGAACCTGATGGGCTGCAGTGCATGGGGTCAGGCATGAGACATGACTGAGGATGTGTGCAACAAACAATAAAATTTCAATTCTCAAGGAAATGCACTTGCTTTGTAAATGTAGCTACTATGGCAATATGACAGATATTTATTATGATGTTCATTTTCCAGAAAAATGTAAGCCTATCTGATTTTCATTTGTCAATCTCTTGTCAGGAAAATGATAATATATTTTGGAATGTTGATGAAATAAATAAGCTAAGCCCAAACAAAAAATTACAAAAAAAGATGCTAATCCAATAACAAAGACTCATAGATACTGCTCTTCTTTCATTTTTATTTCAGGATATAATTTACTTTATAATTTAAAAATGTATTAATTGGATATGGAAGTCCCCTAATGTCTTATATTTTATAAAGGATTATGCAAAATATAAACCACAGGTTTGAGAGACAACATGCCTCCAGCTGATAGAACCTACAATTTAAGGAATCTTTTTTGAGGGCTGTGACTGCATTGGTATAAATGCTAAAATATTAATAACAAATTCTAGTAGCAGTACTTTCTGTTTTTCCTCTCAGAGAAATTAAGGATGGCTGCAATGTTTTGGAGGATCTGTGTAACAAGGATGTCAATTGCCTGTATTATTTTTCAATGCAAAGAAATTGACAATAAAATTACAGCCACATTTTTCCATTCCTAAGAAGGGGTTTTATATCAGACCCAAGAAATTAGGTTGGCAAAGAAGATATTCTACACTAGCTTTGAAGGTCTATTTTCTTAAAAACCTTGTTTGAAAGTATGAGAGATTGTTCTTAGACTGCAGTGTTTGAAATTTATGATGCAGGAACTTTTAGTAAACTGCTTTACTGCTTTGAGCCTTAGTTTCCATGTAAACTGAGAATACTACTACAATATTTGAACAGTCCCTCTTCTTTTAGAAGGTACAAACTCCTGGGGCTGCCCAAGTATCATAACTTGAACTTGGAACCTTTTCCAAATTTTTTTCCTCCAATATCTGGGGTTATAAAATTTCTCCATCTACTGTGAGCAATTTCACCTTCAACATCCACTGCTCTCTTTGGCTCCTACTGGCAGTGAATATTAAGAGAAATCATCTTCTTAGAAAAGAATTATTAGGGGAGAAAAAAGGTGTTTTTTTTTTTTAATTTCTAATTCTCTTAGTCTCTGGCTAGATCTGCAAGTTATACTGAGAAATAAAGATTAATAGATTGAGGAGAAAAACATAAACATTTGATTAATATTAGTTTTTTTGTAACATAGGAGCCGCTTTAAAGAAAGAAAAACTCAAAGAGATGGTTAAATCTGAGTGGTGCTGAGTATACAGTCCTGGAGAAGGGAATGTGATAGGGCAAGATAGAAGTGTAACAGATTGAGGGGAATTTGGCCAGGCCTGTTCAAATTCTTTCCAGGGTTCATTTCTTCAGAGAGAAGGCTCTTCCTCTGTTCTGGGTATGAGGAGGGTACCCATCACAGAAGAGTTTTATGACTTGCTTAGGGGGAAACAGGGAAGGTGAAGATAGAGTGACCTTCATCCATCTGCTGTGTTCTCAAACTCTTTCAGCTCAAAATACTCAATGTGCCAAGGTTCCGTATTTGGGGGGAGCATGTCCTGAACTGCATGGGAGTATTTTATGAACCCCTGAACCAACCAGATTATTTCCTTGTGCTAATCCTACCTGACTTCCATTGTTTTGCAAAGCATGTAAAAGAGGCTTTTACTTTGGATCTCAACTTCTAGCTGCACAGGGAGCAAACAGGTTTTGGAATTTCATCCTTTCCTTACTCCCTGCCCCACTATCTCTAGAAGTTGGAGGAAGGCACTGCAGAGACAAGATAGCCCATCCTTGTGTATTACTTCATCCCCTAACCCATTCATACACATATTCAGAACTAGAAGGAGCTCTAGATTTGTGTTTTTACAACAATTTGTGTTTTTATTCCACTATATAGTAAGATACCCTGAGCAGTTGGAGCATAAATGTCTTCACTGGAGTATTTTTCTTAATTTTGTTCAGTTAGATTCTAAATGAGAGCTAATTGCCAGTGACTGAGGTTGGGTCACTGAGGTAAGAGCACTGAATACTAGCCATTTGACCAGTGGTCAGTGACAAGGCTCTGGTCCTTCAGCTTTGTGGATAAGAATTCCCACAAAGACAGAAAGTAGTACAACAAATACTTATTAGGAATAAAAGGAGTACAGTACTTATGGATAGACACACGGGTGGGCTCAGAGACAGTCACACTCTGGTAGTGGTTTGAATCACTTTTATGGGGCATTTCTTCCGGGTTTCCTTCGGCCAATCACTTTGACTTGCGTCCATGAGTCCATATTTGGTATATCTCAGGGTCCTCACATATGTGCGTGCATAGCTTTTAGCCAAGATGGATTCTAGTGAGGAGGCATATGGATAGCTGACATCACTTACTATGAGGAGATGTCACCTATAATTTTTGATCTCCAAGTATACTTTCTGTGTATGTGTAGTTGGAAGAATGAGGAATATGTGGTCTTTCATCTATTATATGGGCAGGGCTCAGCCTCTTCCATCATCCTGCTTTTATGGAGTTTCTGTCCACAGGGAGAAATTGTTCAGCCTATCTATCTATCTCCTGCCCATTTGTCTCCTGCCTCAATAAAATGAATGAAGTTTTCTCATGATACATGGATTTTCTTTTACAGTGTAAAAAAGCAAACTCTACTTTAGTGGCTTTACAGATGAATGGACAAAGAAAATGTGGTACATATTTACGATGGAATATTACTCAGCCATAAAAAGAATGCATTTGAGTCAGTTCTAGTGAGGTGGATAAACCTAGAGCCTGTTTTACAGAGTAAAGTAAGTGAGAAAGAGAATAACAGATATAGCATATTAACACATATGTACGGAATCTAGAAAGACGGTACTGATGAAGCTATTTGTAGGAAAGGAATGGAGACTCAGATGTAGAGAATGGACATATGGACACAGTGGGGGAGGGAGTGAGTGGGGCCAATGGAGAAAGTAGCGTTAACATGCATACACTATCAGGTGTAGGATGGATAGCTGGTGAGAAGTTGCTGGGCAGCACAGGAGCCCAGTCTGGTGCTCTGTGATGAGCTGGAAGGACAGCATGGGGATGGGAGGGAGGGGAGAGGGGAGGGGATGTATGTATAATGGCTGATTTGTATTGCTATATGGCAGAAACCAACACAACACTGTACAGATTTTTAAAAAAATATATATAAAAAGTTCAATTAAAAATAATATAACCATTTAGTTTGTTCACAAGTGAGTGTTGACTAGATGCATCTGTCACCAAATTAAGTCCTATGAACCCTGCTCAGGTCCTAGCCCAGCTCAGATTCCTTTCTTATCTCTGAAACCTTTTAACTTGAAGATTTATGCTCACTCTTTCTAAAGGTGGTGGGGGGGTTGGCAGATTTTGAGCAAGGACACTCCTACTAAAGGTGGGGAGTTGATGGGTTTTGAGCAAAAAGATCTGGAGCAGCTCTGGCAACAGATGTGCTCATCTGACCCAGATCAGCCAGTCCCTGCGAGGCTTGCTTGTGTATCTGCATTTTGCTGGCAGGTTGGCTGGTTGATCTAACATGGTCTCACTAACATTTCAGGTGGTTGCCTGGCTGACAACCAGAACAACCCAGGTGATAATGCTCCTGTCTCTCATCAGCTAGGAGACTAGCTCTGGTTTTTCGTATAGCAGCTGATCAGCGTTTCAAGAGTGCATATGAAGGTACAGAAAAAGGCCTAGGCTTAGAACTGACACACAACAGTTTTCCCACATTCAACTAGCTGGAAAATTCATAAGGCAGGCTAAGTACTAGGAAAACTGATTTCTTGATGAGAGGATCTGCAAAATTATATTGGAAGAGATATGGATACAAGTTGGGCAGTAATCGCATCCATATTTTGCAAATCAAAATATCAAATAGTGTTGCTATAATAGCAACAGAATAAGATACTTTTCCCATTTCCTAATTAAGGATGAGAAAAGTCTGTGATTACCATTGATTTTTCAATTTTCAACATAATTTTTTTTTTATGGCCAAATTTTGCCAAGTAAGCAAACATCAAATGCTTTTCTTTCTAATTTTTCACAATACTACTAAAAACTTAACTCCTTAGCAAATTGAAATGTCGCAGATTTGAGAGAAATACATCTTATATAGTTTGGAAGAAACTTCTTTCTAGGGATAGTATCAGTTAATGATTCTAAAATATATAATTTCAGGTTATTATTTCCAAAGATCACATTCATACACATTAATATGTCTACATAAGTGCTTCTGGAAAAAGAGTTAAATTTTGTTTTGCTTTTGTATTTTTGTTGCATGAAGTTTCTTCATTTTGTTTGAAACTAATATATTAATTTGATTTCAGAAATTAAGACTGCTGAATATTTAGTGAGAAAGAGAATACCAGAAATTGAACCAGCAGAGTGTGTCTTTTCCTGAACAAAGAGACTCCCAGAAGGCTGTGGCCTTTGAATTTTTGGCACTTTGCTCTAACTCTTGAAAGTCACTTGGGGAAAGGATCAAGCTCAATAACACAATGTTTTTCTATTATTTCTCCTATGGATAGTTCATTAAAACTCATGTAGACCCTGAGGATACCCTTTGATATACTAAGCTATGCTTGCCTGAAAGAACTAAAACAACATCGAATAGTTTCTAAATTGCAACTAAGGTGTCCTGTGGTTTGGGACACTTTGAATTTTAAAGATAAGTTACAAAAGCATTGAAATTTTTGTTCTTGTGTTTTTGCTATTGTCATCACTGTTTGTTATTCTGCATAAGATTAATGTTTGGATTTGGCTAGCAACTGCTTCTGTTCAGTGGAAACTTTTCTATTTACAAGTTAAAGAAGTGTATTTCTACAAATGTCCTAAGTAAAAGTGTCTTGAGACGTAATACTTCCATGAAATAATAGAATTTTTGGTGTACATTATTTGCTTTCATAGCAATAAATAAAGCACCCAAAAAAATCCCAGAAAGGTTTTTCATCTACAGCATCATATTTGCTAACAGCCCCTCAATCATTAGCAAATTTTATTTCCTATTTATACATCTTAAGTAGATTCCAGAAGCTTTTTTTTTACCCTTTAAACAATGATTTTTAAACTAGAAATATCCTCAATAGTATAAAAAGCCTATTTTACTTTTTTAAAGCAGAGAGAAAATACTCATCATTAATGTGAGTGAAGACAATTATTCTTAAAAATATATACAGCATAAAATTAAGCTTAAAAATGATCATTTCCAAATAGAAAATTTCTCAATGATTAGGTATAATATGGGTGAGGGTCATTTCTTTAAGCTTAAAAAAATCATTAAAGATTTGAAAAAATATAAAAAGGAGGAAATCAAAGTATATCTACTGACTCAAATGTTTCATACTGTCAGAATTAAATAGCCATTTCTATTTTCTTACCATTGCTGTATTAAAAGACAGGATTATTTTTCCTTTAACTTTTCTAAAACTTATGCTTTAGACCTCTCTGTTTATTGTATCTCAGTGTTCTACTGGAGTTTGTTGCACAGCAAATAGGAAAACCAAAATACTATTATGGACTCTAAGCTCAATATTATAATAGTAATAATAAAAGTACATCAAAAAACTTTAAGTAATCAGTTTAACTATGTTTGATGTCAGCCTCGTGCTTGTTTTTCTCCCAGTTTAGATGACCCCAGTGTGAAGGAAGAGATGTACCAAGTTGTCTTTTATTTCAGGTACTCTCTATCCTCATGGTGGAAGGAAAAATACTATCTATTGCACCAAGGCATTAAAACATCCAGAAAATACTTAAAGATTATTTTAAAAATCACTTTAGAATTATATACCTATATTCTTTTTTTTAAGTGTACATTTCAGTATTTTTTATTATATTCACATCATTTTGCATATAATCGTCATAACTTGTACCTCCTGAAAAACTGAAACTATTGGCAGTATACAATTTTCCCCTTCCCCCAGCCCCTAGCAACCTCTTTGTGTTTCTATGAATTTGACTACTTTAGGTACATCATATAAATGGAATCATGTAGTATTTGCCCTCTCATGACTGGCTTATTTTGCTTAGCGTAAGATCTTCAAGTTCAACCATGTTGCGCCATGTGTCAGAACTTCTATCCACTTCAAGGCTGGATATTCCAATGTATGTATATGAGTGTGTGCACAGTCTCTTAGTCATGTCTTACTCTTTGGGACCCCAAGGATTGTAGCCTGCTAGGCTCCTCTGTCCGTGGAATTTTCCAGGCACGAACACTAAAGTAGGTTGCCATTTCCTAATCCAGGCAATCTTCCCGACACAGGGATTGAACCCACATCTCCTGCGTCTCCTTCATTGGAAGGTGGATTCCCCGCCACTGAGCCACCTGGGAAGCCTTATAGCTCCTTTAGGCATATACTCATAAGTAGAATTAATGAATCATATGGTAATTTTATTTTTAATATTTTTGAGGGACTGCCATGCTGGTTTTCCATAATGGCTGCACCATTTTATTAATAGAATTGAAAAGTACATGAACAAGAGTATAAACATAAATTTCGAAATGCTGCAGGTGAATATACAATTCCTAGTTAAAAACTCTCTTCAAATAGAGTACACCCCTCATCAAATACCAGGCTTTGTCTTTAGACAATGAACCTGAAAGAAGATAGGCAGCTTGGAATGAAGAAAATCATTTATCAGAGTAGTCTGCTTCTCTTTCATATCTGTTTTGCAAAAGAGGAGGAAAATAAGACATCAGGGAATGAAGAATTTAAAATCTAGTAATCAAGGTTTCAAATGTATATTAGATACAACTATTAAGGCTTCTTCGTGTAGCAGACACTCACTGAGTTGGCTACCCAGTTCACAGTGATTCTACAAATGGTCGTATTTGTCCTACTCACACCACTCCTCATTTGGGGGAGCTGCTCATCCTCTTTATGTGCTGAATGGGCGGTGACATATGGTTATACAGTAGCCCCCACCTCCCCGAAGGACGGGCATATGGAACAAGAAGAGTTAATCACACTACACCCTTTTGGCCATTGTGACTGGTCTAGGGGATGGGTGTATGATTTAATCTGTGCCAATCAGGGTCCTTTCCTGAGATTTTCCAAGTAGGGGTTAAAAGGAAGCACTATTTCTGTTTGGTTAGTAAGCTATAAGGATGAGCTTGGATGCATCAGGGATCATGTTTCTAGTTTTATGTGTATAGCATAAAAGCAGGCCCCAAATCATATAGCTAATGATTAAAGAGAAGCAGATTCAAAATGTGGAAAGAGGAGGAGAGGGAGAGGCAGACAGAGAAAAATTATCTATCATCTCACACTCATCAGGACTGTTACCATAAAAAACCTATATTCTTATAAAGGACACTAGTTTTATGTGAAATTGTTACTCATCTCTGGAGTAAGTAAGAGTATGCTCAATTTATAATGGCTAATTTTCTCAGTTATAGAGGGTTGGATTCTTTTTGCTCTTCATTCACTTTTGTGTTCATTTATCCATTAATTTATTCAGACAACATGTGTAAGGTACTATGGGGGTCTAAATATATTTAAGACAAAGATTAAATCTTAAGCAGCTTCCTTACTTAGTAAGAGATGGCATACTGTACTGTAAATATATAGTATACAGTAAATATATTATATAAATAAGATATACCATAATATGGGAAGTATATCAGAGAAGGATGGCAGGATTATTGATGAGACAGAGAATTAGGACTGGGGTTAACAGGCATCCAGGTAGGCATGTGCAGTGGGCTGTATGTTTATGCTCCTCCCAAATTCATATGTTGAATCTTAATCCCAACATAGCATTTAGAAGTAGGCTGTTGGGAAGTAACTAGAACAAGAGGATGGAGCTCTCATGAATGAGATTGATGCCTTTATAAGAAGAACCCAGATAACTGGCTAGATGTCTTTCCACCATGGGAAGGCAAAGAGATGAGATGGCTGTCTGTAAACCAGGGAGTGAAATGCATCAAGAAACTGACCATGCTGACATCCTGATTTCAGACTTCCAGCCCCCAGAATGATGAGAAAACAAATGCTTGTTTAAGCCATTCGGTTTAGGGTAACAAATACCTAAAAATGTGAAATGGAATGGGCTAACAGAAACTGGATGAGTTTTGAGTGCATTCTAGAAGAAGGTGAGATTGTTGTAAAGAGAATTTTAAGGGTGATTCTGGTGAGAGCCTCAAAAGGATAGAGGAGAGATCAAATTTCCTCCTTCTTGGACCTTAACATAAATGATCACATATGAAAATAGATGGTAAATGTCATTCTGATGTTGTCTCAGATGAAAATGAGAAATATGTAATTGTACAAGGCAGAAAAGGCAAGCTTTGTTATAAAGTGGCAAAGAAATTGGCTAAATTGTGCTCATGTTCTAGTATTTTGTGGAAGATAGAACTTGGGAAAGATGAAATGCATACTTAGCTAGGTTTCTATGCAAAATATTGGAGTGGCTTGGTTTCTCTTGTTTATAGTAAAAATGTAAAAAGAGAGAGAGAACTTTAAAATGAAATCATTAAGCAAAAGGATCTGCTTTGTTTGGAGAAAATTCTCAGCCTCTCTGTATTGCAAAAAATGAAAGAGCCTGATGTAAAAAGAGACATGAGAAGGACAATCTCTCTCCACCACGTGAGGACACAGTGAGAAGATGCCCTTTTGTAAACCAGGAAGACAGCTCTCATCAGGAACCAAACTGGCCTGCACCTTGGTCTTGGACTGCCCAGCCTTCAAAACAATGAGAAAAAAAAGAAGTTTGTTGTTTAAGACGCTCAGGCTATGGTATTCTGTAGCAGGAGCAGAAACTGACCAAGACACGTCTCAACTGTGAGATGAAAGATTGAACTGAATATTCTCCCAAGGCCGCTAGAGCTCTATGCTCTGCATCTGTACCCAGAAGCTTTCTGTTTGAGGAAATGCAATCAAAGTGCAGGACTTATTACTAATGCAAACGTGAGAGATTAGACTTAGCAGGGAAGGGATGGAAGTAAGAATGTATTTATAGAAATGAAGCTACTGTTCTGCTATAAGTCTGTATAGAGTCTTATGCAGCCCAGAAGACAAAGTCCAACAAGCCTGGTACATGTGAAGAAGTCTCAAGGGATGTAGACTTTTTTTTACCTGGAGGAGAAGTAGGGCAAAGGCACTTCAGATAGAGAAAACAGTATTAAAGATGAACAGACAGAAAAGCATGGCAGAGGTAGGAAGGAATAGGCATATTTGCAGATTTATAGTGTTACAGTTTCTCTTGGTGTCCTGGCTAGCATTTCAGTTCTGCCTGAAGGCTGGACACAAGTGTGTGCTCAGTCTGCAGGCTGGAAGTATCAAGGAGTTAATGCACTCTGTAATTGCCCTCAAAATATGACAGGTGGAAGTTAAAGGACAAATATCACACTGCCCTTGCCTTTTCGGTAGAATAATTTTGAGGTGTGCTCTATATGGTCACTGAGAATCTGTGAGGAATTGTGCACATATAAACCCATATGGTAATCACTTATTAGCATACTCTGACTTTTTTCTCTTGACGTTTTCAGTTCACATCTCCATCTGGTGCATTCTGGCACCACCTTCCAGATTACACCTCCACCCCATCCAGAAGTCTTCTTCTAGGGAAACAACCTATGTGAGTGAGCAGTGTGGTATAACTAAAATTCAGTCATTGTGAGAGAGTGGGGTTTCTCTGATGGCTGACTGGTAAAGAATCTGCTTGCCGATACAGGAAACATGAGTTCGATTCCTGGGTCAGGAAGGAGAAAGAAATGGCAAACTACTGCGGTATTCTTGCCCAGAAAATCTCATGGACAGTGGATCCTGGTAGGCTCTAGTTCATGAGGTCGCAAAAGAGTCAGACACGACTTAGCAACTAAATAGCAACAATAAGATCAGCTAAGAGGTTTGCCAGATGTTGAAGGGCTTTATTTGACATTCTGATGACTTTGGACTTTGTAAGAGGTAAGAAGCCACTAGAGGCTTGTGAGGAAGAGAATGACATAATTAGTTCAGTGTTTTAAAAGATACTTCTGTCAATAATGAGATGCAGGAGGGATTACTTATATCTCTGTGATAATTTTTGAAATAATAAGGATCAAAGAAGACATGTGTGACATTAAGAGAAGTCAGACTTATGGGACGTTGCAGTGGGAGAAATGGTGAAATGTAAGTAGGCTAGATTTGGGCAGAGGTACTTCAAGCATAATACTTGGAGGAAAATGGACCCTTTGACAGGTAAAACCAAGGCAAGGAACAGAGACAGGCTGTATTTACCTTTGCTTCTGTTTGAGAGTGGCACCCTAAGTTCGCTTGGAAAGGTAGATGCTAAGTGGGAACTGACCAACATCAGAAGAACTGATCTTCTGATCAGAAAGCTAGGAACTGAAACTTCCAACTTTAAAGTTAGTATAGCTACCTATTTTTGTTATTAGATATTAGAGGTATTTGGTTAGGGAAGGGAAGCTCAAATGTGACATTAAAGGGACCTACAGAAGGAGTGTAGGAGTCCTTTCTGTTCCTAACCGAACCACTGAAATTATTGCCTGCTAGTACATAGAATCTATTTCCCCCCCAATTATCTTCAGCGTTTCCCTGTAAGGTAGAGGAAGATGAGGATGATGGTAAGTTTGAGAAGAATAGCTGCTGCCATATACATTGTACAAATGAAGAAATTGGAGCATGGGAGTGGCATGTAGATATTCTGAGGCTCAAAGTAACTTAGCGGCTGTCATTAGGACTCCTCTTTTGACTGTTAGTTCAGTTTGTTATACATTGTAAGAAGGTAAAGATACCTGATTGTTTAAAAGAGTTAAGAGTAGATGGCTTGAAATTGCTTGGAGCATTAGAATAGCAGGAGGGATTAGGGAGCTTGTTCAGTTGAAACATTTCTATACTTGTCTAACACTGATAGATGTAGTCAACTAGGCCAGGCAACTGGCAAATGAATTTCATCCAATGGCTCCTGGGCTCCCTTGATAAATAGTTATTCTTTGGCTGTCCATATCCTTTCAACCCACTTAAAACTAAGTCTGTGAACCTTGCCAATTGGGTAAATTGAAATCAATAGTGGCCAAAGAGACAGAGATTCACTGCACAGTGGATCAATGTACACCTCTCCATTGCAAATAAATATGGGTCACAGAGGGATGGAAATCATATTCTGTCCTGGGGCTAGTGATTTTCTACAAGTTATATTGCTTTGTAAAATGTGCTGCACTCTTTGGCAAATACTTACTCAGGGCCTTCTGGACTACGGTATGTGCGCTATTTGCTAAGTGAGCTACAGAGCTAAACTCCTGTGTATCTTATCAGTGCTAATTGGAACCTGGCACCTGGATACTTGCAATGAGGCATGCTGGTAAGCATGGTGATAGATACTTAGGTAGATACTTAAATGCAGATATTTTATGCATTTATCTAGAAATGCCATTTGAAAAATTGAATGTAAAATTCAAAAATTTCTATGTGAAACCAAGTCCTGGAGAATTGGCTCAAGCTTATGAACATAAATTGCCTAAAGCAGAAATCTATTTATTCAGTGTTGAGTGGTTGCCTCGGAAACAAACCAAGATCATTCTGTCATTTTTGAGATTGCATCCAAGTACTGTATTTTGGACTCTTGTTGACTATGATGGCTACTCCATTTCTCCTAAGGGATTCTTGCCCACAGTAGCAGATATAATGGTCATCTGAATTAAATTCGCCCATTCCCATCCATTTTAGTTCACTGATTCCTAAAATGTCGATGTTCACTCTTGCCATCTCCTGCTTGGCCATGTCCAATTTACCTTGATTCATGGACCTAATGTTCTAGGTTCCTATGCAGTATTGTTCTTTACAGCACTGGCCTTTACTTTCATCACCAGACACATCCACAACTGAGAGTGATGTTTTTGCTTCAGTCCAGCCTCTTCATTCTTTCTCTGCTCTTCCATTGTAGCATATCGGAACCTACTGACCTGGGGGTGCTCATCTTCCGGTGTCATATCTTTTTGCCTTTTCATTGTGGTCATGGGGTTCTCAAGGCAAGACTGTGGAAGTGGTTTGCCATTCCTTTCTCTGGTGGGCCATGTTTTGTCAGGCCCTGACTAGCAGGGAAATGACTTTCAGCTACTCCACATAGCTGGACAACATGCCCAGCATCCTGACTGTCCTCCGGCTGGTCCTCACTGAGCTGGTCCACCTGTTGCTGGTGTTGGTCAATGTATTGCCCAGGGGTCAGGACAGAGGCCCTGCCAGAGTCTTCAGGAAGGGAGTCCAGGGAAGGCTGAAAACATTTATTGGGTGCCTACTGATTTTTTTTTCATTTATTTTTATTAGTTGGAGGCTAATTACTTTACAGTATTGTAGTGGTTCTTGCCATACATTGACATGAATCAGCCATGGATTTACACGTGTTCCCCATCCTGATCCCCACTCCTGCCTCCCTCCCCATCCCATCCCTCTGGGTCTTCCCAGTGCACCAGCCCTGAGCACTTGTCTCATGCATCCAACCTGGACTGGTGGTCTGTTTCACCCTTGATAGTATACTTGTTTAAATCATCATATATACTACTTCAATAGACACCAAAAGTTCTTCACGAGATACTCAATTCCATAAGTCAGTGACTTAGGATATAATGAAATGAATTAAAATACTTTAGACTTATTATCTGAATCTGAATGATCAGCGAGAGAGGATTTATTCTGCTGTACGTTTTTTTTACTTACAAAGCAGTAAGTGACCAATTTTTCTCTTGCCATATTGAGTTAACATGTCATCTTTAACTTGTGTTTTATACCTTTTGTGTAAAAGTGATGACCTCCTTGATATTCCAATTATTAAAATAATTCCCCTAATTACTCAGTTATAAATCCCATTGCTTTGCACACAACATTCTTTTTCTGATACTGTGATATTGCCAGTTTTATTCTGTTGCATTAATTATGTCATGCTTTGTTTATCAGGGATACTGTACATCATCAATTAGATGAGTTCTTTTTTTTTTTTTGGTTTGCTTTTCTAGTAATTTGTAGAGGATAAAATCTGGCTTAATTGTCTCTTCCAGTTCTAAACCCAGGGGTTTAGACTACCATAATCATTCAATTCAAAGCATTTATTGTCCTTCAACATAGAGAGTCCTCTAAAGTAGTAGTTATCTTACTTTCTTTCTGTCCAAAGAATTTGAAGGGCCAGAGTTCATTCCTTGAGCTGTGAAGTCAAATATTACTCATAGAGCAGAAACAGTATTTTGTAATTATAATCAATATGCAGGTTATTTCTTTATGAAAATCTCTTCCTAACTTCATGGGAAAATGAGATTATACAAAATTCCACATGTGCTAACATGTGGACCTTCTGTAGTTATTCCACTAGATGATTGCTTAAGACTTTTGCTCTAGCTTTCAATAGGAGAATTCCTGCTTCTTTAACTCATCAGTAAAATCTGTGAAGGATTTGTTTCGTATTATTGGTCACTTTTAATAACGTATAAAACTGTGGGCATTTTATGAAAAAAGTCCTTCTAGATTCATAGACACAGATTTGTACTTTAAAGCTTTGCTTCTTAAACTAAGTTATCCTACTTTATTCAATTAGTAAATGTGAGACTCTTGAGTAGAGGCTGGAAGTGCTCATAAAAGAACAACATATAAAGTATTGAATATATGAAAATTTATAGATAAATTCCTATATGAAGAAAAATTTCTGTTGCTCTTTCCCAGAACAATTATCTGTGGTACTCTGGAAAAGTAATCTTTACTAAGTTACTTAACCAATGCTATCTTCTGTTTCTTCAACTGAAAACAAAGACAATAATTTAAACTCTACTTCATGGGATTTTATAAGGAAATAAGATAAATCAAATAAAATATTAACCACAGTGACAAATTTATAATAATCACTCAGTGATATTCAGTTATTAGCATCATTATTTTTATTACTTTTATTATCATATTAGCATGCAAGTAAATTAGGAGTCCCAGAGTCAATTTTTATTTATATTAATACTAACAAATCTTTCTGGAGAGAAGCGTACAGTCAATCATACTTCTCTCTAGTTTTTTGTTGTTTGTTTTATTTGGTTTTTGTTGTTTGACTGCACTGTGTGGCATGTGAGATCCTAGTTCCCTGGCCAGGAATTGAACCGATGCTCCCTGTAGTGGAAGCATAGATTCTTAACCACTGAACCACCAGGAAAGTCCCCATACATATCTCTATAGCCCCTCACATAGCCAAGATTTATGAAACTTGAACACTGTGACATGTAATTCCAATCAACTGTATATTCTCCTTTTTCCTGGAAGGTTCAGTTGCAAGTTCATCTCACTTGATTGTATATTTATGGTGTGTATCATGTATGCTGTAAAAATGCATAAACAATTTGGCTAAATTTAAGATTGTAGTACTAGGTTGAAATCTACTAGAAGGCTATTGTAGTATGTATTAGAAGCAGCCAGGCTTTCCTGGTGGCTCAGATGGTAAAGAATCTACCTGCAATGTGGGAGACCTGGGTTCAATCCCTGGATTGGGAAGATCCCCTGGAGGAGGGCATGGCAACCCACTTCAGTATTCTTGCCTGGAAAATCCCCATGGACAGAAGAGCCTGGCAGGCTACAGTCTATGAGGCCACAAGAGCTGAACATGACTTAGTGACTAAACACAACCCACACCATAATGCAAAACAGAATATGATCCATGATGGCGAGGGTGGTGCAAGGAGCTTTCAAGTTCAGAAGAAGGAGCCATCACATCAACTTGGGCAATCAGGAAACACGGTAAAAGTAAGGTGGTGTATGATGGACCCTTAAAAGCAGCTTAGATTTCAAAAGGCAGAGTTAGAGCTGGAATGGACATTTCAGGGAGAGAGAAGTGCATGAGAAAATTTAAAAGTGGGCAGGCAGGTACCCGAAATGGTGCAGGAAGTCTGTGGTCCAATTTTGGCCTGTTGAGAGAGATTTGGGAGCATGAAGATAAAAAGGTAGATGATAAAGCAAATATGAGAAATTCTTAAATGCTAAGAAATCTGTACTTATCCAGCAAGTAGTAGGGAGCTACTGAAAGAGAAAGATCATGATCAGAATAGTGAGCTTTAGAGATCAAGGAGATGGCTTAAGAGGCATTTGAGACCATCTATGTAGGATGCATAACATTGCTGAGGAAAGATATTGCCAAGAAGCATGCGATGGACAAGGGCTCAGAAGGGCCAAGTAAGCTCATGATATGAAGAAGGGAAAGAAGAGGTAGAGTCCATGGATTTGATCCTTTATTCAGCACTGGTAGAAAAGCAAATATACTACTGGAACTAGAGAGATCTTAAAACATACCACCTTAGGACATTTGCACTTCCCTATACCTGGAATGTACTTCTAGATACTCATATGACTAGTATAACCCTTCAGAAAAATGCAGATGAAGAGCTACTGGCACGACCTATAGGAATGACATAAATTTATGAGAAAATCAAGGAAAAAGACATTACTGGGAAGAGAGGCTTTTCTTAAATAATTCTGTCATCAATGTTACCATTTAATTTATAATAAATTCATATAAAATGATATTTCCAGCTTGAAATTATCCCAGTTACAGCTGCTTTATAGAGGAATAATGGAGTCTTTGGCCTCACAGGTGGCTCAGTGGTAAAGAACCCACTTGTCAAGCAGGACACGTGGATTTGATCCCTGGGTTGGGAAGATCCCCTGCAGAAGGAAATGACAACCCACTCCAATATTCTTGCCTGAAAAAATCCCATGGATAGAGGAGCCTGTGGAGCTACAGACTATGGGGTTGCAAAAGCATTGGACATAACTTAGCAACTAAACCACCACAATACAAGTAGTCTTTTTACTTAAGTATTTTATCTATGAAATTATTCTCAGAACATCCAAAATTTTTTAAACATCTCCCCTTGAGTTTCATTGAAATCTCAAGGAGAGTGGAAAAATTATGAATGTAAGTAAATGAAATGATGTTTACAGTTTGAAAATGATATATAATTTTTAGAATTAAGACTTGATGGGCTTTTTTTAGAGGACCTAGATTTTAAAGTGAGTAAAATCCAGCACAGTGATGTCTAAATTGTGTATCTTTATTTCTCCCTCCTGCCCCTAACTCTTCTTTAACTTGTTATTTCCTTTGCATCTCTGATACCACAATGAAAGTAAATTAGTGATGACTGTATTGAGGAAAGCTTTAATGGATTAATAGGTAAACAAAATAGGATATACCTATATTTATGCATAAAAAGAAATGGAGTTTTGATTCATGCTGCATAAGGATGAACCTTAAAAACATTATGCTAAGAGAAAGAAGTCAGATACAAAAGTCACATATTGGGCGATTCCATTATGCCCCAAATAGGCAAATCCATAGAGAAACAGATTAGTAGTGGCCACGGATAAATGAGGAGGAAAAAGGAGTGGCTGATAATGGGTAGAGGCACTTTCTGAGTTCTGGAATGTTCTTAGAGACATAGTGGTGACAGTTGCACAACATTGAGAATATTTTAAGCCACAGAATTTTATGTTTAAAAAATATGTTTTTCAGATGTTGGGTGACTTGTTATGTCAGTTCAGTAAATTTGATGGTATTATTCCAAGTCTTCTATATCTCTTATTAGTTTCTTGATTCCTGTATGCCTGTTAGATATTTTTCAGGTGTATGCATGGTCAGTTCAGTTCAGTCACTCAGTCATGTCTGATTCTTTGTGACCCCATGGACTGCGTGTTTGCATGTTACATTTTTTTTTTTAAACCTCATGGGTATAGCTATATCTCCTTGGCTCTGTTGATTTTTGCTTTATATATTTGGATGCTCTGCTTTGGTTCCAGGTTCTTGGCTTCCTTAATCTACAGAAATTGATCAGAAGCTGGACAAGAAATTCAGAAAAGGCTTTGTTTGGGCTCCTGCTATAGAGGAAAATAAACAGTCTCCTTGCCAATTTGCTCTGGGGAGGGTGAAAAAGTGAAAGTGTTAGTTGCTCAGTCGTGTCTGACAGGCTCTTAGGTCCATGGAATTCTCCAGGCCAGAATACTGCAGTGGGGCTTGTTCCTTACGTGGGATGAGGGTAGGGGTATGTCCAGGGTCAGGCTGGAGGCGTGGCTTAGGTGACTTCCCGCTAGGAGGCGCTGTGTGCAAGGGGCATGCGCAGTGCTCTGCTTTGGTTCCTTACCCTCTACTTTTGCTCTGGGCTCTTCAAAGGTGGCAGTTGGGTTTTTTGACCTCTTTGTACGTTTTGCCCAGAATTTGCCCTAACTATGCTTGCTTGAAGTTAATCATAGTCCCATATAGTTTCCTTGTATTTTGTTGCTTGAGGATAGGTGTGTCCAGGTGCAACCATTGCAGTACTGAAGCAAAGGGTCCCAGGTTCCATCCTGTCTCACTTTTAGGTAACTATACACATATTTAGGATTGTTGTCTTCTTGATAAATTGACCACCTTTACCTCAGAGAGAAAAATACACAATGGCACATCTTAATCAAATTATTGAAAATGTATGACAAAGAAAATATGAAAATATTAAAAGCAGCCAATAGTGATAAAGAACTTGAAGAATGTTCAGACTTTTTGTCAGAAATTTTGCAGTCTCTCCTTATCTCTGGCAATACTTCTTATCTTTGTCAGATTCTAACGCAGCTGCTCTATGTTTCCTAGTCATGTTTACATGGTTTTCATTTTCCATCTGCATTTTTATATCTAAAAATGCACATCTTTTATACAGCTGGGGCATGCTTTTAAAACAATATGACATTCTCTGCCCTTTTTTCATTTTATATAATTACACTTTATATAATTTATATAATTTACACTTCATATAATTTAAATTTTATATGAGTTTCAATATAGCGGGATTTGCTCCTGTTCTCTTGCTATTTGTTCCTCTTTTTTGTTGTTTCCTTTTCCTTGTTTGTGGCTTTCTTTTGGATTAACTGAATATTCTTAAGGATTTCATTTTACTTCCACAATTGGGCTTGTTAATTCTATGTCTTTTACTTTATTATGAGTTGCTATAGAGAGGTATTGCTTGAAGTTTTGAATTAAAAAAACTTGAAAAAATAATGTTTTATATTTACCAATGTATTTACCATTTCTAATGGTCCTCATTCCTTTGCGTAGGTGAGGGTTGGTGCACTATGGTCTAGTACATGATTTGGTAAATAATATTTTATTGCCGTTCCACCACACTTGTTCATTTACATATTGTGCATGATTGCTTTCATGTTGCAAAGGCAGAGTTGAGTACTTGCAACAGAATCTTGCAAAGCCTAAAGAATTTGCTGTTTACTGACACTTTGTGTGAAATGTTTGCTGACTTCTAATGTAGGTTCAAACTTTAACCGGTTATCATTTTCTTTTTGCATGAAGAACTTCCACTAACAATATTTTCTGGAGTAGAGACTAGGCGTCTAAATGGTCTAATGTCCTGCCTAGGGGGTAGAGATACTTTCTCCTGTCTCTTCCCCAGTTTCAGTGGATCCTTCTCCGTACCCTGGAGATGGCAGCCTTTAGTGTCCTTCGCTTGAAGTCTTACAGCTTTTGTCCCACAGGGTAGAAGGATTTCACAGGGCTAACTGACTGACTTGTTTTCATTGATAGGTTATCCCAATCTTTGTCATAATCCTCTGTGAAAGTCTGAAAAGAAGAAACTACAAGGGGATGTGAACTCCCCTGTGTCTGTGGATCCCAGGAGTTCTATATTTTCACTCTCACGCACACTTGGTCTTTGTTACTTTGCGAAAAATTGTAGCCTACCCACTTGTATGATGGTACCTATTACTCTTGTATTCTATTCCAAGTGAGTGAGGGCTCATGGCCTACTTATTGGAGATGCTTGTCTTTCCTTAGAATGTACTGATGGTTGTCATGAAACTTCAGGTTTCTGATAGGTTCAAGAAAGAGTATGATTCTATAGTTATTTGTTTTTCTCTTGTCAGGGCTGAAGCAATGCTCTTTCCTAATGTCTATAGCCTAAGCAGCACATGCTAGAAGCCCCATTATTTCTTCAAATATATATTTTTTATTCTATTTCTCCTTTCCTTCTAGGACTCCAGTAATATGCATGGCAGTAAAGTCAGCATTGTTTCCTAGGTCACTTTTTCAGTCTTTATTTCTCTGTGCTTCATCTTGGGTAGTTTCTATTGCTATATCTTTATTTCACTGATCTTCTGTTCTATGGTATCTAATTTATCAGTCCTGCTTATTGATCTTTTTGATGTTTCCTTCATTTCTCATTTATTTGTACAGTCAATTTATTTTCATTCAATTTTAATAACTTTGTTTTCAAAAATTGCAGTATTAAAAATAATTTACATATAATTTTATCCTTTTAATGTGTTCAGTTCAATGAGTTCTAAAGTGTGTGTGTGTGTGTGTGTATGGAGGGAGAGAGAGAGAGAGAGAATGGTATACCACATCAGTCAAACACTTTCATAAATTAATAATCCTATTACCTCTGGAACCAAAAATATTTTAAGTATCTCAAAAGTTTCCTTCTTCCCTTTTGCAGCAAATTTCCTGTCTCCATCACAAGTTCTTGGCAACCTCTGATCTGTTTTTTGTTGCTATAGTTTTACATTTTCAGGCATTTTTATATACAGGGGATAATTCAGTGTGTAGTCTTACATGTCTGGCTCCTTTTACTTAACATGATGCCTTAGAGATTTACTAATATTATTACATTTATTAGTGATTCATTTATTATTATAACCATTTTAATGTCCTTTTCTACTAATTTCAACATTTCTGTGACCACTGTGTCATTTTTATTTCTGGGGAATGTATCACATATTCCTTTTATTTTGCATGTCTTACAATTTATCATTAGATCCCACACATTGTGAAGTTTATGTGATTAATTCATTGTGTGGTTGCACTCACTTTTTTTCCTAGAGGGAACTCATAATTCTGGCATGGCAATTTCATTCTTTCAAAGCCTGTTTCGAAGGCTTTTTAAGGTCATGCATAATGTAGCCCTTCTACTGAGACTAACAGTCCTGAAATTAAGTTGCTGATATTTGGGATATTTACTTAAAACTTCATGGATTCAGTAAAGTCTCTCGATTATGCTCTGTATCATCTTTGATGATTCTTAGCCTTTCTTAGCTCTTAGAATTGTTGCTTTCAATTCCGCAGAAAAATTTCTTTCCCTGGAAGTTGTTATTCACTTGGTCTATTTTACTGTATAAATGCATCACTTAATATATGGCCAAAGATTCAAAAACCAAAATTTGTGCACAATTTACCCTGCGTGCCTTGCCTTTGATACTCTGTTCTTTAAGTTCTCACCACTTTGGTATCTCTATCTCATCTTCTCATTGAGAGACCACTGGTTTCTGTTTATATCCCACTCCATGAGCCATGGTCTAGCAATTGCTTAAATACAGAAATCTGGGGGTGATTATAGAGCTAACTTCATTTTCTCCCTTCCCTCAAGGATTTTAGTTATGTACTACCCATTTTCCAGTGTCTGAAAAGAATTAATATATGTTTCTCCAGTTTTCTAATTGCTTTATAAAAGGAGACATCCCTCATGACCTAAAACAAAAGTCCTTTATGATATATTTTGAAAAACAGAATAGTTTCATAATGTAATTTCTTATTTTTAAAAAATGGTCTGTACTTCTTATATCATATATGCATATTCTTTTACAGTTTCTTCCAAAGGTTTTAAAGGTTTGTCTTTCACACTTAAGTGCTTATTATTTTGATTTCTGTGCAATGTGTCAATCTTTTATTTTTTCCTTTATGTGTTAACAATTATCCTAGCACCATTTTTGAATAATTAACTCTCTACTTGATATTCTGCAATGACAGATAGAACATATATCAGATTTCTACCTTTAATTGGGTCTGTTTCTCATTTTTTTAAATGTTATATATGTTACCATCTCATTTTCTCTAGACTTTGCATATCTGAGGCCATTGTTTGTGGCTTCTCTATATTCTTGCTCATAATGACTTGTTTTCTCATTTATTTTTGTGTGTTTTTAATTCTGATTTCATGATTTTAGCAATGTCACCCATGACAGTTCTTTGAGTTTTATGTTTTAAATAGTTGGTTCTGAAATTATTTAAATATATTTCTGCCCTACTCCTTGGACACTGACAACCCAGGATATTTAAAATTTTCAACTCAGGTTTGAATTATAACTCCAAACTCATATGAGTATGTATTTAATGTGAGTCATTCTTAAGTGAGATCTTCCTTTTTCTTTTTCTACAGCTATAGAAGAAGCTGATATAGGAAACTTTCCTTCTTTAACACTTTTTTTTCCTTGTATGAATACCTTCAGTGTCCCTGCCTTTATGTAGGAATCTCCAATCTAGCATCCCATCATTTTCAGACTCCAGGACTTGTCACTGTTTACCTATCTGGTGAATACCTCACTTTTCATCAGTATAACCAGAAATGTTCCCAGGGAAATTGCAGGCTTGGATCTTCCACTACTCCTATTAAATTATGGTTCTGGGTCATTTATACCCCTTCTCTTCCTTTACTTAATTTTAGATACTTATTATTTTCATATATCTTTTTTATGCATTACGATAGGTTCCTTTCTACATCAAGTCTAACATATTACCAAACATATACATTTTAGTGTTGTCAAATGGATTCTTACAAATTTAAAATATAAATCAAATTCCAAATAGAAATCAGGCATATTGTTGAGCAGGCAATGTCATAAAATGTGTGGTTTCATGGAAAGGTATTTAAAGTAGCAGTCTTTTAATCAGTATTGGGAAGTAAAGGGAGCATGTTAAATAAAAATATAACAAATGGCTAAATCAAAAGATCTCTCGGTAAAGTGTCACATTCCACTTGAAAATATGAAAGTTATTTTCAAATATTTTTTGGTATTGATTTTTAATATAATTCTAGTGATAGACTCTGTATGATTTCAATACCTTTAGAAGATGAAATTTTTGCACCTTGTTTTATGTCCTTAGATATGTTCCAGTGTCTTCTGGTTTATAGTCTATTGGAACTTGAATAGAATTTTTATCCTGATATTATCTGAAAATTGTATAAATCTTGTGTTGAATAGGTTCATAGTGCTTTTCAGGTATACCATATGCTTCTACTTTTCTGTCTATTCATTCTATTGATTTTTGAGAGTGTGATATTGAAAGCCCAACTAAAGATCTTAATTCATCTACTTAAAAATAATTGTTAATATATAGTGGAATTATCTGTTATTTTGTTCTCTGTTTTCTAAGTCTCTTGTAAATGTGCTCTCATTCTTTCACAATTTAAAAAATAAATAAGAAAGAAAATAAGTGAGTAAATACTCACTTTAGGTATAGTGCATCGTTGAGGGGTTGATGAAAGTAATCCAGATTCATAATGCTTATTTAGATTAATGACAAGACCTTGACAAAAAACTGACCTAAAATATACTCAGTTATTTATTTAGCAGATGATAAGTATGCACTTGTAATACAGGAGGAGAGAAAATTATGCCAAGTTCTATAAGTAAGCAATGACCATAAATATTCACTCCATCCTGCTTTTGAAGTTTATGTGAAGACATCAAATCCTCACCCTAACTGTGAACCTAGGACCTTGTGTCTTTATCATTTCTTAGACTAGAGTGTGAGTGCATGGCCAGTAAGTTGTATAGAATACAGAGTGGACAAATAGTTTCTTATGATTAAAAAACAAACAAACAAACCATGTAGTTTGAAATTTCATCACAGAAATTATCTTCCTTCATACAAAATGATAAAGGAAAAGATAATACCTAGCTGAAAAGGAAAAAAACAAACAGTAGCAACTAAATCAGGCTCTCCTCAACTTCCTCCAAACTGTATTTAAAGCCAAATGATAATAAATCAATACCAGTAAAATTCTGAGAGAAATTGTGACTGGCAATATTATGCCTATTCTAGATTCAATTTTGTTACTAGGACAACAGAGACATATTTCTAACCAGGAAAGAACCCAAGGTATAAAACATCCATATATACTTCTTGGGGAAAAAGCAAAAATAATATTTGCTGATAAAATTCAGCCAAATTAAGAAACAAACTTAATAGAGTTCAGGAACTGTTATCAGGATTAAAATCTTAGTTGTAAGTACAGAATTCACTGAAATATGAACAAGTATCAAACAGCTGTGCATATTATGGTTATGGAACAGGATGTGAAAGCTACAAACAAGAATTTTGTATAAAACATATATTAAACAACTCACCTATACAGGAGGTTACCAATGGGATGGTGGGAAAAATTGTGAGATTATTGCCTTCGTTTTTAAATGCAGGAAATCAATCTATTGTTTTAAATATAAACATGGTTTAAAAAAGCACATTACTAGATTATTTTCTTAACCTTAGAGATTTGGGGGAAAATACCTTTTTATTGAAAGAAGCTTTCAGTTTCTTTTTTTTTTTCTGTTACATTTAAATAAACTAAGTTGAATACTTGTTATTAAAGATGAGATATGAGGGGATTCAAGGGATCCAGAGAGAAAAGATTGGAAATGTTATTTGTATTTTAAAAAAATCTACAAATAAGGAAATTAAGCTTTATTTAATTTATTATACAGCTTGACATCTCATCTCTTTGGTTAGTCAGTGTGGCAAATTAATTATACAAACGGCTCCTCAAATGGCCCCAATTCTCCACTCCTTCCTGTAAACATGCCCATTAAAATATATCTTGCAATTCTTCCTAGTAAATTGTAGAGTCTATTTCCCCACTCTGAACTGGCTATCCTTATGCCTTGTTTTGGGGCTCCCTTGGTAGCTCGGCTGCTAAAGAATCCAGCTGCAATGCAGGAGACCCTGGTTCACTTCCTGGGTCCAGAAGACCCCCTGGAGAAAGGATAGGCTACCCACTCCAGTATTCGAGGGCTTCCCTGGTGGCTCAGATGGTAAAGAATCCACCCGCAAGGCAGAAGACACGGGTTTGATTCCTGGGTTGGAAAGATCCCCAGGAGGAGGGCATGGCAACCCACTTCGGCATTCTTGCCTGGGGAAGCCCATGGACAGAGGAGTCTGGCTACAGTCAGTGGGGGTCTCACAGAGTCGGACACGGCTAAAGTGACTAAGCACAGCACAGAGGCCTTGCTGTGGCCATAGAATACTGGTGGAAGCAATAGCATCAGTTCTGAACTCCAAGAGAACTCGCCTCCTTCACTGTGTTTCTTGGAACTTCTGTGACAGGTATGTGAATAAATGTGGGCCAATGAATCTCTCAGTTACCTTTTTCCATTACCAATTGCCCTTCTCATGGCTACTCCTTCTACCTATCCTTCCTCCACACCTAGTATTGAAGTTGTTTTTTCCATTTGCTCTAGTTTTCCTTTGTCATTCTCTCCTCCAAACCAAAGTCTTGCCATAGTAGGTTTTTTTTCTAAACTGAAAAAGAAATGAGGAGAGAAAAGAAGCATGTCTATATGACATCAAACACTCACATGCAAAGAAACATTTTTGTTTACATATTTAGATACACTTGAAAGTGGGAAGAGTGTTTTCATATTGATTCTCAGAAGTATGTACTTGTTTTGCTTTGTCTGAAAATGAGTATTCAGAATGTTGACAAGAATCTATATTTTTAATTTAAGTGTGTTTGTATTGTATAGACTTGGAGAGAACTAACCCTGTTTGACCAACATTTTACCCTTGGCATTGCTTGATATTTGAGCCATTGAAAATGCTAATAACAAATGCTCCCTTTACATATTCCATAATAATAGGTTCTAAGCTAAGCCTTCAAATTTATCCATGCTCTTTCACTGTATTAGTATCACATGAACCATGTTATTTCATTGCTTATTAAATATTCACAGACCATTAGGTCCTAGCTTAGGGGGCAAAGGAGCCAAAGAAATTAAATTTATTTGGTTATTCCTGTATTTAGAAAAGAATAACATTTCCTTATAATAATTCTTTACTCCATTAGTCACATAAAATAAAATTATAAAACTCTGACTTTGTTTGATACAAAGTTGTTACTTTGTTTGTATGTCTAATTCTTAAAAATTGACATATTCTTCCCAGTTATTTCATACAAAATCAGGCATTGTGCACAAACAGTTGACATACATTATTCAGACTGTTGATAGGTAAATTTTATTCACCATGTCACATAGCTTTTCCCATGGTAATTCTTTTCTTGATTTCCTTTTTCCACCTGAAAAAGCAGCAATTTGTATGTCCTAAAGAGTTGATCTTACAGTGGTTTTGTTTCCACTTGAAACTTTTGCAAAATTCTTGTGATTTCTGTAAAAGACAGTGGAGAATAAAAAGCAATCATTATATAGTCCAGAATTCTCTAGCTTTCTCATAACCTTGAACAGACTTTCACTTTAGATTTTCACCATATTCTTATTTCCATTAAGTTATAATGTGGGAAGCAGGTACTGTGGAAAGTTTGAATAAGGTCACATATTGGGTAATTCCAAGTGGCCTACTCTTATTTCTAAGTCACTAACAGAGACACAGGTAATCATTCCTTTCAAGAAAGTCATATACTCTGTTAGAAAGGAGATTACGGTAAATTTTTTTAAATGAAGTTTAATAGTACTGTTTTAGGTTTAGAAATTTAGTACTATTTTGGGTCATGAATCATGACTGAATAAAAGAACCCTTTTAGAAACTATTTTATATGTGACTGTAATTAACCCATGAATATAAGTTAGTTGGTAAAGCTTTGGGAATATCTTATAGAATGTTGGGAAGTAGCATTTGTCACATTATTAGCATTGGTTATCTGTCTGCATATTGATATAAATTGATATTGCTTTATGATTGTGATTTTTACTTTTCATTATTTGACTTCTTAGCACTTTTTGTTTTCTGAACCATCTTTGAAAAACCAACTTAATTGTACCTTTTCATATTAAATGACAAGACCTTTTCTGTGTAAAAATATACACTTTGGAATTTTTTAAAGTGTATGTTTTTAAACATGTAAATAAGCAACTTGAGAATATGTATTGATAAAGCATGCTTCCCTGGTGCTCTGTTGGTAAAGAATTTGCCTGCAGTGCAGGAGGCCTGGGTTCAATCTCTGGGTCGGGAAAATCCCCTGGAGGAGGGCATGGCAACCCACTCCAGTATTCTTTCCTGGAGAACCCCCATGGACAGAGGAGCCCGATGGGGTCACAAAGAATTGGACAGGACCGAACAATTAAGCACCCACATTGATAAAGTGTAATTTGGACTAGAAAAGGTAAGTTTCCACAAAGTGTAAGAAAGATGATTTTATTAAATTTATCGTGGTGAGATTTTATTCTTGCTAACAAGTGAAGTCCACATGTCCCTCTTACCACAACTCCTAAATGGTTAGTTGACAGGTTCATCTACTGCTGTGCACCTCTGACTCTCATTTTTTAAAGTTCAGTCAGTTCAGTCGCTCAGTTGTGTCCAACTTTTTGCAACCCCATGGACTGCAGCTCGCTAGGATTTCCTGTCTATCACCAACTTCTGCAGCTTGCTCAAACTCATGTCCATCAAGCTGGTGATGCCATCCAACCATCTCATCCTCTGTCATCCCCTTCTCCTCCCATCTTCAATCTTTCCCAAAATCAGGGATCTTTTCAATGAGTCAGTTCCTCACATCAGGTGGCCAAAGTATTGGAGATTCAGCTTCAGCATCAGTCCTTCCAATGAATATTCAGAACTGATTTCCTTTAGAATTGACTGGTTTGATCTTACAGTCCAAGAAGAGTCTTCAACACCACAATTCAAAAGCATCAATTCTTTGGCAATCAGCTTTCTTTATGGTCCAAATCTTACAACCATACATGACTACTGGAAAACCCGTAACTTTGACTAGATGGACATTTATTGGCAAAATGATATCTCTGCTTTTTAATATGCTGTCTAGGTCGGTCATAGCTTTTCTTCCAAGGGGCAAGTGTCTTTTAATTTCATGACTGAAGTCATTATCTGCAATGATTTTGGAGCCCAAAAACGTAAAGTCTGTCACTGTTTCCATTGTTTTCCCATCTATTTGCCATGAAGTGATGGGACTGGATGCCATGATCTTCATTTTTTGAATATTGATTTTTAAGGCAACTTTTTCACTTTCCTCTTTCATCTTCATCAAGAGGTTCTTTAGTTCCTCTTCACTTTCTGACATAAGGGTGGTGTCATCTGCATATCTGAAGTTATTGATATTTCTCCCAGCAATCTTGATTTCAGCTTGTGCCTTATCCAGCCTGGCATTTCGCATGATATATTCTGCATATAAGTTAAATAAGCAGGGTGACAATACACAGCCTTGATGTACTCCTTTCCCAATTTGGAACCAGTCTGGTGTTCCATATCCAGTTCTAACTGTTGCTTCTTTACCTGCATACAGATTTCCCAGGAGGCAAGTAAGGTGGTCTGATATTCCCATCTCTTTAAGAATTTTCCACAGTTTGCTGTGATCCACACAGTCAAAGGCTTTAGTGTAGTCAATAAAACAGAAGTAGACATTTTTCTGGAACTCTCTTGCTTTTTCGATGATCCAAGGGATGTTGGCAATTTGACCTCTGGTTCTTCTGCCCTTTCAAAATCTGACTTGAACATCTGGAACTTCATGGTTCGAGTACTGTTGAACTCTGGCTTGGAGAATTTTGAGCATTATTTGCTAGCACGTGAGATGAGTGCAATTGTTCAGTAGTCTGAACATTCTTTGACACTGCCTTTCTTTGAGATTGGAATGAAAACTGACCTTTTCCAGTCTTGTGGCCACTGCTGAGTTTTCCAAATTTGCTAGCATATTGAGTGCAGGACTTTAACAGCATCATCTTTTTAGGATTCAAAAGAGTTCAACTGGATTATCCATTACCATGGATATCCATTTCCATTAAATATTTCAAATAGAAGTTAAGGCAATTGGCTCCAAGGTTATTGTGAGGTAGAGAGATTGGATGTATGAACATATTCTATTTTTAGTGATTGGTTTGAAAATTGCAGATTTCCAAATGTTGGTTTCGAATGGTATGTTTCACTCTCTTATCCTCTGAGAAACTTGCTGTTGCAATGATGCTCACCTTGCCCACTGACTCTTGGGCCACATCACTACGGGTTAAAAGTGTGGGGTGGACCCTGAATGCCTGGGGGATGGCATGTGTGTGTTTACAAATGTGTGCATGTGTATATATTCCTCTCTCATTTTTTGAATTTTTTTTAGTCCTTAATCAAATTATGCCCAAACTTGAATTAAATGGCAGATTATAGGCTCCTGAACAACTGCTTTTTTAAAAATTTAGTTTTATTTTTAATAAGAAGATCATTACTTTGCAATATTGTGATGGTTTCTGCCGTACATCAACATGAATCATCCATAGGTATATATCTGTCTCCTCCCTCTTAAGCCTTCCTCCCCATCCCTCCCTTCTAGGTTGCCACTGAGGACCAGCTTTGGGGTCCCTGTGTCACACAGCAACTGCTTTTTGAATCCAAGTTTATAGAGGTCATTTATAAATTGACAGAAAAATAATGGAAAAGTGAATGCGCATTTCCTTCCATTTTTAAAAAATATAAGTGTTATGGCTGACATTTTGCTGTCATGCAGTCTGCAATGTTCTTGAATACATGGGTATGAAATTCTAAGTACAGAATAATTTTACTGCAATTCAACTTAATTTACCTATTTTCTGTGATGTAGAGTTGGCAATGGGAAGTTTGATGCCAGTGGAATTCTTGTACCACTGTGTAACCTATTTTACCCTCTGCAAACGGTTTTTTCATTTACCCAGTGTCTTAAATTTCACATCAATATGTGTAGGGCAAGTATGTTTTCTCCTTCATCCTACTCTGCATATGGCGAGCCTTTTCAATCTGAATCTAGAGCTTTTAATTATCTTTAAAATATTCTTCTAATATTTATTCATTTACTTTAATATATTTTGTCTTTTCTCATACAAGTCTCAGAAATAGACAGTATCTTTTTTTTTTTTGCTTGTACCTTTAGCCATTATCACACATATTTTTATTTGTCTTTTCATTTAGGAGAAACCATTGTCTAGAACCCCTAGCTAATAAATTCATCTTCCATTTTTATCATTCTTATATTAAATCTAACTATTATATAAAGAGAATATTAGCATGTCTAAAATGTTTCTTTTTTATAATAGCTTGTTATGAATATTTTAACAGGGATATTAATCGCAGTTATTTCAAAACCTTCATTTTTTTCTTTTACCTCTGCTTTCTGAGGTATTTTTCTGATGCCTAACTTAGTTCTTAACTTTTGAAGTGCTACTTTTCCTCAAATGGTTGGTGACTTGGTGATCTAAAGCTTTTTTGTTTTTGAATTTTTCTTTGCATTTGGGTTTTTCTATACGAACACAAAGTGGTAATATCATGGACTATACACAGCAATTTCAAGGCAGGAAGTAAGTGTGCTAAAAATGAGGTTATCAGTAAGTCGCCTTGATTGTGAAGGCTTCTTGTCTTCCTGGGCTCTCTCGGGTGTTTAGGGACCTGCATGCCCTTTTCAGGCCCAGTGATGACCTGTGTTGGTGTATACGAGTAACATGCAGCAGTGGCTCTTCGTATTTAAGCATTAGGTAGTATTTTTCCAAGACTTTTTTTTTTTTTTGAGGAGGAATAACATTATATATATGGGCTTCCCAGGTGGTGCTAGTGGTAAAGAACCTGCCTGCCTATTCAAGACACATAGGAGACCTGGGTTCTATCCCTGGGTTGGGAAGATCCTCTGGAGGAGGGCATGACAACCCACTCTAGTATTTTTGTGTGGAGAATCCTATGGACAAAGGAACCTGGTGGGCTACAGTCCGTGGGGTCACAAAGAGTCAGACGCAACTGAAGTGACTTAGCACCATGCATAATTAATTTTTACCAACAACCACCCATGTATCAATCTTGAGCTTAAATAATAAAACATTAACGGTAACTTTGAATATTCTATGTGTCCTTTTCAAATCACATTCTATATTAGTTTTCCCTAGGGAAAACTGATATTCTGAACTTTGTAATAAGTACAGTGTTTGCTGTTCATGTGCACACATGTGTTCCCATGTTCATGAGTGTATGTGTATTTGCATATAACTTTGCCTGTTTTGTTGTATATTATATAAACAGAGACATTCATATTTATTCTTTACCAACATCACTTTTTGTTTCCACATTATATTTCTGACATTTGCTCTGGTTCACTTCACTGCTAGGTATATTCAAATACATAAATAATTCCACAACTCATTTATCTCTTCACTACTGATGAATAACTGTGTTGTTTCTGGCTTTTTTTGAATTACAGTAATTCTGTTTTTCTTTTTATGTCTACTAATACATACAGAGTGAAAAAGTTGGCTTAAAGCTTAACATTCAGAAAACTAAGATCATGGCATTTGGTCCCATCACCTCATGGGAAATAGATGGGGAGACAGTGGAAACAGTGTCAGACTTTATTTTTGGGGGGCTCCAAAATCACTGCAGATGGTGACTGCAGCCATGAAATTAAAAGACGCTTACTCCTTGGAAGGAAAGTTATGACCAACCTAGATAGCATATTAAAAAGCAGAGACATTACTTTGCCAACAAAGGTCTGTCTGGTCAAGGCTATGGTTTTTCTAGTGGTCATGTATGGATGTGAGAGTTGAAATGTGAAGAAAGTTGAGCACCAAAAAGTTGATGCTTTTGAACTGTGGTGTTGGAGAAGACTCTTGAGAGTCCCTTGGACCGCAAGGAGATCCAACCAGTCCATCCTGAAGGAGATCAGTCCTGGGTGTTCATTGGAAGGACTGATGCTGAAGCTGAAACTCCAATACTTTGGCCACTTCATGCGAAGAGTTGACCCACTGGAAAAAGACCCTGATGCTGGGAGGGATTGGGGGCAGGAGGAGAAGGGGGCAACAGAGGATGGGATGGCTGGATGGCGTCACCGACTCGATGGACATGAGTTTGAGTAAACTCCGGGAGTTGGTGATGGACAGGGAGGCCTGGCGTGCTGCGATTCATGGGGTCACAAAGAGTCGGACACAACTGAGCGACTGAACTGAACTGAATACATACATATAAAATGTACCTAAGAGAAGAATCACTAGATTGTAAAAAATGTATATTTCTATTTTTAGAAATTAATGCCATGATATTTTCAAAAATAGTTAAACTAATATATAATTATGTTGGTGGTTTTGAGTATTCTCATCATTCTACATTCTTGCTAATACTTAATTTTTATACTTTAAAACTTTATTTTTGTCATAAATGTGGGTGTGATGCTTTGCCTTTAATTTGTACTTTCCTGATCATTAAGATGATGGAGCATCTTTTCATATGTTTATCTGCCATTTGTACTTCCTCTTCAGTGAAAATCCATCCATGGCTTTGCTCCATTCCCCATGAGTATGTCTTATTATCCACAGGTGTTATTTGTATATGATATGGACTATTGTTCTTCATTGGTTGTGTCAGTTACACAGATGTCTATTGATGTTCTCAGGTACGTACCAGTTTAGAACTATCATATATTTTTGGTAAATTGAGTATTTTATTATTAGTAGTAATGCTTCTATCTAAATGCCCTACTGAGTTATGAAAATAGGTTAACATTTTTTCTCTCTCTTTTTTTCCTTTATTTTTATTAGTTGGAGGCTAATTACTTTACAGTATTGTAGTGGTTTTTGCCATACACTGACATGAATCAGCCATGGATTTACATGTGTTCCCCATCCTGAACCCCCCTCCCACCTCCCTCCCCCCTCCCTCCCCACATCCCATCCCTCTGGGTCATCCCAGTGCACCAGCCCTGAGCACTTGTCTCATGCATCCAACCTGGACTGGCGACCTATTTCACACTTGATAATATACATGTTTTGATGCTGTTCTCTCAGATCATCTCACCCTCGCCTTCTCCCATAGAGTCCAAAAGTCTGTTCTATACATCTGTGTCTCTTTTTCTGAAAATGGGTTAATATTTTAAAACTAATGATTTGAGGGATAGTTCTTTTGTTTAACATCCTAAGAAATGTTTTTTCTACAGCTACTCTTATCATTGGTAAATTTTCCTTTTAATTTTTGACTGAAATTATAGATTTACAGTTTGAAAATTTGCCCTTTGGTTTCCATTAAATCTTTCTGAATACCAGAACAGTATTTTAATTCAGCCTGCTGATTATTCTTTACTAAGAATTTATTTTCTATTTTTCCTTGCTATAAAAATGACATCCTAGATTGATCAGTATATTAGACCAGATAGGCTAATTGTTATAAGTCAGTAAACACACAGTAAAATATATATTTTTTTGCTCACATAATGTACTTTGCAGATGTTCCTAGCCAAGCAATTTTCTGTAACATGTAAGAAGACAAAGACACACACAAACACACACACACACACATACACAAACACATAGAGTATAGACAGGTAGACCTCTTCATTGAGCCCTGTGGACTTTAAAGAAACAGCCAGAGGTCAGCCAAGATTCAAGATGAGGGAAATAGACTCCATGTCTTCATGGGGGGAAAATAGCCACATATTTGTATAAGAAAATTGATATCATGAGGAGGCAAAAGGTAAAGTCACAATAAACACTATCTAAATGAGTGCCTCAGGAGGCAGTGATCAAAATCATCCCCAAGAAAAAGAAATACAAAAAGGCAAAATGGTTGTCTGAGAAGGCCTTACTAATAGCTGAGAAAAGAATAGAAGCAAAAGGCAAAGGAGAAAAGGAAAGATATACCTATTTGAATGCAGAGTTCCAAAGAATAGCAGGGAGAGATAAGAAAGCCTTCCTAAGTGATCAATGCAGAGAAATAGAGGAAATCAATAGAATGGGAAAGACTAGAGATCTCTTCAAGAAAATTAGAGATACCAAGGGAACATTTCATGTAAAGACAGGTGCAATAAAGGACAGAAACAGTAAGGACCTAACAGAAGCAGAGGATATGAAGAAGAGGTGGCAAGAATATACAGAAGAACTATACAAAAAAGATCTTAATAACCCAGATAATCTTTTTTTTTTGCCCAATTATTTTTATTAGTTGGAGGCTAATCACTTTACAATATTGTAGTGGTTTTTGCCATACATTGACATGAATCAGCCATGGATTTACATGTGTTCCCCATCCTGAACCCCCCTCCCACCTCCCTCCCCATCCCATCCCTCTGGGTCTTCCCAGTGCACCAGCCTCGAGCGTTTATCTCATGCATCCAACCTAGACTGGTGACCTATTTCACACTTGATAATATACATGTTTTGATGCTGTTCTCTCAGATCATCTCACCCTCGCCTTCTCCCATAGAGTCCAAAAGTCTGTTCTATACATCTGTGTCTCTTTTTCTGTCTTGCATATAGGGTTATCATTACCATCTTTCTAAATTCCATATATATGCGTTAGTATACTGTATTGGTCTTTATCTTTCTGGCTTACTTCACTCTGTATAATGGGCTCCAGTTTTATCCATCTCATTAGAACTGATTCAAATGTATTCTTTTTAATGGCTGAGTAATATTCCATTGTGTATATGTACCACAGCTTTCTTATCCATTCATCTGCTGATGGACATCTAGGTTGCTTCCATGTCCTGGCTATTATAAACAGTGCTGCAATGAATGTTGGGGTACACGTGTCTCTTTCAGATCTGGTTTCCTCAGTGTGTATGCCTTGGAGTGGGATTGCTGGGTCATATGGCAGCTCTATTTCCAGTTTTTTAAGGAATCTCCACACTGTTCTCCATAGTGGCTGTACTAGTTTGCATTCCCACCAACACTAACCCAGATAATCTTGATGGTGTGATCCCTCACTTAGAGCCAGACATCCTGGAGTGTGCAGTCAAGTGGGCCTTAGGAAGAATCACTACAAACAAAGCTAGCAAAAGTGATGGAATTACAGTTGAACTATTTCCAATCCTAAAAGATGATGCTGTGAAAGTGCTGCACTCAATACGCCAGCAAATTTGGAAACTAATTGGCCACAGGACTGGAAAGATCAATTTTCATTCCAATCCCAAATTAGGGCAATGCAAAGGAATGTTGAAACTACTGCACAATTGCACTTATTTTACATGCTAGCAAGGTAATGCTCAAAATCCTTCAAGCTAGGCTATAACAGTTTGTGAACTGAGAACTTCTAGATGTACAAGCTGGATTTAGAAAAGACAGAGGAATCAGAGATCAAATTGAGAACATCTGTTGGATCAGAGAAAAAGCAAGAGAATTCCAGGAAAACATCTACTTTTGCTTCATTGACTATGCTAAAGCCTTTGACTGTGTGGATCACAACAAACTGTGGAAAATTATTCAAGAGATGGAAACACCAGACCGCCTTATTTGCCTCCTGAGAAGCCTGTATGCAGGTCAAGAAGCAACAGTTAGACATGGACATGGAAGAACAGACTGGTTCCAAATAGGAAAAGGAGTACGTCAAGGCCGTATATTGTCACTTTGTTTATTTAACTTATATGCAGAATACATCATGGGATGTTCGGGCTGGATGAAGTGCAAGCTGGAACCAAGATTGCTGGGAGAAATATCAATAACCTCAGATATGCAGATTACATCACCCTTAGGGCAGAAAGTGAAGAGGAACTAAAGAACCTCTTGATGAAGATGAAAGAGGAGAGTGAAAAAGTTGGCTTAAAACTCAACATTCAAAAAACAAAGATCATGACATCTGGTCCCATCACTTCATGACAAATAGATGGGGAAACAATGGAAACAGTGATAGACTTTCTTTTCTTGAGCTCCAAAATCACTGCAGATGGTGACTGCACCCATCTGAAGTATCTGAAATCAACAGAGGCTTGATCCTTGGAAGAAAAGCTATGACAGATGTAGACAGCATATTAAAAAGCAGAGACATTAGTTTGCTGACAA
Organism: Cervus elaphus; assembly: GCF_910594005.1. Taxonomy (NCBI): domain Eukaryota; kingdom Metazoa; phylum Chordata; class Mammalia; order Artiodactyla; family Cervidae; genus Cervus; species Cervus elaphus. Next base: position 19,290,091 of record NC_057839.1, on the reverse strand, counting down.
AGGTCCATCTAGTCAAGGCTATGGTTTTTTCAGTGGTCATGTATGGATGTGAGAGTTGGACCATAAAGAAAGCTGAGTGCCAAATAATTGATGCTTTTGAACTGTGGTGTTGGAGAAGACTCTTGAGAGTCCATTGGACTGCAAGGAGATCAAACCAGTCAATCCTAAAGGAAATCAGTCCTGAATATTCACTGGAAGGATTGATGCTGAAGCTCCAATACTTTGGCAACCTGATGCCAAGAGCCATTTTATTAGAAGAGACCCTTATGCTTGGAAAGATTGAGGGCAGGAGGATAAAGGAATAGAGGAGGAGATGATTGGATGGCATCACTGACTCAATGGAAATGAGTTTGAGCAAGCTCCGGGAAATGGTGAAAGTCAGGGAGGCCTGGTGTTCTGTAGTCCATGGGGGTCACAGATAGTTGGACACAACTGCGCAACTGAGCAACAAATGACTGCCTCAGGCTCACAGCCTCAGGGAATATTCTTGGCCACAGACATCTCACAGAAGATGAAAGTCTCTGGGCTTCAAGGTAGTGTGTGGGGCCTTGGAGCCTGAACAAAACAAAGGTTGTGGGAGCCTTAGTTGCATATGAGTAGAATGTGCCTCAGCTATCACCCTGTGTGTAGAGTACTCATCAGAAGCACTGGGGCTGCCTCGTTTGGCTTATTCCCCAGCAGGCTTGGCTGAAGCAAAACTCTCAGCTATAGAGAAACCATCTTTATGTATACACATCCTTTATACTTTGGAGAGAGAAATTTGCTGCATTTATTTGTTAAGTGTTTTTAGCTCTAAGTGTCCCACAGGGAGTTAGATGCTTTAATTTTCTGGCCCGAGACTGGCAGTGCCAGGTGGCTACCCTAAACTCAATTATGTACTTGGCCTAGGAGTGCACTTTGGAAGCACTAACCTGGGATACATGTGGCTTGCTCTACATCTGCAAGAAATCCTGCCTGCCCCTGAAACATGTGGTCTCAGGTTGGCTCAAAACTAGCTAATTATGCTTGAGTGAGAGAGTAGGTTTGTCAGGACTTAGACAGTTCCACAGCAAGAGACAATGGAAACAGCCACTGCAGCACAGAATTACTCACTCAAGTGTGTGATGGTCTGATGGTCATGTCACTAGATAAAACTCATACTCAATGGATAGGACCCAAAGACAAGATGGAGACTAAGAAGGTGTAAGTCTGTTGTCTGTGAAAGAACAGCACCTTGAATGAGATCCATTCTGGGGCCACTACTTTCACAAGTGTCTACACTTCAAAAGAAGTCTGAAATGTCCCAGATTCCATGCTCTGAAGAGAGCAGTATGCATGAGTTCCTTCTCCAAATGTGTAAACACTCAGTGTCAAATTTAACTTCTTGTTAGGAGATTTGCCCTTGTTTGGTTTAAGATGACATATCATGGGTTCCAGAAAAGGGACACCGATTTTTTGATAGTGAAGCTGAAACAGAATTTTCTCTGCTGATCTGCTTCACTGATAAACCCATTGGTCTCTGCTCTGTAGTGTAGCAATGCTTCTATTAATTAAGCTTCTGGATTTTTTTAAATGGCACCTTGACACATGGAAACTCAGATTTTCTTTTTGGTTGCAGCACTAAAAATGTGACATATAAAGTCAATTTGAGTAAAGATTTGTCAAAAGTTTAATTCTTTACTTGCAAAAATAGCAGTAACAATATGAAAATAACTTGCAAACAGAAAGGATTTCTATGGGACTTGTAGGTGAGAAAAATTGAGGACCAGAATTTTTACCACAGAGCTTGAGGTGACAAGAATGGGCTGTACTGCTCTGGGATATTTGCATAAATCTCTCAGCTCAGAATGTTTGACTTTGTCGTGATAAAAAAGTCACATGTTGTAGAACTCATTTTCCATAGGAAAGCATTTTTCAATTCTTGCCCATTGTTTTAAATTTAAATATGGTGCTGATTTAAGCAGTAACTTTCTGTATACAAGTCAGGAGTTTCTGTTAAGCTCTGGTACTTCTGCAATATTTCTTAGAGAATGATGATGATGGTGAAATATTATGAATGAAATACTGATTGAAGTCTTCCACGTGTTGTATATTTTTCTAATGGCTTTACATGAATAACTTACTGAATCTTTACAAAGTTCTTACAAGGAAGGAGCTATTAATATCTGAGCTTTACTTAGAAGAAAACTGAGATATGTAGAGAATAACTTGCCCAAGTCATGCAACTAGGAAGTGGCAGAGCCCAAGCCTAAATTCTTAACCTGAATCTCACATAATGAAGAATACAGTGTTGCCTGACGTACCTGCCTGAATATCATGAAACCATCGAACTACCTTTAATACCAAAGGGATTTTTATTTTCATTTAGAATTTTAAAATAGGAAAAAATGAAGTACAAGTAATTTTAGCAATTTATTTATAGTCAGGCTTTGGTCTTTGTCCAGGATATATGCTTCAGTTTACATACTGTTTGAAATATGTCTGAAAGCGCACACAACACACACACACACACACACATATGCATGCAGACACACACACATGCAGTATACATACTGTATGTAAGTACATAGTGACCCGTGGTAATTATAGTCACCAGCAAAATAAGAATCTATCAGTATTTAAAACACAAAATTCTGTGCTATGGATATGTAGGTAATGAAGGATTCTTACTTTGCTGGTGACTATAATGACTATAACTCATTTTTGTTGTCTGGGGAGGGAAATGGCAACCACTCCAGTATTCTTGACTGAAGAATCCCCATGGACTGAGGAGCCTGGCAGGCTACAGTCCGTGGGGTCGCAAAAAGTCAGACATGACTGAAAGCAGCACATAGCACATTTTTGTTGTTCAATATTTATATTATTGATGATTAAACATGTTAGGGTCCTAAGGCTTAAGAAGTAGGTAGCTCTTCAATTTGTTAGGACTGCCTGGATTTACATATAGCAAGAAAAAGAGCAATGCAAAATAGAACTTTCTAAGCTCCAAATAGATTTGCTGTCTGATAAAGAGGACACCTGAAAACATTTAGAGAGGTTTTATAGAACTTAGGGAACTCAACTTTTTCTTGAAGTCCTAGAAGAGGGAACTTGAAAGTAGAAGCAAACAAGTTCATACAGAATGCTGTGACAAGGTTGTGGTGGTTTAGGAATCTGCAAGGAATTGTAAAAATTTAGACAAATACAGCTGATTTGGAGAATGGGGCCACTTATACACTAAGTTTATTAAGAAGTTAGTATGTTTTCTGCTCAGAGGTTTGATGTGTGTACTAGGTACAAAGTTTAGTTGCTGTAATTGCATCTACCACAAGATCAATTAGATGATATTACCATGTCCTAACTGATGATCTTGCTTCTCCCTTAGATTTGGGATCTATGCTCTCCTCTATCCTGTCTGGTTTATCATGTTTTATTTTATTTTATTTTATTTTCATTTATTTTTATTAGTTGGAGGCTAATTACTTTACAATATTGTAGTGGTTTTTGTCATACATTGACATGAATCAGCCATGGACTTACATGTAGTTTATCATGTTTTGAAATTCTATGGACACTTTCTCTACAGTGTCTCTGAGAACTTCTTTTCCATTTACACTGTTACTTTACTAGCATGGTTCTCCAGTACCTTACAACTCTCAATATCATACAAACCTGTATTGTATTCTCTAGGACTCTTTTAAGTGGATTAGCCTAAGTCTAAAAGGAGAGTTTATGGCATATGTAACCAACCCAATAAGAAAGAAGGGGTAAGACTTGCCTCAGGGCCAACTGAATCGAAGGACCTGCCGACTATGAGATCTATTTCCCATCTCTAATTCCCTCTCTCTGTTGGCTCCATTCTCATCTTTTATATGCAGACTTTGCATACAAGGGACCTGGTCTCAGGCTGTTTCCATAGTCACATTTCTCCAGTGTAGTGATCTAAGAAGGAAGAGACTCTTGCCTGCCAGTTTTAGTCAGAAAATAACCTGGCTAAGTGCTGTGACTGACGTGTTTTGATGAAGAGACCATCTGCAGAAAACCTTCTATAGCCAGGGACATGGTGTACTGGAGTTGGGTGTTCATCAGCACCTGTCAGGGGGTGAGGGATATTAAAGAATTATTCAAAATACAGGAGCACATTTCTGAGAAGGCAAAAAATTAATAAATGCCCACTGCTCTCTCTGAGTAGCAGTCTTTTAATATATTTTCATCCTTGTATTCCTGTATTCAAACGGAACTATTCTTAGCATTGCCATTTATTTTCAATTGTTGTTCAACAATGTCTGCTCTAGTAATAGTCAACTTGTTAGTTAAACCCTACTTGTGTAGCCAGTGACTATTCCAGGATTCTCCTGTTGTCTTTCTGTTCCAGTAACAGACTAGTACTGGCTTCTGGGCACAGTGAGCTCAAAAACATGATATTCAGTACCAGAGGCCAGGAATGGTGGTGGTCATGAAAGGAGGAGGGAATGTAGAGATGAAGACATGGGAAGTACTTGATTCTTAAAAAAGAATTTAAAAATATAAGTGACATGTTATATGAGAAAATGCTTTGAAGAGACTAACATATCATTCAAATTCTCATTACTCTGTTTCTGAGAAATCAAAAAAAGACGTTTGAGTAGGAGCTGAACTTGAAAATTCCCAGGATAGAACTACTACATTAGGAGGCAAGGGGACTATTGCCAATGTCTGATTTGCTTGGATCCTTGGTCCTCTGTTTTTCTCTCTGCAGAAATTCTTAAAACCATCCCTCTCCCTTGTCAGGCTCTGCATCCATGGTTTTTGGTAGGTTTTACTTTCATATATTTCAGATTTTTGAAAATTTGTATTTGAAATAGACAGTATTCTAAGATGGGCTGCAAGATTCCCACCCCTGGCAAAACTACTCCGTATCATCTCTTACTGATGAGTGTGGGTAGAAAGCATTAATACGATTAAGTTACACTCAACAGAAAGGTGATGGTGCAGTCACTAAAATAATTATATTAAGTTCTATTAGACTCCTTTTTAGCAGACTGGATAGAGAATCTTCTGTTGGCTTTGAAGAAAAAGCTTCCATGTTGTAAGGAAGCCACACAGCTAAGACCTAAGGGCAATTTCTAGGGACTGAGGGCAAACCCCTCACCTGCCCACATCCAGCAGTAAATAGACCTCAGTCCCTTAACCAGAAGTATTTCTTCCAACAACCTGGAAGGTCTTGGAAGAGGCTCCTGAGCTCTAGATGAGAATGCAGCCTACCCGGTGTCTTGATTTCAGCATTGTGAATCCCTGAGCAGAGAGTCCAGCTGCATTGTTCCCAAACACCTAACCCATAAAGACTGTAATACTATACATTTCTGCTGTTTTAAGCTAATTTTTAGATATTTTGTTATGTAGCATTAAAAAACTAATATATATGTCAGATTTTAAATTAGAATTAGGCCTTATCTTTAATTTCTTTGTACTTTTCAGGGTGCCTAGTTTAGTACCTTATGAAAAGCACACTGCAATTAAGATTTGCTGGTGCATTAATTTTTTTTTATTAATATAACTATCCTTAAAATTTCTTCCAGGTTTGGCCTCTTTATCCCTAACTAGAAAAGTCTTTAAGATTTTTTCCAAGCATTTAGAAAATAGCATTCTTACTTTTTCTTTCTAGAAAACTCCTCCTCTCATTAGCCAGTCAAGAACATCCATATTGACCCAAACCAAGTAAGTGATGTAGGTCAAAAGATACTTTGGGAGGGAAGACCATGATTTTGGGGGAGAATTGAGTTGAGTAGCCACAATCAAAGTCTTATCTACTTAAATTATTAAACTATGGAATAATGACATGGAATCTTAATATGAATGGGTCAGAAGTTTCCTTTTTTTTTTCCTGATGTTTCCCAATTATGTTCATGTATATTGAGAGTGATAATAACAACAACAAAAGTTAACTCTTTTTAGTCACCTGGTATATGCCTGGAAATTTTTAAGAGTTTTATAATTATTAACATATTTCAGCCTTAAGGATATCTAGCTGCTAGGTTACTATTATTATCCCCATCTTATAGACAAGGAAAGCAAGGCACAGAGAGATTAAATGGCCTGTCCATGTTCAAATGGATGATCATAGCATAAATGCTTGTATAGCACTTCTTTAGTGTTTTATGTATATTAAATCATTTCATCCTTACAACAATCTTGTGAATTGTAAGGAAACAGAGGCATGGTAAATACATCATTTTAGAGCACTTTTCTCCCCTAAATACTTCTAAGTTAATGAATAAATTTTAAGGAATTTTTCTTATGTAGGAGGTATCCTTATCTCATTTTTTCAAAATTAGTTTGATATTGCCAGATTAACCTTCCTTGAGAGACTCCTTGACCATGCTCATCTTCTTCCAAGAAAAGGTTAATGACTCTCAGTTGCTAACTGACCAGATTCCAGTGATTTATTGGGGCCGTTCAGGGTCTTCTCTGACTTTTCTCCGATGAGTATTTCTAGGTACTTTTTCTGCTGTGTCTCAACATATAATCTGAGTTCAGTCAAATTAACATAGGTAATGTTCACTACAACCAAGTGTTCATGCCTCTCCAGTTTTCTGATTTAATTCTGGCCACCTGCAAGGCCTCCTCCATCTCCGCTTGTCAAATTATCATTTTCCTTTCAATTTAACATGTCAGCTTCTCTAGCAAGACTTTAATACGCCCATACATGTTGTCTCCTTTACTTTGAAAATGTCTTGTGGAACTTACCGCAGTTATGTTTACATCAGTTTTTTTTCTTTCTGCCATATCTTCCTCCCATATATTTTTCTTAATTAGAAAAAAATTGTTTATATGGAAATTCAGTGAAGGATCTGATAGTATTTAATGCTACCTGATTTGAGTATAAATTCTAAGGTACTTTGAATTTCTTTCCATAATTATTCAATGAAAAGCAAACAAGTGGAGATGGTATTTTTTAGGCTAGAGGATTCTTTCCTCATATTCCTGAAAGTCTGTTTTCACTTAGGTGTTCATGTGTAAAGCTGGCAAGGGCTGTAATCTATATAATGATGACACAACTAAAAATATGGAAATAAAGGGGATGGAGCTTATTTAGAAAGATAAGATAAATTCTATTATTGAGCCATACCATGAGCCAAACAAAAATCCCTGCCCTCATGGAGCTGAAATTCCAGTAGGAAGCAACAAGCAAAAAACAATAAATTATACTTTAGATCTATGAAAATATAAATGAACATAAAGAGTTAGTCATGGCATATGGTTAGGGAAAGTAGGTATGGACTGGTAGACCTCACTGAAAAGTTGATAGCTGAGCCAGAAGAGCTGTCCAAGGAGGTTTTATAATTTTTCTATTTTTATGTGGATTATTCACTTTAACTGTTTATTGACCAGGGGATTTTTTTTGCAGAAACTAATGCCTGTGGCCAGTAATTTGTTATGTAAGTGAATATTGAAACACTCCAGTCAAAAATATTTGGGTTACGAAAGACATATTAATATGTCTATGGTCAATAATATGTTAAAGGGAAGGATACTGCTTTTCTATTGATAAAAGAGAAAAAGTTCCTAGCTTTAGTTTAGTGAAGTATAATGATAAATGATTTGAAACTGTTTGACCTTTCTCTGTCACTCACATAAATGCAAAATATGCATAATCGGATTTTTTGTTGTTGCTCAGTTGTTCAGTTGTGTCTGACTCTCTGTGACCCCAAGGACTGCAGCACGCCAGGCTTCCCAGTTCTTCAGCATCTCCTGGAGCTTGCTCACACACATATTCATTGAGTTGGTGATGCCATCCAACCATCTCATCCTCCATCATCCCCTTCTCCTCCTGCCTTCACTCTTTCCCAGCATCAGGGTCTTTTCTAATGAGTCGGTTCTTCACATCAGGTGACCAAAGTATTGGAGCTTCAGCTTTAGCATCAGCCGTTCAAATGAATATCCAGGATTGATTTCCTTTTGGGTTTTAGCTATACACTAATAGTTAATTTGGGAACAACATGGGCTTGAACCATGCAGGTCCATTTATATGCAGATTTTTTCAATAGTAAATACTATAGTACTACATGTCTGGTTGAATCAGTGGATATGGAACCAGGGGAACCATGGATATGAAAGGCCAACTATAGGGTATATGCAAATTTTCAACTGTGAGGAGAGTTGACACCCCTAACTCCCATGTTGTTCAAGGGTCAACTGGATATGCTTTTAAAGGCTAAGTCAGATGCATGGTGTTATGGATGAAATTGTGTCCCCCAACCCCCAATTCATATATTGAAGTTCTACCCTATGTACTTCAGAATGTGACTATATTTGGAAATAGAGTCTTTAAAAAGGTAATTCGGGTAAAATGAGGTCATGTGAGTGGGCCTGAATCCAGGAATGACAGGCATCTTCATACAAACAGTAAATCAGGACTCAGACAACGGACAGACTGAAGGGCATTCTTGTGAAGGAACAGCAAGAAGGTGGCTATCTGCAAGCCAGACTATGGTTATCATGAGGTTTACATAAAATATCTTCAATTATAGCACTCTGTGTTAAACTAACAACAGCATAATTTCAGTAGAATTCCTAAGTCTTACACTTTTATTTCCTCTCCTCCTCAAATTTAGGTTATTGATGTTCTAATTTATATACTTCTTATATTGTGTAACTAATTAAAAAATTATGTAGTTATGGTTATTTTACTACATTTCTTTCAACTTTAAAAACTGAGATGTAAGTAAGTTATGTACCCCATTTTGTTATTGCAGAATTCAAATTTGACTATATATTTACCATTGCTAGTGATTTTTACATGATCTTCTTATATTTTTATGATATTAACTAATGTTCTTTTATTTCATTCAAAGAACTCCCTATAGTATTTCTTGTAAGGCAGGTCTGTTGGTGATGAATTGCCTCAAACAAATTTTGTTTGGGAAAGTCTTTATTCCTCCTTTATTTCTGAAGGACAGCTTTGCTGGGTATAGTATTCTTGGTGACAATTTTTTTCCACCAATATTTTGAATATGTCATACCATTTTCTTGCCTATAAACTTTCTGATGAGAAATATGCTGATAGTGTTATGGGGGTTCCCTTGTATATGACTTTGCTTTTACTACTTTAAATGTTTAATCTTTTAGTTTTGATAATTATAATGTGTTTAATTATATGTAGGTTCAACCTACTGGATCCTTTGGGCCTCTTGGATCTTGATGTCAATCTCTCCCCATGTTTTGGAAGTTTTCAGTCATTATAGCTTTAAATATATTTTGTATCCTTATCCCTTCCCTTCTGGAATTACCGTAATGAAACTATGTTTATTTTCCATGGGTCCTATGAATTCCATAGGCTTTCTTCACTCTTAAATTCTTTTCTCTTTTTGATTCTCTGGATAATTTCAATTGTCTTGTTGTTTAGATTACAGATTATTTCTTCTAATGGTCGAGTCTACTTTTGAAGCTCTCTTTTGAATTCTTTAGTTATTTTTCAACTCTAGGATTTATATATATATATATACATATATATATATATATGTAAATTTATTTTGTTTATGCATTGTTTTCCTGTTTTTGTTTAGTTATCTGTGTAGCCCTCTTCAACTTTTAAAGAGAACTATTCTGAATTCTTTGAATGTTCATGGATATCCATTTCTTTAGTATTAGTTATTAGAGCTCTATTACTTTCCTTTGGTGGTGTCTTATTTACCAGGTTTTTCATGATCCTTGATTCCTTACATTTGTATTTTCACATTTGAGTAAGTGATCTCCTCATCCAGACTTTGTAGGATTGCTTTGGGACAGCTCTTCACCAGTCAACTCAGTTTGGATTTCTTGATGTGCCTGTTGGTAAAAGCTTTGGGCAGGTGAGGCCTGGAATTAGGGTCAATTTTGGAGCAAAGCAACTGTTTGAGCTCTGAGATTGGGGTGTGTCATTGCCTGAGAACAACCATATAGGAGTGATGATTTGGTTTTCTGCTCAAGTGAAGGTGTAAGCTTGCTTCATAGTTGCCTGGATTTTCTGGCTAGGCACATTTGGCAGTCAGCACTGGCTACTATATTCAGTAGTTAGCAGGGCTGTGAATTAGTTTCCCCACCTTGCTGGGGCATCAGGACGGAACCTAGGGTCTACAGAGTGCATTGTTTTAGGACCTGAATAAGGTAAGACTGTACCCTGAATATCCCGATCAGGTGAGGCCACCACACTTGCTCTGCAGACAGGGAAGGTCACGGGCTGTTCTTCCTGTTAAAATGCAGGGCTGTTTGTTGGGCTACACAGCTTCCTGTGTGTTCTTGTAAGGTTTCCTGGTTGGATGGTATGAAGGCTTTATTAGCAGTAAGTAGGCTACAAATTGGACTTCCTGGGTGGCTCAGTGGTAGAGAATCTGCCTGTCAATGCTGGAGATGGTTTGATGCCTGGGTTGGGACGATTCCATGGAGAAAAAAATGGCTATGCTCTCTAGTATTCTTGCCTGAGAAATCACAGGGACAGAGAAGCCTGGTGGGCAGCAGTCCAGAGTCTGGTACAACTTAGCAACTGAACAACAAAGACTACACTTTGCTTTTCCTGGCTGAGAGCAGTAGGAGAAGCAGTCCCAAGCTCATTAATGCTCTCTGCTTGACATCTTGACTCAAGCCACCCATATGCCAAGTTCCCTGGCTAACCAGGGCCACTTACTCTTCTGTAGGGGTGATCAGCCCTGCATACATGCCTTTTGGCCTAGCATTGCTGGGTTACACAGCTTTTAGGTGTTCTTACCAGCACGTCCTCTCAGATGGGGCTGGAGATTGTGCTCTGTAGTTGGTAGGGCTACTACTCTGGCTCCTTCCTAGGTGGGGCTAGGACGACCCACTTCAAGTAACCAACTCCTCAGTTTTCCTAAGTAGGCTCTCTGTTTGAAAGGGGTTGGGAGCTGCTGTTTACAAGGCAGAGGTATGACTCGTTTTCCTGCCTGAGTATAAGGGCTTCACTGGTGGCGCATACAGTAACAAAACTGTCTGCAATGCGGGAGACCTGGGTGTGATCCCTGGGTCAGGAAGAGCCCCTGGAGAAGGGAATGGCAACCCAGTCCAGTATTCTTGCCTGGAAAATTTCATAGACAGAGGAGCCTGCTGGACTACAGTACATGGGGTCACAGAGTTGGACACGATTGAGTAACTAACACTTTACTATGGGCAGATCAGACTCCAGGGTTAGCAGAATTCCTCATTTGGGGAAACTACCTTACTGAGTTTCTTGGTCAGACTCTGTTCCTGATTTGGTTCTGTATATGATCAAAGCTATTGATTGGCATTACTATTGGAGATCTGCCAGTAGGAACTCAGTCTGCCATAATCCAAGTGCTGGTTTTTAGAAGCCCCTACTCCCTTTTCAGTCTCTCAGATTTGAATGGGTTGAACCTTGTGGAGTCCCTTTCTGTCTTATATGATGAAACCAGAAGAGGGGCTCTTATGAAATGAACCACATGTTGAGTTGGGGGACATAGGTGTCACCCAGGGCTCTCTCTTACAACTGGGGCAACTGTAGCCTCAAGGGAGATCTCTTAGAATGGCGCTGTGCTGGCCTGAGGGAGGGACAATGTGGTCAGAGTGTAGCCATTCTCTCACCTTTCTAATGCAGTCTGTCTTGGTCTCTGTGATACAGTGAGGTGCTTTAGCCTCTCTCTGTGTTCTCGGATACTCTCAGTGGTGTGTTGTCCATGAATAGTTGTTGGTTGTTCTTGTCAGAGGGCGCTAAGTCAGGAAGCAACAATGTCGCCCTTTTGGTGACATCACTCTCCCTCTCCAAGTTTTTAAATCAAATATATAGAGATGCTGTGAAGGGAATTTGTAATTAAAATGTGTAATTAAAGTCCATAGTCACTTGACTAAGTAAATCAAAAGAGAAGTTTTCCTAGATGGGACTGAATAAAGAGAGATTCTCACCTGTGGATGAAAAAAATTGTAGCTTATGCCCTTGGGGTTATATCCTGCTTGTAGCCTTCTCTTGTTGCTGTTTGCTCTATGGATTTCAGACTAGTTTAGTCAGGTCCCCACATATGAGTAAGCATATCCCTTTTGATGAATTCCTTTATATATATATATAGATAGATAGATACATACACACACATACACACACAATCTAATATATATATATATATATATATATACTTATAAAATCTCTTCTACTGCTTTTGATTCTTTGTTTGAGCCCTGAATGACATACTTCCTAAAAATAAATAGAAGGGATTTTTTTCCTTCTTAAGACTGTGCAAATTGTCATTTAATTTAGTAATTCAATCATATTTTAGCAATCAACTTAAAATCAATTTCCAGATAGTTAGGTTTTTATGTATATACTTATCTACAAGTTTTCTAAAATTCAAATCAATTAACTAATGAATTATAATTTCTCTCATGATGAATGTTCTGAGAATGAAGATTCTGTGAACACATTATCCATTGTCTCAAAAAGAATGAGTGTTACACCAAAAGAGCAGCATGTGTCTTCTGGGAAAATAAATTGTTTTTGAAGTAAATTGTTTATTCTTCTTCCATTATCAAGCTCTAATGTTAGTGCTAAGTCACTTCAGTCATTTCCAACTCTTTGTGATCCTATGGCCATAGCTCACCAGGCTCCTCTGTTCAGAGATTCTCCAGGCATGAATACTGGAATGGGTTACCATTTTCTCTTCCTCCAGGGGATCTTCCTGACCCAGGGATTGAACCCACATCTCTTATGTCTCTTGCATCGGCAGGTGGATTCTTTACCTCTAGTGCCACCTCAGACGCCTCCACACTTGAAACAATTTAAAAAAATCAATTAAATACACTTTCACCAGAGGTGTGGCTGTCATTCTTCTCATCTCTCAGAAGGAGTGGCCTATATTTATAGACTCTCTTTTTGTTACTTTTCATTCATTCCTCAGCTATTAAGATTTGGCTCTCATTGTTAATACTCTGCAAAATTGGTCCTGACTTCCTGTCATTAAACTTAATGGTCATATTTAATAATTACTTATTCAACCTCTTAACATTATACAATAATATTTGATATCTCTTTTCTTCTGGAAAACCTCTCTTTTCATTGGCATCCATGACATCAGAATTTCCTGCTGTTTCCAGATTATTCTTTCTCTGACCGTTTTACTGGCTCATCAGCCTCTGGCTATACTTAAGTCCTCAAGGTCCAGTCCTAGTTTTCCTTATTTGTTTCTATATTCTTTTCTTGGAAGTATTATCCCATACGCATGGGTTATATAACCAAGCAGATGACAGTAAATTTTCAGTGTACAACTCCACTCCAAATCTGACCCTTGTATCCAACTGCTTCTTCATTATCTCTACTTGGGCATCTCAAAAGCACCTTTAAGGCAAACAGTCCAAATTTAACTAAGGATCTTCCCCTAGACCTTCCCTTCTCCAACATTCCCCACTTTAGTCATCATCATTATGGAAAACATCATATGGATGCAATTATTATCTATTTGCAGAAGTTAAAAATCTGAGGCTGTTTCTCCTATCTCTTTTTGCCTCATTTCCTCCTTCCCAGCCCCACTACCATTCTTAAATCACTAAGTTCTATTAACTTTGCAATCTAGAATCTGTTTTCTCCTCTGTGTATTCTTCACTCCCAATCCAACTTCAGCCACATTCATATCAATGTGAAGTGAAAAGTGAAAATGTTAGTCATTCAGTCATATCTGACTCTTTGCAACACCATGGAATGTAGCCCACCAGGCTCCTCTGTCCATAGAATTCTTCAGGCAAGAATACTGGAGTGGGTAGCCATTCTCTTCTCCAGGGGATCTTCCTGACCTAGGGATCAAACCCAGGTCTTCTGCATTGCAGGCAGATTCTTTACCATCTGAGCCACCAGGGAAGTGTCATATCAATACCGTGATGTAAAAGCACCCTAATGAGTCTCCATGCAACCACTCCTGCTCAACACACTCAAATTCAATTTTTATATCATATGCAAAAATATTTTTTTCAAACTCTACATCTCACCCTATTACTTATTTACTTAAAAACTTTCAGTGGCTTCTTAGTCACCTATGTCTTTGTCATTTTTTGCCATTCTCTCTGAATTTGTCTGTTCCAACAAACTTACCTTCTTTCTTTTCCTGCTTTGAAGATGGCACATACCTGCCACATCATCTCAAATCAGCATCTTCACTTAGTTATCTTTTCTGCTTTATTTGAATTGTAGCTTAAATGACATTCCTAAGGGGAGAATTTCCAATGTCCATGATCAGATTCTCCTGTCATAACCTCTCAAGCATCCTACATTTTAAAAATAATACTGATATCTGTATGCTCCATGAGACACTGAGGTGTTTTTCATCTTCACATTTTCAAATAGTAGAATAGGTCTAATATATGGTAGACACTTAAAAAGTACTTGAGGAACAATTAAATGAATGAATGATCAAATAAAGCATGGTTACAGAATCCTAGATAGTTTCTGCTAAAGTATTAGTGTTGAAATACAATATAAGAAACTATGTAAGGAATATGACCTTGTAGAGTTCTGTATTTATTCTTTGTTAATTATATTTACTTTATTCTGCACAGTTTCTAAATTATAGGCTGATTTTTTTAACTACCAGAATTGAAAATTCAGCCCATGATGTGAAAATCAAGCTGTGCTCTCTCAACTTAGTATCATTGCCAAACCACAGATTCTGCAATTAGAAGTGAAACTTTGTGGTGATGCATGAGAAGATCCAACTTGTTTATCTATAGCTTTATTGCTTCTATAGATCTTTTTAGAGTAAAAACATTCTTTTCACTTATAATATAAATAACTGACACAAACACACAGCAAGCAGAAAGAGGAAAAAAATCCATCTTTGTGTGATTCATAGTTAAAACCTACAGTTTACATAAATGTCAGGCAGGATTTTTAATTACCTATTCCAAATTATTTTTTCTTGACTATCTGATGAATGCCAGTCAACAATTGCTAATTAACTTAACTTCTGAAATAGAATCTTCATAAATGTAACTCTGAAGAGTCCTGGAGTTTTAGAATAGTTGTGCCAGTAAGCTAGAGATGGATACTGAAAGTAACTTGAATTATATATGAGAAGAATGACATTTTGGACCAATAAGACCTTAAATACAACTTTAAAGTCTTGAATTCCAGGTTCTTGGAAACAGTATTAGCTAGTTAAATCATAAGATATCTTTATTTTTCACTGGATAATGTGAATTATTCAAAGAGCTGTATGTGTCTTCAGAAATTCCAGATGTTGCAGTGATGTAGAAGTCTAGCACTGTCAGAATACTGTGGAGTATCCTAGGCCCGAGCTGATGTCATTTTGCTCTCACTTTGATGCCAGCACAAGGAGCTTAAGAATTTTCACTTTATCTTCTTTCCCTGTCCCTTTCATCCTGCTTTAAGTAAGATACAGGGAATTTGGAGAAATGGCTTCAAGTAAACTGATAGCATCTTTCTGTTTCACATTTGAGTCTGACTTCTCAGACTCTTAAAGCTATTTTATTTACTTCTGTACAGTAGAATTCTGGCAGGGAATATAATTATTTTGTAGGAACACATCATATGCTATTGGTGGGAATGTGTGTATCTATGTGTGTGTGTGTGAGAGAGAGAGACAGAGAAAGAGCATGAGATAAGCATGTGCCCAAAAGCTAAGTATCTGGCCTGGAAAGAGCCTGGCTGTAGGTCATGTTTTTTTTCCCAATTATTTTTATTAGTTGGAGGCTAATTACTTTACAATATTGTAGTGTTTTTTGCCATACATTGACATGAATCAGCCATGGAGTTACATGTATTCCCCATCCCGATCCCCCCTCCCACCTCCCTCTCCACCCGATTCCTCTGGGTCTTCCCAGTGCACCAGGCCCAAGCACTTGTCTCATGCATCCAACCTGGGCCGGTGGTCTGTTTCACCCTTGATAATATACATGCTGTTCTCCCGAAACAGCCCACCCTCGCCTTCTCCCACAGAGTCCAAAAGTCTGTTCTGTACAGCTGTGTCGCTTTTTCTGTTTTGCATATAGGGTTATCATTACCATCTTTCTAAATTCCATATATATGTGTTAGTATGCTGTAATGTTCCTTATCTTTCTGGCTTACTTCACTGTGTATAATGGGCTCCAGTTTCATCCATCTCATTAGAACTGATTCAAATGAATTCTTTTTAATGGCTGAGTAATATTCCATGGTGTATATGTACCACAGCTTAGGTCATGTTTTGTAGGGAGTGCTTATATAGTGGGAATCAGAAAGGAAAACAGGGAGCCTGTTTGGCATCTAGGGTTCAGGAATATCTTAGTTGAAGATATAATCTGATTTTTGGCTCTACAGTCCTTACATATCCCTGGAATACCATCTGGGTTTTAGAACCGAGAAGCATACAGCACTGCTATTGTTCCACCATTGTTACAGGCTCCCCTTGTTAAAATAGGTGTAGACATGTAATTCAAGAGACAGTCTTTTCTGGGATTGAGCTTGGAGGAGGCAAGCAAGAAAAGTTGATATTGAAGTCTGAAGTTAACTCGTATAAATTTATGTAGAAAGAAAACCAAATGATTAGGCATTGACTCTAAAATGGTTCCACTGGAATTTTTTTCAATGGAAAGTATCTCCTTTGGAGGAACTAGCATCACAGTCACCTCAGGGGTAATTTTATAGCAATAAGTGGATGCTGTCTCAGAAATGTCCATAGTTTAAGGTACTTTTAAAATCAACCTGTAAAACAATTTAGGGTAATTCATAAATGGCTGCATTCATTGATACTCATTCATAGTCAGAATTGTGTATTGGGCTTTCATTTTTCTTTCCATGTTAAGTAATAAATTTCCAAATTTCCATGTAATACTGTAAACTTTCTACTGCAGAGCCAGGAACACATTATCTTGATCTCTTAGAATGAATAATGCTGTTTTGAAGATAATAGACACTGCTATTCATTATCTATTAGAAGAATGAATAAGATACCATTATTAAGGGAGCATTTAATACTTTTTCGGTGGCTATATTGAGTCATTCTTGTCTACATACTGAAAATATTTAACTTCTGCTCAATGAAAATTAAATAAATATTCAGAACTGGTCAAACAACTGCTTAAACTGACTGATATTATATGATCAGTTTGATTAAGCAGTTCATTTGTTACCAGCTATATGGGTATGTGATTATGGTTTTAGTGTGTCTGCCCTCTGATGCCCTCTCCCAACACCTACTGTCTTGGGTTTCTCTTACCTTGAACGTGGGGTATCACTTCACGGCTGCTCCAGCAAAGTGCAGCCGCTGCTCCTTACCTTGGACGAGGGCTATCTCCTCCTGGCCTCCCCTCCTGACCTTGAACGTGGAGTAGCTCCTCTTGGCCCTCCTGTGCCCGCGCAGCAGCCGCTCCTTGGAGGAGAGAACTTCCCGAGAACTTCCAGATGTTCAAGCTGGAAAGTTTTAGAAAAAGCAGAGGAACCAGAGATCAAATTGCCAATATCCGCTGGATCATTGAAAAAGCAAGACAGTTCCAGAAAAACATCTATTTCTGCTTTATTGACTACACCAAAGCCTTTGACTGTGTGGATCACAGTAAACTGTGGAAAATTCTGAAGGAGATGGGAATACCAGACCACCTAATCTGCCTCTTGAGAAACCTATATGCAGGTAAGGAAGCAACAGTTAGAACTGGACATGGAACAACAGACTGGTTCCAAATAGGAAAAGGAATACGTCAAGGCTGTATATTGTACCCTGCTTATTTGACTTATATGCAGAGTACATCATGAGAAACACTGGGCTGGAAGAAGCACAAGCTGGAATCAGGATGCCGGGAGAAATATCAATAACATCAGATATGCAGATGACACCACCATTATGGCAGAAAGTGAAGAGGAACTAAAATGAAAAAGTTGGCTTAAAGCTTAACATTCAGAAAACTAAGATCATGGCATCTGGTCCCATCACTTCATGGGAAATAGATGGGGAGACAGTGGAAACAGTGTCAGATTTTATTTTTGGGGGCTCCAAAATCACTGCAGATGGTGACTGCAGCCATGAAATTAAAAGACGCTTACTCCTTGGAAGGAAAGGTATGACCAACCTAGGTAGCATATTAAAAATAGAGACATTACTTTGCCAACAAAGGTCCATCTGGTCAAGGCTATGGTTTTTCCAGTGGTCATGTATGGATGTGAGAGTTGGGCTGTGAAGAAAGCTGAGCACTGAAAATTGATGCTTTTGAACTGTGGTGTTGGAGAAGACTCTTGAGAGTCCCTTGGACTGCAAGGAGATCCAACCAGTCCATCCTTAAGGAGATCAGTCCTGGGTGTTCATTGGAAGGACTGATGCTGAAGCTGAAACTCCAATACTTTGGCCACCTCATGTGAAGAGTTGACTCATTGGAAAAGACCCTGATGCTGGGAGGGGTTGGGGGCAGGAGGAGAAGGGGACGACAGAGGATGAGATGGCTGCATGGCATCACCGACTCGATGGGCATGAGTTTGAGTAAACTCTGGGAGTTTGTGATGGACAAGGAGGCCTGGTGTGCTGAGATTCATGGGGTCGCAAAGAATCGGACACAACTGAGCAACTGAACTGAACTGATATGGTTCTGTTGGGCTGAGACAGTTTAAATTAACTGAAATTCAAATTCTGACTACCAGCTATGGGGCAAAACCAAAATCACAGTACAGTTGGAGTTTACAAGTTAGACATTTGGGATTATACTATTATCTGATACATAATAACAAAAGTGCATATAGTATCACTCATCCTTAAAGTCATAAGATAAAATGTTTTTCATAAAGACCATAATGTCCTTCAGTGTATTTCAGTTTTTATAGGATATGGGTGACTTGAGGCTCATACTGAGGACCGTGGCTCTGGGTCAGCCATAAAAATAAGAGAATTCCAATCACTGACTTAATAAGTTCAGGTCCGAGCTAAATTTAGTAATCTGGCTACCTTCTGATGACAGATTTTAGTTCACATTTATCAGTTTATTCAGTGTACTAAAATGTTCTTGTTTGTTTTATACCACATTTTGTCCTTATGGAGTGGAATATTACCATGATTACCTTAAGGATATTGGAATTAGTCACTAGCAGAATGATCAAATTAGGACAAAAGTTGATAGGGATGCACATGAATGCACCTCTAGAGAGAGAAAAAGCAGTGTCTTGGATGGAGGAGTTGGTTGAATTTTTCAGTGACTCCTTGACTTTCAAGGTTTCCCAAAATCCTGAGATGATTTTATTTTCTTTGGTGAAATGATCTCTGAAATTATATCCAACTGAGCCATTAGATAAGGCTGACCTTAAGCAATGCCCTGGGTATTTAAGCTTATACATGTACTGCCAAATTCATTCATTAGGAAACCATCTGACTTAAATGAACTGCAACTACCTCATGTTCATTCAGGACACAAAAGATACAGCTGGCATTTGCTATCTTTTCTCAGGTCATCTAGGCAGACACTGTAGTGTCATTGTTGAAGTTCGGTCACTAAGTCATATCTGACCCCATGGACTGTGGCACGGCAGGCTCCTTCCTCTGTCCTCCACTATCTCCCAGAGTTTGCTCAAACTCACGTCCACTGAGTTGGCGATGCTATCTAGCCATCTCATCCTCTCTGCCCACTTCTCTTTCTGCCTTTAGTCTTTTCCAGCACCGGGGTCTTTTCCAATGGGTCAGCTCTTCGCTAGTGTCACTGAGAGGCTAATTGGTTTATGACCAATTCATTTATCCTGTAACTATTACATTTGTGTCTTTTACCTTCTTAACTCAATGCTGAGGATTGCAGCAGATCCAACATATACAGAGATAAGGCTCCTGACTTCAAACTGAGAACTCTAGCAGATAAGTCCTGCCCACAAATAGTGATAAAGCAACTGAAGGCATGGTAAGTGCTAAAAGTAGGAAAAAGTGACAAAGTGATTCCATGGTGAAATAAAAAAAAAAAAAAAAACTAATACACTTTGGAAACAAGTCTGTTGGATCCTACAATTTTATATATATATATATATATATATATATATATATATATATATATATACACACACACACACACACACATCCACATATATATACACACAATTATATATATAAATATATATATTTATACAATTATATGCATATATACATATATGGGCATAAATATATGCAAATATACATATATATATATATATATATACACACACATATATATATGGGCTTCCCAGGTAGCTTAGCTGGTAAAGAATCCGCCTCCAACGTGGGAGACCTGGGTTCGATCCCTGGGTTAGGAAGATGCCCTAGAGAAAGGAATGGCTACCCACTCCAGTATTCTGGCCTGGAGATGTCCATGGGCTGTATAGTCCTTGAGGTCACAAAGGGTCAGACATGATTGTGCAACTTTCATTTATTATATATATTATATATGTGTATTGATGCTCTCTAAGGCTATTATTGTGCAGAATATTATTCTAGAATGTTATTACATGAATTGCTAAACATAAAATACTAGAAACATTTAGAAAATGATAAATTATATGTAAGGAGGCTACTTATTCTCCCATCCATGGTTTTACTAGAGAGTGTTGGAAGAACTATTTGAATAGAAATCCATCCTTCTCCCTCAACCCTCTCTCTGCCTCTCTGGTCCCATTTTCTTCTCCATCTGCTTTGCTTTCCCTCCTGTGAACCTCACATCTATTGATCTAAGTTTTTCAGATGACTGGCTGACTACATCAAGGGGCAAACAGGCAATGCTGACTTTGTGAAGCAGCTTTGAGGTTCCAGATATGTTTTTGAGTCCAGAGTAAAGCTGTACCCTGTTCTTTAGGGGTTATAGAGTATCCACTAATAAACTGACACTTTGACCCTCATTTACAACTGTGTCTCTGCTCTATTAGAATCCAGAGGAGAGCAGGAGTAATCAAACTGACACTTCAAATTGCGAATAGGCTAATCAAGTTAAACAACTTTCTTTGTGGCAGGACTCTTTAGGTTGAGTGTTAGGATAATGTATATTGAGAATATTTAAGTAGGGTAGTTAGTGTTCAGTGACAATTGAAGAAAGTGCACAATCTAAAAGTGAGAATTATGTTTCATTTCGCAGACTTTACTTAGGATTTAAGCCCAAGACAGAGCCTCTAAGATAACTCTGAGGGACTGTTCTATGAGGTGAGGGAGGAGGCAGGATATATAGGCATTTTTGCAAAGACAAACAAAAACCAGGTAGTGAGAACATCAAAATATTACTGATATTTAAAGAAAACCAGACATCTCAAGTTAATGCATTTTTTATATAGGAAGATACAAGAGTCTGGGCTCATTGCAATTAATCCTTTGATATGCACTTTGTCTAGGGCTAGTATCCAGTTTTTCTCTATCCTGAACACCTCAGGGTCCACCATTGAGGGGTGACTGCATTGATTGATGGCTTGATGGCCTCACCATCCTTTGTTTACTGAAATGGAAGGTGACATTCTCTGTCTACAACAGTATTTTCCCAACTTGGAGATTTTCCAAAAATCAATTTGGAGTAACTAGTAAAAATACTCCAATGCTATAATAATGGCTACTGTTTACTAAGCACATACTAAGTTCCAGAAACTGTGTTAAATTTTTGGTGTTATAATCTCATTTGATTCTTTAAATAGTCTAGCAAGATAGGCATTGCCCTGTGTCATCATTTTGAAGATAATGAGTTAGTCTGAGAAGCTAAGTAACTTGCCTAAAGTTAGAAAGCAAGTAAATGCCAGAGTGTTAATTCAGACACAGGTCTTTCATATTCCAGGATTCTTTTCTGAACCACTACATTATAACTTGGAATATATTTGAAAAATATTTGTGGATAAAGATATGTATCTTTGGGTTATCTCTCAAGTATAGGAAATTTTCATGGGGATGTTAAAATGGTAGAAAAGTGCGAGTTTGTCTGGATTCTTGCTTTAGGTTTCATATGCATTGGGACATAAATTAAGCTTCCACATAAAAATGTGAATCTGGGGGCTCAAAATGGATATCCATTCCTTCTTTTCATTATTGGTAGCAGTAAGTATTGGGTTTTCCTGGTGACTCAGTGGGAAAGAATTCACCTGCCAGTGCAGGAGACGTGGGTAAGATCCCTCGGTTGGGAATATCCCACAGAGAAAGAAATGGCAACCCATCCCAGCATTCTTGCCTGGGAAATCCCATGGACAGAGGACCTTGGTGGGCTATAGTCTATGGGGTCGCAAAAAAGTCAGACATGACTTAGCAATGAAACAACAGCAGCAGCATTAAGTGTTACCCATTAAACCATACAGGCAAGAAGAAAAAATAGAGAACATTTTCATTTATTTCTAAGCTCCAGTCAAGTTTTAAACATATCCACTAAGAAGATATAACTGAACAGTGTTCCAAGAGGTTACTTAGGAGAAAGATCGATGACAATTTAGAGTGAGTAATATATTTCATAGAAATGGCATAAAATATAAAACTAATTCTACACCCTGGCATTCTAGGTCTGTTCCAGCGATTGACTTTTGTTTTGAAAATCACTCACTGTTTTAGTCCTTGTTCCAATATTTATGCAATGAGGAGTCATTTTCAACCTTGCAAATACCCCAGGTGCAGCAATGTTCTGTGCTCAGTTAGGGAGAGGAAAACAATGTTCTTTGTTCTACAGTACTGATTTACCAGGGGCAGCAAGAACTGTATCTGGCAAGGTAAAGAAAACTGTAGCAGTGGGGTTACAATTTCTCAGAGAGACTGTTCAATGCAATGGTGACTGGAACTTGGAACAGTATACTAGGTGCCATCAAAGAGGAAAGATTTTCATGCAACAGTTAAGGCCAAATTGCCAGATAAAGATAACTGCTTCCTTAAACTGCTTTGCAGTTATGGCAACTGTGTACATAATTGTGTTGAATGGACACAAGCTGAGGGCTTTAGGAAAGGTTTTGACTTTCTTGACTAAGGTGCTACCCCTTTCTTCTTCAGGCTTCCCTCGTAGCTCAGTTGGTAAAGAGACTGCCTGCAATGCAGGAGACCGGGGTTTGATCCCTGGGTTGGGAAAATCCCCTGGAGAAAGAAATGGCAAACCCCTCCAGTATTCTTGCCTGGAGCATCCCCATGAATGGAGGAGCCTGGCAGGCTACAGTCCATGGGGTTGCAAGAGTTGGACATGACTTAGCAACTAAAGCACCACCATCACCTTCCATCTTCTCCCTGTCCTGAATGTGGAAACAATGTGTGGAGTGTATCAGCTGTGCTGCCACTATGGGGCAGATATCTTGTGGATAAAAGCCAAGCAAAGATAGAAAGGGACTGGCTTTTGTCCTTGATGATGTCCTTGAACCACTAAACAAGCCCTGGACCACTTGTCCCTGGATTTTTTTTTGCATGAGTAATGAGGCACAATTATTATCTAGCTTAGACCATCATTTGTTAGGTTTTCTGTTACATGTCATCAAACACATTTTTGATATTATATGTTGGGAAACATCTCTATATAGTCTTTGTCATTTCTGCAAGCAGAGATAATGACCGCTTTGTTCCAGACTATCTTTTCAAGGATGACTGTGTAGCAAATATCCTTGAAAGATAAACAGTAAATCCTCCTATAGCAAAGGGAGCTACGTTTACTGTTCAATATAAAAAAGATAACGCTTTCTTCTGGAGCAAGGTTCAAGTACTGTCCATTATAAAAGGTTCAGAGTTTTAAGCTTGAGGTCCCTTTCTTGTAACAAAACCCACTCTTTGTGCAAGTGTTACTGGCTATCTAGTTCAGGCTGCTGTGGCCAAATACAATAGACTCACTTCGGTTCAGTCGCTCAGTCGTGTCCGACTCTTTGCGACCCCATGAATTGCAGCACGCCAGGCCACCCTGTCCATCAGCAACTCCCAGAGTTTACTCAAACTCATGTCCATCGAGTCAGTGATGCCATGTAGCCATTTCATCCTCTGTCATCTCCTTCTCCTCCTGCCCCCAATCCCTCCCAGCATCAGGGTCTTTTCCAATGAGTCAACTCGTCACATGAGGTGGCCAAAATTTGGAGTTTTAGCTTCGGCATCAGTCCTTCCAATGAACACCCAGGACTGATCTCCTTCAGGATGGACCGGTTGGATCTCCTTGCAGTCCAAGGGACTCTCAAGAGTCTTCTCCAACACCATAGTTCAAAAGCATCAATTATTCAGTGCTCAGCTTTCTTCACAGTTCAACTCTCACATCTATACATGACCACTGGAAAAACCATAGCCTTCACTAGATGGACCTTTGTTGGCAAAGTCATGTCTCTCTGCTGTTTAATATGCTATCTAGGTTGTCATACCTTTCCTTCCAAGGAGTAAGCGTCTTTTAATTTCATCGCTGCAGTCACCATCTGCAGTGATTTTGGAGTCCCCAAAAAATTAAGTCTGATGCTGTTTCCACTGTTTCCCCATCTATTTCCATGAAGTGATGGGACTGGGTGCCATGATCTTAGTTTTCTGAATGTTGAGCTTTAAGCCAACTTTTTCACTCTCCTCTTTCACTTTCATCAAGAGGCTTTTTAGTTCCACTTCACTTTCTGCCATAAGGGTTGTGTCATCTGCATATCTGAAGTTATTGATTTTTCTCCCGGCAATCTTAATTCCAGCCTGTGCTTCTTCCAGCCCAGCGTTTCTCATGATGTACTCTGCATGTAAGTTAAATAAGCAGGATAACAATATACAGTGTTGACGTACTCCTTTTCCTATTTAGAACCAGTCTGTTCTTCCATGTCCAGTTCTAACTGCTGCTTCCTGACCTACATATAGATTTCTCAAGAGGCAGGTCAGGTGGTCTGGTATTCCCATCTCTCTCAGAATTTTCCACAGTTTATTGTGATCCACACAGTCGAAGGCTTTGGCATAGTCAATAAAGCAGAAATAGATGTTTTTCTGGAACACTCTTGCTTTTTCGATGATCCAGCGGGTATTGGCCATTTGATCTCTGGTTCCTCTGCCTTTTCTAAAACCAGCTTGAACATCTGGAAGTTCATGGTTCATGTATTGCTGTAGCCTGGCTTGGAGAATTTTGAGCATTACTTTACTAGTGTGTGAGATAAGTGCAATTGTGTGGTAGTTTGAGCATTCTTTGGCATTGCCTTTGTTTGGGATTGGAATGAAAACTGACATTTTCCAGTCCTGTGGCCACTGCTGAGTTTTCCAAATTTGCTGGCATATTGAGTGCAGCACTTTCACAGCATCATCTTTCAGGATTTGAAATAGCTCAACTGGAATTCCATCACCTCCACTAGCTTTGTTCGTAGTGATGCTTCCTAAGGCCCATTTGACTTCACATTCCAGGATGTCTGGCTCTAGGTGAGTAATCACACCATCGTGATTATCTGGGTCATGAAGATCTTTTTTGTACAGGTTTTCTGTGTATTCTTGCCACCTCTTCTTAATATCTTCTGCTTCTGTTAGGTCCATACCATTTCTGTCCTTATCGAACCCATCTTTGCATGAAATGTTCCCTTGGTATCCCTAATTTTCTTCAAGAGATCTCTAGTCTTTCCTGTTCTTTGGTTTTCCTCTATTTCTTTGCATTGATCACTGAGGAAGGCTTTCTCATCTCTCCTTGCTATCCTTTGGAACTCTGCATTCAAATAGGAATATGCTTCCCTTTCTCCTTTGCTTTTCGCTTCTCTTCTTTTCACAACAATTTTAAGGCCTTCTCAGACAACCATTTTGCCTTTTGCATTCTTTTCCATGGGGATGGTCTTGATCCCTGTCTCCTGTACAATATCATTAACCTCCGTCCATAGTTCATCAGGCACTCTATCAGATCTAGTCCCTTAAATCTATTTCTGACTTCCACTGTATAGTTGTACCCTCTCAGTTCATTTCAGTTGCTCCGTCGTGTCTGACTTTGCAACCCCATGGACTGCATGCAGCATGCCAGACTTCCCTGTCCATCACCAACTCCTGGTGCTTGCTCAAACTCATGTCCATTGAATCGATGAGTGTACCCCCTACATATGAACTAAAGTGCTGATTAAATTATGGGCAGTGTTTATTAAGTTAAAGGAAACAAACAAAAATTCTACTCAACTTGGCATTTGTAAAAACTAACAGTGCTATACACTTATATATTTTTAATTGGCTGTATGTTCAGCAATGCAGTGTGGAACTAAGAAGTTGAAAAGAATTTCCTAGAAAAATTAAACACTGTTTCACACTCAGTGAAAAGAAAAATAGTATTGATTTTCACAGAAAATTACATTGTCTTGTATGATCTTGGGAAGCATCTACAATGTGGTGAAAGGGATCAGAGAACAATATATATAGAAAAATGAATAGGGGAAAATAAAAAAGCAGTAATTGATGTCCCAGAAGTGAGAGAAAGAGAATTTCAATACTATGACTATAATTCTAATAAAACTTTTCTGAAATGGAAAAAGACCTGAATTTGAATATTAAAGTGACCCACAGCTTAGAAAGAAGAAAGGAGTAATTAAATGAGATTAAAAAATAATAATACAAGACTATGGAAAAATTAAGAATATTTCACTTTGAAAAAACTAACTAGACTGTTGTTAGTTACTGGTTTCACAATATTGAATGCCAGAATACCACCAGCAAAAATAAATCAAACAACCCAAGTGCATATAAATAGAGAATCAGACAAATTATTGTATATCAACATAATAAAACACCCTGTAACCATTAAAGTAATAATAAAATACTATTATTTTATACTAAATAAAATACTATTATTTTATACTAAAATACTAGTATACTAGTATACTAATGCAGACAATTGTGGAAAATGTACATGAATTAACTTAAAGTGTTTTAATCTGTATGTTCATTTCTCTCTGTGTTTCATTCTGTATATTTTCTTCAGGTCTAGCCTCTTATTTTTAATTTTACAGCTGTGCCTACACTATGTTTGACCCATCTATTGAGATTCTAACTTCAATAATTGAGTTTTTCAATTGTAGAAATTAATTTGGGTTATTCAGATATTATACATTTAGACTTTGCTTTCTCTTTGCTGATTTTGCTTTGTAAATGAGCTAGTTCAAACACAAAAGGGTAGATATAAATAATCTATGGAATAAAAAGATAAAAACAACTGTGAAACAAAATAAATCATCTAAAATACTGATACTTTACTTTCAATTATTGTTAAAAAACAAAAATAGTCTTTAATATTATTTTTTTATTTTCATTTTACTAAGATTGAGCCTTCAGAAAGATAAATGATATGACATAGGTAATTAGATAGAGATTATATTGGAACCTTATTTTTTGATTCTCAGTTTAGTTCTAATTCCTTTATAACTTCAGCAGAAGTACAGAGTACTGAAATGTTTTAGGACTCAATGTACCTTGAATACATGTAAAAATACAATGTGTAAAAGGACAGTGTTTCAGTGTTATCTAAATTCAACCTACTTAAACCTAGTAAGCTAGAAAAAATAAGCATTAAACATCCATTAATATTTAATTTAGAGAACTTACAGAAAAATTTAGATGTATGCTTTTCAGAAAGCTCACTAGAAATGTCTAAATTCATAACTTTGTTTTGTATTTAAGTATTTCCATCACTGAGCCAGAAAAGCTTAAAGTTATTCCATTGATGTATTTTTTAAAAGCCCATTGAAATTGTTAATAATGGCTTTTTCACATATATAGTCCAATATCTAGTGCCTAGCTGGCAGATATCAAGTATTCAATAAGTGCTGAATAAATGTATGATTTCTTGAAGATAGAAAAAATGATTTATTATTCATGCCTTGACATTAATTAGCTAAATCAACACATCGGGAACATTTTTTTATCTTCAGCTTCTGCATGTAAAATGACATAATTGGCAAAGCTATGGATGGTAAATAATTTTTAATTTGTTCACTAATTCTGATTGAGACTAGTTTCATGGCACTAACTTTGTGATAATGAATATGATGGTGTATCTAAGCTGAGCTAGGAAAAGCATCATGTTCAATTAATGACATGAGTCATGTGAAAGGGATAAGATGTCATATATGAAACACACATTTTCCCACACACTAGGGGGCGCATCAGATATTCCTAACCATTTCATAAGTGGGCTGATTGTTCTATTTCCGAGGTCATTTCTAGCTCCGATTGTCAGAAATTTACGGGTTATTCTCAGTCACTCAGTTGTGTACTCCTCTTTGTGACCTCATGGACTGCAGCAAGCCAGGCTTCTTTCTCCTCTGTCCTCCACTGTCTCAGAGTTGGCTCAAATTCATGGCCATTGAGTTGGTGATGCTATCTAGCCATCTCTTCCTCTGCTGACCCCTTCTCCTTTTGCCTTCAATCTTTCCCAGCATTAGGGTCTTTACCAATGAATCAACTCTTTGTAGCAGGTGGCCAAAGTATTGGAGCTTTAGCATCAGACCTTCCAGTGAATATTCAGGATTGATTTCCTTTAGTATTGACTGGTTTGATCTCCTTGCAGCCCAAGGAACTCTCAAGCGTCTTCTCCAGGACCACAATTCAAAAGCATCAATTCTTTGATGCTTAGCCTTCTTTATGGCCCAACTCTCACATGCGTACTGGTCTACTAGCATAACCATGCTGTTACTGTTTAGTCTCTAAGTCATATCTGACTCTTTGTGACCCCATAGACTGTAGCCAGACTCCCCTGCCCAGGTAAGAATATTGGAGTGGGTTGTCATTTCCTTCTCCAGATCTTCCCAACCCAGGGTTCAAACCCAGGTATCCTGCTTGGTTAGTGAATTCTTTACCATCACTTTGACTATATGGACCTTTGTTGGCAAAGTGATGTCTCTGCTTTTTAATACACTGTCTAGGTTTGTCAACTTAGTGATTTTTCTAAGTGGAAAATTTAATATACAGAAAGATTTAGAGATCTGACAACAGAAATAATCTTATTATACATTCAGGGATGTTCATCTGGGAAGTTAAAGTGACTTTTCTAGAAATGATGGGCAAATTTATCAGTTTTTCTGAGAAAGAGTGTTTCAAAAATTCCCAAGTCATTTATAAATGCAGGTGCAAGCACTCAAGAGATCAAGGAAAAAATGACTCTATTTTGAAAATATCTCTGCAGCCTGAAAAATGAGAATAGAAGCTTATCTTCAGATAAAGGGAAGAATTCTAACTCCCAGAGAGCTAATAAGAACTTCAGAAGGCAGTGATAATAGACATTCCAATTTCCATGGAACTTTAGGGCCCCTCTAGCGTTTGTGGACACTTATATTAAAAGCTGTAAATTCATGGTTTCCTTAACTTTCCTCTTTCCCTGCCTCCTTTCTTCTATATCCTTTACCTTATGATAGTTATAAACATATGCTAAAGCATACATTTCCAGTCTCTACTAGGTAAAGTTTTTTCCCACATTCTTAATTTAAAATATGGAAAAAGCAACCACCTTTTGTTTTAACAAATTGTTAGATTACATTCCTTTTGACTTGCATAAAGCATGTGACTAATTTTTTCTTTCTGTGTGTCAGAACATTTGTAGAGAGTTTTCCACCCTATGTTTAAAAGGCTTTTAAAATAGGACAAAAGTAAGCTTAATTTCAAGTTGGTTATGATTTCTGTAAACTCTTTCTTGTTCGTTTCAGTTCTAAGGACCTTGCAAAATTTTGCTTAAATGTGCAGGAGTCTTGGAATCAGGAAAAGTACTTAGTAGAGACAAACCACTATTATACTTAAATGATACGGATCGATTTTTTTCCCTTTACAATAGGAATGCCGCTTGGAAATCGCTTTCTATGATTTTGATTTTGTATTTGTATTTTTGTATTCCATCTGAAGGACTTGTTAGAAATTAGAATGATCTCAATAGAAAGACTTCTTTATAACTTGCTCCTTAATTTACATAACACTTTATTCTTACAGTTTTGCACTACTTTTTCAAGGCATGAACTTTCTACCTCCAGGTATTTGTCATATTTGCACCCCCTTTTCTAATTCCAGTATATATCGTGGTGAGATTGCACCCCAGTGGATCTGCTTTATCACAGTTTAGGTGGAAAGATAGTCCTGAGAATTTTCCATAGCTGAATCTTAACTGTCAGTTAAATATTTTTCTGGCCTAAATTATGCAAAACTCAGATGATCTTCAGACTTAAATATGGTTTATTACAAGTTTGTATTCCCTATTAGTGTTCATTATTTATGCCATAATTGCTTTCCCTGCTGGAGTTATGGGTTTGAATCATGGTCATAGTACCTAGTTACTTACAGAAGTGAAGATAAAGTAAGAGAGGATGATTGTTTAAAAAGAAGAACTAGTAATTAGGCTATAAAAATCTGGGATTGTTCACTGGGAAACTTTTGCCCAAATAAGAACTCAAAAATTATTTTCATTTAATTTTTTATTTATTCCCCTCCTATTAAAAAAAAAAAGAAAAGAAACAGCAACAACATAACTTGGAACACTAACTCTTCCTAGATATATGCTATTTTAATGATTTACTTCATACAGCCTTAATTCCCATAGAAAACTAAGGACTGTGAAGTTATCACTGAATTAGCATGTATAATTTATAATAAAACAAACAGGCTTCATATGTGTGCTTACTTCTTCATAACTTAAAGGGGCAAAAAATGTTCCTACAAAATTAATAGTGCTCTGATCTATGCTAATTCCTTCTTTTCCTTCTCTTACATTCTCCTTTTTGGTTCATCCATTATTATACATGCCACATGGTTATGGTTACAACTTACATAATTATTTTACTGTGTTGTTCAGTGACTGAGTCATGTCCAACTCTTTGCGACCCCATGGACTGCAATGCACCAGTCCTTCTGTCCCTCACTATCTCCCAGAGTTTGCACAAGTTAATGTCCAATGAATCGGTGATGCTATCCAACAATCTCATTCTTTGCCACCCTCTTCTCCTTTTGCCTTCAACCTTTCCTAGCATCAGGATCTTTTCCAAACAGTTGGCTGTTTGCACCAGGTGGCCAAAGTATTGGAGATTCAGGATCAGTCCTTCGAATGAATATTCAGTGTTGATTTCCTTTAAGATTAACTTGTTTGATCTCCTTGCAGTCCAAGGGACTCTTAGAGTCTTCTCCAGCACCACAGTTCAAAAGCATTAATTCTACGGTGCTCAGCCGCCTTTGTGGTCCAACTCTCACATCTGTACATGACTACTGGAAAGACCACAGTTTTGACTACACAGACCTTTGTCAGCAAAGTGATATCTTTGCTTTTTAATATGCTGTCTAGGTTTGTCATAGCTTTCCTTTCAAGAAGCAAGCATCTTCTAATTTCATTATAGTTTGAATCAAATTCAGAGTAAAAGTTATATAGATTTTTGATATTAGGAAGTATATAAATGGGGTAGTGTCATTCATGTAGGTGTCATTCATATTGTATAGATGAGGCATTTCAGGAACACAGAGGTCAAATACTTGGTTGAAAGTCACCAAGTCAGTTATAGCATCTTTCATTTCTCAATTAGTTTAGCACAGCTTGAAAATGCGATACCATTTATACATATTCTCTTTGTCTGATGTATTTTCAATTGGTTATAACTTCTCATGCCTTCTATTCTGAAGTCACCTTCCTTTATTACTAGGTCTTAAACTTTCATATCAAAGTCTGATTCATACATTTACTGTAGAAATACGTTTTATTCTATAAATAATGCTGAACTCCAGCTATGTGCCAGGAATTCTGCCAGGTGGTTTAGATTCAAAAATGAGAAAAACAGATTTGATCTGACCAAGAACACTCTGCGGTGGACAATCAATCAAATAACCTCCTGAATAAGTAATTATTCACAACAGAATGTGTTGTGAATCATATGATGAAGGCAAAATGGAGGTGCTTGTTAGGCTAGGGAGCGAGGATGTGATGCGTGAGATGATATTTGAAAGGTGATGAATCAGCAGGGGTTGGATGGGGAGAAGAGAACCTAGGCATGTAGAAAACATTAATAGCATTCTCCTTCCAGATAAGGAGAGAGAGTGGGTTACTCACAGAATGGGAAAAAGGATGAGTAGTTAGAAGTGGAAAGGAGATGAACAATTGAGGCTGGGGGGAGAATTAGGGACCAGGACATTCAGGTCCCTGTGATCTATACCAAGGGTTTCATCCTTAGCCTAAGAGCATCCTAAGAATGATGAGAATCTTTTAAAAAGGTAAAAAGGAAAGCAATAAGTTAGAATTTCATATTTGAAAAGAAGATTATGAATTGGAGAGAAGAGAGCCATTCTCTGCAAAGTGGAAGTAGAGAAAATAGTTTCACATCTGTTGCTAAAGTTTAGAGAGATGGTGGGAGAGTGGCCCCAGATGGAGGTGCTGGTGGACAGGACCAGGCATAAGTCAGTGGTATTTATTTATTAAAACTGAATAGAGTTTAGGACAGTTGAACAGTTATCATAGTTTACTTGATCTCTGGAGAGGGACTTTCTTTTGACTTAGATGTGGAATATCTCTAGCCATTGAACCAAGTTCCATAAATGTCTTCATAGATTTCCTAAACCCTGCTTTTTAAAGAAAGGTATTTAGAGCATGTTTAGCTTCTTGGACTACCTACCTATTCACTCAGACATTTATCCATGTTTTCACTTTAAATGATGACATTATTTCTAAAATCTACTAGCCTGTATGTTTCTGTTGAAACAGGCAATATTAGACACTTATCATAGAAGTATAAATAAATATAACCATTTGGGATGGTAATTGGTACTTTGTCTCATGAGTCTGAAACATGCCTCTTAATCCCTTTTACCCAGTAAATTCTCATCTGGGAAACCATACTGAAGAAAAAACTCTAAAGTAACCAAGGTTTCTGTGGACAAAAATGTCTACTAATGCATTGTTCCTTAATTGTGAAAAAGAGGCAACTACCTACATATTCAAATACAGGAGAAAGATTATGTAAGTTATGGTATATTTATATCAATTACCTTTTTCACCCTTTATGTATGCATGTAAAGTTGCTTATATGTTGCATTAGTTTCTTCTGTACAATAAAATGAATCAGCTATCACATATCCCCTCCCTCTTGGACCTCCTCTGGACCTCCCCACAACCCCACCCCACCCATCTAGGTCACCAGAGAGCACTGAGCTGAGTTCCCTCCTCTATACAGCAGGTTCCCACTAGCTGTTTTGCACATGCAGGGCACATACATCAGTTCCAATCTCTCAATTTATCCCACACTCTCTCTCTCCCCACTGGTGTCGACTCATCTGTTTTCTATGTCTTTGTCTCTATTCCTGCCCTGCAAAATAGGTTCATCTGTACCATTTTTCTATATTCCACATACATATGTTAATTTAAAAAAATGTTTACAGTGAACATGTCCTATTTAACAAACAGAAAAGTAACTTTTTGAGTTTTTAAATTAATTTGTCTTTTAAATTCCATTTTTGTGTTGGTTCAGCTTTTTTTTTGTTTTGAAATATAATTGATTTACAATCTTTTGTTAGTTTTAGGTATACAACAAAGTGATTCAGATATGTGTGTGAGTATTCTTTTTTCAGAATCTTTTCCTTTATAGGTTATTACAAAATATTGAGTAGAGTTTCCTGTGTTATACAGTAGGCCTTTGTTGGTTATCTATTTTATATGAAACATAGAATATGTTAATCTCAAACTCCTAATTTATCCTATTTCTTTTCCCCTTTTGTAACCATAAGTTTGTTTTCTATGTCTGTGGGTGTATTTCAATTTTATATATGTCTATTTGTTAAAAAACAACTTTTAAAGACCCAAGATGTCAACAACTCTATGCACATGATTATTTCCCAGTTAAAACCTCATATTTATATTTTAATGCTTGTCTTGGATTCTGGGGTATCTCAAGGATTGGATGAAGGGTAAAAGTAGATGAAGACTTACATATAAGATAACATTGGTGAGAATATTTCATAAGCCATAGAACAGTAAGCAGTGAGAAATTTGTATCTCAGTTTGAGGACCCAAACTGTATCAATTGCAAAGTCTGACATATGCAGTGGACAAATGCTAGGTATTCATTCAAAATATGAGTACCTAATGTATATATTTTATGAGAAGGCCAAATTAAAGACACTTGGGTCTGATAACTGATCCCTGATTCTGTAAGGATCCCTATCTTACACCTTACCTTACTAGAGGTAGGTATCAAACTGTTCATTCAATGAAGATAAAGTACAGAAACTGGTTGAGGGTCAGTAAGGATGACCATGGCAACTGGAAGAGGATGCGGGGCACCATATTTTACAGAGAGCATAATGCATCTCATCCATATGGTATTGTCCCCACCTGGGTTTTGTTTTAATAGCACTCTACAGAGAAAATTAGGTATAAAAAGAGACAACCATTAAAAAAAAAAGTTAACTAAATATCTGGAATTTCTGTTGTTTCTGGAAGACCAGACATGCAAATCAGCACTACTTTAAAGCCCAATCTCTGTTTACTGGTTTGGACTACAGATTAAACCTCAGAATAGAGAATGACAAGGCTAACAGAGTAGTCAGCAGTCTAATCAGAGGAATATGGTGGTGGTGGTGTGCAGTCGTCCAGCTGTGCCCAGCTCTTCATGACCCCATGGACTGCAGCATGCCAGGCCTCCTGGTCCCTCACCATTTCCCAGAGTTTGCTCAAGTTCATGTCCATTGCATTGGTGGTGTCACCCAACCATCTTATTCTCTGCCACCCTCTTCTTTTGCTTTCAATCTTTCCTACCATCAGAGTCTTTCCCAATCAGTTGGCTGTTCACTTCAGGTGACCACAATATTAGCCCTTCAGTATCAGTTCTTCCAATGAATATTCAGGGTTGATTAACATTGACTGGTTTGATCTCCTTGCTGTCCAAGGGACACTCAGGAGTCTTCTTCAGCACTACAGTTCAAAGGCATCAATTCTTTGTGCTCTACATTTTTTACAGTCCAGCTCTCAGATCTGTGTGTGACTACTGGAAAAACCATAACTTTGACTATATGGACCTTTGTCAGCAAACTGACATCTCGCTTTTTAATACACTGTCTAGGTTTATCAGAGCTTTTCTTCCAAGGAGCAAGCATCTTTTAATTTCATGGAATATGGTAGCTATAAAATAAAGTCAGCAGAACAAGAAGCTGCTGCTGCTGCTAAGTCGCTTCAGTCATGTCCGACTCTGTGTGACCCCATAGACAGCAGCCCACCAGGCTCCCCCATCCCTGGGATTCTCCAGGCAAGAACACTGGAGTTGGTTGCCATTTCCTTCTCCAATGCATGAAAGTGAAAAGTGAAAGTGAAGCCGCTCAGTCGTGTCTGACTCTTAGCGGCCCCATGGACCGCAGTCTACCAGGCTCCTCCGTCCATAGGATTGTCCAGGAAAAAGTACTGGAGTGGGTTGCCATTGCCTTCTCCAGAACAAGAAGGTCATAGAGCAAAAAGTTGATAATTAGATTTTCCAGACATATATAATCAACTTTATCCCTCAGGACTTAGAGGAGAGGGGATCTACTCCTTTCACTGTAGCCTGATTGCATTCTTGGTAGGAGTAATCTGGGGAAATGAAATATATAAAGCAATGCTATCACTCTAATTTTACCCTGCCTAGCTGTTATAGACCATCACTGGGGAGTTCAAAAAGGAAGTCCACTGTATCTGTTTTTTGTTTGTTTGTTTTCTGTTAGCACTTGCTGCCTCAGTTTGCAATTGCTTAATCATTTGTGTTTAATATCAGAATGTCTGAATGCTCCATTGGACTCAGCCTGATGGGGTCAGACATCTGTTTATGTGCTACTATCTGTCCTCTGGCCAGCAGAGTTTGTGCTAAGTTGCTTCAGTTGGGTGCGACCTATGGACAGTAGCTCACTACGTTCCTCTGTCCATGAGATTCTCCAGGCAAGAATACTGGAGTGGGTAGCCATGCCCTTCTCCAGGAGATCTTCCTGATCCAAGGACCAAACCCGCATCTCATGTCTCCTGCATTGGCAGGTGGGTTCTTTACCACTAGAGCCACCTGGCCAGCAGAGTAATGCTATAATATTAATTAAATGAGTGAACAGAGTACTAGCGTGTGGTAAGATAAGGCAGTTTTAGCTAGGGAGAGAAGAGGGAAGAGGGAGATTTGATGCTCAAGGCCATACAAGCATCAGTTCTGGCCATGCTTTGCTGCCAAAGGGAGTGGAGAAATCCAGGCAGAAGAAAGAC
The DNA here is from genome assembly GCF_910594005.1 of Cervus elaphus. Lineage (NCBI taxonomy): Eukaryota > Metazoa > Chordata > Mammalia > Artiodactyla > Cervidae > Cervus > Cervus elaphus. The sequence goes on along the minus strand of NC_057839.1, from coordinate 19,254,133 downwards.
GGAAACCCCCAGCAATGTGAAGGCCTGTGACAACTGTCTCGGAAAAACATCCATTACCAAACAGGTAAGCAATAGTTACAAGAGGCTGTCTTGTTTAGAGAGCAAAGATCATTTGTAAACAGGTAAGAGGAGAGAGAAGCAACCACAAACCTATTCTTGATGGAGTCAGTTGGAATATGGTTTTAAGTAAACAGAAAGTTCGGCTAAGCTCGTGTATTCCACATCCCAAAGGATTTCATAAAAAAGTCTCTATTTCATACCAAAAGAAGAAATATGTGTGTTAAAATGACCAAATTAAAAAGTTTGTAACTGAGGTTCTAAGAGAGCTTTTTCCAAGGTTATACCCTAACGACTAAACAACCTATAATAATTATGAATGTAGAGCACATTTGCCTGAGAGTACATGTGTGTATGTGTATACTAATTTGGGCTATAAAGGAATGACATTGACAAATAATTGTTCTTATTTTGTATACTTTTCCTTTTCCCTCATTCATATCCATATTAGAGTTCTCCAGAGAAACAGAATCAATGGGTACAATGGTGGATCTACATACCTATCATTTAATTATTTTAAGGAATTGATGAATATGATTATGGAAGAATATCAAGATCTGCAACTGACAAGTTGAAGACCCAGGAGAGCCAATGGTTAGGTTCCAGAGGAAGGCAAGAAAAGACCTATATTTCAGCTGAAGGACAGGTAAGTGGATGAGCTAATTCTTTCTCCATTACTTTTATTATTCTATTCAGGTCAACAGTTTGGATGAGGTCTACCTCCACTGGGAAGGACAATATTCCTTACTCATTCTCCTCATTCAAATGCTAATGTCACCAAGAAATCCACTCACACAGATTCAGAACACTGTTGAACAATTATAGATATCCCGGCTCCCTGTGGCCCAGACAAGGTGACATAAAATTAACAACACAAAATTTTGTCTAGAAGAATGTAAGGAAATGACTGAGATATACTTCAGTCCTATCATTTTTACATAATTTTGCAGTTTTGGAATGAATACTCTTCATTATTAGTGCACTGGAAAACACTAAAATATCCATATGTCATCACCACCAGCTAACTATTAACAAAATAAAATAATGCAGTCAACTAACATTTTATAGCCATGATGTCTACAAAAGGTGGTATTTAATGACTCAGCCAGCCTTCCAGGAAATGAGATTTTGAAAATTATAAAGGATTGCTATTGATTAGATTTACTGTTCATCAGACACTTTAGCAAGACCGACCACTAGTTTATAGTATTCAAATTGGGGATATTTGTATATTAATGAACGTGCCAAAAGTAGTGATTTTCTCTACTGGAAAAAATCTGGCCTTTTTAAAATTAAGCTATTATAACTTATTATAATTATGTTCAAATATAAATGCTCCCATTCAAAGCATCACCTTTGGGGGAAAATGTCCCCAGTTGAACAATGCTGCTGTTCAGAAGAGGGTCACATAAGGAAATATTTCTAGCTATTTGATTATTTACTCTCACCTCTGCAACCAGCACTTTTTTTCTATGTAATTTCTTTTGTTTACTTGTCTTGGTGCTAGTAACTTTTGGCCAACACGTGATATAAGGTCCACCCTTACTTAGGATGTCAAAATAGTCATCAAAAGTCTTGAAGGTAAGTCAAGAGGAACTGTGAGACAGGATTGGGCAGTAGCAGCACCACTGAACTGTATGTGCGGCCCCTTAACACCAACTTGAAGGTAGGTGGGGAAAAGGAAAGGAACCAGGGGCGAGAATTTGAAAATATTAGTTTCAACTATGCCACTGACTTCCTGGCAGAATGGATGATCCTCAAGGTCCTCTTCTCCTCCTCCCTGTTTAACACATTTGTGGTTCCAGCTTAATTAACTCAACTCTCCCTTCAAGCGGAGAAGGCAATGGCACCCCACTCCAGTACTGTTGCCTGGAAAATCCCATGGACGGAGGAGTCTGCTGGGCTACAAACAGTCCATGGGGTCGCGAAGAGTTGGACACGACTGAGTGACTTCACTTTCACTTTTCACTTTCATGCATTGGAGAAGGAAATGGCAGCCCACTCCAGTATTCTTGCCTGGAGAATCCCAGGGATGGAGAAGCCTGGTGGGCTGCCGTCTATGGGGTCGCACAGAGTCGGACATGCCTGAAGTGACTTAGCAGCAGCAGCAGCTCCCTTCAAGAGTGTTCTGAATGACCCAAAGGCAGGTAATTCCAGTTGCTCTTGTCAGAGTTCTTGCTGAAGAGGCTGATAGATAACCAGTTACCACTCCTAAAACAACAGGTACATAGTTTTTGGTTGTTCTTTGGTTTTACCAGATTTACTCCATCAAACTAAGTAAAAGAGCTTTCACTCTATACTTAAGAGAAAGATAGGAGGAAATACATTGCCCAGTTTGTACTGGCAGCTTTGTTGTGTAAGGAGAAATACAAAATAAAAATAAGAAGCTTAGATTTCCCAGTTGAAAATAAAGGAAGTGACTTTCTTCCTTCTTTTCCTGAAGCATTTACCTTAGAAAACTTGAAAGCTATTTTCTCTGTCTTTCTGAAAGTATGTAAATCCCTTTGAAAGTCACATAAGCCTTTGGCCAGCTCTATGACCCCAGCTTTATTACACAGAAACTGAGAAAGCATTTCTGTCTCTCAGTTTCTGTGTGAAGGTAGGAGACTAATTTTGTCTGGGACACTCATTCCAAGTAGCAAAGTTACCTCTTGTCATAAAGATATGAGAATTTTACTGTTCCTTTGAATAAAGTCAATTAGCTAACATAAATGGCCACCTCAATTACCAAGTGAATTTAGGATGAATTTTATGTGACAAATTGTGATGTTCTCTTACTTGACTAGTTATTGTTTATCTTGAGAACATGTGTAGTTATTGTATCTGCTTGGCTACACAAGAGGGTAAGATTTCTGTCTGCAGACTTTTGTAGCTTACTGAACAAAAATTTTTGAATTATCAGGGAAAAACTAGACTCTAGTACTAATTCTTATAACATAATTCTTAAGCAATGTGAGCAGATGGCCTAATAAAACCTTTAGGAATAAATATTGACTGTAGTAATATGATAATAAACATTTTTCTAAAATAAAAACATAAAAGAATGAACAATGGAGAATAAAGCATCAGATGATCATTTTAAGTCTTGTATGTATAAGTTTTGGGTTTATGTTATACCTTCCTGAGGGTAGCACATGCTAATTGGCTAATAACATAATCTAGTTCATCTGCAACTGAGAAAGTTTATTATTACCTATTCCTCCTAGAAGGAACTAAAATGAACTGGATCAGTATAATGATTAGAAAAAGAAAAAAAAAGTGGACTCTTATTTCCAGATTAAAAGTAAAAGCTGATACTTAAATGATGCCTTCTTGAAATGATGTTCCCGTAATTTCAATGCTTGGGCTTTTCTTGTGGCTCAGCTGGTAAAAGAATACACCTGCAATGCAGGAGACCTGGGTTCAATCCCTGGGTTGGGAAGATCCCCTGGAGAAGGGAAACCCTACCCACTCCAGTATTCCGGCCTGGAGAATTCCATGGACAGTCCATGGGGTCACAGAGAGTCGGACACGACTAAGCAACTTGCAGTTTCACTTAAGAACAATTTTTTTTTTAAAGTGTGGTAATAGACAATGAGACATAAGTCATATTGGTGTGAATAGGGATACTATTCCTTTCTTGTAGTTTGGGAAATGAATTTTGAAGTCTGAGCACAGCTGTAAGTTAATTATAATCTTGTTGCACTTAACTCATCACGATGTATACTCAAAGCCTGCAAAAACAGAATGAAACACCTTCTCTTTCCAGAATGGGAATTTTTTACATAGTACCAGTTGAGTAAATAAACTGAACACATGTAGATAGTCAATGGCCAAGAGATTGGTGGCCATCCATGGAAACAAAGGTATCTTCGTCATGAGGAAGTTAGTTTTTGGTTCTTTTGGTTAGGTCAACTTTGCATTTGGTTTTCATAAGTGTACTTAATGAGGATGGTGAACTACAATTTCTGAAGCTTTTTGTTTGCCTATATTTCCATTTGGTTCGAGTATCCAGAGGAGAGAAATACAAATTCTAACAGTCATATGTTTCCCCATTACAAACAATGCTAGCGGATGTCCCTGTGCATTTCTACTCATATATCTTACATGAACGTGTTAAGAGTATGCTGAGAAATGAAACTGTTGGTTTGTAGGATATGCTTATTTTCAACTTGAGAAGATATTGCCAAATTGCCCCTCAAACCCAGTTTATCCTCCAACCAGCTGTGTATGAGATTTTCATTCCTATATCTTCTTATCATTTGGAGTTAATATAGTTTTTGCCAGTTTAATGGGTTTTAAATGACATCTTGTTTTGTTTTTCATTTTTTCTCAACCACTAATGATACTGTGTCTGTTTTCTTCCTTGAGTCTCTTTTCTATTGGATTATTTATCACATTCTTATTGACTGATAGGAATATTTGATTCTTTCTATTTCCTGTAGTGCACGTTGGTGGTAGTTTTTTTTTTTTTTAATTTCATGTTTAGGTCTATATCAGATACATAGTAATTTTGTGCATGATTTTACTTGGGCATCTAATTTTATAGTGGAAATCGATTGTCCTGATATTGTTTACCAAGTAACTACCTTTCCCTCTTTGATTTTTAATGCATTCTCTAATATATGTAAAAGTCCCACAAAGACTTTATTCTCCTCAAGGGTGCTCTGTTTTTCCTATTGATCTTTCTCTGGACCAATAGGAAAATATTTTAATTACTACAGCTTTATAAGTCCTGATATCTTGATTAAAGCAAGTCACCCCAACCTGTGTGCCTTCAAAATATCATGCTTAATCTAGTCTTTAGTGCCTTCATGTAAATATTATAAATTGTTTGATACCTTGCAAGGGATTTTGATTATAATTGCATTTAACCTTGTGTTTAATTTGCAAAGAATTTACATCTTTAATCATACTTTTCACAAGTAAAGTTTGTATATATATATATCTTACCTTTTATTCAAATATTTTATTGGACCCATATATCTTCTATGTTCTAACTCAGGTTTGCTGCTGCTGCTGCTAAGTCACTTCAGTCATGACTCTATGTGACCCCATAGACGGCAGCCCACCAGACTCCCCCGTCCCTGGGATTCTCTAGGCAAGAACACTGGAGTGGGTTGCCATTTCCTTCTCCAATGCATGAAAGTGAAAAGTGAAAGTGAAGTTGCTCAGTCATGTCTGACTCTTAGCGACCCCATGGACTGCAGCCCACCAGGCTCCTCTGTTCATGGGATTTCCCAGGCAAGAGTGCTGGAGTGGGGTGCCATTGCCTTCTCCGAACTCAGGTTTAGTGAGGTATAATTTATGTAGGGGCTTCCCTGGTGGCTCAGGTGGTAAAGAATCTGCCTGCAGTGCAGGAGACCTGGGTTCGATCCCTGGAGAAGGGAATGGTTACCCACTCCAGTATTTTGGGCTGGAGAATTACATATAGTCCTTGGGGTCGCAGAGAGTCAGTCAGACATAACTGAGCAACTTTCACTTTCACTTTCTTTCTTTCAATTTATATAGAGTAAAATAGACTCTGTGGCTGTGCAGTTCAATGAATTTCTGACAAATGTATGTAGTCACATAACCATTATCTCAGAATATAGAACATTTCCCATCACTTCCAAAAGTTTGTGGTTAACCTGCTCACCTACCACTGCTCCCTGGTAACCGTTGATCTGATGTCTGTCCTATAGTTTTGCCTTTTTCAGATTATCATATAAATGGAATCATACTATGTGACTTCTTTTAGGTAACATAATGCTTTTAAGATATATCCATGTTGTTTTATGTAATGGTTAATTTCTTCCTTTTTAGTGTGTTATTCCCTTGAATGTACATGACATCTTGCTTCCAGTTTGAATGGTTATGAATAAAGCAGTCATAAATATTCACTTATAGGTTTTGTGTGGACATACCTTTTCAGTTATTGCTGGGTAAAGACCTAGGTTTTGAATTTCTGAATCATATGGTTAGAGTATTTTTAACTCTATAAAAACATTCATAGTCATGTTATGTACTGAGTCTTTCCTTTATTTTGTAATATCATTATTGAATTAATATTTTCATTCCAGAATATGCTCCCTCAACATTAGGTATCTGGCAATATGGTAACAAAATGTGTTGGCTTTAGTTCTTGTATAGCATCTGTCATTTTGTCTCAAGTCAGCTAAGATAATGCCTGGAGGTTTGAGTCAAATGACATGAAGAGTATTTAAATAAAGTTTAGCATGTCTAGATTTAAATCTTAGCCTTGTACTTCTCATCTGTGTGCTTCTGAGATATTCATTTTAAATTTTAAAGTTTTAGTTTCCTCGTCTTTTAAACGGAAACTAACATCTGATTTTTCTAAATTGGTCAATAAAGATCAAAAGAGATACTGCAATGCTAGTATTGTACTATATAAACATAAGTTGGTGAATTTCTTTCCCTTTTCATTTTAAAACTATTTAAAAAAATGAGATTCTCTGATCAGATTACACAGGGAAGAGAATTTCCAGGATAAAACCATTTCTTCTACTAGTTAAATTTAAAATTTGCTTTAATTATGGTATAAAACTTAGCTATTAGCTATTAAAAAGCTCAGTTAGTAAGTAAAATTAATTATTATTGTAAGATACATGTATCCAGAACAAGACAGGTAATACTAAAGTCTTCACATTTATACTATCTCTGTATCATATCTTGCTGTGTTATAAATATTATTTTGTTAAATGCATTGCTCATTTGTGGGGAAAAAATATTTGAGAAACTTCCAGGTACCATACAATGTGAAGCCACTCTAGAAGACAAGATTCCTCTTCCAGTAAGGAAGTCAGGCATGTGAACTAAAATGATAATGCAATGTGATATGTGCTATTGCAAAGTCCTTTATATCTACTGCTAATTTGCCCAGGTGAGTAACTAAAGTGTCTTTGAGTAACTAAAGTGTAAATGAACTTTTCTATTTTCCTCAGGTCGATAGAGAAAGAACTAGCATATGACAGATATAGTGTTGGGGGTAACAAAACACTTTCCTTATCAATAGAATTATATGTTGTTTGATATGGCTGGGACACAGTGTATGCAGAAGAGCTGTGAGTGATTAAAGAGTAGCCAAGGGACCAAATTATTAAGTGCCATATATGCCATATTAACATTTGGTGTAATGTTCATGAGAGAAGTAAATCATCTTAAAAATTCATGTCACCGTTTTCAAGAGACAATATCTTGCCTTGAGGTTCTCTCAAAGTGGAACCTGAGATAAGGGCTTTGGTGCAGGTGGTTTACTTGGAAGTTATCCCAGGAATCAGGAGGAAAAAATGGAGGAGAGTGGGACAAGAAAGGAAGAAAGCCAAAAGTTATATGTTTGCTGCTCTAGGAAGTACAGGGTCAATTCTGTAGGGATCTCTGAGAACCTGAGAAAAGACTTCCAGAACTATCTATCTAAAGGATAAGGGCCGGGACATGTATCTACTGAATATTTCCCCAGGGAACTCCCCAGACTATCTATACCATACCTGCCAGTTGCCTGAGTAGTCACTGCAACTTCAAGAAAGCCCCAAAGCAAAAAAGTGAAAAGATAATGGATGTATTTAGAATGGAAGTGTATGCTAAAACCATGAATGAAATCTGAAGAGAATATGAACTCATTTGCTGCAGGTGAGAAAACAGAGGTAGCACAGAGCCTAGGTTTTAGTTACATTGCACTCCACCATGGATATGTTTTAGTCATGAAATTTCTACTTGCTTTCCAGTTATACAAAAGCAATTGTTGAAAATGTTTCACTTTGTTCATTAACTTGGCTGGATTCTCTGAGCAGCAGACACCAAGATGGGATTACACATGTGAGAGCTTTATTAAGGAAAAGGCCTCCAGTTAGAAAAAGAGAGGGAACCACATATCAGAAAAGCCATGACAAGTGATATCACCAAGATGGCAACCTTGGGCATACCTGATTTTGCTCTCCCTCATAAGCACAGCAATGAACAACTATTCATGGATAAGACACCATTAAAATAATCCTAGAACTTGAAGGTGAAGCAACTCTGCACCACAGGGACCAAGACAGACTGCATTAGACAGGTAAGAGGAATGTCTACACAACGACCTCATGGCTCCTTCCCTAGGTCGGCATAGCAGCACACCAAGAGGTTTTCTCTGAGCCTGTATTTCCTCCGTGGGAAAGAGAGCCCAGGGTGACATCAGGCTCTTACAGCATTGCGGATTGCTGTGCTGGAGTCTCTACTCTGGTTTCACTGCATGGGGATAACCCAGGGGAACTCCACAAAGGGACCTGTGGGACTCAGCCACCAGGAACCTGGTTGACACTGAGAGAAGAGGAGAGCTTCCAGCAAGCAGCCACATTCCTACCTGCAGGGCTCAAGTAGTAGCCCCAATAAGGGGGTTTGCTCATCTGCAGAGTCAAGTCAGGGCAGAGTCTGACCAGGGAACTTGGTGGGGCAAGGACTGCTTAATTCAGGTGCCCAAACAAGGAGCTCTGCTGGCTCTAGAGCCTGGGCTGTCTACAGCCTGGCAGGAGCCCGAGTCATAGCTCCAATTGCTGTAGAGCATGGTGCTGAGCCCTCTTCTGACAGGAAGGACGGGTGACAATACATGGAAACTGCACAGCAACTGGTAAGTGGAGAAGCAGGTGAACACAGCTGTTGGCCCTCAGAACAAAGGCAGTACCAGGTATGGAGGGTTCCCTTGCTATAGCCAGGTAGGGATGTTAATTGCTACCTCCTCCATCAACTGCAAATCATAGCTCCTAGCCCCTGCCAACCAAAAAGCCTTTTGAAAAATTTTGGAGTTGCCAGAAGTAGGCCCTTCCCATTCCAGCCAGGCCAGAGAGAGAGACAGCCCTGCTTATTGCAGAGCATGGGCCCCCAAAGCAAAGCCAGTGGCCCTGTTTAACCAAGAACTTGGGTCATAGATTGGCTTGAGTTAAGGTCACAAAGAGAATTCAGCAGCCTTGAAGCTGCTTTTCCTACTGCACCCAGGCAGAGTCATGAATTTGTAACCCTAGTTACTGCTGAATACAGCCTTCAGGCCACCTGACCGGGAAGCTTATGAGAACACATGGGGAGCTGTGTAGCCCATTAAACAACACTGATAACAGTGGGACTTATCACAGCTGCAGCTTTCCCTGTCTGCAGAGCAAAACCAGCGGCTCACCTGACAGGATATTCAGTACACACTGTCACCTGATTCAGGATACAAAGCAGAGTGTTGTGCAAGCCCTGGGTCCCGTTCCTGCTGCTCATAGCCCCACCTACTGCTAGGTATAGTACCCAGTCCCTACTGTTTAGTATGCCTGGCCAGAGAATCTAGGCAACTACGAAGCCAATAGTCACACATGGGCAGGGAACCAAGCCAGCAGTTCTATCCAGCTCTTCTCTCCCAGTGGCACACCACCCTACCCACAATCTCAGAGCCTGAACAGTTGCTTTGCTCAAAAATAGAACCCAATAGAGCCGTAAGTTGCCCAACGATGTTTCCAGCAGACATGTCCAGAACCCCCAGCTGAAGTTACTGGTGAAGAACTACCTCTGCCAAAGTGAACCTACAAAGTCTAGAGGAGGAAACCTATTCAGATGCAGATACCAAGGTAAAGAATCAAGGATCAAGAAAAATGAGGTAATTATGACAGTGCCAAAGGAAACTATTTAATAATAAATCTCTAATAACTGATACTAAAGAGCTATGAACTATCAGATAATTCAGAGTAATTCTTTAAAATGTTTAGTGAACTCCAAGGACCACGAGGTGGCTGCACAGCACTGGAGTGGCAGCTATGCAGCGCTGGAACAACTTTGAGAAGATACCCCATGTCCAAAGGCAAAGGAGAAGCCCCAGCAAGATGGTAGGAAGGGCAAAATCAGGTTTAGAATCAAACCCCATACCCGCCAGAGATGCTCAGAGGGCTCAAACAAACCTTGGGCACACCGGGAATCAGAGACCCCACAGAGACTGAGACAGAACTGTGTTTTAATGTCTCCTGTGGAGGTACAGGTCAGCAGTGGCCCTCCCTCCAAGCTCTCCTGTTGGAGGAGGTCGGCATTAATCCCGCCATAAAGACACCAAAACTTACATAGGACTTACACAGGACTGGGAAACAGACTCTTGGAGGGCACAAACAGAACCTTATGCACACCAGAACCCAGGAGAAAGGAGCAGTGACCCCACAAGAGACTGACCCAGACTTGCCCATGAGTGTCCAGGAGTCACCAGGAGAGGTGTGGGTCGGTGGTGGCCTGCTGCAGAGTAGGGGGCACTGAGTGTAGCAGTGCATGCATGGGACCTTTTGAAGGAGGTTGCCATTTTCTTCATTACCTACACAATAGTTGGCCTCAGATAAATAACAGGGAGGGAACACAGCCCCACCCATCAACAGGAAATTGGATTAAAGATTTACTGAACATGGACCTGCCCATCAGAACAAGACCCAGTTACCCTCTCAGTCACTCTCTCCCATCAGGAAGCTTCCATAAGCCTCTTATCCTTCTCCATCAGAGGACAGACAAACTGAAAGTCACAATCACAGAAAACTAGCCAATCTGATCACAAGGACCACAGGCTTGTCTAACTCAATGAATCTATGAGCCATGCTGTGTAGGACCACCAAAGATGGATGAGTCATGGTGGAGAGTTCTGACAAAATGTGGTCCACTGGAGAAGGGAATGGCAAACCACTTCAGTATTCTTGCCTTGAAACCCCATGAACAGTATGCAAAGGCAAAAAGATATGACACTGAAAGATGAACTCCCCCGGTCGGTAGGGCCCAATACGATACTGGAGAAGAGTGGAGAAAAAACTCCAGAAAGACTGAGGAGATGAAGCCAAAAAAACAAAACAAAACAAAACAAAACACCCAGTTGTGGATGTGACTGGTGATGGAAGCAAAGTCCAATGCTGTAAAGAGCAATATTGCATAGGAAGCTGGAATGTTAGGTCCAGGTAAATCGGAAGCGGTCAAACAGGAGATGGCAAGAGTGAACATCAACATTATAGGAATCAGCAAAGTAAAATGGATTGGAATGGGTGAATTTAATTCAGATGACCATTATATTGTGGACAAGAAACCCTTAGAAGAAATGGAGTAGCCATCATAGTCAACAAGAGTGTCCAAAACGCAATACTTGGATGCAGTCTCAAAAATGACAGAATGATCTCTGTTTGTTTCCAAGGCAAACCTTTCAACATCACTGTAATCCAAGTCTATGTCCCAACCAGTAATGCTGAAAAAGCTAAAGTTGAATGGTTCTATAAAGACCTACAAGCTCTTCTAGAACTAACAACCAAAAAAGATGTCCTTTTCACTATAGGGGACTGGAATGCAAAAGTAGGAAGTCAAGAAACACCTGGAGTAACAGACAAATTTGGCCTTGGAGTACAGAATGAAGCAGGGCAAAGGGTAATAGAGTTTTGCCAAGAGAATACACTGGTCATAGCAAACGCCCTCTTCCAACAACACAAGAGAAGACTCTACACATGGACATCACCAGATGGTCAATACTGAAATAAACTGATTATATTCTTTGCAGCCAAAGATGGAGAAGCACTACACAGTCAGCAAAAAAAAAAAAAAAAAAAAAAAAACCCAAAAAAGACTGGGAGCTGACTGTGGCACAGACCATGAACTTCTTATTGCCAAATTCAGACTTAAATTGAAGAAAGTAGGGAAAACCACTAGACCATTCAGGTATGACATAAATCAAATCCCTTATAAATATACAGTGGAAGTGACAAATAGATTCAAGGGATTAGATCTGATAGACAGTGCCTGAAGAACTATGGATGGAGGTTCGTGACATTGTACAGGAGGCAGGGATCAAGACCATCCCCAAGGAAAAGAAATGCAAAAAGGCAAAATGGTTGTCTGAGGAGGCCTTACAAATAGCTGTGAAAAGAAGAGAAGTGAAAAGCAAAGGAAAGATATACTCATCTGAATGCAGAGTTCCAAAGAATAGCAAGGAGAGATAAGAAAGCCTTCCTCAGTGATCAATGCAAAGAAATAGAGGAAAACAATAGAATGGGAAAGACTAGAGATCTCTTCAAGGAAATTAGAGATACCAAGGGGACATTTCATGCGAAGATGAGCTCAATAAAGGACAGAAATGGTATGGACCTAACAGAAGCAGAAGATATTAAGAACAGGTGGCAAGAATACACAGAAGAACTATACAAAAAAGATCGTCACGACCCAGATAATCACGATGGTGTGATCACTCACCTAGAGCCAGATATCCTGGCATGTGAGGTCAGGAGGGCCTTAGGAAGCATCACTATGAACAAAGCTAGTGGATGTGATGGAATTCCAGTTGAGCTATTTAAAATCCTGAAAGACGATGCAGTGAAAGTGCTGCACTCAATATGCAAGCAAATTTGGAAAACTCAGCAGTGGCCACAGGACTGGAAAAGGTGAGTTTTCATTCCAATCCCAAAGAAAGGCAATCCCAAAGAATGGTCAAACTACCATAAAATTGCACTCATCTCACATGCTAATAAGTTCAGATCAGTTCAGTTCAGTCGCTCAGTCGTGTCTGACTTTTTGCGACCCCATGAATCGCAGCATGCCAGGCCTCCCTGTCCATCACAAACTCCCGGAGTTTACTCAAACTCATGCCCATCGAGTCGGTGATGCCATTCAGCCATCTCATCCTCTGTCGTCCCCTTGTCCTCCTGCCCTCAATCCCTCCCAGTATCAGGGTCTTTTCCAAGGAGTCAACTCTTCACATGAGGTGGCCTAAGTATTGGAGTTTCAGCTTCAGCATCAGTACTTCCAATGAACACCAAAGTAATGCTCAAAATTCTCCAAGCCAGGTTTCAGCAATATGTGAACCATGAACTTCCTGATGTTCAAGCTGGTTTTAGAAAAGGCAGAGGAACCAGAGATCAAATTGCCAACCTCTGCTGGATCATTGAAAAAGTAAGAGAGTTCCAGAAAACCATCTATTTCTGTTTTAGTGACTATGCCAAAGCCTTTGACTGTGTGAATCACAACAAACTGTGGAAAATTCCAAAAGAGATGGGAATACCAGATGACCTGACCTGTCTCTTGAGAAACCTGTATGCAGGTCAGGAAGCAACAGTTAGAACTGAACATGGAACAACAGACTGGTTCCAAATAGGAAAAGGAGTACGTCAAGGCTGTATATTATCACTCCGCTTTTTTTAACTTATATGCAGAGTACATCATGAGAAACGCTGGGCTGGAAGAAGCACAAGTTGGAATCAATCTGCCAGGAGAAACATCAATAACCTCAGATATGCAGATGACACCACCCTTATGGCAGAAAGTGAAGAACTAAAGAGCCTCTTGATGAAAGTGAAAGAGGAGAGTGAAAATGTTGGTTTAAAGCTCAACATTCGGAAAACTGATATCATGGCATCCCGTCCCATCACTTCATGGCAAATAGACGGGAAACAGTGGAAACAGTGGCTTACCTTATTTTGGGGGGGCTCCAGAATCACTGCAGATGGTGACTGCAACCATGAAATTAAAAGACGCTTATTCCTTGGAAGGAAAGTTATGACCAACCTAGACAGCATATTAAAATGCAGAGACATTACTTTGTCAACAAAGGTCCATCTAGTTAAGGCTATGGTTTTTCCAGTAATCATGTATGGATGTGAGAGTTGGGCCATAAAGAAAGCTGAGCACTGAAGAATTGATGCTTTTGAACTGTGGTGTTGGAGAAGGTTCTTGAGAGTCCCTTGGACTGCAAGGAGATCCAACCAGTCCATCCTAAAGGAGATCGGTCCTGGGTGTTCATTAGAAGGACTGATGTTGAGGCTGAAACTCCAATACTTTGGCCACCTGATGTGAAGAGCTAACTCATTTGAAAAGACCCTGGAGGCAGTCCTAAGATGGCGGAGGAATAGGACAGGGAGATCAGTTTCTCCCCTACAAATTCATCAAAAGAACACTTGAACACCGAGCAGATTCCACAGAACAACTTCTGAATGCTGGCAGAGCACATCAGTCACCCAGAAAGGCAGCCCATTGTCTTTGAAAGGAGGTAGGAGAAAATATAAAAGCTAAAAAGAGAGACAAAAGAGGTAGGGACGGAGACCCGTCCAGGGTAGGGAGTCTTAAAAAAGAGAGGTTTCCAAACACCAGGAAAGACTCTTTCCAGCGGGTCTGTGGTGAGCCTTGGAATCTCAGAGGGTAAATTAACCGAGAGGAAAAATAAATAAATAATTAAAACCCACAGATTACCTGCCTATCAGCAACTCCCAGCGGAGCAGCAGCCCAGATGCTCGCATCCCCCACTAGCAAGAGGGGGCGGGACAGGGAGGAGTGGGGCTGCATTGATTAGGGTAAGGACCTGGCCTGAATGCCCTGAGGGCAATCTGAGGGAACTAGCTTGAGATAGCAAACCAGACTGTGGGATAGCCATCCTGAGAAAAGGCGAAAAGCCCTAACCTAAGACACCGCCAGGCATGCTCACAGTACAAAGGACTGAGCAGGCTGCAGACCAGCCCATCCCCCCACCAGAGACTTGCAGGCAAGGGCGGCCAGAGCTGGAAGGGGGCAATCTCGGCCCCAGAGAGGCATCCTATACCAAACTGCTAGCAGACTTCGTTGCTAACCAAGACTTCTTGGATTTCTGGACGGTCGACATCCGCCAGGAGGGTCTCAGCCAGAGATCAGCTCCCCAGAAGAGACACACCTAGAAAACTGAGCGGCTGGGACAGGGGGAGGGGGGTGTGGAGGCGGAGGGGATAAGTCGCAGCCTTCAACTGGGGGCGACTACATGCACCAAGCACCTGGTCACCTGAGCTGCTCGGACCTGGGACGGTGCAAAACGCAGGCCCAAACAAGTCTGCGCCTTTGTGGAATACCCGAGAACCTGAACCTGAGCGGCTTAGACCTGGGAAGTGCATGCAAACTAGGGCCTGCAGCAGACAGTTCCTGGCAGAGCAACCTAGAGTCTGAGCAGTGTAGATGGGAAAGCGCACACGCCATGAGCGGGGGCAAACCCAGTGTGGCTGAATCACTGTGAGCACATGCCAGTGAGATTTGTTTGCGGTGTTCCTCCCTCCCCAAAGCACAACTGAATGAGCGAGTCAAAAAAGAAAGTGACCGCCACCACACCCCTTGTGTCAGGGCGGAAATTAGACACCAAAGAGACCAGCAAACAGAAGAAGCTAAAATAAACAGAGGGAACCGCTTGGAAGTGACAGGTGCAATAGTTTAAAACTCTGTACTTAGCACCGACTGCATAGGAAGGAGCCTATTGACCTTGAGGAGTACAAGCTGGACCAAAGAACTATCTGAAAATGAACTGACCCCACACTGTCCACAATAGCTCCAGAGAAGGTCTTAGATATATCTTTACTATTTATTTATTTATTTATATTAGTTGGAGGCTAATTACTTTACAATATTGTAGTGGTTTTTGCCATACATTGATATGAATCAGTCATGGATTTACATGTGTTCCCCATCCTGAATATTATCATTTTTTAAATTTAATAAAAAAATTTTTAATTAAAAAAATTTTTTAAGTCCCCACTACTTCTTTAATTTTCACTTTTATAACCTACTATAACCTTGCAAAAAAAGAAAAAGAAAGACCCTATTTTTAAAGCAAACTTCATATATATATATTTTATAATTTTTTTTAAAAATATTTTTGAGAATCTAACCTCTACTCTAGACTTTTAATCTTTGCTTTTTGGTATTTGCTATCAACTTTGTACCTTTAAGAACCCAATCTTCAGTACCCATTTTTACTTGGGAGCGAGATCACTGGCCTGATTGTTCTCTCCCCCTTTTGACTCTTTTTTCTCCACCAGGTCGCCTCTATCTCCCCCCTCCCCCTTTTCTTCTCTACCCAACTCTGAATCTCTTTGTGTGTTCCGGGCTGTGGAGAACACTTAGCGAAATGATTACTGGCTGGATCTGTCTCTCTCCTTTTGATTCCCCCTTTTATCCTCCTGGCCACCTCTGTCTCCTTCTTCCCTCTTCTCTTCTCTGTGTAACTCCATGAACATCTCTGAGGGATCCAGACTGTGGGGAACACATAGGGAAGTGATTACTGGCTAGCTTGCTCTCTCCCCTTTTGATTCCCCCTCTTTTCCTCCTGGTCACCTCTATCTCCCTCCTCCCTCTTCTCTTCTCCATGTAACTCTGTGTACCTCACTGGGTATTCCTCACTGTGGAGAAACTTATCATCAGTAACCTAGATGTTTTATCATTGGTGCTATAAGGTTACTATAAGAATAAGACTGAAAACCAGAGGCAGGAGGCTTAAGTCCAAATTCTGAGAACACCAGAGAACTCCTGAATTCAGGGAACCTTAATCAATAGGAGCTCATCAAACGCCTCC
This sequence comes from Cervus elaphus, assembly GCF_910594005.1. Lineage (NCBI taxonomy): Eukaryota > Metazoa > Chordata > Mammalia > Artiodactyla > Cervidae > Cervus > Cervus elaphus. Next base: position 19,237,788 of record NC_057839.1, on the reverse strand, counting down.
ATACCTACATTGAAACCAAGCACTACCCAAGGGCCAACAAGCTCCAGAGCAAGACATACCATGCAAATTCTCCAGCAACACAGGAACATAACCCTGAGCCTCAATATACAGGCTGCCCAAAGTCACACCAAACCCACTGACATCTCAAAACTCATTACTGGACACTTCATTGCACTCCAGAGAGAAGAAATCCGGTGCTACCCCCCAGAACACCGACACAAGCTTCCCTAACCAGGAAACCTTGACAAGCCACCCGTCCAACCCCACCCACAGCGAGGAACCTCCACAATAAAGAGGAACCACCAACTGCCAGAATACAGAAGCCACCCCAAACACAGCAAAATAAACAAGATGAAAAGGCAGAGAAATACCCAGCAGGTAAAGGAACAGGATAAACACCCACCAAACCAAACAAAAGAGGAAGAGACAGGGAATCTACCTGATAAAGAATTCCAAACAATGATAGTGAAAATGATCCAAAATCTTGAAAACAAATTGGAGTTATAAATAGCCTGGAGCTAAGGATCGAGAAGATGCAAGAAAGGTTTAACAAGGATCTAGATGAAATAAAAAAGAGTCAATATATAATGAATAATGCAATAAATGAGATCAAAAACACTCTGGAGGGAACCAAGAGTAGAATAATGGAGGCAGAAGATAGGATAAGTGAGGTAGAAGATAGAATGATAGGAATAAATGAAAGAGAGGAAAAAAGGAAAAAAGAATTAAAAGAAATGAGGACAACCTCAGAGACCTCTGGGACAATGTTAAATGCCCCAACATTCAAATCATAGGAGTCCCAGAAGAAGAAGACAAAAAGAAAGACCATGAGAAAATACTTGAGGAGATAATAGTTGAAAACTTCCCTAAAATGGGGAAGGAAATAGTCACCCAAGTCCAAGAAACCCAGAGAGTCCCAAACAGGGTAAAGCCAAGGTGAGACACCCCAAGACATATATTAATCAAATTAACAAAGATAAAACAAAGAACAATTATTAAAGGCAGCAAGGGAAAAACAACAAATAACACCCAAGGGGATTCCCATAAGAATAACAGCTGATCTTTCAATAGAAACTCTTCAGGCCAAAAGGGAATGGCAGGACACACTTTAAGTGATGAAAGAAAATAACCTACAGACCAGATTATTGTACCCAGTAAGGATCTCATTCAAATATGAAGGAGAAATCAAAAGCTTTACAGACAAGCAAAAGCTGAGAGAATTCAGCACCACCAAACCAGCTCTCCAACAAATGCTAAAGGATCTTCTCTAGCCAGGAAACACAGAAAGGGTGTATAAACTCAAACCCAAAACAATAAAGTAAATGGCAATGGGACCATGCTTATCAATAATTACCTTAAATGTAAATGGGTTGAATGCCCCAACCAAAAGACAAAAACTGGCTGAAGGAATACAAAAACAAGACCCCTATAGATGTTGTCTACAAGAGACCCACCTTGAAACAAGGGACACATACAGACTGAAAGTGAAGAGCTGGAAAAAGATATTCCATGCAAATAGAGACCAAAAGAAAGCAGGAGTAGCAATATTCATATCAGATGAAATAGACTTTAAAACAAAGGCTGTGAAAAGAGACAAAGATGGACACTACATAATGATCAAAGGATCAATCCAAGAAGAAAATACAACAATCATAAATGTATATGCACCCAACATAGGAGCACCACAATATGTAAGGCAAATGCTACCAAGTATGAAAGGGGAAATTACAATAACACAATAATAGTGGGAGACTTTAATACCCCGCTCACACATATGGATAGATCAACTAAACAGAAAATTAACAATGAAACACAAACTTTAAATGATACAATAGACCAGTTAGACCTAATTGATATCTATAGGACCTTTCATCCCAAAACAATGAATTTCACCTTTTTCTCAAGCGCACACGGAACCTTCTCCAGGATAGATCACATCCTAGGCCATAAATCTAGCCTTGGTAAATTCAAAAAAATTGAAATCATTCCAAGCATCTTTTCTGACCACAATGCAGTAAGATTAGATGTCAATTACAGGAGGAAAACTATTAAAAATTTGAACCTATGGAGAACGAACAACACTCTGCTGAATAACCAAAAAATCACAGAAGAAATTAAAAAAGAAATCAAAATATGCATATAAATGAAGAAAATGAAAACACAACAACCCCAAACCTATGGGACACTGTAAAAGCAGTACTAAGGGGAAGGTTCATAGCAATACAGGCTCACCTCAAGAAACAAGAAAAAAGTCTAATAAGTAACCTAACTCTACACCTAAAGCAACTTGAAAAAGAAGAAATTATGAACCCCAAGGTTAATAGAAGGAAACAAATCTTAAAAATTAGGGCAGAAATAAATGCAAAAGAAACAAAAGAGACCATAGCAAAAATCAACAAAACCAAAAGCTGGTTCTTTGAGAAGTTAAATAAAATTGAGAAACCATTAGCCAGACTCATCAAGAAACAAAGGGAGAAAAATCAAATCAACAAAATTAGAAATAAAAATGGAGAGATCACAACAGACAACCAGAAATATGTAGGATCATAAGAGACTATTATGAGCAACTATATGCAAATAAAGTGGACAACTTGGAAGAAATGAACAAATTCTTAGAAAAGTACAACTTTCCAAAATTGAACCGGGAAGAAATAGAAAATCTTAACAGATCCATCACAAGCATGGAAATTGAAACTGTAATCAGAAATCTTCCAACAAACAAAAGCCCAGGACCAGATGGCTTCATTCTGAATTCTACCAAATTCTAGCTGAATTCTACCAAAAATTTAGAGAAGAACTAACACCTATCCTACTCAAACTCTTCCAGAAAATTGCAGAAGAAGGTAAACTTCCAAACTCAATCTATGAGGCCACCATCACCCTAATACCAAAAACCTGACAAAGATGTCACAAAAAAAGAAAACTACAGGCCAATATCACTGATGAATATAGATGCAAAAATCCTTAACAAAATTCTAGCAAACAGAATCCAACAACCTATTAAAAAGATCATACATCATGACCAAGTGGGCTTTACCCCAAGGATGCAAGGATTCTTCAATATCTGGAGGTGGGAGGGGGGATCGGAATGGGGAATACGTGTAACTCTATGGCTGATTCATATCAATGTATGACAAAACCCACTGAAATGTTGTGAAGTAATTAGCCTCCAACTAATAAAAAAAAAAAAAAAAGAAATTAAGCAAAAAAAAAAAAAATGCAAATCAATCAATGTAATACACCACATTAACAAATTGAAAAATAAAAACCATATGATTATCTCAATAGATGCAGAGAAAGCCTTTGACAAAATCCAGCATCCATTTATGATTAAATCTCTCCAGAAAGCAGGAATAGAAGGAACATACCTCAACATAATAAAAGCTATATATGACAAACCCTCAGCAAACATTATCCTCAATGGTGAAAAAATTGAAAGCATTTCCCCTAGAGTCAGGAACAAGACAAGAGTGCCCACTCTCACCATTACTATTCAACGTAGTTTTGCAAGTGTTGGCCACAGCAATCAGAGCAGAAAAAGAAATAAAAGGAATCCAGATTGGAAAAGAAGAAGTAAAACTCTCACTGTCTGCAGATGACATGATCCTCTACATAGAAAACCCTAAAGACTCCACCAGAAAATTACTAGAGCTAATCAATGAATAGTACAGTTGCAGGATATAAAATTGACACACAGAAATCCCTTGCATTCCTATACACTAACAATGAGAAAACAGAGAAATCAAGGAAACAATTCCATTCACCATTGCAATGAAAAAAATAAAATACTTAGGAATATATCTACCTAGAGAAAAAAAAAAGACCTATATATAGAAAACTATAAAATACTGGTGAAAGAAATCAAAGAGGACACAAATAGATGGAGAAATATACTGTGTTCATGGATCAGAAGAATCAATATAGTGAAAATGAGTATACGACCCAAAGCAATCTACAGATTCAATGCAATCCCTATCAAGCTACCAATGGTATTTTTCAGAGAACTAGAAATTATTTCACAATTTGTATGGAAACACAAAAAACCTCAAATAGCAATCTTGAGAAAGAAGAATGGAACTAGAGGAATCAACCTGCCTGACTTCAGACTCTACTACAAAGCCACAGTCGTGAAGACAGTATGGTATGGCACAAAGACAGAAATATAGATCAGTGGAACAAAATAGAAAGCCCAGAGATAAATCCACACACCTATGGATACCTTATCTTTGACAAAAGAGGCAAGAATATACAACAGAGAAAAGGCAATCTTTTTAACAAGTGGTGCTGGGAAAACTGGTCAACCACTTGTAAAAGAATGAAACTAGAACACTTTCTAACACCATACACAAAAAGAAACTCAAAATGGATTAAAGGTCTAAATGTAAGACCAGAAACAATAAAACTCCTAGAGGAGAACATAGGCAAAACACTCTCCAACATAAACCACAGCAGGATCCTCTATGACTCACCTCCCAGAATATTGGAAATAAAAGCAAAAATAAACAAATGGGACCTAATTAAAATTAAAAGCTTCTGTGCAACAAAGGAAACAAAAGCAAGGTGAAAAGACAGCCTTCAGAATGGGAGAAAATAATAGCAAATGAAGCAACAGACAAAGAATTAATCTCAAAAATATACAAGCAACTCCTGCAGCTCAATTCCAGAAAAATAAATGACCCAATCAAAAAATGGGCCAAAGAACTAAACAGACATTTCTCCAAAGAAGACATACAGATGGCTAACAAACACATGAAACAATGCTTAACATCACTCATTATCAGAGAAATGCAAATCAAAACCACAATGAGATACCATTTCACGCCAGTCAGAATAGCTGTTATCCAAAAGTCTACAAACTATAAATGCTGGAGAGGGTGTGGAGAAAAGGGAACCCTCTTACACTGTTGGTTGCAATGCAAACTAGTACAGCCACTATGGAGAATAGTGTGGAGATTCCTTAAAAAACTGGAACTAGAACTTCCATACCACCCAGCAATCCCACTTCCGGGCATACACACTGAGGAAACCAGACCTGAAAGAGACACGTGTACCCCAGTTTTCATCACAGAACTATTTATAATAGTCAGGACATGGAAGCAACCTAGATGTCCATCAGCAGATGAATGGATAAGACAGCTGTGGTACATATACACAATGGAATATTACCCAGCCATTAAAAAGAATATATTTGAATCAGTTCTGATGAGGTGGATGAAACTGGAGCCCATTATACAGAGTGAAGGAAGCCAGAAAGAAAAACACCAATACAGCATACTAACACATATATATGGAATTTAGAAAGAGGGTAACAATAACCCTGCATGTGAGACAGCAAAAATGATACAGATGTATAGAATAGGATTTTGGACTCTGTGAGAGAGGGTGAGGGTGGGATGATATGGGAGAATGGTATTGAAACATGTAAATTATGATATGTGAAACAAATCGCCAATCCAGGTTCGATGCATGATAGAGGGTGCTCAGGGCAGGTGCACTGGGATGGCCCAGGGGGATGGGATGGGGAGGGAGGTGGGAGGGGGGGTTCAGGATAGGGAACACATGTACACCCATGGCGGATTCAAGTCAATGTATGGCAAAACCAATACAATTTTGTAAAGTAAGATAAATTAAAAAAAGAAAAGACAAGACCCTGATGCTGGGAAAGATTGAGGGCAGGAGGAGAAGGAGATGACAGAGGATGAGATAATTGGATGGCATCACTGACTCAATTGGGTTTGGGTGAGCTCCAGGAGTTAGTGATGGACAGAGAGGCCTGGGGTGCTGTGGTTCATGGGGTCGCAAAGAGTCAGACATGACTGAGCGACTGAACTGAACTGAAAAGTACTTTTTTGTCTCCCTAAAATATCATTCTTTATTGTCTCCTAGATATCCTTCATCTTCATGATCAAATCGTTTTAGCATCTACAAAACATCTGATTTTTTAACTTCTTCCATTTCAGCCACCTTCCACTGGGCACCACCAACAGCTACTTCTTACAGCTGTTTGGGGGAGAGGATTCTAAAGTTGCCAAAACTGGGTGTGAACGCTTTAGTGAAACAAAGCCATGCTGTATTCATACAGAAATGAAGAGATAAGCTTTCTTTTTAAAAAACTGAATATTTACATATTAATTAACATACTTAAAACTAAAATCTTATTCTTGTGATACTAAGAGTTTATGGAGATTTTAGTGAAAAGATTTTTGTCAGCACTATCATATGGTTCTTTTCTCTTTCTATTAAAATGAGAAAAAAGTTCATTTGGACTTATAGCAAAAGACAAACCTTTGGATTCAAAGAACTGGAAAGATATCACATGCTCTTGATTTGGAAGAATTAATATTGTTAAAATTTCCATACCATTCAAAAGCAATCTGCAGATTTAATTCAATCCCTATCAAAATATGCATGACATCTTTCACAGAACTATACTAATGCTAAAATTTATATGAAACCAGAAAAGGGCCAGAATTGTCAAAGCAATCTGAGGAAAAAGAACAAAGCTGGAGGTATAAGCCTTTCAGAGCATATTGCAAAACTATGGTAATCAAAACAGTGTGTTATTGGCATAAAATAGATATATAAATCAATGGAACAGAGTTGAATGCCTAGAAACAAATCCCATACCCTATGGTCAATTAATCTACAACACAAGCAAGAGTGTTCAGTAGAGAGAAAGCAATCTCTTTAACAAGCAATGTGGGGAAGCTGGACAGTGACAATATAAACCAATGAAAATAGAAACATTCCTTCATACTATATATGCAAAAATAAACTCAAAATGGCTTAAAGAGCTAGATATGACATGGCACCATGAAACTCCTAGAAGAGAACATAGACAGAACGTTCCCTGACATAAATTGTAGCAATATTTCCTTAGATCAGTCCCCCAAGGTGATATAAATAAATGAGCCCTAATCAAACTTAAAAGCTTTTCACAGCGAAGGAAACCATCAACAAACAAAAATGATACACTATATAGCACAGGTAATTCTATGCATGCCTTGTAATAACCTATAATGAACTATAATCTGAAAAATAACAACTGAATCACTTTGCTGTATACCTGAAACACAAAACTGTAAATCAACTATATTTTAATTTTTAAAAAGTCTTTGGAAAAAATTCCATACTGTACTCATATTTCCTTTCCCCATTAATTCTTATTGGGCTAAGTGTGTATATCAGACTGCCTTTTTTCTGAGGATGACTCCTCTTCTAGGAGACTCCCCAAATCTTCCTGCAAAGATCACTGCTGACCCATCCTACCAGTTTGCCAACCATGCCCTGGCATGATGTGATCCCAGTGGTGGACATGCTCAGGAAGCAACATCTGCTGTATATGAGCACCTCTACTATACTCCAAACAACTTACAGCCTTTCATATCTGGTGTGGCATTTTTTCTCCTAAATAGCCCTGCTTTTTTTTTCTACTAGAGTTATCAGAGTGTTCCCTAACCGATTATATCGCTGAGCACAATGATTAAAATGTATTCCTAACTCAAGGGAAGATAACCCATGTCAAACTGATTCTACTTTAATACATTTGGCTCTCTCTTTTTGCCCATGCCTGCCTACAGAAATTCAATTGAATTCTTACATTCATCTTAAAAGCAATAGAATACAGAAAAAGAAAAAATATCACTTGGTCATTCATCATAGAAAATTGAGCAAAATATATAGTGCATTTTGGGTTCAATACATTGCATTTTTATGAAATAAATGCCAATAGTAATGAAAATGAAGATAGCAGCTGCATTTTACTGATATCTCCTTTGTGCTGGGCACTTTATGTGCACCATTTCTAATTCTTACATTCACCCTGAAAGTTAGGTGTGATTATCATCCTGTTGGATGCGTGTGGAAACTGAGGGATATTCTCCCAACTTTGCAGTTAGTTGGTGGCATTTCACATGCTCCCAAACACAGTCCTTCTCATTGTTTCGCTTAAGAAATATGAAGCACCTAGGATGGTGAGGTGAACTCAAGGAACAAACCCTGGTGAAATTACCTTGAAGATCTCTCCCACGTCTGAGGGTCTGATGGCAGAGAGTTCCAATTCTTGTTATACAGAATCCTAGGGTTCTTCTGAGGTGTCTCTTTAGATGCAGGGGACCTGGGGACAGATTTTATATTGATTAATATTTGTTTTATACTGTGAGGTTCCACATAAAATACATTTTAAAAAAAGTCTGTAAGCTACTGATCCATGCCTTAAGTATTAAAGGTGTGTAGAGACAATCTAGCAGTTCCTTCATTTTCTCTTAAATTTGTCTGTTCCATTGTGTTTGGTGGACCAAGCACAGTAAAATGAGTCCTCCACTTTCAAATTCCCTCTCCCTTGATTCATGATCACTTCCTGGATCACAGAATATCATCATGTTTAAGAGCACAAGCCATTATCACACTGCTTGCCTTAGAAGTTTGGCTCTATTACTTTCTACTATCTGTGTGACCTTGAACAGTTTATTCAACCTCTCTAAGCGTGTTTTCTCATCTGTAAAATTGGATAATAGTACTTTGTCCCAGGGTTGTTGAGAGGATTTCAGGTGAAACTGTTGGCCACTCAGTCATGTCCAACTCTTTGTGACCCTAAGGACTGTAGCCCACCAGACTCCTCTATCCATGGAATTCTCCAGACAAGAATACTGCAGTGGGTAGCAATTCTTTTCTCCAGAAGATCTTCCTGACCCAGGGACTGACCCAGGTCTCCTGTATTGTAGGCAGGTTCTTTGCCATCTGAGTGGTTGGAATGATAGGCAGCTTGTTATACTATGTTTAACAATTTCCTTTTGCAAATTAATTGTATGATTTTGCAAGCCTGACAAAATTTTAGTGTAGCTGGTGCAACAAAATCTACCATCTGCTGAGGCAGGTGGCATTGGGCATTGGAATCATATGTTGCTTTTTTCCTACTTGGATGCATATAAAAAGTGTTTGTAATGCATAGTCAGGAGCCTTGACTAAAATATCTAGTTGATGTAGTTAATGTCATAGAGTTTTCCTTAGAAAATGAAGGCACTGTTCTTTTTTTTTTTTCCATTTGTTTTTATTAGTTGGAGGCTAATTACTTTACAATATTGTAGTGGTTTTTGTCATACATTGACATGAATCAGCCATGGATTTATATGTATTCCCCATCCCAATCCGCCCTCCCACCTCCCTCTCTACCCGATCCCTCTGGGTCTTCCTAGTGCACCAGGCCCGAGCACTTGTCTCATGCATCCAACCTGGGCTGGTGATCTGTTTCACCCTAGGTAATATACACGTTTTGATGCTGTTCTCTCGAAACATCCCATCCTTGCCTTCTCCCACAGAGTCCAAAAGTCTGTTCTGTACATCTGTGTCTCTTTTTCTGTTTTGCATATAGGGTTATCGTTACCATATTTCTAAATTCCATATATATGTGTTAGTGTACTGTATTGGTGTTTATCATTCTGGCTTACTTCACTCTGTATAATGGGCTCCAGTTTCATCCATCTCATTAGAACTGATTCAAATCAATTTTGATCATTACAAATTAAGAGACATTGCCTTAGAGTAGATGTTTCAATTACAAAAATAACAGAAAGGGATTACTGTCACCACTTTTCTCTCTTTCACACAAAAGGATCCTTACTTAAATAATATTAATTTACAAGATTAAGTGCCTATGACTTTTCAGGCATTTTGCTAGCTATATATATATATATATATATATATATATATATATATATATATATATATAATTTGTCCTCTCAAGGAGCTTATAGTCTAGAAATAAGATCATTAAGTACCTTGAAAAATTGCAACATTATGGCACTGGATTAGGTGTATGTGTCAGGTGCAATAAGAATTTTACCTGATCTTTATTGGGATGGGTGAGGAAGGGAAGCTTCTGGGGTGATAATATGTTACAAGAGCTAAGCCATGAAAACTAATGGGGGTCATCTACACAAAGGGAGGGTTGGGGGGATGGTGGTATTCCAGGAAAAGAGTCATACCTACATAAGCCAATTTGAGAGAAGTTGTAGGATACAAGAGAGTTCCAGAAAAGTGTATTTTTCTGCTTTATTGACTATGCCAAAGCCTTTGACTGTGTGGATCACAATAAACTGTGGAAAATTCTGAAAGAGATGGGCATAACAGACCATCTGACCTGCCTCTTGAGAAACCTATATGCAGGTCAGGAAGCAACAGTTAGAACTGGACATGGAACAGCAGACTGGTTCCAACTAGGAAAAGGAGTATGTCAAGGCTGTATATTGTCACCCTGCTTTTTTAACTTATATGCAGAGTACATCATGAGAAATGCTGGGCTAGATGAAGCATTAGCTGGGATCAAGATTGCTGGGAGAAATATCAATAATCTCAGATATGCAGATGACACCACCCTTATGGCAGAAAGTGAAGAGGAACTAAAAAGCCTCCTGATGAAAGTGAAAGAGGAGAGTGAAAAAGTTGGCTTAAAGCTCAACATTCAGAAAACTAAGATCATGGCATCTGGTCCCATCACTTCATGGCAAATAGATGGGGAAACAGTGGAAACAGTGTCAGACTTTATTTTTTTGGACTCCAAAATCACTGCAGATGGTGACTGCAGCCATGAAATTAAAAAACGCTTACTCCTTGGAAGGAAAGTTATGACCAACCTAGATCAGCAGCAGATAGCATATTAAAAAGCAGAGACATTACTTTGCCAACAAAAATCTGTCTAGTCAAGGCTATGGTTTTTCTAGTGGTCATGTTTGGATGTGAGAGTAGGACTGTGAAGAAAACTGAGCGTCAAAGAATTGATGCTTTTGAACTGTGCTGTTGGAGAAGACTCTTGAGAGTCCCTTGGACTGCGAGGAGATCCATCAAGTCCATCCTAAAGCAGATCAGTCCTGGATGCTCATTGAAAGGACTGATGCTGAAGCTGAAACTCCCAATACTTTGGCCACCTGATGGGAAGAGTTGACTCATTGGAAAAGACCCTGATGCTGGGAGGGATTAGGGGCAGGAGGAGAAGGGGAAGACAGAGGATGAGATGGCTGGATGGCATCACCGACTCAATGGACATGTGTTTGAGTAAACACCTGGAGTTTGTGATGGACAGGGAGGACTGGCGTGCTGCGGTTCATGGGGTCGCAAAGAGTTGGACACAACTGAGAGACTGAACTGAACTGAACTGATAGGCTACACTGGACAAATCAAAGTTGCTTAGCATGAAAGAAGGAAGTCCTGACTATAGGAAATTGTCAACTTCAGGAACAGCCTAATTTCTTCCATCATCCTATGATGTGTGGAAGGTGTTGATCTCATAGCACAAGGAAACAAAAAACCAAAACCAAAACACTTAAACATCTGCCTATTCTTGGAATACCTAAAAAGATTATCTCCAGGCATCACTTGAAAAAAAAAACAAAACTCAAAAACAAAACAGAATTTCTGAAGAGAGAGGCATTACTTAAAATATGAGGGCTCTTTGGTTCCCTTAGTAGCTTTTAGCAGTTTGAGCTGAATCAGCAGGTCTGCCTGTGAGGACAGCAAACATATATGTAGACTTGATGTCCTGAATAAGGGTGGTTTTCAGTTCAAGCATATGAAATGACTTTAGAATCTCACTTAAATATTAAATATAAGAACTCATGAAGTTCTAAGAAAGTATTACCAGTCCAATTATATCTTCAATTCTATTCTACTCAATAAGTGTTTACTGAACAACATTTTTATGGAAGGGACAAAGGACAGGAATACAAAACTGCACATTGTATGGAAACTTCTCAAAGAAGTTTAACAGCCATGATCATACTAAGAATAGTACATAATTTGTTGCTGCTGTTTAGTCACTAATTTATGTCCAACTCTTTGTGACCCCATAGACTGTAGCCCACCAGGCTCCCCTGTCCATGGGATTTTCCAGGCCAGAATACTGGAGTGGGTGCCATTTCCTTATCCCGGGGTCTTCCTGACCCAGGGATCGAACCCATGTCTCCTGAATTGGCAGGCAGATTCTTTTTTTTTTTTTTCATTTATTTTTATTAGTTGGAGGCTAATTACTTTACAATATTGTAGTGGGTTTTGTCATACATTGACATGAATCAGCCATGGAGTTACATGTATTCCCCATCCCGATCCCCCCTCCCTCTCCACCCGATTCCTCTGGGTCTTCCCAGTGCACCAGGCCCGAGCACTTGTCTCATACATCCAACCTGGGCTGGTGATCTGTTTCACCATAGATAATATACATGCTGTTCTCTCGAAACATCCCACCCTTGCCTTCTCCCACAGAGTCCAAAAGTCTATTCTGTGTATCTGTCTCTTTTTCTGTTTTGCATATAGTGTTATCATTACCATCTTTCTAAATTCCATATATATGCATTAGTATGCTGTAATGATCTTTATCTTTCTGGCTTACTTCACTCTGTATAATGGGCTCCAGTTTCATCCATCTCATTAGGACTGATTCAAATGAATTCTTTTTAATGGCTGAGTAATATTCCATGGTGTATATGTACCACAGCTTCCTTATCCATTCATCTGCTGATGGGCATCTAGGTTGCTTCCATGTCCTGGCTATTATAAACAGTGCTGCGATGAACATTGGGGTACACGTGTCTCTTTCAGATCTGGTTTCCTCAGTGTGTATGCCCAGGAGTGGGATTGCTGAGTCATATGGCAGTTCTATTTCCAGTTTTTTAAGGAATCTCCACACTATTCTCCATGGTGGCTGTACTAGTTTGCAATCCCACCAACAGTGTAAGAGGGTTCCCTTTTCTCCACACCCTCTCCAGCATTTATTGCTTGTAGACTTTTGGATAGCAGCCATTCTGACTGGCTTGAAATGGTATCTCATTGTGGTTTTGATTTACATTTCTCTGATAATGAGTGATGTTGAGCATCATTTCATGTGTTTGGGTTAGCCATCTGTATTTCTTCTTTGGAGAAATGTCTGTTTAGTTCTTTGGCCCATTTTTTGATTGGGTCATTTACTTTTCTGGAATTGAGCTGCAGGAGTTTCTTGTATATTTTTTAGATTAATCCTTTGCCTGTTGCTTCATTTGCTATTATTTTCTCCCATTCTGAAGGCTGTCTTTCACTTTGCTTATAGTTCCCTTTGTTGTGCAAAAGCATTTAAGTTTAATTAGGTCCCATTTGTTTATTTTTGCTTTTATTTCCAATATTCTGGGAGGTGGGTTATAGAGGATCTTGCTGTGATTTATGTCAGAGAGTGTTTTGCCTATGTTCTCCTCTAGGAGTTTTATAGTTTCTGGTCTTACATTTAGATCTTTGCTAATCAATGGATATAGTAAAGTTGCAGGATATAAAATTAACACACAGAAATCCCTTGCATTCCTATACACTAACAATGAGAAAACAGAAAGAGAAATTAAGGAAACAATTCCATTCACCATTTCAACAAAAAGAATAAAATACTTAGGAGTATATCTACCTAAAGAAACAAAAGACCTTTACATAGAAAACTATAAAACACTGATGAAAGAAATCAAAGAGGACACAAACAGATGGAGAAATATACCGTGTTCATGGATTGGAAAAATCAATATTGTCCAAATGACTATACTACCCAAAGCAATCTATAGATTCAATGCAATCCCTATCAAGTTACCAACAGTAATTTTCACAGAACTAGAACAAATAATTTCACAATTTGTATGGAAATACAAAAAACCTTGAATAGCCAAAGCAATCTTGAGAAAGAAGAATGGAACTAGAGGAATCAACCTGCCTGACTTCAGACTCTACTACAAAGCCACAGTCATCAAGACAGTATGGTGCTGGCACAAAGACAGAAATATAGATCAATGGAACAAAGTAGAAAGCCCAGAGATAAATCCATGTACCTATGGACACCTTATCTTTGACAAAGGAGGCAAGAATATACAATGGAAAAAAGACAACCTCTTTAACAAGTGGTGCTGGGAAAACTGGTCAACCACTTGTAAAAGAATGAAACTAGAACACTTTCTAACACCATACACAAAAATGAACTCAAAATGGATTAAAGATCTAATTGTTACTGTTTTTAATAGTATCAATTTGTTGATTTTCCCTATTGTTATCTTCTCTTTAATTCTTAGCTGACACTAGCAAAATATTTATAGCTAACTCAAAGCAAGCCAAATGAAACAAAGCAAATAAAACAGGAAGACTAAGCAAGCACATTAGCAAACACTTGAAAATGACCAGGAGGAAATAATCAAAATGAGTTTTGAATTCTTTTTCATACAGATGTTGCTCACTAGTTAGCTCTCTATATTTAAAATATAGTGAAAAATTCACCATTACAGTTTAAGAAAATGAATAAAAATTAATTCAGCTCAAATACTCTTCAGGGCGTGAACATAATCACAATCTGTAAGAAACACACAAAGCTTAAAGTACTTATAATTCCTAAGTTTTGGGTCTTGTGCCAATATAGTTGAAGCTTATTTAGATAATGTATCATAGACACAGGAATCACCAGTTAGATACAATAGTACATGACTATCATTGCTAATTGTTCTTATTATCTTCATAAATGCTAAAGAGAAGTATATCCCTATTTCATTGATTTCAATTCTAGGTACCCTACAGAGTGGAAAAATAGTATCTAAAATGTTTTAAGCAACTAATTGCAACCATATTCATGTATTTGTTTAAATTTACACATGATATAAATTGCAAAACAATAACTTAATTCTGTTGAGGGGAATAGAAGCAGTATATAATTTAATGTTGACAAATTCATGCTTTCTTCATGCTAATGTTTCCCAAATTTACATCTCCAGCACAAAACTCTCCTTAACACCAGACTCACATAAACAACTGCTTAAATAATGTGTGTGATGGGACATCTCAAAATGAACATGTCCACAGCTGAACCCTTGACTGGTCCCTAAAGCCTCTTCCATCCCAGTCTTCTAAATCATTCTATTAGTTGCTCAAGACTATTCAATCAATCCACCAACAAAACCCCAAAATCCCAAACAAATTTTAATTCTTTAATTACTCCACTCTTCCTCTTGTATCCCATATGTAATTTGACTCATCACAGCGATCTGTGAAAATATGTAATACATATCATTTCCCAGTTCATGATGACTCTCCATTTCCCTTAAAGTAATAGATAATAATTATAATAATATACATATTTTGAAATTACATAATACCAGCCTCTGTTACCTTCCAGGTTTCATCCCCTATGACTCTCCATGTTACTTAGTTTGATCCAACTGAATTGACCACTGGCTATTTCTTGCTGTTCCTTAAACATACCTGTAATGCTCTCTTCTTTGGGCCTTTCCATTGGCTGTTGTTTTAGTTTGCAATGATTGCCTTTAGATATCCAGTGACTTCTCCTATCCTGAATTTTTTATTTTTTATCAGTGTTATTTCTCAATGTATCTATCATGATCAACTTATTTTAAGTTGTCTCCTCCTACCCACAATATGATCTCTCTTACCTCCTTTTAATTTTTCTTTGCAGTGGCTCTGATCATCTTTTTATATACTTATGGAATTCATTTAGTGTGTTTGTTGTTTACTTTCTGTCTATCGCTTCCAAATGTAAGTTGAATGAGGGAAAGGATTTTTTTTTTTAATTCCCTACTAGTATCCTTTACCTACCTACAAAAATAATTGGGACATGATTAATCAATCAGCACTTATTGAATGAATAAATGTGTGGAAATGGAGAATTAAGGAATATCATATATCTGAGGAAAACAAATAGTAATAGAAAAGACTGTAAGTAGACTTGGTTCTGATGGAAATAGATAATCTGGGTAATATGAAAGAATATTAAACTATTCCAATGAGAATCCTCAGTTGTGAGATATTATTTAATCTACTAATATTGGAAAACTTTTCTGGTCTGAGACCTGCTGATTGATATCTAAAATTTGCATCTCATATGTGTTTAAATGTTTTGAAATATATAGTTATTCCTTAGCTGGAATTTTTCTCAGCTTCTGGCTATTAATTTATAGGAAACAATATATATTCATCCCTGACATTTGTAAATCCCTTTATATTTTTTATTCTTTACATACACCAAAAATACACTTTGATGCAGTGGAGAAAATACATTATTATTTACTATATTTTTCTGATATTTTCTGAGAAACTCCATTTGTTAATAATAAAAAGATACTGATCCTTATTCAACTCTGTTCTACTTAGAGTGGGAAGAAAATGCTTTAAATCTTGACAATCTGGGGCACAGGCTCTCTGGATATGCTTGATAATAATTATTGCAGGCAGCTGTAATACATTTCAAATGCCAATGTTCCCAAACCTATTTTCTGAAAGACAAACACTTGATTTAGTTGCTTGTCACTGGTTTATCATAGCTTTTGCCAAGTTTTGTAATCTCTCAATCACACTTTAAGAGCAAAATAGTATTCATATACCCTAGATTTCTTTCACATATATTTCAGAGCCTAGTACTTTCAATATAATTTATAAACTAAAATGTTTTCCTGTTTCTCTATGGCAATGGCTAGGTCAATTCTCTGAAGTAGGATTCCCACTTAATGAAAAAATTATTTCATCCACTGATATCAAATCTTTCTCTTATCCTCGGTTTATGTTTTTGCTTAGTTGCTAAGTCATGTCCTCCTTTTTTGCAACCCCTTAGACTGTAGCCCACCAGGTTCCTCTGTCTGTGGGGTTTCCCAGGAAAGACTACTGGAGTGGGTTGCCATGTCCTACTCCAGAGGATCTTCTCGATCCAGGGATTGAACTCTCCTGCATTGCAGGTGGATTCTTTAGCACTGAACCACCTGGGAAGCCCTGGTTTCGTTATGTCTCTGACTATTTTAGGAGTTTTGCAACCTTTCATGTTTCATTTCCAATCTAGAAATGATGTGGGGGTCGACCAATTCCACTCTTCTGAATCAAGAAGGAAGAGTATGGAGAAATACCTGGAAGTTGAGACAGAGAAAAACACACGGTCTAATTTCTTATTCCCTAGCAACGTCTAACTGTTGACACAGACACTGCTTCTGCTGAAATTCACCAGGATGAGATAACTGATTAACTGTATTCTTAAAGAGAACACTGATTGTTTAACATAGAAGGAAGCAATGGTGCTCAAGAACCAATCAGTGTCCGTGCAGCAGCTGTCAGATAAGTTCTGGGTAAACCTTACTTTTTCTGTCTTTTCATTTAATAGAAGCTATGGGAATAACACAACTGTAGAAAGGATACTAACCTAGTGTCTCACACACTATCTTGAAGTGCCTTGTAAATCTGTTCGTCAAAATTACAGAGTAAAATTTGTATATAGTAAAATGAAGTCATACCATTAGATTAATCATCTGGGCCATATCTTTCCAGTTGAAAAATTTTAAGCATAGCCAAGGGGATCAAGTTCAAACTTACATACTGCTTTCATGATATTTAGAAGATATATCAACTCCTTTAATTCTGTTCCTGTTAATTAAATATTTATTTGCATGACATTAGTGTTCTGGATGTCTTCTCTGCTGGCTCAGATGGTAAATCGCCTGCCTACAATGCGGGAGACCCGGGTTCAATCCCTGGGTCAGGAAGATCTCCTGGAGAAGGAAATGGCAACCCACTCCAGTATTCTTGCCTGGAAAATCCCATGGATTGAGAAGCCTGGTAGGCTACAGTCCATGGGGTCGTAAAGAGTTGGACATGACTGAGTGACTTCATTTAGTGTTCTGAGAATACCTTATTTGTTATAAATATGTAGTTTCTTCAAAAGAAAATTGTTAAAATAATTTGCTTACAGAAATCAGTATATTTTTCTATAAACTTAATTCCACATAATTTTACCCTTCATAGAAATGAGCATCAGAGTAAACAGGAGACAGGAAGGCAGGCAGGAGATGATGATAACCCAGGCTAAGGTACAAACAATAGATGTATACTGGAGCCAACAGAAATTGCTGATAAATTTAGAGTAGAAGATACTGAAAAGAAAACCCCTGGTATGGGAATTGGGAAACTAAAATAAATGAAAACCTTTGAATGTTACACATCTGTAACTTTTGAAGAAAGACTTTCTTTTCCATACTACTTTATCCCACCAAAAAGACTCAAAAAGTTCTTCAGCATGTTATGTGCCATTCATTAAAGAATAGTGTAGTCATATGTAGTGGGAACTACATTGATTGATGACCTGCATTCAGTTATGTGAGGTTGGGGATGTCATCTAACCACTCACAGCCTATGTTTCATCTGTAACACAGGTCAATGATAACATCTCCACCATGTTTTCATGAAGGTCAAAAGAGATAATACTCAAAAAGATGCCATTTGATGGAAGTTAAAATTTTAATAACTATGCCTTTTAACTTTCTTGTGTGTTGCCTAATAATGTCATATTCAAATAGAACTGTTTTAGTGTCAAATTGAGTTTGATTGTTCTAAACATTTTATTGGTAATAAGATTTATAATGTATAGCATATAACAATTATTAAATATATTTATATTTATATTAATAATGTAACTGTAAACATGCACCAAGTATATATATATATACAAACTAAAGAAAAAAAATGAAAAACTAAAATTCAACCAAACCGTTATTTTTAGACATAATGCCCTGGAGAGTTTAGTACAATTTAGCAATGTGGTAGCAGAGATAATATTTCTTTCTTAAACTTATTTCTCTTCAATGCTATATTGGTCAAGGAATGCCTAAGGCTTTGCAGCTGATGTTTCTGGAGCTGATCAATTTTATCATTTTTTTTCTCCCTTTGGAGCCTGTCCAAGGAGAAAAGCAAAGATCTCGGTTGAACTGCATTTTTCACACTGACCTGTTCATTCATTTGAATCAGTAGCAATATTTAAATAAGAACCAACTGAGTGAAAAACATCATGAGGATCCATGACTGATGCTTCCAGGTGGAAGCATTTTTTTCCTATTGTGTTCAACTCCTATAACACTATGTCATTGTCTCTAATTTGGTATTTTACACTGTCACTGTGATATACATAATTGTGTATATCATATATTTACATACACACATACACAGACATATATGCAAATATTGATCAATTATATAGCACATATATTGTGCTAAAATATGTTATTTTGCTTTACCTCCATCACTTATGTAAGTACATTCTTACTTATCTTTAATAACCTTACACCTAGTTTATACAGAAAGTCTTTTGTTTCAGATGAATCAGAGATTGAATGAGTGCATGGATTGCAAGGTAAATGGGTGAAATGTTTAGGCAAAATTCTAAATAGTTGGGAAAAGAGGATAAATTTGATATTTTCATGGCAGACAGATTTAAATAAAACTTGCCTTTTTTAACCTTCTGTTGAGTAGAGTTTTTATAACATTTACATTAATGTATTCAGTGGAAGTGACAAATAGTTCAAGGGATTAGATCAGATAGAGTGACTGAAGAAATATGGACAGAGGTTCATAACATTGTACAGAAGGCAGTGATCAAACCATCCAGAAGAATTGCAAAAAAAGGCAAAATGGTTGTCAGAGGAGGCCTTAGAAATAGCTGACAAAAGAAAAGAAGTGAAAGGCAAAGGAGAAAAGGAAATATATACCCACCTGAATACAGAGTTCCAAAGAATAGCAAGGAGAGATAAGAAAGTCTAAGTGAACAACGCAAAGAAATAGAGGAAAACAATGGAATGGGAAAGACTAGAGTTCTCTTCAAGAATTAGAGATACCAAGGAAACATTTCATGGATGGGCATGATAAAGGACAAAAATGGTATGGACCTAACAGAAGCAAAAGATATTTGAAAGAGGTGGCAAGAATACACAGAAGAACTGTACAAAAAGATCTTCATGAACCAGATAAGCACGATTGTGTGGTCATTCAACTAGAGCCAGACATCCTGGAATGTGAAGTCAAGTGGGCCATAGGAAGCATCACTAGGAACAAAGCTAGTGGAGGTGATGGAATTCCAGCTGAGCTCTTTCAAATCCTAAGAGATGATGCTGTGAAAGTGCTGCACTCAATATGTCAGCAAATTTGGAAAAACTCAGCAGTGGCCACAGGGCTGGGAAAGGCCAGTTTTCATTCCAGTCCCAGAGAAAGGAGATGCCAAAGAATCTTCAAACTACCGCACAAGTGCACTCATTTCACACAGTAGCAAAGTAATGCTCAAAATTCTCCAAGCTAGGCTTCAATGGTATGTGAACCAAGATCTTTCATATGCTCAAACTGGATTTAGAAAAGGCAGAGGAACCAGAGATCAAATTGCCAACATCTGTTGGATCATGGGAAAAGCAAGAGGATTCCAGAAAAACATCTACTTCTGCTTTATCGACTATGCCAAAGCCTTTGTTTGGATCAAAACAAACTGTGGAAAATTCTTCAAGAGATGGGAATACCAGATCACCTTACTGCCTCCTGAGAAATCTGTATGCAGGTCAAGAAGCAATAGTTAGAACTGGTCATGGAATAACAAACTGATTCTAAATTGGAAAAGGAGTTTGTCAAGGTTGTATATTGTCACCCTGCTCATTTAACTTACATGCAGAGTACATCATGCGAAATGCTGGACTGGAGGAAGCACAAGCTGGAATCAGGATTGCTGGGAGAAATATCAATAACCTCAGATATGCAGATGATACCACATTTTTGGCAGAAAGTGAAGAACTAAAGAGCTTCTTGATGGAAGTGAAAGAGGAGAGTGAAAAAGTTGGCTTAAAGGTCAACATTCAGAAAATGAAGATTCATGGCATCCGGTTCCATCATTTCATGGCAAATAGATGGGGAAACAGTGGAAATAGTGACAGACTATTTTGGGGGGCTCCAAAATCACTGCAGACGGTGATTGCAGCAATGAAATGAAAAGATGCTTACTCCTTGGAAGGAAAGTTATGACCAACCTAGATAGCATATTAAAAAGCAGAGACATTACTTTGCCAACAAAAGTCCATCCACTCAAGGCTATGGTTTTTCCAGTGGTCATGTATGGGTGTGAGAGTTGGACTATAAAGAAAGCTGAGCACTGAAGAATTGATGATTTTGAACTGTGGTGTTGGAGAAGACTCTTGAGAGTCCCTTGGACTGCAAGGAGATCCAACCAGTCCTTCCTAAAGGAAATCAGTCCTGAATATCCACTAGAAGGACTGATGTTGAAGCTGAAACTCTAATACTTTGACCACCTGATGCAAAGAGCTGACTCATTTGAAAAGACCCTGATGCTGGGAAAGATTGAAGGCGGATGGAGAAGGGGGTGACAGAAGATGAGATGGCTGGATGGCATCACTGACTCAATGGACATGAGTCTGAGTAAACTCTGGGAGTTGGTGATGGACAGGGATGCCTGGCATGCTGAAGTACATGAGGTCACACAGAGTTGGACATGACTGAGCGACTGAACTGAACTGAGTCTGGTAAAGATTGAATGCAGGAGGAGAAGGGGGTGACAGAGGATAAGATGGTTGGATGGCATCACCAACTCAATTGACACAAGTTTGTGCAAGCTCCGGGAGATGGTGAAGGACAGGGAAGCCTGGTGTGCTGCAGTCCATGGGGTTACAAAGAATTGGACATGACTGAGCAACTAAAGAACAACAAATCAATCAATAAATATTTTAAAATAAGTGCTATGTCCAATATTCTTGTCTGGAGGATCCCATGGAAAGATGAGCCTGGCGTGCTACAGTTCATTAGGTTGCAAAGAGTTGGACGTGAGGAAGCCACTTAGCAGGCATGTATGTCCAAGATACTCTGTTAAACACTGGGAATACAATAGTAAAAATTAAAACAGTTCCTGCTATCATAGTGTCATTCTCCAATACATGTCATTGTCCAAAATGTACATTAATATTTGATTTTCAAAATAGTATAATCAAAGATAACCTTGATTTGGGCTGTGTTTAAAGAAATCTGACCTGAGCTTCTATCCTCCCAATCACTACTTCTCAATGTTTGGAATCCTATTCAATGTTTTCATTGTTATGTGCAGTTGTAGTATTACTCATGAGTTTGAAGGTTTTGCAAAGGCTACCTTCTCTCCAGGCATAAAATAGAGAATAAAATTTTTTTTCAAACTCAATTTTTTTCAATACTCGGGTTTTTTTTTTTTTTTTTCTTGTATGAGCAAGAAGGTCACAATGGCTTAGTATTAATGAGGATATAAAAGACACACAGATAAATATTAATACTTTTTAAACATCTCCTCTAATAGACTATACAATTAAAAGCTATTTGTCTAAGATGCCTGGAAAGAATTAAAGGAGTGTGGAGGTTGCGTGCTAAGCAATTTATAATAGGTTGTATGGTAAAGCAATTTATCATAATCCTTTCTAGCCTAAAAATAAGCTACCTGAACTGATGTGAATCTTACCTAAGATTTTTTTTTTAACTTCAGTTAACTTTTCTTTTTTAAACTCCTGTTAACTTTCTTTTTTTTTAATGACACAGTATTATAGATCACACATTTTGAAATAATGTGTGAACTGAAAACTGAAGCAGAAAAATACCCCAAATTACTGTAAGATCTGAAATCAAGACGTGTGTGAATGGTAAGGGAGTAGAGGAAGAATAACATATTGAAAACATTGTAGAACCTGGGGGTCAGCTAGCATAGATGTGTGCCCTGGCTTACCCACCTCCCAGTGGTTTCAATCTAATTGTGTAAACTCTCTAAGCCTTTCTTACTTCACCTATTAATTGGAGATGGGAAAACATCCCAGTTTTCCCTGTGCATTACCTCAGAGCATGGTTGCCAGGATAAAAGGGGTGGAGGGGATAATTGCATACAACATGCTTTGGTAGACATCATGGATCTAATAATTATATTTACTTTCAAGAAATTTGGCACTAATAGGAAAGTGAGAACTCATGCAAAAGTTCAAAGAATGAGATTTTCTAGGATGGTGTTGTGAGTTGAACTATATCCCTCACCTCCCCAAATTCATACGTTGAGTCTTAACCTCCAGTACCTCAGAATGTGACCTTTTTTGGAAATAGGGCCCTTGCAGATATAATTAGTTAAGATGAGGTCATACTGGAGTAGGGTACACCCCTAATCCAAGAAGATTGTTGTCCTTATTTGTTGTTGTTCAGTAACAACATGTCCGACTCTGCAACCCCATGGACTGCAGCACACCAGACTTCCCTGTCCTTCACCATTTCCCAGAGCTTGCTTGAACTCATGTCCATTGAGTCAGTGATGCCATCCAGCCATCTCATCCTCTGTCATTCCCTTCTCTTCCTGCCTTCAATCTTTCCCAGCATCAGGGTCTTTTCTAGTGAGTCGACTTTTCACATCATGGAAAGGGGAAATTTAGGCACACAGATAGACATGCACAGAAGGTAGATGAAATGAAGAAATGTGGGAGAAGATGACATCAACAAGTCAAAGAGAGAGAGACTTGTAACAGATCCTCCTCTCATAGTCCTCAGAAGGAACCAAACCTGTGGACACCCTGATTTCTGACTTGTAGCCTCCAGAACTGCAAGACACTAAATTTATGTTGTGTCAACTATGCAGTTTATGGCATTTTGTTATGGCAGCTTGAACAGATGAGATGAATGCAGAAAGAAATGCCTAAGCCAGGCTGAGGAATGTAACCAACAAGTTGGAAGAGAGTGTCTTTAGATTGCATTTTATTTTCCTCATCTTTTTCATACAGGGTCTAAACACAGGGGATGGTTACTAAATAATATTGACCAATGGCAATATTTGGAATATGACACAATAGCCAAAGCAGTGCTATAGCAATTTCCACTTAAAGTATTTAACTACTGTGCTGTAATAATGCAAAGGTAAAAATGGAAGTAATTTAAGAATTGTAGTATAAGAATAGGGATTCAGAAATATGAGAAAAGAGCTTTAACATTTTCATATCTATCAGTAAGCTCTCAGCAATATGCTGTGTTCAGTCATATCTGATTCTTTGCAGCCCGGTGGACTGTAGCCTGCCAGCTGCTCTGCCCATGGAATTTTCCAGGCAAGAACACTGAAGAGGGCATCCTTGCATCTCCCATGTTGACTTGTGGATTCTTTACCACTAGCGCCACCTGGGAAGCCCATCTATAAACATATTTTATAGACTGAAAACTATCAATATCATAGAAATAAAGTCAGAATGTATCAGAGATAAAATCAGTTCCTTTGCTCAGCTACTCCTGTTGCATATTTCTTTCCATAGTGCCTCAGTTGTGCCATCCATCCTTCCCTTAGTATTATTATTTTTAACATAGGACATGAAGAACATACAGCTGAGTGTTGACAACATGGTTTGAGCTGTGTGGATCCACTCACACTTGGATCTTTTTCAATAAATACTACAGTACCACACAATCTGCAGTTGGTTGAATCTACAAATGCAAAATTGCAGATAAATGGAGCATAGACTATGGACTTGAGTGTTGGTAGATTTTGAGCATTGGTAGATATTGATAGAGAGAATGTACTAGTCATAGCAAACACCCTCTTTCAACAATACAAGAGACGACTCTACAGATGGACATCACCAGATGGTCAATACCTAAATCAGATTGATTATATTCTTTGCATCCAAAGATGGACAAGCTACATACAGTCAGAAAAAAACAAGACTAGGAGCTGACTGTGGCTCAGATATTAAGCTCTTATTGCAAAATTCAGTCTTAACTTGAAGAAACTAGGGAAAACGACTAGGCCATTCAGGTATGAACTAAATCAAATCCCCTACGATTACACAGTGGAAATGACAAATAGATTCAAGGGATTAGATCTGATAGATACAGTGCTGAAGAAATATAGATGGAAGTTTGTAACATTGTATAGGAGACAGTGGTCAAAACCATCCCAAAGAAAAAGAAATGCAAAAAAGCAAAATGGTTATCTGAGAAGGGCTTACAAACAGCTGAGAAAAGAAGAGAAGCAAAAGGCAAAGGAGAAAAGGAAAGATAAACCCATCTAAATGCAGAGTTCCAAAGAGAAGCAAGGAGAGATCAGAAAGCCTTCCTCAGTGTCCAACTCAAAGAAATAGAGGAAAGCAACAGAATGGGAAAGGCTAGAGATCTCTTCAAGAAAATTAGAGATACCAAGGGAACATTTCATGCAAAGATGAGCTCAATAAAGGACAGAAATGGTACGGACCTAACAGAAGCAAAAGATATTAAAAAGAGGTGACAAGAATACACAGAAGAACTATACAAAGAAGATCTTCTTAACCCAGATAACCATGATGGTGTGATCACTCCTCTAGAGCCAGACATCTTGAAGTGTGAAATCAAGTTGGGCTTAGAAAGCATCACTATGAACAAAGCTGGTGGAGGTGATGGAATTCCAGCTGAGCTCTTTCAAATCCTAAAAGACGTTGCTGTGAAAGTGCTGCACTCAATATGCCAGCAAATTTGGAAAACTCAGCAGTGGCCACAGGACTGGCAAAGGTTGGTTTTCATTCCAATCCTAGAAAAGGGCAATGCCAGAGAATGTTCAAACTACTGCACAATTGCACTCATTTCACACAGTAGCAAAGTAATGCTCAAAATTCTCCAAACTAGGCATCAACAGTACACGAACTGAGAACTTTCAGATGTTCAGCTGGATTTAGAAAAGGCAAGGGACCAGAGATTAAATTGCCAACATCCCTTGGATCATAGAAAAAGCAAGAGAATTCTAGAAAAAAACATCTACTTCTGCTCCATTGACTACACTAAAGCCTTTGACTATGTGGACCACAACAAACTGGAAAATTCTTAAAGAGATGGAAATACCAGACCACCTTAGCTGCCTTCTGAGAAATCTGTATACAGGTTGCTGTGAAGTGAAGTCACTCAGTCGCATCCGACTCTTTGTGACCCCATGGGCTGTAGCCTACCAGGCTCCTCCATCCATGGGACTTTCCAAGCAAGAGTACTAGAGTGGGTTGCCATTGTATACAGGTTAAGAAGCAACAATTAGAATTGCACATTGAACAACAGACTGGTTCAAAATTTGGAAAGGAGTACCTCAAGGCTGTATATTGTCACTCTGCTTACTTATATGCAGAGTACACCAAGTGAAGTGCTGGACTGGAGGAAGCACAAGCCAGAATCAGGTTTGCTGGAGAAATATCAGTAACCTCAGATACGCAGATGACACCACCCTTATGGGAGAGGGCAAAGAGGAACTAAAGAGCCTGTTGATCAAAGTGAAAGAGGAGAGTGAAAAAGCTGGCTTAAAACTCAGCATTCAGAAAACTAAGATCATGGCATCTGGTCCCATCACTTCATGGCAAATAGATGGGAAAACAATGGAAACAGTGACAGTCTTTATTTCATGGGCTCCAAAATCAATGCAGATGGTGAATGCAGCCATGAAATTAAAAGACACTTGTTTTCCAAAAGAAAAGCTATGACAAACCTAGACAGTGTATTAAAAAGCAGAGACATTGCTTTGCCAACAGAGGTCCATCTCGTCAAAGCTATGGCTTTTCCAGTGGACATGTATGGATGTGAGAGTTGGACCATAAAGAAGGCTGAGCACTGAAGAATTGATGCTTTTGAACTGTGGTGTTTGGAAAAAAAAACTCTTGAAAGTCCCTTGAACTGCAAGGAGATCCAACCAGTCAATCCAAAGAAAATCAATCCTGAACATTCATTGGGAGGACTGATGCTGAAGCTGAATCTCCAATACTTTGGCCACCTGATGGGAAGAGCTGACTCACTGGAAAAGACCCTGATGCTGGGAAAGATTGAAGGCAGGAGGAGAAGGGGACGACAGAGGATGTGATGGCTGGATGGCATCACCGACTCAGTGGACTTGAGTTTGAGCAAGCTCCGGGAGGTGGCAGAGGACAGGGAAGCCCGGTGTGCTGCAATCCATAGGGTTGCAGATAGACACAACTGTGTGACTGAACAAGATTTTGATATCTGCCACTGTTCTGGGAACCAATCCCCTGTGTGTACACAGAGACAACTGTAATCATATATACCCATCATTCCAACATCATTATTTTAAAATGATGATTACCTCTAGCTGAAGGACAGAGCCGGTTATAGTAGCTAATTATTGCTACTTCACTCAAAATACCCTTCTATCTTCTCCCATGAGAAGATTATAGACTTTACTGATTATAGACTGATTTCAGCTTATCTGACTGTCATCAGTAATGAAAAGTGGCTGCACCAGTTATGTATGGTAATTCCAAGCTAAAGAGTCTGTTGAATGATACATTTGTTTCCCATCAAGGTACCTAGCATGGCACTATAGGAAGGTAGAGTTTGTTATTCCCTCATACATCAAAGTCTGTGTGCCAGTGTTATATTTATTGACCTGTCCAACTCCTTTTCCATGACTGATTACTTTTGCCACCCAAAGGTTTTCCTTGTTGCCCTGTCTTTGCAAAATTTCTCAACAAAGCTTTGAAAATTAAAAGTCCCCTTTACTCTTTCCCTGGGAGAATTCTTATTTTCACAGGCACAAGGGCTGCCTAGGACTGTGGCAGACATTACTTTTGGTACCCAACCTTCCTCTTTCCTTTATTACCAAAGGTAGGAATCCACCTTCATATTTAATTTTCTAGGCTTATTGATAATCAGTAGTTTTGTGGTCTAATTCTGACCAAAATAACATAACAAGCACTTCATTGACTGGAACTTACAGAAAGCTATTGTTTTTCTCATTAAAAAAAAAAAAAAAGACAAATCACTCAGTATTCATGTTTGCCTTTCACTGGTCCGAGTTTTTTCCTGAATGTAATATATTCTAGTAGAAAGCAATTTTGTGAATTTGAAAAGGAAATTACTCAGTAAAGGTGCTGATGCCTGGGTCCCTCTGGCATTTCTTAGAGACAAACTACCAACTCTGAGCTGGTTACCTCTGAACTTCTTAACTGAGAAAAATTGCTCCCTGTTACATTTCAGTTACTTGGATTTATTTGGGTTTTCTGCTATAGGTGAATGCAATACTAAAGGAGTTCACAGATCTAGAGTATAGGTGCAGCCATTCCAGAATAGCTGGGCTTTGTAATGATGATCAGGGCAATGATTTTGTCTACCAATCATTTTCAGATTAAAATATTCTAAGAATTATAATTTATAGACTTCAGATTAATAAAATTATATATACAGAAGGACTAGGTCTGTTTTCCTCTTTTCTTGTCCAGTTAAATTTTGCAAAAGTCTGACATTTTTATGTAGATGGCACAGAGATCATCAGGCCTACCTAGCTTCAACGTGATACTAACATAGTGTGTTCTGTTTTTCCACTTCAGGGCCCATGTCACTCTCTGGCTATGATTTAATCTGCAGAGAGGTCCATCTTGATGAGTTCCAGAGTGTGAGTAGGAAAAAGAAATAGGTAATAAACTATTGACTTTCCCAGTTTGGGAACACAAATTAATAAATCTCAGAAACATAGGGAGATATACAAATAAGCTCAAAATGGATTAAAAACCTAAACGTGAGACTAGGCTAGAGGAAAACATAGGCAGAGCACTTCTGACATAAATTGCAGCAATATATTTTTCAGTAAATCTCCCAGAATAATAGAAATAAAAACAAAAATAAACAAATGGGATCTAATTTAAACTCAAAAGCTTTTGCACAGCAAAGGAAATGAAAAGACAACCCACAGATTGGGAGAAAATTTTTGCAAATGATGTGCCCTATAAGAGGTAAGTTTACAATATTTACAAACAGCTCATGAGACTTAATATCAGCAAGACAACCCAATCAACCAAATCAAAAAATGGGCAGAAGACCTAAATATACATTTCTCCAAAGAAGGCATATAGATGGCCAACAGGCACATGAAAAGATGTTCAACATCACTAATTATTAGAGAAATGCAAATCAAAACTACAATGAGGTATCACCTCACACCAGTCAGAATGACCATAATGAAAAAAAAAAAAAAAAATCCACAAACAACAAATGCCAGAGAAGGTGTGGAGAAAAGGCAATGCTCCTGCACTGTTGGTGGGGATGTAAACTGGTGCAGCCACTATGGAAAACAGTATGGGGATTTATTTAAAAACTAAAAATAGAGCTACCATATAACCCTGCAATCCCACTCCTGGACATACATACGGAGAAAAAAACCTGATCCAAAAGGATACATGCACCCCAGTGTTCACTGTAGCACTGTTTACAATAGAAAAGACATGGAAGCAACCCAAATGTTCATCCACAAAAGAATGGGTAAAGAAGATGTGGTGCATATATACAATGGACTATTACTCAGCCATTGAAAAGAATGATATAATGCCATTTGCAGCAACATGGATGGACCTAGAGAGTGTCATACTGAGTAAAGTAAGTCAAACAGAGGAGAAATAGTTTATGACATCACTTATATGTGGAATCTAAAAAGAAATGATATAAATTAACTTATTTACAAAACAGACTCACAGACTTAGAGAATGAACTTATAGTTGCCAGGGATGAAGGATAGGGAAAGGGATAGGTTAGGGAGTTTGGGATCAACATGTCCACACTGCTATGTTTAAAATGGATCAGCAACAAAGACCTACATTATAGCACATGGAACTCTGCTCAATGTTATGTGGAGCCTAGACAGGAGAGGGGTTTGAGGGAGAGGATACATGTATACATTTGGCTGAGTTCCCTTTCTATCCACCTGAAGTACCATAACACTGTTTATCAACTATACTTCAATATAAAATAAAAAGTTTAAAAAGACATATATCTTGATTTTTCTACTCATAAATATCCCCAAAGGATATTTTCTGATTCTGACATCTCAAAAGTGACTATAACAAATTTTCTCCATTAATTGCATGCATTAATATTGATAAGGAAAGGTACTCCTATCCATTTCATTACATCCCTGAAAGTAACATTAATTATATTCTGAATTATTCAAGGATATGGATCACTCAATCTCTGTGTATAACTTAGAAATGATGATCTGAATTTCTTTTTAAGATTTATAGAAAAATGATCTTTGTTCAACCTGGGAAGAATACTTTTCCCACATAGTTTCTGGAAAATAACTGCTATATTAATGGTAAGAAATGTATCAAATAAGAAAATGCAACCAATGAGATAATTCAGCCTTTATGAATAACCAACCTCTGAAACCTAAATCTGCTGGAGGGAGTCATCACTTATAAACTACTGCATATTCTGTATCTTCTTAGTAATAAACATGGACTCTCAGATTCGCTCCAAATAGAACTAAAAAGGAAAAATAAGCACCATGATGGAAGCACAAAACCATATAAGACATACAATGAAATTATTTGTTGATTCTTAGCATGTCTCCTGGGAGTTTTGCATTCCTATAAGTGGCTATTATAGGAAAGACTCTAGACAAACTTATGAGGTACATGAAATTTGCATTTGCTTGCTCTCAATTTCTCCCCCATTAGATGCTGATGTCTTACTTTCTACTTCCCTTACAGATTCAAAACCTGAAACCCAGTCTGTTCCACACTGATTTTTTTAACACAGTCTTATAAATTCCTCATTCCAGTTAAGGTAAAAATGTTTGATCACATCTAAAACCTTACTTTTCTGAGGGTATCTGAAGATTTAGAATGAAATGGAGGGAAAGACCCCGAAGTTGCTCTACTCCAGCAAAGATTTAAATAGTCATTTAAATAATAAAGGGAGAATAAAGGCAGGAAGGATCTTTTGCGAGTATGATGCTTATTATTCAACACTGAGAGAAACAGAGATTTTACTCAGTGTCCACATAAATGTTTATTATCTGTTTCAGGTTTTTATTGTTGTTTAACAAACTGCCTTCAAACTTGGAAGTTTAATACAATTTATTATTGTTTTTCATGACGCTGTGGTTGGCTGGGCACAGCTAACTGATTTTGTCTTAGGGAATCTCATGCAATGGTGAGCTGAGGCTGGAGCCATCCCAAGGCTTAACTGGACTGCATGTGTCCAGATGGTCTGGGCTGGTGATCAATGATGGCTGCCCACTAGGATCTTAGGTGAGTCTGTTGACTGAAAAGCCCATGCATGCCCTCTTTATGTGCCTTGAACTTCTCATAGCAAGACTGCTTGTTTCCTCAGAGAGGGTCCCAGTAATGAGTATTCCAGGAAACCCATGAAGAAATTCTAAATCTCTTTTGGTCTCCGTTTGCATGAAATATTTTTTTCCAGCCCTTCACTTTCAGTCTGTATGTGTCTCTTGTTTTGAGGTGGGTCTCTTGTAGACAGCATATATAGGGGTCTTGTTTTTGTATCCATTCAGCCAATCTTTGTCTTTTGGTTGGGGCATTCAACCCATTTACATTTAAGGTAATTATTGATAGGTGTATATGCAAAACAGAAAAAGAGACACAGAAATACAGAACAGACTTTTGAACTCTGTGGGAGAATGTGAGGGTGGGATATTTCAAAAGAACAGCATGTATACTATCTATGGTGAAACAGATCACCAGCCCAGGTGGGATGCATGAGACAAGTGCTCAGGCCTGGTGCACTGGGAAGACCCAGAGGAGTCGGGTGAAGAGGGAGGTGGGAGGGGGGATCGGGATGGGGAATAAGTGTAAATCTATGGCTGATTCATATCAATGTATGACAAAACCCAAAAAAAAAAAAAAAAAAAAAAAAAAAAAAAAAAAAAAAAAAAAAAAAAAGAAAAAAAAAAAAAAAAAAAAAAAAAAAAAAAAAAAAAAAAAGAAATTCTAAATCTTATGACACAGCCTCAGAAGTCACAGAATGTCATTTCTGCTATATTCTATTGGTCAGAAATCCTAGAAGCAAGATAAGCTATTATACTCTTGTCTTTTGCTGTTGGATTGGAGTGGCAAAGTGACATTGAAAAGAGCGCATGGTATGAGATATATTTACAGATCATATTTGGAAGATACAATCTCCATGTCCTCCATGACAAGTCTGCGCACTGTTTCACAATTTCCATTGTCTCATTACTTTATAAATAGATTCTCAGAATTTTACTAGAAGCTGTATTTTCTAGCTTTTTTTTGAAAGCTAACTGTGGCATAAGGTAAAGTCCCAACCAAGAAATGTGAGTACAAGTCAAATGTGCAACTTCTAGGCTCCTTTTAAAAACAAAGCTGCTTACCTTCATGGATTTCTGAAATGACAATGATCAGAACAACCATGGATCCCCATTTTGATAACAGCAGAGTCTTCCTATCAGCTCAGAGCTTTGCATCTTGGAATTGTTCCATGAGAGAAAAATATCTATCTTAATTGGATCATTGTATTTAAGATCTTTTCATTACAGCAGCTTGTGCCAATGTGGCTATTATATTCTTATATGATAAAAGTGAAAGTGTTAGTTGGTCAGTCATATCTGACACTTTGTGACCCCATGAGGACCCCACCAGGCTCCTCTGTCCATGGAATTCGCCAGGTAAGAATACTAGAGTGGGTAGCCATTCCCTTTTCCAGGGGATCTTCTGGACCTAGGTAGGGATCAAACACGGGTTTCCTGCATTGCAAGCAGATTCTTTACTGTCTGAACCGCCAAGGATTATATTCTCATATATTGCCTCTCAAATCTCTGAAGTGATTATATATGATCATATGACTTCTTTTATGAGTTCTGCTTGAATCTACTTAGATAGGAGATAGTGGTATAGTGGATAACAGAATGTACTACTGAACTATTATGTAAACAACATATATGCTTACTCTTAGAAATGTGAACTTGCTATATATTAATAAGCTTTCCTTTTTTCACCAATAACAAGTAACTTTAAAAAGTTTCTTGCTATTTTCCTAGAGCACTCTGAGTAGGTGAGCATGGTTTGTGCAGGCAAGGAGAGAAAAAAAGTGGGAATTATTTTCTATAATAATTCTCCAGGGCAAATATCAATTTTATAAACTCGAGGGTATAATTTTGCTTTTATGAATTATTTGTATATCATGAAATATATATTACATAATACAATTATCATTGCTGTTTCTGTTTATAAAATTTTGAAATAAATTCTGTTTATATGCATTTCCCATCATTACAATTTTCTTCAATAAATCTAAGACACTATATATATGCTGCCTTGCTAAAATTTCTCCTGTGCTTTAATTTTTCCCACACAACTTTAAATCTTCTTTGTCAAGGGTATTATAAGGAGAAGAGCTTTCTTAACTCCATTGTTTATTGAGAAAAACATAATCTGTTTATTTTGTAACTGCAAATGGAAGCTGTGTAGTTCAGAAAAGAAATTAGTGATAAATACATTTTTTTAGTTTAGAGATATCATCCTAAATTTTAACTTAGGCCATTTAAGCTATAAATAGTTCATTTAAGCATTACAAGTTTTTAAAAACAGGGAATTTCATAAGAATTGTTTTAATCCTTGAACTTTTGAGTATATATAGCAAATTAACAAGGAAAAATAATTGGGTACATTACATTCTATATTCTGCCTGTATCTACTGATTTTCCCAACCCCAAAGATAATATCTATAAAATAAATTTTATTTATTTGTGTACATGCACATATATATGTATACATATATATACATATGCATACATATATAATGCTTTTGATTAAAGAATTTAACTTAGCTGAGTACAGATTAGAGAGATGAGACAGAATGCTTCAGGCTCAATGTGAAATCATTGAAGAGTTATAAAGCAATGGCCTAAATCCAGGGAGAACTGAAAAATTGGAAATACTTTTTGTGAACCATCTATCCTTCATCCTCTTTTACCTTTCCTCTTCCAACTCTATCAAGGTTTGGGATACTGTCATTCTTTTCTATTACCATGGTTTCATTTCTTGCTTCACTGACTTTTTAGAAAATAGTTTTATTATGGTATAATTGATACATAAATAACTGCATATATTTATTGTGCACAATTTGATGAATTTGGACATACGCAAGCACTTACAATACTATCACCACAATCAAGGTAAAACCTCCTAAAGTGTCCTTGCATATTTGTTTTTAAAGTAACAATACTTAACATTGCATCTACCCTCCTGACAAAATGTGAAGTCCATGATACTGTGAAGTATGTTCTCTAATACTTTTCAAGAAGGATACCTGGAAATTGTATTTCTTCTGGGAATAAATTTCATGGGGTACACATTTTTTTCCTTGAGGAATTAGTAGGATTGGTCACTGTTTCCTAGCATTCAGATTTGCTGTGGAAAAAGACCTAGAATATTTAATCACCGAAACAGATAGTTTGAACTCTGAGAACGTCAGGTCAGAACTCAAGCTGTTTCTACTGATAGAGTTGGAAGAAAGCTTGGAATTGGAATGTATAGTTGTTGGATAGCCAAGTTAAAGGAAAACTGGGGGATACTCCTCTGCTTTTCCCCTAACACCTATATATCTTAGATAATATTTATGTCATCATTTTAATTTTTAGCAGAACACATTTACTATCAAAGACTTACCCTCAAATCCTTACTTTTTAAAAAAATCTAAACTGAATTGTCCTGTATTTAGAAAGGTAATATTTGGGCAAGTATGAATTTGGAGTTTGAGATTAACAGATACACTCTACTATACATAAAATAGATAAACAACAAGGACCTACTGTATAGCACAGGGATCTGTACTCAATATCTTATAATAACCTATAAGGAAAAAGAGCCTGAAAAGAGAATATGTATTTGAATCACTTTGCTACACACCTGAAATCAATACTACATTGTAAATCAACTATACTTCAATTAATTTTTTTTTAAATAGAAAGGTAATATTTCAGTTAACACCTCAAAGAGAAATAAAGCTGTCTCCAAAGCATTAAAAAACTGAAACCAAAATACTGTGTCACCTCTAGCATCCTTTTCTGCTCTTCCAAAGTCCCTGTTTAAATGAAGGATGTCATAGAAATTGCTCTTAGAAATCTCTCTTCTTCCATCTATACTGTCACCGTAAATTTGCTCTCTTTTGAAATCTGAAGGCTTATAGCATCCTAGGAAGTAAGAGGGAATAGTTATTCCTTATTTTCAATCCTGATAGCTGCTGATGCATCAGCTGTCTCATCTCATGGTTATTCTTTCCTTTCACAGTCTATTAACTTGCAGTTCCAGGCCCAGAAATCTGTAACTAACTGTAGAGGCCACCACATGTGCAGAGATTTAAGTGTTATCTCCCTAAGCTCAATGTGTTGTCCAAAATCTGTGGGTAGAATTTCCTCTTTCAATTCAATTTTATTTTATCTGCTAACCTTGGAGGAGGAGAGTTGACTGAGACTTGTCTTGCTTTTTCAATTATTACTTTTTAAATTCTCTATCCACATGTTTTTCTTTTGGTGTCTATTAACTAGTTTTAAGGAAAAAGTGGGTTAACCTTTGATGATTCCCTAGCTGTCATTATTGAAAACCATTTATTTTCCCTGGATTCTGCAAGAAAGTTGAGTCAAAAACAGAAGAGTTTTACACTGGCAAAGTGCACACAAAATCTATCATCTTGTAGTCCTATAATTCTTTAAAGGAACTAAAAGCACGGTGTTAGTTAAAGCTGAGCTTTTTCCTACATTCACTCAGGATTTTAGAAATATATTTTATCTTCCTTAACAATGATAAAAGCTTCACTGTAACTAAAGGAGATAGCTACTTGAAGCAATTACCAGTCTAGGATCAGTGTTTGCTGAAGTTTTCTCAACTCTGTGTCTAAAACCTAATTTGTTCTTATTCTATATGAAGTTAGCTTATCCTACTGAAAAATAGAACATTTAACATATCAAGGGAAGAATAATCAATTATTTTTTAGTAAAAAGCAAAAGTAATTGGGAAAAACACTTACTTGACATGAATTTGTCTTACTTTTATGAGTTTATAAAGCTAATCTCTTTTCCTTGCAGTAGTTATTATTCTTAAATTTATCTCATGTCAATTCCTACATTAACAGACAATTAGATTATTATAATATAATCTCTGGGTGTGTTCTTCAAGAGTTCATTTCAAAAAAAAAAAAAAAGAGTTCATTTCATAACTGCAAACTGAAATGGAAATGCTTTCAATTGCATGTGCAAAAAATTAGGAAATGTGTACTAACACAAAAATATTTGAAAAAATTACAAAAGTCCCTCATTCAGGGCAAAGAGAGAAGAGATTTGGTATGCATTGTGGGCTACACCTGGATATCACTGTCTGGAATTTCACAGACCCTAAAATAATCACTTTTACTTTGTAATATATAGAGTCAATAGGATTACTTTCTTGAATCATTATCCGAAGAAGAAAATGTAAACACCTTACTCCAGTCAAATCAGCTCAACACAGAGCAGTGAAGCAAGAAATGTTCTCTGTAATTGTAACAACCCAATGGTTACCTTTTCACAAAGCTAAAGGATAACAATAATATAATAAAGTTTTGTGTTGCATTATTGCTCATTCTGCCTAGCATTGGTGAAAATACTGGGCAAGAATTGGGAGTCCTGTTTTCATTTTTCGTAGGTAAAAGCCTCCTGCTCTCTATATCCTAAAACAAATGGCCTTAGAGTGTCAAATGGCAGCTTCAAGCAGGGAAGAGACGTGGGAGCCAGAAAGAACTGTGACTTTAGATACACAGATCTAAAGCTAAATATACTTAGCTTAGGAGAAAACCAGTTTTTATTCATAAGTGCAACTCCAAAACATATTTATTTTCTTCTTTGTTACTCACTAGAAGTTGTATTTCTACTCAAACATAGCTCGATTATAAATGCTAAAAATATCAGTACTTGGAACTGGGTTTCCCCAGTGGCTCAGTGGTAAAGAATTCACCTGCTAATTCAGGAGCATCAGGTTCAATCCCTGATCTGGAAAAATCCCCTGGAGAAGGAAATGGCAACCCACTCCAGTATTCTTGCCAGGGAAATCCCATGGACAGAGGAGCCTGGAGGGCTACAGTCCATGGGGTTGCAAAGAGTTGGACACGACTTGGTGACTAAACAACAATAACAAATCAATACTTGGGACTAGTGATATACTGCTATCTCCTTATGAACAGTGGCACTGCCATTAATTCTGTATCACTGAATATAAATGCCATTTGAGCACAACCACTCCACCATTTTTTAGGGAGAAATGACTCAATTCGGTTATGCTTCCTTAATGAGTCCCCAGATTGTCCCAGCAAGAGTCTGAAATTATGGGCATAATTCTCTTTGAGTACATACTTGTTTAGCATTAATGAATCTAAGCAGATGAATGAATAATTAAAAATTCTTTGTTGGCATACCCATTACTCTACCTTAGTTCAGGCCTTCTTATTTATCAGATAAGAGGGAAAATTGCTTTGAAAATTCTAAACATCACTGACTTGTGAACCTAAAACAAAACCCAGCAAATTTCTCTTTGGATATGGGAAAAAAATTCTCATCTTTCTACAGTTGAATGAACTTCCCATGACAGTTCTTCTAGAGAGCTTTTCTTTTCTGTTTCAAGTTCGTAGCCACAGAGAATTTCGGATAGGCCTGTAACTTCTCTGGTCAGTTTTCTGCATATACTTGTATAAACTGAGTTCTCATAGTCATGCCTGGATTTATGCATAGGTTGAAGAAGGTTCTCATTTATGTCCTGACCCTTGACAGGTTGTGTAACAGCATCCTAACCAAAAACTCTTTGGCCAACAGTTGCAGTCACTTGAGAGTTTGGCCATTTTTGAAGATATGAAACCTGATATAAAAGAGATAACTCATTTTCAAATCACAGCTATTATTTGAGAGAGCAATTATAGCCCATGTCTCATTTAAAACAGAAATCCATTCCCTCTGTTACATTTTCTTTAAGCTCAAGCTTTATCAGTCCCCACCTCCCATCAAAATTAAGTGGATTTAAACATATATAGGCTTATTTGGCTTTTCCTGTTAATTCATTCTATTTAACACCATTAAGCAACAAGTGTATGAGTTCTGGAGAGACACAGTGAATAAAACAGATAAAGGGAAAAATAATGGGGAAACAGACAATAGATGGATAACAAAATATTATGTGATTTAATCTCAGGTAGAGACAACTTCAGATAGAGATAGATAAAGTGCGAAGTAAAACAAGGTAACGGAACGTATACTGTGTGTCTGTGTGTGATCTCTTTGAAAAAGCATAATTCAAGCAAAGACCTGAGAGTGAAAAGAAACCCGTCATGCAACAATTTGAGAGAGTTGTGGTCTAGGCCAAGGGAACAGCAAATGCAAACAGCCACCACCACAATATCACTTTGCTCTAAGATTTAATTAATTTAATTAGTAAATATATATAAATATATAGACTAAAAAATATACAACACCTATTTCTGTGATACATGTATAAGTAGATGTATGTGTGTGTGCTCAGGTGTGTCTGACTCTTTGTGATCCCTTGGACTGTAGGCTGCCAGGCTCCTCTGTCCATGGGATTTTTTGGGCAAGAATAGTGGAGTGGGTTGTTATGTCTTTCTCAGGGGATCTTCCTGACCCAGGGATCAAACCCACGTCTCCTGCATTGCAGGCAGATTCTTTTACCCACTGAGCCACTGGCAAAAACCTCTTTCTGTGGTAACAACATCTACACCAGTAACTGAGCTCAATAAAATTGCACAGGGTTCTGAAAGTCAAACTAGCCTCTGTCTCCCTGGTATTGTCACAACACTAAGAGGCCAAAAGGAGTAGGGACACAGTATCAGGAGAAATTTTCTTTGTGCATCTCACATGGTTTTTAAATGTGAGTTTTTAAATAGACTGATGGTAAAGGCAGGTGACCCCTTCTTTAGCAACTGTTCTTTCATTACTTCAGATTTTGCTCTGCTATTGATATCTTCCCAAATCTGTCATTTTCTGTCTTTAAAAATGAAAATCCAGGAGGATTCAACGCTATTAATTTATCGTTATTAAACTGGTACAGTGTTTCCCTTCAGTTAAAATAAAGCATTTGTGTTAGTTTAGAACTCTTTGACACTATTACTGTGTAAATAATAGATATACCACTCAAGTAAGCAGTCTTCTCCTACTGACAGTTGCCTCTCATCAGCTTTTGATGAAAGACCAAAGGAAATGGAATTGTGGATACATAATTACATGTTACAGAGCAGTTAATGCATTCACTATTATTCCCCAAGGTCTTAAAGGCCCAAATGTCTATTCTCTGAATTTATTGAAACTAAGATTTGTACATTCCTGGAGTCAAAATGATTTGGGAACACAGCAGGGATAAGATGGAAGTTCAGAAATAATACTTAATGGCTTCATAATTAAACTTTCTGCTGGAAGAGTACTTTTTGAAACATGCATACTGGTGTTCGGCAAAGATAAAACTCCCTATGGCATAAGTGGGTGTTTCTAAACTTGACTTCTGAATATAGTTTCAAAAAGGTGGCTGTAAACATTAGGGACAATATTGTATTGTATTTTTTCAAAAGCAATCAAAAAACCACTTTGGAAACAAAGTAAATGTACTAGGTAGATCGGGAGTTTTAAGACTGCTGTGCATTTCATACGATACCTTGACGGAAAATTGATGATTACATTGAGTATGTAGAAGTAAAAAAACTCACTCACCCCAAAATTAACAGGAATTTCAGAAAGATTCAAAAGTGTTTAAAGTTGTGAAGGAGGTGTATTTATTCTTTATTTTTTTCCAAATCACATAGAAATTAAAAAAAAATTCCCTTTCACTATATTTCCTTCCTCATAAATTCCACTCTGAGGAAATACACAAGGCATTGTTTCAAAGATTGGCAGGTAAGGACCAGAGAGCAGTATATAATTTCTCAGAATTTAGTATTACATTTTAGCAACCACCCCCACCCCCACACATTGCCCATATTGTGCCCACTTGGCCCCAAGAAGTGGAACCAGCATTAGTGCTTGGGAGCAAGGAACCAGAGCTCCATTTCTCATAAGAGATGCGCCTAGGATTTGAGTTGATAATCAGGCCAGCAAACACCCCACTTCTTTCATAGCAGGATTTCAGGGGCTACCTTTTCAAACTGCACCACTTTGTATATCCTCTTTCCTTAAAAGCTGGAAACTAGTACTCTTTGGGCTGAGTTTGATTGACAGAAAAATTAATAGATTTTGAAAACTAAACTATTTTGGTTTAATAATAAACTCCTATGCAACTGTGATAGATAAGAGAGAGATCCTGTGTACCCTTAACCCAGGTCTCCCTAATCATCACATCTTGTGAAACAATAATGAAGTATTACAACCAGGATATTGACATTGCTCTTGTCCATCAATCTTATCCACAGACATCTATTATTGCATAATTTTAACTGGTGTTGTAATATGATTAGCAACCAATATTTACAAATTAGAAAAAAATTTTATTAGTATATAAAATCATCTCTCTCAAAACCAGGCCTGCATTCTTCATATAACTTTCAGCTAGAATTAAACATCATTTTTATTAAACAACATGCATTCTCCACTTTGTACCAGTTACCCCCCATTCCATGTTTCTCCTTAACATCTTGCCCAATTCATGTATTATTTTCCTGGGGCCGTCCCTCCTATAACCTGTTGGTGAAGTGTTTAACCCCTATTTTAGCATGTCTGTACCCCAGTGTGCTTGTCGATTTTCCAGCAGAGGGCACCCCATCCTCGCCTGTGTTCAGTTGTAGCCTGGGAAACTGAAGGGTCCATTAGAACCTTTAAACATTCAGTAATTGGGGCCTTAGATAAACAAGCCAAATATTTTTCAAATAGAATAATGTCACCAGATAAAAGCAAATGAAATTATATGATGACAAATGCATTTTTTTTTTTTTTTTACCCCCAGTCTTGACTTTCTCCCTGAGGACCAAATATATATTTGACAATCTACTTGACATTTCCACTTGGGAGCTTAACACATCCAAACTTACAACACTGAAAATAGAACATTTGTTACCTTCCTCCTAAACCTGCTTTTGACAGTCCTCATTTCAGTAACAAGTTTCACTATGTACCAAATGTTTAAGCCAAAGATCTAGAAATCGTCCTTGATTCATGTCTACGTCAAACCACCCCTATTCTGCCTTCATATCAAATTCATTTGCAAGTCTTATTGGCTATGTCTTCAAAGTATATTCTCAATCTATTTACTTTCAAGGCTAACCCACCATGACCTCTCGCCTGAACTGTTGCAACAGCCTCTGAATCAGTCCATCTGTTTCCATTTTTGTTCTGTAGAATCTGATTTGTATAATGTTAGCTTTTCAGAAAGCATAAATCATAACCCACAATGCTCTATGCAATGAAGCCCCTGATTGCCTGTTCAATGGCATTTTGTTTTATTCTGAATATTGTACGCTTAATTCCAGCCCTTTCCCCTATATGTTTTACACAAGACACCAACTTCTTTTCCATCTCAATCTTTTCAACTTGCTCTTCTTTCTGGAGAATCCTTCCTTAACCTGTTCACAAAGCTTACTCCTTGTTTTTAGATTAAAAATCACCTTAGTTAACTATCATCCCATCATGGAAGCTTTTGCTC
The DNA here is from genome assembly GCF_910594005.1 of Cervus elaphus. NCBI lineage: Eukaryota > Metazoa > Chordata > Mammalia > Artiodactyla > Cervidae > Cervus > Cervus elaphus. Next base: position 19,196,584 of record NC_057839.1, on the reverse strand, counting down.
ATCATCATAGCTAAAGGGACACCTTTCCTTCCCTCAGTCAGTACCACTTCTTGACTTATGAACTAGTCTTTGTTATTTCAGTTCAGTTAAGTTCAGTGGCTCAGTCATGTCTGACTCTGTGACCCCATGAACCACAGCATGCCAGGCCTCCCTGTCCATCACCAACTCCTGGAGTCTGCCCAAACCCATGTCCATTGAGTAGGTGATGCCATCCAACCATCTCATCCTTGGCCATCCCCTTCTCCACCTGCCCTCAATCTTTCCCACATCAGGGTCTTTACGAATGAGTCAGCTCTTCCCATCAGGTGGCCAAAGTATTGGAGTTTCAGCTTCAACACCAGTCCTTCTAATGAACACCCAGAACTGATATCCTTTAGGATGGACTGGTTGGATCTCCTTGCAGTCCAAGGGACTCTCAAGAGTCTTCTCCAACACCACAGTTCAAAAGCGTCAATTCTTTGGTGCTCAGCTTTCCTTATAGTCCAACTTTCACATCCATACATGACTACTGGAAAAACCATAGCCTTGGCTAGATGGACCTTTATAGGCAAAGTAATGTCTCTGCTTTTTAATATGCTGTCTAGGTTGGTCATAACTTTCCTTCCAAGGAGTAAGCGTCTTTTAATTTCATGACTGCAGTCACCATCTGCAGTGATTTTGGAGCCCCCCCCCCCCCATCACTGTTTCCCCATCTATTTGCAATGAAGTGATGGGACCGGATGTCATGATCTTAGTTTTCTGAATGTTGAGCTTTAAGCCAACTTTTTCACTCTCCTCTTTCACTTTCATCAAGAGGCTCTTTAGTTCCTCTTCACTTTCTGCCATAAGGGTGGTGTCATCTGCATATCTGAGGTTATTGATATTTCTCCTGGCAATCTTGATTCCAGCATGTGCTTCCTCCAGCCCAGCATTTCTCATTTTGTACTCTGCATATAGGTTAAATTAGCAGGGTGACAATATACAGCCTTGAGGTACTCCTTTTCCTATTTGGAACCAGTCTATTGTTCCATGTCCAGTTCTAACTGTTGCTTCCTGACCTGCATACAGATTTCTCAAGAGGCAGGTCAGGTGGTCTGGTATTTCCATCTCTTTCAGAATTCTCCACAGTTTATTGTGATCCATACAGTCGAACGCTTTGGTGTAGTCAATAAAGCAGAAATAGATGTTTTTCTGGAACTCTCTTGCTTTTTTGATGATCCATAGGATGTTGGTAATTTGATCTGATTCCTCTGCCTTTTCTAAAACCAGCTTGAACATTTGGAAGCTCACGGTTCACGTATTGCTGAAGCCTGGCTTGGAGAATTTTGAGCATTACTTTACTAGCGTGTGAGATGAGTGCAATTGTGCAGTAGTTTGAGCATTCTCTGGCATTGCCTTTCTTTGGGATTGGAATGAAAACTGACCTTTTCCAGTCCTGTGGCCACTGCTGAGTCTTCCAAATTTGCTGACATATTGAGTGCAGCACTTTCACAGCATCATCTTTTAGGATTTGAGATAGCTCAACTGGAATTCCATCACCTCCACTAGCTTTGTTCATAGTGATGCTTCCTAAGGCCCACTTAACTTCACATTCCAGGATGTCTGGTTCCAGGTGAGTGTGAGTGATCAAACCATCATGATTATCTGGGTCGTGAAGATCTTTTTTGTACAGTGCTTCTGTGTATTCTTGCCACCTCTTCTTCATATCTTTTGCTTCTGTTAGGTTCATACCATTTCTGCCCTTTATTGAGCCCATCTTTGCATGAAATGTTCCCTTGGTATCTCTAATTTTCTTGAAGAGATCTCTAGTCTTTTCCATTCTATTGTTTTCCTCTATTTCTCTGCATTGATCATTGAAGAAGGTTTTCTTATCTGTCCTTGCTATTCTTTGGAACTCTGCATTCCAATGGGTCTATCTTTCCCTTTGTCCTTTGCTTTTTGCTTCTCTTCTTTTCACAGCTATTTGTAAGGCCTCCTCAGATAGCCAGTTTGGTTTTTTGCATTTCTTTTTCTTAATGATATTATCATGTTTGTTTTATATGTATTTATTATCTGTGTTTTATAGTTACAATATAAGTTACTTGAGAGATTTTATATGTCTGTTCACTGCTATATTCCCCCAAGAGCCTCTTGGTGAGCGTGAAAGAGGCTCATCAAGAGAGTGAAAAAGCGGACTTAAAACTCAACATTCAAAACTTAGTATCACGGCATCTGGTTCTAACACTTCATGCCATATAGATGAAGATAATGTGGAAAGAGTGAAGATTTTATTTTCTTAGGCTCCAAAATCACTGCAGATGGTGACTATAGCCATGAGATTAAAAGACACTTACACCTTGGAAGAAAAGCTATGATGAACCTAGACAGCATCTTAAAATGCAGAGACATTTCTTTGCTGACAAAGGTCCATCTATTCAAAGTTATGGTTTTTCCAGTCATCATGTATGGATGTGAGAGTTGGATCATAAAGAAGGCTGAGCACTGAAAAATTGATGATTTCAAACTATGATGCTAGAGAAGACTCTTAAGAGTCCCTTGGACTGCAAGGAGATCAAACCAGTGAATCCTACAGGAAATATTCATTGGAAGAACTGATGCTGAAGCTCCAGTTTTGGCCACCTGATGTGAAGAGCCAACTCATTAGAAAAGACTCTAATGCTGGGAAAGATTGGAAAGAGGAGGAGAAGAGGGTGACAGAGGATGAGATGATTGGATGATATCACCAACTCAATGGACATGAGTTTGAGCAAACTCCAAGAGATAGTGAAGGACAGAGAAGCCTGGCATGTTGCACTCTATGGAGTTGTGAAGAATCGGACATGACTTAGTGACTGAACAAAAACTAACAATATTCCCTAAATCTAGAACACTCTCAAGATCAAATTTGATGTTCATAAAAATTTATGAATGTGTAGGTTCTTAGTAAGTGATATTCACATTTGGCAATATATATATATATATGAAAACCTAATATAATATCACAAGATACTGAGTCAGACTTGCCTGTGACTATCCAGGTGTCTCCAGAAGAGGCATTGCTCAACATATGTACCCTCCCTATCTGTCACTTGTGAGGGCTGCCTCCTGATGTCCCACCCCATGTTGACCTCCTGAGACCTTGGAACCTTTCATCTCCAAGATGCTTTGTCTCAAACACATCTCCAGGCCCCTTCTAGCTTTCTCCAAGCGTAGCTCAGTCCCTGTGCCTATGGGTTCCTTATTTTTGACAAAGGAGGCAAGAATATACAATGGGGTAGAGACAGCTTCTTCAATAAATGGTGCTGGACAGCTACATATAAATGAATGAATTAAGAACACTTCCTGACACCATACACAAAGATAACTCAAAATGGATTAGAGACCTAAATATAAGATGAGAAACTCAATGCCAGAAAAATAAACAATGTAATCAAAACATGGGAAAAAGACTTAAACAGACATTTCTCCAAAGAAGACATACAGATGGCTAACAAACACATGAAAAGATGCTCAACATGGATCATTATTAGAGAAATGTAAATTAAAACTACAATGAGATATCACCTCACACTGGTCAGAATGACCATCATCAAAAAGTCAACAAACAATAAATGCTGGAGATGGTGTGGAGAAATGGGAATGCTCTTTCACTGTTGGTGGGAATATAAATTGATACAGCCATTATGGAAGATGGTATGGAGATTCCTTCAAAAACTAGGAATAAAAGCACCATATGACCCAGAAATCCCACTCCTATGCATATACCCTGAGGTAACCAAAATTGAAAAAGACACATGTATCCCATTGTTCACTGCAGCACTATTTACAATAGCTAGAACATAGATGCAACCTAGACGTCCATTGACAGATGAATGGATAAAGAAGTTGTGGTACATATACACAATGGAATATTACTCGGCCATTAAAAGGAACACATTTGAGTCAGTTCTAATGAGATGAATGAACCTAGAACCTATTATAGAGTGAAGATAGAAAGAGAAAGATAAATATCATATTCTAATGCATGTATACAGAATCTAGAAAAATGGTACTGAAGAACTTATTCACAGGGCAGCAGCGGAGAAACAGACATAGAGAATAGATTTATGGACATGGGGAGAGGGGAGAAGAGGGTGAGAGGTAAGGAAAGAGTAACATGGAAACTTACATTACCATATGTAAAATGGATAGCCAACGGGAATTTGCTGTGTGGCTCAAGAAACTCAAACAGGGGCTCTCTATCAACCTAGAGGGATGGGATTGGGAAGAAGATGGGAAGGACATTCAAAAGTGAGGGCTATATGTATACCTATGGCTGACTTAGTTGAGGTTTGACAGTAAACAATGACATTCTGTAAAGCAATTATCATTCAATTAAAAAATTAATTAAAAAAAAAAACTAAGATCATGTCATCCTGCACCCTCATTTCATGGCAAATAGATGGGGAAGCAATGGAAAAAATAATAGACTTTATTTTCTTGGGCTCAAAAATCACTGCAGATGGTGACCTGCAGTTGTGAAATTAAAAGACAGTCGCTTCTTGAAGGAAAATGACAAACCTAGACAGTGTGTTAAAAAGCGGAGACGTTACTTTGCCAACAAAGTTCTGTCTAGTCAAAGGTGTAGTTTTTCCAGTAGTCATGTATGGATGTGAAAGTTAGACCATAAAAAAGGCTGAGCACCAAAGAATTGATGCTTTTGAACTGTGGTGTTGGTGAAGACTCTTGAGAAGCCTTTGGACTGCAAAGAGATCAAAAAAGTCAGTCCTAAAGGAAATCAACCCTGAATATTCATTGGAAGGACTGATGCTGAAGCTGAAACTACAGTACTTTGGCTACCTGATGGGAAGAGCCAACTCATCAGAAAAGACCCTGATACTGGAAAGATTGACGGCAGAAGAAGGGGATGACAGAGGATGAAATGGTTGGATTGCAACACTGATTCAATGCACATAAGTTTGAGCAAGCTCCGGGAAATGGTGAAGGAGAGGGAAGACTGGCAAGTCAGACACAAATGAGCAACTGAACAACAGCAACATTGTAACTCTGTTTAATATTTTGAGGAATTCTTAAATGGTAAAATGGTGAAACTACTTTGGAAAACAAACTACCAGCAATGTATAAGGGTTCCAGTCCCTTCATACACATACCAATACTATTGTCATTTTAAATTTTATACATTTTATGAGCATGAAGTGATTATCTCATTATAGTTTTCAGCTGCACTTTGCTAGTAAGTAATGATGTTTAACATCTTTTGATGCCCTTACTAGACATTTTTGGAAAACTCAGCAGTGGCCACAGGACTGGAAAAGGTCAGTTTTCATTCCAATCCCAAAGAAAGGCAATGCCAAAGAATGCTCAAAATACTGCACAATTGCACTCATCTCACACGATAGCAAACTATCTCAAAATTCTCCAAGCCAAGCTTCAACATTACATGAACTGTGAATGTCCAGATGTCCAATCTGGATTTAAAAAAGGCAGAGAAATCAAATTGCCAATATCCACTGGATCATCAAAAAAGCAAGAGAGTTCCAGAAAAACATCTATTTCTGCTTTATTGACTATGCCAAAGCCTTTTTCTGTGTGGATCACAAAAAAACTGTGGAAAATTCTTAAAGAGATGGGAATACCAGACCACCTGACCTGCCTCTTGAGAAATCTGTATGCAGGTCAGGAAGTAACAGTTAGAACTGGACATGGAACAACAGACTGGTTCCAAATAGGAAAAGGAGTACCTCAAGGCTGTATATTATCACCCTGCTTATTTAACTTATATGCAGACTATATAATGAGAAATGCTGGGCTGGAGGAAGCACAAGCTGGAATCAAGATTGCTGGGAGAAATATCAATAACCTCAGATATGCAGATGACATCAACCCTATGGCAGAAAGTGAAGAAGAACTAAAGAGCCTCTTGATGAAAGTCAAAGAGGAGAGTGAAAAAGTTGGCTCAAAACTCAACATTCAGAAAACACAGATCATGGCATCTGGTCCCATCACTTCATGGCAAATAGATGGGGAAACAGTGGAAACAGTGACAGATTTATTTGTTTTGGGCTCCAAAATCATTGCAGCCATGAAATTAAAAGACGCTTACTCCTTGGCAGAAAAGTTATGACCAATCTAGACAGCATGTTAAAAAGCAGAGACATTAGTTTAAGAAAGGTCCATCTAGTCAGACCTATGGTTTTTCCAGTAGTCACATATGGATGTGAGAGTTGGACTATAAAGAAAGCTGAGTGCCCAAGAATTGATGCTTTCGTACTGTGGTGTTGGAGAAGACTCTTGAGAGTCTCTTGGACTGCAAGGAGATCCAACCGGTCCATCCTAAAGGAAATCTGTCCTGAATATTCATGGAGGGACTGATGCTGAAGCTGAAACTCCAATACTTTGGCCACCTGATGGGAAGAACTGACTCATTTGAAAAGACCCTGATGTTGGGAAAGATTGAGGGCAGGAGGAGAAGTGGATGACAGAGAATGAGATGGTTGGATGGCATCATGAACTCAATGGACATGAATTTGAGTAAATTCCAGGAGTTGGTGATGGACAGGGAGGCCTGGCCTGCTGTGGTCCATGGGATCTCTAGTCAGACACAATTGAGTGACTGAACAGAACTGAACTAAATACATTCTTATCAGAAATGGCTCTTCAAATCCTTTGATCTTTTCATTTTCTTTTTATTGTTGACTTTAAGATTTCTTTATATGGTAATTTTAATACTTATTCTTTCCATTATTATTGACAGACAATATCTTTTGTAATTACTCTCAAAGTGTGGTTCAGGGGTCTCTGGTGGTCCCAGATATTCTTTCAGAAGTTCAAAACTACTTTCACTCCACCTAGTGTACCATGGAATTTTCTAGTGACCACATATATGTGATATAATAAATTAAATGCATAAACATATATGAAAACCCAGCTGAATTCTGCTAAGCCAGACATTAAATATATTTGCAAATATGTTAAGAAATGCTATTTTTCTCAGTAATAAGTAATTGCTTGTTTTGGAAAATAAGATTAATTTTCATAATATATTATGAATAATGTAATAGTTTATTTTTCTTTTCACATGGATTAATAAATGTTTTTAAGACTTTCCTTTTAAATTATAATAAGTGTTGTTTGTTATGTAAGCCACATAAACAAAAACTATTTGTGGTCCTAGTAATTTTTATGTAAAATGACTCTGAATCGAAAAAGTGAAGAGCTATGAATATAATGTGATGCTGGGCACATAGTAGACACTCAATAAAATCCAAATTGTCCTTTTATAAAGTTGCTCCATTCAGCATTAGAGGAAGATGTGAGATGAAATCTTTCAGCTGTGCTCTGTTCTTAATAACTGCATGTTTGAGGAAATAGAATAAGAAAGAATTCAAGAGATGGGATATAAGAATTAAAAGAACACAACCTGTTTCTATCTTATTTTTTTCTTTTTTTTATTTTTTATTAGTTGGAGGCTAATTACTTCACAACATTTCAGTGGGTTTTGCCATACATTGATATGAATCAGCCATAGTGTTTCTATCTTATTTTTGTGATTTTCTGTCTCTGCAGACATATTGCTTGATTATAGATACTCTCTCTTCCTAAACATGGCACTCCTAGTTCAATACCCTTGAATTTTCTACATTCCACCACTAACTTCGTAGAGCTTATTGCTTCCAAGCATCTCTAATATAGTAGTAATTGTGTATAGGGGCTCTGAAATAAAATTAGGTGAGTATTTAATTTCAGTGATACCTTCTTATTTGCTACACAAACTTGGGGTGGTTACCAGACATTTCTGAGTACACATGTCTGCATGTATTAATTGTTTTTATTAAAAGTATGTATTCTAGAGCCAGACTGCCTGTGTGTAAATCCCTAGACTGTCGCTTAATAGTTGTGCAAATTTAGTACAAATTCAGAGAAGGCAATGGCAACCCACTCTGGTACTCTTGCCTGGAAAATCCCATGGACAGAGGAGCTTGGTAGGCCTGCAGTCTATGGGGTTGCTAAGAATCCCAGGGACAGGGAGCCTGGTGGGCTGCTATCTACGGGGTTGCACAGAGTCGGACACAACTGAAGTGACAGCAACAGCAGCAGCAGCAGTACAAATTACTTAGCCTCTCTGTTCTTCGGACTCCTCATCTATAAAGAAGGGATAATGATAATAATAGTACTAGCCATAGTGTTGTAAATAAATATATAGGTAATTTTTAAGAATATATAATGTTATAATGCCCAATAGGTAACAAATACTCTGAAGGTATTTGCCACACTATCATTTCTGTATTTCTGTTTCTAAAATTTACCATCTCTGTAATAAGAATAGTAGAGGTTCCTACTTCCTGGGACTGTTACAAGGGTTGCATGAAAACACATATAAAGGATTTAGCAGAGTCTCAGGCACAGAATAAGATCTCAATAAAGCATTAGTTATTATTTTGTCATTAATAGATAGTTGGCTATTTATGGGACCATAAAAATATCTGTGATCATAATTTAATGTCAGAAGACTTCTCAGTTAAATCTTTGAATTCTAGAATTTTCATGCTAGAAGTAGCCTTGGAGTCTATCTAGGTTTGCAATTTCAAACTGTTGAACTTTGAATCTGAACTTGAATCTGAATTTGAATCCAAATTGAACTTTGAATCACCTGGGATCTACCTCAGTTCTACTGAATCACAATTTCTATGACCAAGGTTTTGGCAACTGTAGGTCCATATGTCCACAAACTCTCTGTGTAATTCTAGTATATTTGAAAAATCACCATGATAAACAATTCCTTTGTTTTATATTTGAGGAAAGAGAGGTTTAGAGGGGGCAATCAACTTGGTGAGGAAGTCATCTCAAACCAGGGCAAGAAACTCAATTTCCAGACTTACAACCAAAGATAATTTACCAGACATTTATACATCAGTGTGAAAGAGTTTCAGATCCTTATTAATAATATATTTGTTTGTTTTTTCTACAGGAAGAACATAAGAATTGTGAAAGTTGGAGCCATAAAGGTGTTAACGCTAACACATACCTTCCAGATTCACAATCTAGCTGAGGACTTAAATATACATTTCTCAGCCTCTCTTTGATACAATCAGCAGCAATGGAAAGTATTCACATATTCTTGTACTTGAGAAATATCTTTCAATATAATAGAAACCATCACTGTAGATAAGTATAAGGAAGAAAGTTACTTTATACAAATGTTATCTCTGACTCTCATTTACCAACTCAAATTTTCTTTTATATGTGGATGACTAAAGCAAAACTTCCCAACAGAGATAGAATACTTCTAGATAACAGTACCTCAGTTAAATCTTTAAAGAAGGAAATAATCAGTGACTAGTTCCCTACAGGGGCTTCCCAGGTGGCTCAGTGGTAAAGAACCCACCTGCCAATGCAGGAGACACGGGTTCTATGCTTGGGTCGAGAGATACCCTGGAGAAAGAAATGGCAACCCGTTTCAATAACCAGTATTCTTGCTTGGGAAGTCACATGGACAGTGGAGCCAAGTGGACTACAGTCCAGGGTGTCCGACATGACTTAACAACTAAACGACAACTTCTCTGCAGAGAAACTGTCAATCAGAGCCTGTGAATGAAGTTACCACTGTAGTCTTACTAATACTACTCCAGTCCACAACAACTGTACCTGAAGCTAGATGTCTTGGTGTTGCACTAATATACTACTTGTGGTGTACTACCTGTCCACAACAGTCATATATGAAGCTAGACGTATTTGTGTTGATATTGCAGTGGGCAAAATTGTGAATGTTTTAGGCTTTTCTCAGCTGTCATTTAAAAATAACAGTATTACCACCTTACGTTAATACTTCATAATTTATATGTTTACAATTACTATCTTATTTGATTATGTAATTACCTTGCTTTTTACTTGTAGGTACCGACTCAGTGGACATGGGTTTGGGTGGACTCCGGGAGTTGGTGATGGACAGGGAGGCCTGGTGTGCTGCGGCTCATGGAGTCGCAGAGTCAGACACAACTGAGCGACTGAACTGAACTAATGATGTGGAAACAAAGTAATATGTCAATGATAATATGCATTGTTGGTTAAGTCAGTGTATTAATTCATACAGTTAAATAGAAAACCTGAATTTCACTCTAAGTCATGTGCTCTTTCCAAAACATCAACAAAGCTTTCTTCCCATCTTAATTGTTTAGTATAATTTTGAAACTGTTTTATAGGCTATCATTTCCAGTGAGTTAGATATGTAAAACAAAAACCTAATACAAATTTTAAAACTTCTAATTGTGGTGCTTTAGGCACTGTGGCTAATTTGCATGTGATCTTTTGGGGTCTTTTCTCTTAGACTCACCCCAAATGATTCTTCCATGTGTAATCCACTTTCCTATCACTTAAATGTCCTGCTTCCCTAACTTAGATCACCCCATATTTTCTCAGGCTTCTTGTTTATTAACTCCACATAGCCTTATCACTATTTGTCATCAATTTTTTTGCATGTTCATTTTCTTAGATACAGTTTCTTTCCTCCACTAGATTCCATGATCTGAGGCTGTCTCTTTCATCACTGTATCCCTAGAGTCTGGTCCAGTGTTGCCACTCTTCAAAAACCTGAATGATCAAGTAGGTCTATGAATTCTCAAAGCTTCTTAACCAATTAGCCAGCTCTACCTAAGTAATGCTAGCAGGGGAGCATCCTTGGCAGCATTCATACCTTTGGAGAAGGGCTAATAGTTGTAAGAACACAGTAAAATTTTGATGCTTTTGGTATGGTTTCTAAATTGCTTGTCTACCAGTTATATTGATCCCTCAGGCACCTGACTCACAAGGGCTTGAAATGTAATTTTCTGATATATCAAATAATGTGTTTCTTAAATTAACTTGCAACCCCTAAAACTGTCAAATTCAGAGTTTTGCTGAGCTATGTTAATCTCCTATCTGTGCAGGATGGGATTCACAATGAATTTCTGGCTGATAATAATATTGGATTTGTAGTCTGGAAAATACTCTTGACACATTTTCAGAAAGCACACTTCTTTCTGGCATAAAATCTAATAGAATATGATATATAACAATGTGCTGTAGACATGAAAGGAATTTGCTGTTTTTAAGAACTTCTATGATTTCTGCCTTCATCTTTTCTTTGACCTTCTCCTAAAAGACCACATAACAGAGGCAGAAATGTAGAGATACTAAAGTTAAAGATCATTTTCCACACTCATTGTACAATTTAGCTCATGGTATGCATGTTATCTAATAGAGGTAGGGGCTTCTGCAATTGATGTTACTTCTGGTAAAGTACCCAGGGCCTGAAACAGAGTAAGGAGCAAATGATTGATAGTGATGATGATAACAAAGATGGGTGATGAATATGATAATTGACTCAATGTGACATTAATAGAGGCTCAGGTCTCAGAAGCAATAGATAAAAGTACAAATGTATGCTATTCAAATGGCCATGGAAGGGCAGTCCAGATTGCAAAAAAGGAAACTAATCTCTAATATCTAAGACCACAAAGAGACTTGATATTCAAGCACACAAAGGGCATAAATCTCCTATAAGCTAGGAATAAAGACTGAGGACATCAGAGGATTAAACTGTTATGGAATTTATACGAGATTGGGTCATGCTCAAGTTAAGATGGGAAACTGACAAGTGAAGTCATAATTAAAAGATGAATTTGAGCCACCACCCAGCTGGAATCTTCTGATCACATGGAAATCCAGAACTGAGGAAACTTTCAATATTCTATTTGATTTGCATTTGTGATAAAGCAGATGTTGAGAATGAAGGCAATATGGTAAATCTCTTGTTCTTTGAGGTCAAAGCCACAAATATATAACCTCACATCTTGGGTAATGGCAGCCCAGAAAGAGCATTTTGTATTTTGTCATAATGGATACTCCAAGATGTGTGCACATCTGATATAGTACTACTGAACTTGGCCTGTTCCAGGAATCCTAACAGAGCTGAAAGAGATCTAGGAAAATGATTTTTACCTTTAGTATCTCTAGGTAGATAGAATGTGAGATCATTGGCAATGTAAAAATTGAGTTTTCAAAGAAATGAGAAGGGTTAACGTGACTGACACCTCCCGACCCCCCACTACCTGCTAAGTCTGAACTTGGAAGATGAATCTGTATGAAGGAAAGATGACTGTTACTAATGAAAGTTCAGGCTGAACTCAGGGAAGAATTCACACAGGAGTAGAACAAGCCTTCCATGGGGGACCACAGGAATTTTCAAGATTATTAACTGGAAGGTAGATGTCAAGGTTCAATATTAAAACCAAGAATGAAAAATGGAGCATTCATTTTAACTTTAGAGAAATGAAAATATTAATACACAAATAATATAGACAAATGTAATCTAAGAAATAGATAAACGAGATGAAATAGAGACATAGACAATAAAAATTTCCCCAAGAAGAGGTAAAAATTGGAATAGAAATATAATGACAAAGGAATTAAATTAGAAATCAAACAATTTCCTAGAGAGAAAAACCCAGAACCAGAAGCAATAGCATCACTATTGAGTTATCAAATTTTAAAGAAGTTAACACCAATTATTCACAAAAATCAGAAAAAAATAAAGAGGAGAAAGCAGTTTTCAACTCATTCTATGAAGCCCTGGTACCAATGACAAAGTCCTTATAAGAAGAGAAAATGGCAGACCAATATCTTGCATGAACATAGACACAAAAATACTCAAGAAAATACTAGCAAACCAATAGAGAAATAAAGAAAAAGATGATACACTGTTATCAACTGGAATTCATCCCAGGAGTATAAGGTTAGTTCAACATAGGAAAATTGTCAATATAATATTCCATACAAGTGGATGAAAGGAGAAAATCCATATGACAACTAAACAGAAGCAGGAACAGCATTTGGCAAAATCCAGCTCACTTTCATAATGAAGACACTCAACAGGTATGAATATCAATCAAGAAAACCTACAGATAACATCAGCTGCCAAACAAACCTATAATTCTTTGACTTTAATCCCCTTCATACCACACTGGTTTGCAAAGTGACAGAGATTGCAGAGCAAGAAGTCGTAAAACAAGTAGTGTGAAAAATAGATCACATTCTAACTTCACTACTACAGTTTATAAGCTGCAGGGCAGACCTTCATTGGAGGAATGCAAAAAATCTTCAAGTTGGATATAAGATTTTAACTTACCAAAGTGATTTTTGATTTTTAAATGCCCAGTCAATTATCAAAATGAAATTGGTCTGATACTTGAAAGTGACTATAAAAATTTGGAACGTATCAGAAATACCTTCAAGGGGTTGAAAAGTAAGGCTGAAGTCATATTTTAGAACAGACGTAAGAAAACATTAAAAGTTTTTTAACTTATAATAGGAAGAATAATCTCCTCTCAAAGATGTCCATGGACACTATATGAAGTGAAAGTGTTAGTCATTCAATCATGTCCAGCTCTTTGCAACCCTAATGACTGTAGCCCACCAGGGTCCTCCGTCCATGGAATTCTCCAGGCAAGAATACTGGAGTGGGTTGCCACTCCCTTTTCCAGAGGATCTTCCCAACCCAGGGATTGAACCTGGGTCTCCTGCACTACAGGCAGATTTACCATCTGAACCACCAAGGACACTGTATATATGTGATGTAATATGGTACCAATATTCTAATCATAATTAAAATAATCATACCATGTATACATATTTTTATAATTTTAGTATCTAATTTTCATCAAAAAGAATGGGTAATGTAAATATGCCAATAAAAACCCTTGAACTTTGCTATTTCCTTACCTGATAAACATTATATATTGACATTCAGGGGTTGAAAATTCTCCCCCAAGCTACTCCTAATTACCATATATTTGTTGTATAGAAATCTTAGATGAACATTGGGGTACACATGTCTCTTTCAATTCTGGTTTCCTCAGTGTGTTTGCCCAGCAGTGGAATTGCTGGGTCATATAGCAGTTCTATTTCCAGTTTTTTAAGGAATCTCCAGAAACAGATCACCAGCCCAGGTTAGATGCATGAGATGGGTGCTCAGGGCTTGTGCACTGGGAAGACACAGAGGGATGGGATGAAGTGGGAGGTGGGAGGGGGGATCGGGATGGGGAACACATGTAAATCCATGGCTGATTTATGTCAATGTATGGCAAAAACCACTACAATATTGTAAAGTAATTAGCCTCCAATGACTAAAAATAAATGGGGGGGTGGGTGGGACAAAGGAATCTCCACACTGTTCTCCATAGTGGCTGTACTAGTTTGCATTCTCACCAACAGTGTAAGAGGGTTCCCTTTCCTCCACACCCTCGCCAGCACTTATTGTTTGTAGACTTTTGGATAGCAGCCATTCTGACCAGCATGAGATGGTACCTCATTGTGGTTTTGATTTGCATTTCTCTGATAATGAGTGATGTTGAGCATCTTTTCATGTGTTTGTTAGCCATCTGTATGTCTTCTTTGGAGAAATGTCTGTTTAGTTCTTTGGCCCATTATTTGATTGGGTCATTTATTTTTCTGGAATTGAGCTGCAGGAGTTGCTTGTATATTTTTGAGATTAATTTTCTGTCAGTTTCTTCATTTGCTATTATTTTCTCCCATTCTGAAGGCTGTCTTTTCACCTTGCTTATAGTTTCCTTTGTTATGCAAAAACTTTTAAGTTTCATTAGGTCCCATTTGTTTATTTTTGCTTTTATTCCCATTACTCTGGGAGGTGGGTCATAGAGGATCCTGCTGTGATTTATGTTGGAGAATGTTTTGCCTATGTTTTCCTCTAGGAGTTTTATAGTTTCTGGTCTTACATTTAGATCTTTAATCCATTTTGAGTTTATTTTTGTGTATGCTGTTAGAAGGTGTTCTAGTTTCATTCTTTTACAAGTGGTTGACCAGTTTTCCCAGCACCACTTGTTAAAGAGATTGTCTTTTCTCCATTGTATATTCTTACTTCCTTTGTCAAAGATAAGGTGTCTGTAGGTATGTGGATTTATCTCTGGGCTTTCTATTTTGTTCCATTGATCTATTTTTCTATCTTTGTGCCAGTATTATACTGTCTTAATGACTGTGGCTTTGTAGTAGAGTCTGAAGTCAGGTAGGTTGATTTCTCCAGTTCCATTCTTCTTTCTCAAGATTGCTTTGGCTATTCGAGATTTTTTGTATTTCCATACAAACTGTGAAATTATTTGTTCTAGTTCTCTGAAAAATACTGTTGGTAGCTTGATAGGGATTGCATTGAATCTCTAGATTGCTTTGGGTAGTATACTCATGTTCACTATACTGATTCTTCCAATCCATGAACATGGTATATTTCTCCATCTATTTGTGCAATCTTTGGTTTCTTTCATCAGTGTTTTATAGTTTTCTATATATAGGTCTTTTGTTTCTTTAGGTAGATTTATTCTTAAGTATTTTATTCTTTTCATTGAAATGGTGAATGGAATTGTTTCCTTAATTTCTTTCTGTTTTCTCATTGTTAGTGTATAGGAATGCAAGGGATTTCTGTGTGTCAATTTTATATCCTACAACTTTACTATATTCATTGATTATCTCTAGTAATTTTCTGATGGTGTCATTAGGGTTTTCTAGGTAGAGGATCATGTCACCTGCAAACAGTGAGAGTTTTACTTCTTCTTTTCCAATCTGGATTCCTTTTCTTTCTTTTTCTGCTCTGATTGCTGTGGCCAAAACTTCCAAAACTATGTTGAATAGTAGTGATTAGAGTGGGCACCTTTGTCTTGTTCCTGACTTTAGGGGAAATGCTTTCAATTTTTCACCATTGAGGATAATGTTTGCCGTGGGTTTATCATATATGGCTTTTATTATGTTGAGGTATGTTCCTTCTATGCCTGCTTTCTGGAGGGTTTTTATCATAAATGGATGTTGAATTTTGTCAAAGGCTTTCTCTGCATCTATTGAGATAATCATATCATTTTTATCTTTCAATTTGTTAATGTGGTGTATCACATTTATTGATTTGTGAATATTGAAGAATCCTTGCATCCCTGGGATAAAGCATCATGACTTGGTCATGATGTATGATCTTTTAATATGTTGTTGGATTCTCCATCAGCAGACAAATGGATAAGAAAGCTGTGGTACATATACCCAACAGACTATTACTCAGCCATTAAAATGAATGCATTTGAATCAGTTCTGATGAGGTGGATGAAACTGGAGCCTATTATACAGAATGAAGTAAGTCAGAAAGAAAAACACTAATACAGTGTATTAACAAATATATATATGGAATTTAGAGAGATGGTAATGATGACCCTATATGCGAGACAGCAAAAGAGATACAGGTGTAAAGAACAGACTTTTGGACTCTGTGGGAGAAGGTGGGGGTGGGATGACTTTAGAGAATAGCACTGAAACATGTATATTATCATAAGTGAAATAGATCACCAGTCCAGATTCGATGCATGAAACAGGGTGCTCAGGGCTGGTGCACTGGGATGACACAGAGGGATGGGATGGGGAGGGAGGTGGGAGGGGGGCTCAGGATGAGGGACATGTACACTCATGGCTGATTCTTTTCAATGTATGGCAAAACCCACTACAATATTGTAAAGTAATTAGCCTCCAATTAAAATAAATAAATTAATTTTAAAAAAAGAAATCTTATGAGAAGTATCTGATACCCTACCTTAATTTTTTAACCTTCTACAAGCCTAATCTGAAAAATCTGCATGGATCCCATATAGAATGGAAGAATTCAGGCCTCATTTATGCTATCTTAAGTTCTGTCCCTTCCCTGATCTTCCCCCACAGAGACCCCACATATACCATGGCTTCTTTCCTATTGAATCATGTCAGGGTTAAATGTTGCAGAAGTTCATTGGTAAATTTTAAGGCTTGACCCAGAGATGAAACCAATATGTCATCCTGGAACCAGACAAAAGAACTCTTCTCATTTATACTGCAATTTATAGTTGAAAATTTACATACTATCACTTTTAATCTCAACAATAAATCCATGTATTTATTTTGTCAACCACTGTGCTGGAGAACAAGACATTCCCCGAATTAAGGCATTTACAGTCCACTTATGCAGGCACAGTGTATTAGTTTCTATTGCTGTAAAAAGTTACCACAAAATTAGCAGCTTGAAACAATAACCATTTGTTAACTCACATTTCTTTAGGTCAGAAATCTGAGCTAGACTTGCTAGACTTAATTGAGTTCCCTAAAAATCAAGATGTTGGACAAGCTGCTCTTTTATCAGGACACTTTAGGGTAGAATCTGCTTAGAAGACTGTTCAGGTTCTTTGCAGAATTCCATCATTCAATTTGAAGCCATAGCACTGAGAGGCTTGTTTTTCTTCCTGGTTGCCAGCTAGGGTTCACTTTCCTGAAGGTTTCCCTCATTCCTTGGCACATAGCCCTCTTGACCGTTAAAGCCACCAAGGGCACATTGAATCCTTCTCATGGTTGGAAATCTCCCTGACTTCCTCTTCTGCCACCAAATAGAGAAACTTCTCTGCTTTTAAAGTACATATGTGATTAGGTTAGACTCATTTAGATCATCTATTAATACCTTTTGCCATATAATGTAGTACAGTCATGGTAGTGATAACTCGTCATGCTCCACCAATTCTACCTACTCTAAAAAAGGAAAGTACTATACAAGGCTCACAGTCATTAAGGGGTTATCTTATAATTCTGCATACCAAAGTGGAACAAAACAATTTGATAGGCAATTCAATATCAAATAATTAAATGTTATGGTAGGGTTAAGTATAGGATCTTATAGAAGCATAAGGTGAAATGATCTAGTCTAGTTTTTGGAGTTTTGGGGATACATTCAAACTATGTTACTATAAAACAGTGTAGATAGTATGATTATATGTGTGTATATATACAAAAATATTTATGGTAATTAACCAGACCTGATGGAGTTTATGTAAGATTATTTTTAAAGTTTATCTGTATATTCTGGATTGTCCATATATTGAGCAAATATGATGTAATCATAAAAATGATTTTCATCTACCATTGTTCTTAAATTTGCTCAGCAGGACATATCTTTCTATTGGCCACATCTTATATGTTTCCAGTCTACTCTATGTCACAGAAAACTGTTTCAATTTAGTAACTGAAATGTCAAACTTCTGAGATTATTCAAAGTTGTACATTTCCCCTTCCTAGCTAAGTAATGCTATAGGCTAGGAATTCTGTAATGGGAAAGAAAGGGAATGTATTTGACAACTTCTTTCATTCTCTGCTTGGTGTTTCTACACTGGAAACACTGAATGCAGCTGGATCATTGAAGTTTCTGACACACTGATGGAGTACAAGGAGGAAAGAGGGGAATAAAAGTCATACTAGACTGAGAACTTTTGTTAACTAACAGTGAAATAACTGTTAACTAACTAACTAACCTGTAGGCTTGGAAGATGCTTAAGTTGAGTCTGTTTTAGGAATATTTTTGTGGGTCCTTTAGAGAATTCACTTCACTGGGGATCTCACATTTCTGGTTTTCATTCTCAACTGTAGAAATTAGACAATTTGACAACCTCCTTCTGTTGAGTTCTGTCTGTCTATTATTGGGGGATTGGACTCAAAGAATATAAGCATCTCTCCCCAGTATCACACTTCTTAAATCCTCCTTGAATCTCCAGCAAACTGAACCTTTTAAACCCTTGATGGAAAGAATTTAAAAGTCATTGAACTTATTTTTAAAAAGTTGTGTCTTGTTCAGTCACCTTATTTTAGAGCATCTTTCCTATAGTATCTTCATGTAAAGATACAATGATCAGTCACTATTTCCAATTCAACATTATGCAGATTATTGTACTAGAAGATTCTCTTTTTGATGACAAAACAGACAAAGCAATCGGAAATGGGCTCAAAGGACTGTCATACTGATTGAAGTATCTGACATAGAAGGACAAATATCATATATCACTTACATATGGAATCTAAAAAAGAGCACAAATGAACTTATTTACAAAGCAGAAGTAGAGTCACAGATGTAGAAAACAAGTTCATGGGTACCATGGGATAAGGGAGGAGAAGGATAAATTGGGATTTACATATACACACTACCATATGTAAAACAGATAACTCCTAAGAACCTGCTGTAAAGCACAGGGAACTCTACTCAATACTATATAATGGCCTACATGGGAAGAGAATCTTTTAAAAAAAAAAAAGTGGATATATGTATAGCTGATTCAGTTTGCTGTACATCTGAAATGAACACAATATTGTAAATCAACTATACTCCAATAAAATTAAGAATAAAGAAATGGGTTCAAGGGCTACAAAAATGCCAACAATGATGAGAAACAGGTACAAAATGTCACTGGTTAAGTCTTAGATTTGGACAGCATTTTCAGTAGAGCAATGGGAATAAAAGGTATATTGCAGGGGATGATTAGGAATAGATTGTAAGGAAGTGAATGCCGATGACTTCCTTCCTATGATGGCTACAGGAGTCCTAATTTCACATACTATTAAACATAATAGACCCTACCCATCCATCCTGAAGAAGATTCCAGACTCACTGGTCCCATTCCACCTCCTGTTCATCTATTTGGTTCCATAACCCCTTTTACTGGGGTTTGCAAATGGACATTCTAGCTTTATTCAGAAGCATTCAGGCTGCTCTGTGCACAAAGGGAGTCAGTTCAGTGTTTTGCTTCTTAACCCTACATTACTCCATTAAACACAACCTGAAAGAAACTAACTGACCAGAAAGCCAACCATTCCACCTTTGAGAATTCTCTGTGTAACACTTTTGCATGCTACCATCTCATTAGGCAAGCACTACAAATTGGTATAGAGAGGGATTTGGGGTGGGAATAAAGAGAGCATGAACCTGATAACTGGTGTAGAGGTCATCTAAAACCTTGATCAACAAAACTTTGAGGATAGTAGAAGAGGGTTGGTACACTGGGAAAGAAACTCATGGGTTGCAGGGTCTAGTTATCTCCTTTGTCAGCAAACATGTAGAAAGTCTTTTTCTCCTGCGAGTCATACATCCTTCAGGACATTTTAAATTGAAACACACAAGCATTCTGTAGAATTAAACGGGTCAGAGCAATGGCTAAAAACCCAGATTTCTCTATATTACCTTCATCTTTCCAATGCAGCAACATGTTATTTCAGCCTATGAATTCTTGATATAAACTGCAAAAGAAGGATCCTGGGTACTCTCAGGTTACTGATGCTATCAGATATTCTTCTTTATCTTTTTGACACAAGGTTTATTCTGAAGCCATTAGAGATGAGACTTGTCAGAGTGATAATATTAATAGGACTTAAGGGCCAACTACTCACACAATAATTCATATTCTAGTTTTCTTTATTTTATTCCTCCTAATCCCCAACCTCCTTGTGAACTCATAAGGAGTGGCAGTGTGTCTAAAAGCCTCTATTCTATCTCACCAAAACTCTGATAAAGGAATTATTTTAAACCTTGGAGAGTATCATCTTATTTCCAAGTGACAGAAATAGATCGAAGAAGCTTTGAGGGGAAAGGAGCAAATTTTTATTTGAGCTCAAGTTTTCATATCACATCAAAAGAGGCCGAGTTCAACGTGGTTTTTGCCAGATTACAAGATTTAAATTCTTACTTTGGCTCATGTGATCAGTAATTTCCCAGGCAATTCTTGTTAGAAAAATACCCCTCGGCTCATTCATTTTTTTTTTTTTAATTTTTTTATTAGTTGGAGGCTAATTTTATACTGTGTTTCCACTACACACCACTCTTTCAATCAAAACTACTTCCTGCAGTGGGAAGTTTAGAAGTAGATGATCCCATTCAGTGACTTTCCCACAGGGACCAGTGTTTGAAAGGCCGCATTAACCTGTTGGTGGAAGAAAATTCCAAATCCATGGGGAGGTAGAGAAGTCAATTCATTGAAACATTTCTTTATCCTCTATCCTATTTCAAGCAAACTTGTTTTCAACTCTAATTTTCAGTTCTTGAGAGATATAGGTTTCATTTCTGATGGGTATCCCATCCAAGCTTGCCATGCTTAGAGTTTATAAATAAGATTCTGAAACTCTGAATTAGGTTATCTGATGTTCCTTTGTAAATAGAGAACACATTAAGAGAATAAAAAATTATGTTGTATTTGTGAAGTTTAATAAGATATATATGCTTATAAAAGGCTTCCCGGGTGGCTCAGATGGTAAAGAATTTCCGTGCAATGCAGAAGACCTGGGTTCGATCCCTTGGTCAGGAAGATCACCTGGAGAAGGGAATGGCTACCTACTGTAGTATTGTTGCCTGGGAAGTCCCATGGACAGAAGAGCCTGGCAGGCTTCAGTTCATGGGCCTGTGAGTGTTGGACATGATGGTGTGACTTCCACTTTCAGATGCTTATATATGTATGATATATAGAATATTCATGTGTCTACATAAGCTATATATGATGTGATCTATATATGAAGAGTAGTAGAATATACCACCTCATCTATGCCTCTTGAGGAATAAAGATTATTTTGAGCTGAATGTTTTTTAGAAGAAGCAGACACAAGAAAAGATCTAAAAACAGTAGAATTTATACGCTTGTAAGGGAAATGTACATTTATGAGAGAAAAATTCATTTCAAAGATGTTTCCCTCTGTTTATCAGAAAGAGGAGAATGACTGTAAATGAAAAGAACTCTAATCAATAGAGAAAATGTCAGACAACTCTGCATAACCTCACTCTACTTTTCCTAATAATCTCCTCTAACTAGCCTCCCTATTGTTGTTCAGTCACTCAGTAGTGTCTGACTATTTGTGACCCCCATGGACTGCTGCATGTCAGACTTCCACGTCCATCACCATCTCCCAGAGCTTGCTAAAACTCATATCCATTGAGGTGGCTTTGCCATCCAACCATCTCATCCTCTGTTGTCCCCTTCTCCTCCTGCCTTCAATCTTTCCCAGCATCAGGGTCTTTTCTAATGAGTCAGCTATTCCCATCAGGAGGCCAAATTATTGGAACTTCAGAATAAGCATCAGTCCTTCCAATGAATATTCAGGGTTGATTTCCTTTAGGATCGACTGCCTTGATCTCTTTGTAGTCCAAGGGACTCTCAAGTCTTTTCCAACACCACAGTTCAAAAGCATCAATTCTTTGGTGCTCAGTATTCTTTATGGTCCAACTCTTACATCCATGCATGACCTCAGGAAAAACCATAGCTTTGACTATACGGACCTTTGTTAACAAAAATAATGTCCCTGCTTTTTAATATGCTTTCTAGTTTGTCATGGCTTATCTTCAAAGGAGCAAGGGTCTTTTAATTTCATGGCTACAGGACCATCTACAGTGATTTTGGAATTCAAGAAAATAAAGTCTGTCACTGTTTCCATTGTTTACCCATTTATTTGCATGAGCTGATGGGACAAGATGCCATGATCTTCGTTTATTGATTGTTGAGCTTTAAGCCAGCTTTTTCACTCTCCTCTTTCACTTCCATTGAGAGACTCTATAGTTCCTCTTCACTTATTGCCATAAAGATGGTGTTGTCTGCATATCTGAGCTTGTTGATGTTTCTCCCAGCAATCTTGATTCCAGCTTGTGTTTCATCAAGCCCAGCATTTTGCATGATGTACTCTGCATATTAGTTAAATAAGCAAGGTGACAACATACAGCCTTGACGTACTACTTTCCCAAATTGGAACCAGTCCATTGTTCTATGTTTGGTTATAACTGTTGCTTCTTGACCTACATACAGGCTTCTCAGGAGGCAGGTCAGGTGGTCTGGTATTCCCATCTCTTTAAGGATTTTCCAGTGTTTGCAGTGATCCACAGAAAGGCTTTGGCATAGTCAATGAAGCAGAAATAGGTGTTTTTCTGGAATTCTCTTGCTTTTTCTATGATCCAACAGATATTGGCAATATGATCTCTGGTTCTTCTACCTTTTCTAAATCCAGCTTGAATATCTGGAAGTTCTCAGCTCATGTACTATTGAAGCCTAGCTTGGAGAATTTTAAAAATTACTTTGCTAGCATGTGAGATGACTTCAATTGTGTGATAGTTTGAACCTTCTTTGGCATTGCCTTTCTTTGGGATTGGAATGAAAACTGACCTTTTCTAGTCCTGTGGCCACTGCTGAGTCTTCCAAATTTGCTGGCATATCGAGTGTAGTACTTAAACAGCAGCATCTTTTAGGATTTGAAATAGCTCAGATGGAATTCCATCACCTAAACTAGCTTTGTTCACAGTGATGCTTCCTAAAGCCCACTTAACTTTGCACTCCACGGTGAAGGTGAGTGATCACACCATCATGGTTACCTGGATCATTAAGTTATTTTTTATATCTGTGTATTCTATTATATCTGTATATTATATCTGTGTATCTTATTTCTGGGTATTGTGTATTTATATCTGTGTATTTTTTATATCTGTGTATTATATCTGTGTATTTTATTTCTGTGTATTCTTGCCATCTCTTCTTAATATCTTCTGCTTCTGTTAGGTCTTTATCATTTCTATCCTTTATTGTGACCATCTTTGCATGAAATATTTTCTTTGTATCTCGAATTTTCTTGAAAATATCTCTAGTCTTTCCCATTCTATTGTTTTCCTCTATTTCTTTGCAGTGATCACTGAGGAAGATTTTCTTATCTCTCCTTGCTATTCTTTGGAACTCTGCATTCAGATGGGTATATCTTTTCTTTTCTCCTTTGCCTTTCACTTCCCTTTTTTTCTCTGCTATTTGTAAGGCCACCTCAGACCACCATTTTGCCTTTTTACATTTCTTTTTCTTGGGGATTGGAGAAGGAAATGGCAACCCACTACAGTATTCTTGCCTGGAAAATCCCATGGATGGAGGAGCCTGGTGGGCTACAGTCACGAGGTCGCAAAGAGTTGGACACGACTGAGCGACTTCACTTTTTCTTTCTTTTCTTGGGGATGGTTTTGATCACTGCCTTCTATACAATGTAACAAACCTCCATCTATAGATCTGCAGGCATTCTGTCTATCAGATCTAATCCCTTGAATCTATTTGTCACTTCCACTGTATAATCATAAGGGATTTGATTTAGGTCATACCTGAATGGCCTAGTGGTTTTCCCCACTTCTTCAATATAAGTCTGAATTTTTCAAGAAGGAGTTCATGATCTGACCACAGTCAGCTCCTGCTCTTATTTTCCTGAGTATATGGAGCTTCTCCATTTCCGGCTGCAAAGAATATAATCAATCTGATTTCAGTATTGACCATCTGGTGTTGTCCATCTGTAGAGTCATCTCTTGTGTTGTTGGAAGAAGGTGTTTGCTATGACCAGTGTGTTCTCTTGGAAAAACTCTGTTAGCCTTTGCCCTGCTTCATTTTGTACTCAGAGACCATACTTGCCTGTTTCTCCAGGTATCTCTTGACTTCCTACTTTGCATGCTAGTCTCCTATGATGAAAAGGAATTTTTTTTTTTTTTTGCTGTTAATTATAGAAGGTCTTTTATGTCATCATAGAACCCTTCAACTTCATCTTCTTTGGCATTAGTGGTTGGGGCATAGACTTGGATTACTGTAACACTGAATGGTTTACCTTGGAAATGAACAGAGATCATTCTGTCATTTTTGAGACTACACCCAAGTACTGCATTTCAGACTCTCTTGTTGACTATGAGGGCTACTCCATTTCTTCTAAGGGATTCTTGCCCACACTAACATATATAATGGTCATCAGAATTAAGTCCACCCATTCTGGTTTATTTTAGCTCACTGATTCCTAAAATTTCAATTTTCACTCTTTTCATCTCCTGTTTGACCACTTCCAATTTACCTTGACTCATCGACCTAACATCCCAGGTTCCTATGCAATGTTGTTCTTTAGAGCTTCAGACTACTTTCTCCACCTGACACGTCCACAACTGGGCGTTGCTTCCACTTGGCTCAGCCTCTTCATTCCTTCTGAAGCTATTTTCTCACTCTTCTCCAGTAGTGTACTGGGTAACTTCTGACCTGGTGAATTCATCTTTCAGTGTCATATCTTTTGTTTTTTCCTTTCACACTGTTCATGGGGTTCTCTAGGCAAGACTGCTGAAGTGGTTTGCCGTTCCCTTCTCCAGTGGACCACATTTTATTAAAATTCTCCTCCATGACCTGTCCACCGTGTGTGGCCTTATATGGCATGGCTCATAGTTTCACTGAGTTAGACCAGGCTATGATCCATTGGATCAGTTTAGTTACTTTTCTGTGCTTGTGGTTTTCATTCTGAAGGATAAGGATAAGAGGCTTGGAGAAGCTTCCTGATGGGAGTTACTGGCTGTGGGGCAAACTGGGTCTTGCTCTGATGGGCAGGGCCATGCTCAGTAAACCTTTAATCCAATTTTCTGCTGATGTGCAGGGCTGTGTTTCCTCCCTAGTTTGGTCTGAGGCCAAACTATGGTAGGGGTAATGGAGGTAATGGGACCTCCTTCAAAAAGGACTTATGCCAGGATGCCGTGGCTCCTAGGATTGTTGTATTCAGTGCCCCTGACCCCACACCAGGCCATTGTCGACCCATGCCTCCACCGGAGACTTCTGGACACTCATGAGCAAGTCTGGCTCAGTCTCTTGTGGGGCTACTGCTCCTTTCTCCTGGGTTGTGGTACACACAAGCTTTGTCCATTCCCTCCAAGAGTCTGTTTCCCCAGTCCTGTGGAAGTTCTGTAATCAAATCTGACTGGCCTTCAAAGTCAAATTCTGTGGGGGTTCTCAGTCCCTTTGCCAGATCCTTAGGTTGAGAAATCTGTTGTGGGCCCTAGAAGTGTGAGAACTTCTTTGGTATAATTATTTACCAGTTTGTGGGTCATCTGCTTGGTGACTCTATGGTGGGGCTAATGGCAACCTCCTCCAAGAGGACTTATACCACATGCTGCACCTCCCAAGTCCACTGCAGCCATATCCCCAGTCCCCATGGCAAGTCACAGCTACCTTTTCCTCCACAGGAGGCACTCAAACACTCAGACTTAGGTTTGGCTCAGCCTCCCTATACTCCAAGCTTCTTTGTGATTTTGTCTTTAGCTAAGACAGCATTTAAGGTCGTGGCTTGGGCCATTTCTGGGAGTTTCACTCAGTTTTTCTGAGTCTCTCTCAGTATACATGAGGTATATATGTTATTAAACTTTTGTTTGTTTCTCTTTGTTAATCTATCTTTTATTTTGGTGGGGAGCATCTTAGCCACAGAACCTAGAAAGGAAGAGAGAAAATTATTTTTCCCCCTCCACCCACAGATAGATACATATATATATAGTCACACATATCAATGCATACAGATCTATGATATTGATATATGCATAGATTTGTATGCTTATATATGTATGCTATATAAATATATATATCAAAATATATTTAAAATACAGATATGTGTGCTTACAAATATACGTTGTTCAGTTGCTAAGTTGTCTGACTCTGCGATCCCATGAATTGTAGTACTCCAGATATATAAACATGTATGTGACATATACATATTACAAATATATATACAGACATTATGTTTTTATGGTTTTGTTACCAGCTGGCCATTCTTTTCTTTCCTTATAAGAATAGGCAAATTTTAGATGGACCTATGCTACTGGGGATAAAGACTATACCTGTAAGGCTCCCAGTTAGGTGTGTTTGTGTGACTAGAAGAAAATAATGTGGGGATTTTGTTTATATAATTGCAGAATGCAGGAGCTTTTCTAATATGATACCAAATTGAAAATTCATAGAAGAAAATGTAACAATATAGGGAAAAACTATGACAAAATAATAAATAACAATCTGAGAAAATTATTTATCAATCATATGTGTGCTCAGTCATGTCTGACACTTTGTGGCCCCATGGACTGTAGCCCGCCAGGCTCTACTGTCCAAGGGATTCTCCAGGCAAGAATACTGGTGTGGATTGCCATTTCCTCTTCCAGGGTATCTTCTAGACCCAGGGATTGAACCTGTGTCTCTTGCATTTCCTTCATTGGTAGGTGGATTCTTTACCACTAGTGGTGGGTGGATTCTTTACCACTAGCATCACCTGGGGGCGTCCTATTTATCAATCATAACAGAAACCAAAATCATTTTTCTTAATATATTAACAACCTCAGCTTGTCAAGAATAAACTTGCCAAAAACAATATTTAAGTGGAAAAACAGGAAGTTCACAGGAAAGGAAATGCCAGTGATTGCAATTTATGAGACAAAGCCATTTCACTCAAACTAGAAACACAAATTTAAAATATTGGCAAAGATAAAACAACATTTTTTTTTAAATGATTTGGCTAAAATATGGTACACTTTCCTCCCAAATATTGCTGGTGGAATATAAATTAGTAGAATTTCTATTGGTGAAATTTCCAATTTCTACTAAGAATATTAATGTTTATCTGCTTTTATCCAACAATTATACTTCTAATGTTCAGCTCCTAAAATAAGGAGACCATCAGGAGGGGCTCTAATGCTTTGGAGGTTTCTATAAGCAAACCAAAACCTAGGTCTGTAAATGCCTCAAGGTACAAAATTGAAATCTAAGGACAGCCAATCACAAACAGCCAACTAGACTTTAAGCTATAGCCAGTCAACAATTTTCTTGCTTTGCTTCAGCCTCTTATGTATAAAAGTCTCTTCCCAGGCTCTTGGGGGTGGAGTACTCCTAACCACTTCTAGTTTGGCACTACCCAATTCCAATCAATTTTTGCTCAAATAAACTCAATATTTTTCATATGCTTCAGTTTATCTTTTAATGATACAATTACAATTTTACTGTTGTAAAAACTATGCACACAAGGAAATACATTCTAGAACTTTTTTGTAGTAGAAAAAATTTTAAAATGTCCCAAAGGCCAGTTATGAAGTGAATGACTAACACAATTGTAATACATTCATATTATGTAGTCATTGAAAAAAATGAGGTCGTTTTCATGAGAAATAATGGAAATATTTTCCAAATATATTATTAAGTAAAGAAATTCAAGTTAATACTATGCATATTGTGTTAACAACTGTTAAAATATAATAAATAAGAAATAATATTTACTAATTGTATGATCTCATGTATATGTGGAACCTAAAACAAACAAACACAGAAGGAAAAATATGCGACCGCCAAATTCATAGCAAAAGAGATCAGATTTGTGGCTACCAGAATTTGGAGTGGGAAGAGATATAATGGCTATAAGTAACTCTAATGTATGACACATTGGAAAGTGGTTAAGAGAGTAAATCCTAAGAGTTCTCATCACAAAGAAATTCTTTTTCCTTTATTTTTTTCTTCTTTCTATTCTTTTTATTATGTCTATTTGAGAAGATGGATGGTATTGAACCTATTCTGGTAATCATTTCACAACATAAGTAAATAAACACTCATGCTGTATGCCTTAAACTTACATAGTGATATGTGTCTATTTCTCAATAAAATTGTGAAAAACATTTTAAAAATAAATCAGTTTTAGTATGACTAAGACAGTGGTAAATGGGAAAATTACTTTTAGCTATTCTTTTGTTTCATTAAAAAATTTGCCATAAGTATATACTGTTCACAAAAATTTTAATTAAGGATTTTTCTTTCTAATTACTGCTACTCTGGATATTCCCTCAGAGCCTCTGTCATTTTAATGTTCATTTGTATTACTAAGGCAACAGAAAAAAGTGAACTATTTCTTAAGCACAGCACCATTTATTAAAATCAAGTGTTTTTCAAAATATGCTTTTCACATTTAATCTTCATAACAGAAAAGAAAAAAGTTGAGAGGTGATGGGGACTGCATAGGCACTGTTATTTCTCGAATGTTCCAGACAGTTTGCATATGTTCATTACTTAGTTATCATAAGAGTCCTGCAAAATAGGTATTATTATCCATACTTTATAAATGACAAGAATAAAGTAAAAGATTATTAAAAATCTTGCCCAGTTATCCAAGTATAAAAATATATCAGAACTGTTATTTAAACTCTGGTTTATTTAGAAAGCCACAATAAAAACTTCAACAACAATAAAACAATGGCAACAAAACACTATTTAGTCTTGGGATATGTCATTATTGTGATTCAGTTTCTACAACTGATAGATATCATGACTTCCCTCAGGGGTGTGAAGATACTGAGAGTCAATTCCTAGGCAGGTTGATAAGAAGTCTGGGATCCCTGAGGAGGAGAGAGTGGTCTGGGGTTCTCGAAGAGAAGATAGGGGTCTGGAATTCTCAAGGCAGTTCACCTGCCTCCTGAGAAATCCATATGCAGGTCAAGAAGCAACAGTTAGAACCTGACATGGAACAACAGACTGGTTCCAAATCGGGAAAGAAGTATGTCACGGCTGTATATTGTCACCCTGCTTATTTAACTTATATGCAGAGTACATCATACAAAAGGCTGGACTGGATGAAGCACAAGCTGGAATCAAGATTGCCAGGAGAAATATCAATAAGCCCAGATACACAGATGACACTACATTAATGGCAGAAAGTGAAGAACTAAAGAGCCTCTTGATGAAAGTGAAAGAGGAGAGTGAAAAAGTTGGCTTAAAACTTAACATTCAGAAAACTAAGATCATGGCATCTGGTCCATTATTTCATGGCAAATAGATGGGGAAACAATGGCAACAATGAACGACTTTATTTATTTGGGCTCCAAAATCACTGCAGATGGTGACTGCAGCCATGAAATTAAAAGATTCTTGTTCCTTGGAAGAAAAGCTATGGCCAACCTAGGCAGAGACATTACTTTATTAAAAAGCAGAGACATTACTTTACCAACAAAGGTCCATCTAGTGAAAGCTCTGGTTTTTCCAGGAGTCATGTAAAGATGTGAGAGTTGGACTATAAAGAAAGCTGAGTGCTAAAGAAATGATGCTTTTAAACTATGGTGTTGGAGAAGATTCTCGAGAGTTCCTTGGACTGCAAGAAGATCAAACCAGTCGATACTAAAGGAAATCAGTTTTGAATGTTCATTGGAGAGACTGATGTTGACGCTGAAACTCCAATACTTTGGCCACCTGATGCAAAGAACTGACTCATTTGAAAAGACCCTGATGCTGGGAAAGATTGAAGCCGGGAGGAGAAGGGGATGACAGAGGATGAGATGGTTGGATGATATGGTCACTGATGCAATGGATGTAAGTATGAGTAGGCTCCAGGAGTTGGTGATGGACAGGGAAGCCTGGAGTGCTGCAGTCCACAGGGTTGCAAAGAGTCAGACAGGGCTGAGCGACTAAACTGAACTGAACTGAACTCTCAAGGAGGAGGAAAGGACAAACTTTTTTTCTCTCTCTCTCTCTCTACATTCCTTAGTCTTATTCACAAAGAACCTTTTTTTTTTCTTTAAGCCCAGAACTGATGGTTACACAACAAACTACTCAGTTTAAACTCTGTACTAAGGATTATATAACAACAATGTATCCTGCTTGTGGAAAATTTCTCCTTCCTGAAAAATCTTTGACTAATCCTGTTATCTTAAAATATATATTATGGGAGTGGGTCTGGTAAGAGCTTTCTATTGTTAAATTCTAATCCTGTTATTTTAAAATGTAAATTGTGGGACTGGGTCTGGTAAAATTTTTACAACTTTGAGACATTCTTTTGATTTATTGTAATAACTAATTTAAAAAGTATATAATTCCTTTGCTAAGACTAGTGAGGGGGGCACTCTCCGTCCTCCTGAGGTCTATGTCAGATGCTTTATCTGTCCGTTTTTCACTTTAATAAAACTCTGCTACACAAGACCTGTCCCTGGTCCCAAAGCTAAATCTTCTTTTTCAGAGAACAGGAATCCAACATTGTTCACCATATGCTATCAATATTTTCATTATTCTTGATCTTAATTTTCCTACATGCTTTATTATTGGTTTTAGCTTTCCCCCAGAATTCGGTAATGTTTAACTTGTTTTTCTAGGCTTTCAAAATAAGCAGTAATTGAGGCAGGTTGGTTGCCATGCTCCATATGCTACTTAAGTTTACTATGTATTTAGAATCATACATATAACATGTGCTTCAGGTGGTGAAGAATCTGCCTGCCAAGAAGGAGACTTGGGTTTGGTCCCTGGGTCCGGAAGATCCTCTGGAGAAGGAAATGGCAAACCACTCCAGTATTCTTGCCTGGGAAATCTCATGGGGAGAGGAGCCTGGCAGGCTACATTCCATGGGGTTGCAAAAGAGTTAAGACATGATTTAGCAACTTGTGGCTCAGCTGGTAAAGAATCTACCTGCAATGCAGGAGACCTGGGTTTGATCCCTGGGTTGGGAAGATCCGCTGGAGAAGGAAAAGGATATCCACTCCAGTATTCTGGCCTGGAGAATTCCATGGACTGCATAGTCCATGGGGTTGCAAAGAGTTAGACATGAATGAGTGACTTTCACTTATCAACTAAACAACAAAACAGAGCATGCCTTGCCTGTAAGACCTTAAAACCCAATTATCTCTTGTCAAGAACACGATTTAGGAAGGAAAGTTTTCAAGCACAAACATGCATGCTCAATTTTCCTCTTATTTTTCTTATTTCTTCCTGAAGGACTTTCCCAAAATCTAATACTCAGCAAAACAGGCATCTGGCTGGTTTGAGGATGGGTAAGATGGAATAACCCAGATTAAGAAAAAGTCACAGCAGTTAGTTTGAAGAGGATGTCTGTATGGGTTAGTGGGAATTGGGCATATAGTATGGGGCACTGAGTACAGCGAGGAGAAAGTCTTTCAGGAGGAGTAGCCTAGCGTGCAGCAGATTGGAACCTAGATGTGGTAAAGTAGGTGCCTGCATAAGAAAGCAGCCCATGGTGGGCGGATCAGGTAAGGAAAATATTTATAAAAGTGGACTTCTCAGCAGGGAGTGTCAAAGACAAAATGAGGAGAAAAGAGTCTGTACATAGGAGGCAACCCAGAATGGAATGTTGAAGCTCAACAAGGGTTAAAAGAAAGACTGTGTTGAGGTAGGGTAGGGGTGGATGAGTGGCCTGGCATGAATTGTCAGGTACCAAGGTGGGTAAGAAGGACATCCCTTCATTAGAGTGTCCAAAGTTTACCATGTATTTAGAATCATACAGAAAACATGCGCTTCCAGGGGGCTCGGTGGTGAAGAATCTGCTTGCCAAGAAGGAGACTTGGGTTTGATCTCTGGGTGGGGAAAAGCTTTCAGATTGCCCACAACCTGAAATAAGCATCCCTATGAGGTGATAGTTCATCAGGCTCTCTGTCTATCAGATCTAGCCCCTGAAATCTATTTCTCACGTCCACTGTATATTCATAAGGGATTTGATTTAGGTCATACCTGAATGGTCTAGTGGTTATCCCTACTCTCTTCAGTTTAGGTCTGAATTTGGCAATAAGGAGTTCATGATCTGAGCCACAGTCAGCTCCTGGTCTTGTTTTTGCTGACTGTATAGAGCTTCTCCATATTTGGCTGCAAAGAATATTATCAACCTGATTTCGGTGTTGGCCATCTGGTGATGTCCATGTGTAGAGTCTTCTCTTGTGTTGTTGGAAGAGGGTGTTTGCTATGACCAGTGCGTTCTCTTGGCAGAACTCTATTAGCCTTTGCCCTGCTTCATTCTGTACTCCAAGGCCAAATTTGCCTGTTACTCCAGGTGTTTCTTGACTTCCTACTTTTGCATTCCAGTCCCCTATAATGAAAAGGACATCTTTTTTGGGTGTTAGTTCTAAAAGGTCTTGTAGGTCTTCATAGAACCGTTCAACTTTGGCTTCTTCAGCGTTACTGGTTGGGGCATAGGCCTGTATTACCGTGATATTGAATGGTTTGCCTTGGAAATGAACAGAGATCACTCTGTCATTTTTGAGGTTGCATCCAAGTACTGCATTTCGGACTCTTTTGTTGACCATGATGGCTACTCCATTTCTTCTAAGGGATTCTTGCCCACAGTAGTAGATATAATGGTCATCTGAGTTAAATTCACTCATTCCAGTCCATTTTAGTATGCTGATTCCTAGAATGTCGACATTCACTCTTGCTATCTCCTGTTTGACCACTTCCAATTTGCCTTGATTCACAGACCTAACATTCCAGGTTCCTATGCAATATTGCTCTTTACAGCATCGGACCTTGCTTCTATCACCAGTCCCATCCACAAGTGGGTATTGTTTTTGCTTTGGCTCCATCCCTTCATTCTTTCTGGAGTTATTTCTCCACTCATCTCCAGTAGCATATTGGGCACCTATCAAACTGAGGAGTTTCTCTTTCAGTATCCTATCATTTTGCTTTCTCATACTGTTCATGGGGTTCTCAAGGCAAGAATACTGATGTGGTTTGCCATTCCCTTCTCCAATGGACCACATTCTTTCATAGACAGAGAGCATGAAGAACTATGAACAGAGGTTCATGACATTGTACAGGAGACAGGGATCAAGACCATCCCTGTGGAAAAGAAATGCAAAAAGGCAAAATGGTTGTCTGAGGAGGCCTTACAAATAGCTGTGAAAAGAAGAGAAGTGAAAAGCAAAGGAGAAACGGAAAGATATTCCCATTTGAATGCAGAGTTCCAAAGAATAGCAAGGAGAGATAATAAAGCCTTCCTCAGCGATCAGTGCAAAGAAATAGAGGAAAACAATAGAATGGGAAAGACTAGAGATCTCTTCAAGAAAATTAGAGATACTAAGGGAACATTTCATGCAAAAATGGGCTCAATAAAGGACAGAAATGGTATGGACCTAACAGAAGCAGAAGATATTAAGAAGAGGTGGCAAGAATACACAGAAGAACCGTATAAAAAAGATCTTCACGACCCAGATAATCACAATGGTGTGATCACTCACCTAGAGCCAGACATCCTGGAATGTGAAGTCAAGTGGGCCTTAGAAAGCATCACTACAAACAAAGCTAGTGGATGTGATGGATTTACAGTTGAGCTATTTCAAATCCTGAAAGATGACGCTGTGAAAGTGCTTCACTCAATATGCCAGCAAATTTGGAAAACTCAGCAGTGGCCACAGGACTGGAAAAGGTCAGTTTTCATTCCAATCCCTAAGAAAGGCAATCCCAAAGAATGGTCATACTTGCACAATTGCACTCATCTCACACGCTAGTAAAGTAGTGCTCAAAATTCTCCAAGCCAGGCTTCAGCAATACATGAACCGAAAACTTCCAGATGTTCAAGCTGATTTTAGAAAAGGCAGAGGAACCAGAGATTAAATTGCCAACATCTGCTGGATCAGCGAAAAAGCAAGAGAGTTCCAGAGAAACATCTATCTCTGCTTTATTGACTTTGCCAAAGCCTTCAACTGTGTGGATCACAATAAACTGTGGAAAATTCTGAAGGAGATGGGAATAACAGACCACCTGACCTGCCTCTTGAGAAACCTGTATGCAGGTCAGGAAGCAACTGTTAGAACTGGACATGGAACAACAGACTGGTTTCAAATAGGAAAAGGAGTAAGTCAAGGCTGTATATTGTCACCCTGCTTAATTAACTTATATGCAGAGTACATCATGAGAAACATTGGGCTGGAAGAAGCACAAGCTGGAATTAAAATTGCCAGGAGAAATATCAATAACCTCAGATATGCAGATGACTCCACCCTTATGGCAGAAAGTGAAGAGGAACTAAAAAGCCTGTTGATGAAAGTGAAAGAGGAGAGTGAAAAAGTTGGCTTAAAGCTCAACATTCAGAAAACTAAGATCATGACATCTGGTCCCATCACATCATGGGAAATAGATGGGGAAACAGTGGAAACAGTGTCAGACTTATTTTTTGGGGTCCCAAATCACTGCAGATGGTGATTGCAGCCATGAAATTAAAAGACGCTTACTCCTTGGAAGGAAAGTTATGACCAACCTAGACAGCATATTAAAAAGCAGAGACACTACTTTGCCCACAAAGGTCCATCTGGTCAAGGCTATGGTTTTTCCAGTGGTCATGTATGGATGTGAGAGTTGGACTGTGAAGAAAGTTGAGCACCAAAAAATTGATGCTTTTGAATTGTGGTGTTGGAGAAGTCTCTTGAGAGTCCCTTGGACTGCAAGGAGATCCAACCAGTCCATCCTGAAGGAGTAAGTCCTGGGTATTCATTGGAAGGACTGATGCTGAAGCTGAAACTCCAATACTTTGGCCACCTGATGGGAAGAGTTGACTCATTGGAAAAGACCCTGATGCTTGGAGGGATTGGGGGCAGGAGGAGAAGGGGATGACAGAGGATGACATGGCTGGATGGCATCACCGACTCGATGGGCATGAGTTTGAGTAAACTCCGGGAGTCTGTGATGAACAGGGAGGCCTGGTGTGCTGCGATTCATGGGATCGCAAAGAGTCGGACAGGACTGAGCTACTGAACTGAACTGATGAGGGATAAAAAGGGCTATTTAATAATAAAAGTGACAATTTGTGTAGCAGACAACAATCATACATGTTTATGTTCCTAATGCTTTGAAGTATGCCAAGTTTTGAAATACACAAAGCAAAAATTGATAAAAGAGACAATTATCATCAGCAATTTCAACACTAATCTCTCAACAAATGATATAAGTGCTCAGAAAATTATAAGGATATAGAAGATTTGAACAACACCATTAACCAGATTTTCCTAATTGACATCAACAGAACAACCCACCTAGATATCAAGAGAATGCACACCTTTTCAAATGTATAGACTATTTGCCAAGATGGAATATATCCTGACTATAAGAAAAATCCCAGCAAATTTAAAATTATTTGAATCATGGAAAGTAGGTTATTTGATTACAATGTTTTAAATTAGAAATCAATTGTAAAAAGGATCTCTGAAAAATATCCCATTATTTGGAAACAAAATAACACACATCCAAATAATTAATGGGTCAAAGAAGAAACCAAGAGAAAAATAAAATTTTTGAACTGAGAAACAAAACGAAAACAGAATAAATGTTAAAAA
This sequence comes from Cervus elaphus, assembly GCF_910594005.1. Lineage (NCBI taxonomy): Eukaryota > Metazoa > Chordata > Mammalia > Artiodactyla > Cervidae > Cervus > Cervus elaphus. The sequence goes on along the minus strand of NC_057839.1, from coordinate 19,160,919 downwards.
TTATGGTATGCCACTAAACCAGTCCTTGGAGTTGGTGGTGAAATTTATAAAATAACACTGTCTATATTAGAAAATTTTAAAAAGGTCTCAAATCAATGACTTAAGATTATACCTTAAGAAACTAAAAAAAAAGTAATAAGAAATAAGTATATGAAAGGAATAACAATACTCAGGTAGGAAATAAATAAAACAGAAACCAATAAAATCTTTAAGGAAAAATCAGTGCAATGATTTTTTGAGAGTATCAAAAATTGATAAACTTCTAGCCACAATGATCAGAAAGAAAAAAGACACAAATTGCCAGAATTAGGAATCAGAGCTGTAACATCACTATAGACTAATAGAGACTAATAGAATAATAATGAAATGCAATAATAATGAAATTTCTAAACAAATTTATGACAAGAAATCTAACATCTTAGATGGAATAAAAATTTTGAAATATAAAAACATAAATTTCACTCAAGAAGTAATAGTTAAATAGCCACATATATAGTAAACAAACTAATCTGATAGGTAAAATTTTTCCCGAATTAAAATTACAGGTCCAAGTAGATTCATTGGTTAGTTTTACCAACCATTTGAAAAAAAAATATAGCAATTCTACACAAACTCTTTTGGAAAGTTAGAGAGGAATGAAATTTCTGAAAGCATTCTAGGAGGCCAGTCTCATGTTAATATTCAAATAAAACATAAACATTCTAAGAGAAAAGCTGCAAAACAATCTCTCATGAAAATATCAATAGAAACAACATTTCTAACTAAAGTTTTAGAAAATGAGATTCAACAATATATACAAAAATAAAAATAACAAAGGTTTATTCCAAGAATACAAAGTTAATTTAATATTTTAACATTATTTATTGTAATTTGCCATATTAGCAAATTAAAAAACAAAACCCATATATTATCTCAATATACATGGGGAAAAAACCATCTGATGGAATTTAACAATCATTCCTTGTAAAACTCTCAGCAGATAAGCAATAGAAGGGGACATCCTCAATCTGAAAAAGGGCATCTACAAAAAGCCCACAGTTAACAACATAATTAATGGTAAAAATGGATGCTTTTTCCCTAAGAATGAGAACAAATCAAGGTTATCTATTCTCAAAAATTCAATTCAGCATTAATGTACTGAAGGATCTTGTGGGAGCAGTAAAGCAAGAATTAACAGGAAGCCATACTGCTCTGGTAAAGAACCTGCCTGCTGATTTGGGAGACTCAAGAGACACTGGTTGGGAAGATCCCCTGGAGAAGGAAATGGCAACTTGCTCTAGTATTCTTGCCTGGAGAGTCCCATGGACAGAGGAGCTTGGTGGACCCATGGGGTTGCAAAGAGTCAGACACAACTGAACATGAAGAACTCACGCACACATAACTGCAAAAATAGCAAAGCTGAATCTATCTTTATTCATAGATGACATAATTATCTGTGTATAAAATCTGATTAAGCAATTAAAAAGCTATTGGAACTAATAAATGATCTTCAACAAGATCAATGTAAAAAGGCAATTGCATTTCTATATACTACAACAGATAACATAAATTGAAATAAAAATTCAATTCACTATGACATCAAATAATATAAAATACTTAGATATAAATCTGACAAATATGTAAAACTATGAAATATTGCTATTGGAACTAATAAATGATCTTTAACAAGATCAATGTAAAAAGGCAATTGCATTTCTATATACTACAACAGATAACATAAATTGAAATAAAAATTCAATTCACTATGACATCAAATAATATAAAATACTTAGATATAAATCTGACAAATATGTAAAACTATGAAATATTGCTGAGAGAAATTTTAAAAGCCTAAAAATGAGAGTGATACAGTGGTTAAAAGTTAAAAGAACCAACATTAAGATGTCAGTTCTCTGCCAAATGATCAGTAGATTCAACACAATTTCTATCTATTTTCTTAGAAATTAAAAAAACACAAAAACGTACTTTTCAAAATTCATAAGTAAAAAGACCTAGCATAGCCAATAAAATTTTAATGAAAGACAGAGTTAGAGAATTAATATTGCCTGATTTCATGATGATTGTAAAGCTCCATTGTGGTATGTGTTGAGATACAAATAGTAGATCAAGGAACTTAACAGAGAGCTCAGAAATAGTGTGGACTCATTTACAAAATGAGAAAGGTATTTCAGGAGAAAAAGGATAATCTCTTCAACAAACATGATTTAAAATTGGATATAATTTATATTTTAAAAACTTTTATTGAGTTCTATCTCACACTGTACACAAACATTAGCTCAAAATAGACTATAGATCTAAATTTAAAATGTAAAAATATGAATATTCTAGAATTAAACATGGGAACATGGGAGATAGAATTGAGGTTTGAATTAGATAAAGCTTTCTTATATAAATCACCAAAAACATGATCCATAAAAGAACAAATAGCTAAATCATTATCAATAAAAATTAAAAGCTTATGCTCTTCAAAATTGCTGAGAGAATAAAAAGAAGATACACACTGGGAGGAAATATTTACAAACCATATGTCTGATAAAAGACTTAGATTCAGAATACATAAAGAACTCTCAAGCCTCAATAATAGGAACATAAACAACCCAATTAAAAATGAGCAAATGATTTGAACAGAAGCTTCACTAAAGAAGACAAACAGTGATTTACAAGCACAATAAATATGTTCAACATCATCAACCCCTTGAGAAACAGCAAATTAAACCACAGTGAGACACAACTACACATCTTTCCCAGTGGATATAATTAAAAAGACTCATCATATCAAGTGTCAGGATTTGGAGGAAATGAGTGCTAGTGGGACTACAAAATAGTACAACCATTTTGAAAACAGGCATATAAAAATTTTTCTTTAATGTATCTATCTTCTAATTCAGTCATTTCACTCTTAGAGAAACAAAAGCACATGTCCATTAAGATATTCATATGTCTATTCATAACAGCTTTATTTGTAATAGCCAAAAGCTGGAAATGAATGAAATATTCATCAACAAGCAAATGCATAAAGAAATTGAATATCATATTCTACATTTAAAATTAAAGAATTATTAATGCATTCTATAATATGGATGTAACTAAAAATAATTTCCCTAAGTGAAAGAAGACAAAAAAGTATAAATGTATAATTCCATTTATATAAAATTCTGGAAATTTCAAGTTAATTCTAAAGTGCATCAGTATTTACCTAGGAATGGTTTAGGAGGTCACAAAGGGGAGAGGTGAAAGGAAGTTAGATAACAAAGGAGCATGAGGAAGCTTTGGAGGGGGGTGATATACATGTTTATTATTTTGACTGTGATTGTTTTACTAATATGTATATATGTTAAAACATTATACACTTCATGTACCATTTACTGCATGTGAATTGGAGGTAAATCTGTTAAGAATCATTTTTAGGGCAATTAGAGAAACTAAATGAGGGTCTGGTGATCAGATGATAGCAATGCATCAGTATTAACTTCTTTGTCTGATGTTTGTTTGGAAATCTTTAGCCACCTGATGAAAAGAGCTAACTCACTGAAAAAGACCCTGGTGCTGGGAAAGACTGAGGACAGGAAGAGGAGGGGGCGACAAAGGATGAGATGGTTGGATGGCATCACCGACTCAATGGACATGAGTTTGCACCTATCTGGGAGAGTGAAGGACAGGGAAGCCTGGTGTGCTGCAGTCCATGGGGTTGTAAACAGTCAGACACAATGAGTGACTGAGCACACACACACACAGACACACACAGAACAAGTATATCCAGAGGGCTTATTATTCTAGGCTTAGACTTTTTAAACTAATTTCCACAGAAAGGAGTTTTCTTCTCTTTCCAACTTCTTCAATTTACTTGCAGCAGCAAGAAGGGTCAGATGATAGCTTGAGGGCAAGTTGTGTACAAAACCAAGAGTAAAGGGAAAAGCAGACTGTGGTCAGGAGTCATTTAGCAAGAGGATAAACAGAACTCATACTTCCTCAAGCTGTAGTTTTTTTTCCTTTTTATAATAATCACCCTGGGTCATCCTGAAAATGTTAACTTATGTTCCACAAAAAGAATATTTTCCCTGTAGGTCCTCCTCAGTATCAGGCATGGTGGGATATATCTATAGATATAGACATAGATATGTAGATGAATATAGATACAGATATGTCTCCATTGAAAGTTCATAACAAACTAAAAAAGTAGCTATTTTAATATAAGGTTGAGGGAGGTAAATACTTTCTCTAAGGTTATAGAGTTACTAATAAATAGAAAAGTCAAGGGTATTTCCCAGAGTCTGTGAAATTTTTAATGCACTCAGTTATTGCTTTAGAAATCAGAGCGAAATGTGATATATTTTGAAAAGAATGAATACTTCAATGCCTTTTGATTTCCAAATAGTTAAGGTTTTACTATATTACATCTAGAGCACTTCTATATTCTTAATTCAGATATTATGAAGTTCCACCTTCACCTTTTAAGTTCACCTCCTAGTTTTATGTTTTGTTTTTTCTTGAGGGAACTAAGAATATTTTATGACTATTCTTGTGTCAGTTCCACACTACATCTATGACTCTGATACCATTTCACTCTCAGCTGGTAGCCCTCTGGGGTTCCTGAATCATTGTCTACCCCCTACTCTGCTGACCCCTCTGCATAGATGTCTAGAGGAAGATGACTTTGGCGCAATCCACACTAGGCTTTATATCCTATTCCTCTGTTCTCTGCTGTATCACTGTTGAGCTTTTACTTATTTTCGCTGCCTAAAATAGTGATAACAAAAATCATTACTGATAAGGCTTTGTATTAATTAAACAATAATTTAAAATGCCTAGTACAATACCTGATTTATAGTGTATGCTAAATAAGAGTTCTTATTTGTATTAGCATATGACCCTTTGCTTAAATTTTGGGGAAATGAAAGGTGGCTACATTATGAGTATACTAATAATTTATTTAAAGACTAAATTTGTAATATTGAATTACTTTGACCACAGTCTCTGAAATGGTTTCTTTGGCTAAATTTCATTGTGGATTTTTCATAGTTTCAAAGTCTACACTATATTGCTAGGTTCTTACCTCCTACCAGTTATGTTTAGTCTTTTCTATTCTTTATCTCCATTTTTTTCTTTTTTTTTAAATTTCACCTCAGTTCAGTTCAGTTCAGTAGCTCAGTCATGTCTGACTCTTTGAGGCCCCATGAAATCGCTGCATGCCAGGCCTCTCTGTCCATCACCAACTCCTGGAGTTTACTCAGACTCATGTCCTTTGAGTCGGTGATGCCATCCAGCCATCTCATCCTCTGTCATACCCTTCTCCTCCTCCTAAAGAACAGTTTATCTCTTTTGTTTCTTGTCTCTGAATATTCTGTCTCTCAGAGCTAAACGTTCTAGTCACAAATAGATAATTAGGTCTTTCTCGAAGCAAAGAATCATCCTTAAAGGAAACTCAGTACCAGCTATTAAAATATGTGTGTACATATTTGAAATATGACAATGTACACACACATTTTTACTCACCTCCTCTTCCTTTCTTTATACAATAATTGTTCATAAAATTATAACTATTTTGTAAGATTTCTAGCCAAGAGACTTAAACACATAACCATTGTTATTTTATCCTTCAAATAACCACCAAAATTTTTCCTTAATCATTTTTATTTATAAAAACATGTTTTTCTTGGAGCACTGAAGGTGCTGAATAACTCCTATTCTAGAGCAAAGTGCCATGTGTCAAGCTGTAGATCAAGGCCACCTAAAAGTTGTTTTTAGTAGAAATAGGAACTTAAATACGAAGGGAGAAGCACTGGAAGGCTAACCTCATGGCTTACATGTTTTTAAAGCACAAAAAGCTAAGAATAAAACATAAAAATATTGCCTGTTACTGGAAAGCATGTAGTTACTGGTCAGATAAAAGTCTATATGCAAAAGGTATTTTACAGTGAATTTAGTTACTCCAAAACACTCATCCAAAATGCGAGTTATTCGTTTGCATTTTTAAATTTTTTTTCAAAATGAAAATTTCTAGTATTGTACTAAACTCTGACATGAGAAAACCAGAGACCTCATGAAAGAAAATCAGACACAAAAAGCCTAGATTAATTTTCTCCTCTGCTCCTTTTGATACTTTACGAAAGCAATGGAAAATGACTCTAAGCTGTGATGTGTGTTTTTCCTTTGCAGTGTGCAGAGCAGACAATGACCTGGAGACACAGCTAAGCCTTGAAACAGCCTGCTTGTGAAAGGTCCACTGACTTCTTCTGATTGTATGAATCCATGTGAACCTGAAGATGAGAGTCTCTGAAGAATTCTATTTATATATTCATATTTTCACTATTTTTCCAATCATTAAAACATATTTTAGGAGAAAATATATTACACTGAAGTGTAAAATACACTTTTTTCTTTTATTTTTCATAATCTGGTTTTTAGTATAATTTTAACAAAAAAGCCAGACTTCCTTCTGTGTCTGTTTAGTAATCCAAGATGCTCTGAGAGCTGAAAACTATCTTTAAACCATAGTGTTTAAATTGTTTTAATTCACATTCTAACTTCTAAAATGTAAACATTATCTTTAGAAATAACTGGTGTATTTTTTGTGCTAATCTGGTAATGAATCTGCAAGTCTAATTGGATGAAAGTGTTGGTATATCTATGTTTGATACAGTTACTTTTCCCACACATTCCTGCTGACACTCCCAGGTCTGTAACTTTCCTTCACCGTTTTCCTGGTGAATTTGCAATATGGTTCTGCTTTGATACCTAAACTAAATACTGATAGTCCAAATATTCTGCTTTTAATGGATTTTACAATTTTTACTTCTCTTTGCAATAAAGTGAAGTGAAGTCCCTCAGTCATGTCCGACTCTTTGAGACTGCATGGACTGTAGCCTGCCAGGCTTCTCCATCTATGGGATTTTCCAGGCAAGAGTACTAGAGTGGGTTGCCATTTCCTTCTCTTTGCAACTGTGTCTCATATTAAGTATGATGGTCTAGTTGCCATCGTCTACTATTGCTCTAAGTAAAGTGAAGTCGCTCAGTTGTGTCCGACTCTTTGTGACCCCAAGGACTGTAGCCTACCAGGTTCCTCCATCCACGGGATTTTCCAGGCAAGAATACTGGAGTGGGGTGCCATTTCCTTCTCCAGGAGCTCTACCCGACCCAGGGCTTGAACCCGGGTCTCCCTCATTGTAGGCCACTTTATCGTCTGAGCCACCAGGGAAGTTCTCTAGATAATGCTTTGAACTCAAACCAGAGCTATGAGAGTGAGTGAATGTGTCTAGCATCCTTATGTCCATTCCAGTAGAGACAAACTGGACACTAAGCAGAAGAGGAGTTATCTACTCTAAGATTTTCTGCCAAGTCTTACTAGGAAAAAGAAGTTCTGTTTGATGTGCTTTTATTAAAAACTTTAAAAATCTTTAGACCCCAAGCATTATCAGGGAAGATAATATTTTGCCTAAATATTAGATACAATACTGCATATAAATTAGAATAACTTAATCAGGATTCATGCCATGAAACATTTAAACATTCAGTATTTAATCATCACAATAACTATTCATTGACAGATAAATTCCAATGGGTCATCATTCTATTAAACTTCAGTTTAGAGTTCCTTCCCCAACTGCAATTGGAACACAGAAAATAGAGGTGCTAGAAATATTTATATTTTGTTATGATTATATATAAAAGTAGAACAACTCATTATGACAAAGCCGCTTTAAAACTTCAAACAAGACATCACTCTTTTTGAAAACTACCACACAAAAGATATTTGTAGATCAAAATCAGAATTTCTAAGGGAAGAACATTACTATTACATTTCTATTTATACTGCTATTTAATGTTTACTATATTTGCATTTATCTGATAATCATGTGGTATTACATTATCATACACAATTAATTTCAGACTGAATAAATTACTTATTGGTTTTCATATTATCTAGATAATTGTAGGGCAAGATTAAATCAGTTCATGTTATTTTTTTTTACGTTTTTTTTCACAATGCATCTCTGATCTTCATGTCTTCATATGTTCTAAAAGAAGGCAAAGTTTTTACTCAAGGGGTTATGTGTGGATAAATGGATAGAGAGAGAATTCTGGTTTTGGTTAAGCAGTTTTTTAACAGTTTCATTGTTGTTGTTCAGTCACCCAGTCGTGTCTGACTCTTTGCGACCCCATGGATTGCAACACATCAGGCTTCCCTGTCCCCTACCATCTCTCAGAGTTTGCCCAAGTTCATGTTCATTGCATCAGTGATGCCGTCCAGCCATCTCATCCTCTGATGCCCTCTTCTCCTTCTGCCCTCAATCTTTCTCAGCATCAGGGACTTTTCCAATGTCATCTGTTCGCATCAGATGACCAAAATACTGGAGCTTCAGCTTCAGCATCAGTCTCTTGATGAGGGTGAAGGAGGAGAGTGAAAGAGCTGGCTGAAAACTAAATATTAAAAAAATGAAGATCATGGCAACTGGACCCATGGCAAATAGAAGGGGAAAAGGTGGAAGTAGTGACAGATTTCCTCTTGGGCTCCAGAATCACTGCGGACTGTGACTGCAGTCATGAAATCAGAAGACAATTGCTTCTTGACAGGAAAGCGATGGCACACTTAGTGTGTTGAAAAGCGAAGACATTACTCTGCCGACAAAGGTATGTGTCATCAAGGCTGTGGTCTTCCCAGCGGTCACATGTGGTTGTGAAAGCTGGACCATAAAGAATGCAGATGCCAAAGAATTGATGCCTTCAAACTATGGTGCTGGAGAAGACTCCTGAAAGTCCCTTGAACAGCAAGGAGATTAAACCAGTGAATCTTAAGGGAGATCAACCCTGAATATCCACTGGAAGGACTGATTTGAAGCTGAAGCCCTAGTATTTTGGTCATCTGATGTGAACAGATGACTCATCGGAAAAGTCCCTGATTCTGGGAAAGATTGAGGGCAGGAGAAGAGGGTGTCAGAGGATGAGATGGCTGGACAGCATCACAGATGCAATGAACATGAACTTGGGCAAACTGGGAGATGGTGAGCGACAGGGAAACCTGGTGTGCTGCAGTCCAACAGGTCACAAAGAGTAGGACACGACTGGGTGACTGAACAACAACATTATATGAAACCAATATTGCATTTTCTAGAATTGTGGTAAGAATTTAAGATAATATATGTAATATGTCTATCATTATTAGTTTTTGTTTTGTTCTATTTTAAACTATCAGTTTTCAAATTCAGTGATACTTTGGGAAAAGCCATTTATCATTAACTGGCTGTGGTCCCAGCAAGTTGCTTAGCCTTGCCAGGAAAAGTTCCTCAATCTACAAAATAAAAATATAAAACCAGATTGCCTACACTTTATAGTTCAAAGGCTCTAATCAAAATTGCAGTAAATTCATTAATTCAAATGTCCAGCTTAGATTCCTACAGCGATTGGACTTAGCTAAGTTTTCTTAGGTACCTAGGAAATATTTAATGCTGTATTCTTAGTAAGGATGTACAAGTAAGCCCACCACAAACTGCAAGAGTGTGGCTTGAACCCTTAAAAAATTAAGTCAGTCATTTTTTTTTAACCCAGCTATCACCAGTAATAGTGTTATACAGAGGAAAACATGCCATTAAAATTAATTCCACTAATTTTTTTAAGAAATTGAGCTTCTATTGTGTATTTAGTTGCCTTTACTTTTTAAAAAAATTAGTTTATTTATTTTAATTGGAGGCTAATTACTTTAAATATTGTGGTGGTTTTTGCCATACATTGACATGAATCAGCCATGGGTGTACATGTGTCCTCCATCCCGATCCCCCCTCCTTCCTCCCTCCCCATCCCATCCCTCAGGGTTGTCCCAGTGTACTGGCTTTGAGTGCTCAGCTTCGTGCATCAAACTTGGACTGGTCATCTATTTCATGTTTCAATGCTATTCTCTCAAATCATCCCACCCTCGCCTTCTCCCACAGAGTCCAAAAATCTGTTCTTTGTATCTGTGTCTCTTTTACTTTTTACTTTTTTATTTTTTTTATTGAATTATAGTCAATCTACAATATTTTGGGAATACAGCAGAGCGACTCAGCCATATATATGTATATATGTATATATATATATATTTATATACACACACACATACATACATATATTCTTTTTCAGATTCTCCTCCATTATAGGCCACCACAAGATACTGAATATAGCTCCCTGTGCTATACAGTAGGTCCCTGTCATTAATCAATTCTATATACTGCAATGAGTATCTGCCAGTCTCAAATTTTAAATTTTTAAAAAATTTTATTTTTAGTTGGAGGATAATTACTTTACACTATTGTGATTGTTTCTGCCATACAACAACATGAATCAGCCACAGGCATACACATGTCCCCTCCCTCTTAAACCTCCCTCCCACCTCACTCCTCATCCCTCTAGGTTGTCACAGAGCACCAGCTTTGGGTTCCTTGCATCATACAACACATTCCCACTGGCTATCTATTTTACATATGGTAGTGTACACGTTTCAGTATTACTCTCTCAAGTCATCCCACCCTCTCCCTCCCCACTGTGACCAAAAGTCGGTTCCCTATGTCTGCCTCTCCTTAGCTGCCCTACAGATAGGACCATCAGTACCATCTTTCTAGATTCTATGCATATGCACTAATATACAATATTTGTCTTTCCCGCTCTGACTTACTTCACTCCATATAATAGGCTCTAGGTTCATCCACCTCATTAGAACTGATTCACACGCATTCCTATTTATAGCTGAGTAATATTCTGTCATGCATATGTACCACAACTTTATCCATTCATCTGTCAATGGACATCTAGACTACGTCCATGTCCTAGCATTGTAAAGAGCTCTGCAGTGAACATTAGGATACATGTGTTTTTCTCAATTATAGTTTCCTGAGGGTATTTGCCCAGTAGTGAGATTGCTGGATCATATGATAGTTTTATTCCTAGCTTTTTAAAGGAATTTTCATACTGTTGTCCATAGTGGCTGTATTAATTTACATTCCCAACAACAGCACAAGAGGATTCCCTTTTCTCCACACCTTCTCCAGCATTTATTGTTTATAGCCATTTTGATGATGGCCATTCTGACTGGTGTGAGATGCTATGTCATTGTAGTTTTGATTTGTACATTAAAATGTTTTTACGTGAAAAGTAAGGTCTTTTTCATTTACCTCAACATTAGTTTTACTGCTTGACAAAGTTCTGGGGACCTGGATTAGTGTATGGGAAACCCCATAACTATTCTAGTCCCCCAAGGTTCCATTTAATTCATAGTGGAAGTCTTAATATAAAGGAATTTTTAAGACCTTGTGGAAGCTATTTTCTAGAAAATATAATTTTTTGAATTTCAACTTCTGGTGTGGTATCCAATCCAATTTAATTATTATAATTTGATGACATATTGTTAATGGGAGTCTCATAAAATGAAAGGGTTAACCTTTAAAATAAGTGGGCTATGTTTTTTCTTCTATATTTTAATTAGGTAATGGCATAAAATATTTGTTTCCTAATTAGTAAATTTTAAAAATTCTGCTAGTAACTTCCTTATTTGTCTGTGGATATAAATAAAACAAAAAAATAAAAATCGAGGCTGTCACATCATGTTAAATCTGGTCCAAAACTATAATAATTTTTTAATCTATTAAATGACTACCATACAAATTTAAAATTTTTTTGTTCTAGTTCAGTGAAAAAAGCCACTGGTAATTTGATAGGAATTGTACTGAATCTGTAGACTGCCTTGGGCAGTATAGACATTATAACAATATTGATTCTTCCAATCCAAGAACACAGTACATCTTTTCACCTGTTTGTGTCTTTAGTTTCTTTCACCAGTGTCTTTTAGTTTTCAAAGCACAGGCCTTTTGCCTCCTTTGGCAAGTTTATTCCTAGATATTTTGTTCTTTTTGATGTTATGGTAAACATGATTGTGTCCTTAATCTCTCATTTTGATCTTTCATCACTTGTATATAGAAATACAACAGATTTCTGTGCATTAATTTTGCATCCTGCAATGTTATCAAATTCATTGATGAGTTCTAGTAGACTTCAAATAGCCAAAGCAAACTTGAGAAGGAAAACAAAGCTGGAGAATCAGGCTTCCTGTCTTCAGACTATGCTAGAAAACTATAGTAATCAAAACAGTATGATACTGGCATGCACACAGAAATATAGATCAATGTGACAGGATAGAAAGCCCAGAAATAAACCCATGCACTGATGGTCAGTTAATATATGACAAATGAGACAAAAACATACACTGGAGAAAAGACAGCCTCTTACATAAGTAGTGCTAGAAAACTGGACAGCTACATGTAAACAATGAAACCAGGACATTCTCTAGCACCATATACAAAAATAAACTCAAAATGGATTAAAGACTTAAATGTAAGACCAGATACTATAAAATTCCTAGAGGAAAACATAGGCAGAATACTCCATGATGTAAATTGTAGCAATGTCTTTTTGGATCAGTCTCCTATAACAATGGAAATAAAAACAAAAATACACAAATGGGACCTACTTAAACCTGAAAGATTTTGCAAAGAAAAGGAAGCCATAAACAAAATGAAAAGACAACCTTTAAAATGGGATAAAATTGATGCAAATAAGGCAACAGACAAGGGATTAATTTCCAAAATATATAAACATCTCATATAGCTCAGTATAAAAAAATAAAATAAAAGTGAGCAGAAGATCTAGATAGACATTTCTCCAAAGAAGACATACAGATGGCCAACAGGCACATGAAAAACTGCTCAATATTGCTAATTATTAGAGAAATGCAAATCATAACTGCAATGAGGTATCATGCCACTCTGGTCAGAAAGATCATCAATAAAAAGATCTACAAATAATAAATGATGGAAAGGGTAAGGAGAATAAGGAATGATTTGGTGGGAATGTAAATTGGTATGGACACTAGGGGGAACAGTATGGAGATTCCTTAAAAAACTGAAATAGAGCTACTATATGAGCCAACAGTCCCACTCCTGTCCCATTGATCTATATTTCTGTTTGTGTCCCATTTTATCTGGAGAAAACTATAGAAAGAATCTATTTTGTCTTTGAAACAACATGTATGTACTTGGAGAATATTACTCTAAATGAAATCAGTCAGACAGAGATAAATACTATTATGATATCACTTATATGTGGAATCTAAAAAATACAACAAACTAGTGAATATATCAAAAAAGAAACAGATGTAGATAAAGAGAACAAACTAGTGATTACTAGTGTGAAGAGGGAAGGGGAGAAAGCCAATACAATGATAGAGGATTAAGATATATAAAGAACTATGTATAAAATAAGCTGCAAGAATATACTGTACAACAGAGGGAATACAGCCAATATTTATAATAACTATAAATGGAGAATAACCTTTAAAAATTGTGAATCATTGTGAATCACTGTAAATACACTTGTAAATATCACATAGTTGTAAACAACTATACTTCAATAAAAAAAGGCATTCTATTTAAAAATAAATGGATAGATGGATAAGTAAATGGATGCAAGGATGGATGGATAGATAGATAGATAAAGAAGAGCTAGAAAGTGCATTTAGCCTTCATGAATCAAATTTTCCTGACTTTACCAATTGGAGTGGTGCCTGGCCTCCTTGGCTTCTGGTATCAAAGTGATGGTTGAGCTTCAGTTCCTTCTATCCCTTCTCTTATCTTCCCTTCCTTTCCTTTCTTTATCCCTCAATCTTTACCTTTTGCTTTTTATTTTATTTCCTAAAACTTCTTCATGAAACACAGTTTATGTGATAAGATCATATCCCACTAATCTAAGTGGAGAGTTCTAACCCTGATTGAAGACTCTATGACTGAGAGAGAGAGAGTTCTTACTTAAATCAAACATGAATATGCTGTCATACTTGGATTTCCCCAACATTTTCTAAATGTTTTGCTTTTTCTTGAAAATAAAAAACAAAAACTGACCAGGTCAAGGTTTCCCAGTTTTTTAATAGTGTCCTTTTGTTACAAAAGACTTCACTCTGTACTTTAATGTTTTTATTTCAAAATAAATAAATAGATTAAAATCACATCAATGGTTAAAATTACATTTTAGATCTTTTTTACAGACAAGTGATATATTTCCCATACTTTCATCTTGAAGTTGAGTATTTCCTGTAAGGAATATAAACTCCATATCAAAAGTCCCCAAGTAACTTGTGAAGTCCTGAAGTATCATTCTAATGATGTAATCCATTGTTCTTCTAACCACCTCCCCATTCAAGCTTTTTAGTTATAAGAGAAGCTTGACTATTCATTTTGTAATCCAAAGGTTTCCAAAATAGATACTCTATATTTAAAGTTTATCAGCTAATGATTTCCCCACATCAATCTTCTCTAGGGATAGTTCCTTCCAGTAGGAGTTGACTATCAGCAACTATGTCTGAACTACCTAACACGGTGCCTGAAGTTGTAGCTTAATGACTTGTGTCTGGACATCTATCTCAGAGGAAAGGTCTTATCCTCAGGATCTATTTAATCCCTCATTTTATTCTGCTGTATACTCAGAAAGGCCATCCCTAACACCTCCCCTCAACCAGCTTGAAGAGTTCTCACTTTTAATTTCTCTGTTTCCACTTACCCTGTTTTATTTTCCACCATACACACACACACACACACACACACACACACACGTATACACTTAAGTAAATATTCATGGCCTATATCATCAATGGATCACCGCTAGAATGTACACATGATGAACACAAGAGACCTTCTGTTTTGGTCATTGCTTTCCATTGCCTAGAACAGTTCTAGGCACATGGTAGACACTGAAGCATCTTTGAATCAATGAATGAACAACTAGATGCTACAAAATAAATCACTGATGGGCAACCAATCCTCTGGCACAGGGAGATTACTAAACAGAGGCTTCCCAAGTTGACCCCACAGAGAGGTGAGAGAGACAATCTAATTATAAAGTTTTCCTTTATGTTCTTTCTTCTCCATGTGGATGAGACTGTATTGGAGAGCCCTACCTCATCCTCCAGACTTTGGTTTCGGTTCCTCACCATGTCTTGCCATCCCTATTTTTCTTTTTATTTTTCTATGATACAGATTAGGCAGGTTTACTTACCTTTCAAAAATCTGCTAATTGTATATCTCTTAAATTACTTCATGTTAAAGGCTGTCAGCTTTTGTATGAAGTTTTTATTACTCCAGATAAACTATATAATTGATCCTTTAAATCTGTCTTTAAGTTTTCCCCATATGCTCCAAAAGAAACTCTTCTGAAACCAATATTTTACCACAATCAGAATAATACATTACATTAAACTAAAATATATTTCAATTCTATGTAGAAGTTAATTCTGATAACCTGTGTTTATTTTGGTCATTAGCAGAAGGGAAAAAGCAAATGCAAAAGCAAACCACTTGAAGGCTGGTAGGGAAAGAGAAATTTAGAACTCCTGCTCTATGGAGAGAAGACTCTAGGTAGAAAATGAAAAAAAAAAAATTGTCTCAGAGTCTTTGGTTGTCTTCCAAAAAGATTTTAAAACAAAATAATATATAAAAAATACTTTTCTTCTATAATTCTAGGTAAAGCCTACAGAATTATTTCAAAAACTCTCAGTTATTGTTAGAGGTCTATGTATAGTGAATCTCTTAAGCTGAATAAGTTATAAGTAATGATATCCTATGGAAATTAAATCTGTGGTAATGTTGAACTTTTTAGATGGTTTCGCTCATATTTTTCACTTATTTAACAAAAATCTAGTGACTAAGAATTTATATAATTTTTATTGACTTATGACATTCTATTGCATTTTCTTAAGATACAGTGATACCCCAAAGTTATTTTGCTCACTATCTTAATCTGTTGACATACTCCTCTCCCAATTTTGAACCAGTCCATTGTTCCATGTCTGGTTCTAATTGTTGCTTCTTGACTTGCATATAGGTTTGGCAGGAGGTAGGTAAGGTGGTGTGGTGTTTCCATCTCTTTAAGGATTTTCCACAGTTTGTTGTGATTGACACAGTCAAAGGCTTTAGTGTAGTCAGCAAAGCAGAAGTAGGTGTTTTTTGGAGTTCTCCAGCTTTTTAAAATCTGCTGGAGTTATGATAACAAAATACTAAAGACTTGGTGGCTTGAGCAGTGCTTATTTTCTCACAGCTCTGGAGGCTAAAAGATGTGATCATGATGTCACGCCATCATGGTCAGTTTCTGGTGAGGCCTCTCCTCTGGGCTTGAAGGTGGCCACTATTTCACTGTGTCCTCACATGAGCTCTCATTTGTGAGTGTACAGAGACTGAGCAAATGAGCTCTCTGGTGTCTTTTTTTATTAAGTGGGGTTTCCCTGGTGGTTCAGAGAGTAAATCGTCTGCCTGCAATGCGGGAGGCCTGGGTTCAATCCCTGGGTCAGGAAGATCCCCTGGAGAAGGAAATGGCAACCCACTTTGGTACTCTTGCCTGGAAAATCCCATGGACGGAAAAGCCTGGTAGGCTACAGTCCATGGGATCACAGAGTCGGACAGGACTGAGAGACTTCACTTTCACTTTCAAGCCTATCTTACCAGGGCCCTACCCTTTATGATGTCATTTCAATCTTAGATTACCTCTTTAAGACTATCACCATATACTGTTATATTGGGGATTAGGTCTTCAATTTATGAATTTAGGGGGATACAATCCAGTCTAAGACACTCACACAATGAATGTCTTGACTATTAAGTCATATAAAAGAGGTAAAATCTGAACTGGTTTCTAGTCCCTATTTCTTTATAAACAAAAATCCTTCAATTCTTTTTCTGCTATTTCATTTGCATGACATGCCAGTTTAAAAATTCACCTTTGCTCACCATCATTTTGCTTTTCATTTCCTGTACTTATCTTTTTAGTAAAAAACCAGTTAGTAACAAATTATGTTTCTCAGTTTGCTATCCCAGGACTACCTTTATCAAAATCACTTTGGGGGTGGCTTAAAATTTGACTTTTCCTTTTCACCTAGATTCAGAATCAGAATTTCTGAACATAAAACCCTGTCCCTGACATTTTA
Organism: Cervus elaphus; assembly: GCF_910594005.1. Classification (NCBI taxonomy): domain Eukaryota; kingdom Metazoa; phylum Chordata; class Mammalia; order Artiodactyla; family Cervidae; genus Cervus; species Cervus elaphus. The sequence goes on along the minus strand of NC_057839.1, from coordinate 19,143,932 downwards.
AATAAGGTCCTGATGTGAACAAAAGTTTGAGAACCACTGACTAGATGGAAACTGCATTATTCATCAAAACAGGAAAGTGACTTGCATGCTAGCGCAGAATTAGCATTTTCCATAAAGTTTGAAGCATTTTAGTAGCTCAATGAATTCATCCAAGAGACAAACATCATTTTCCCCTTCAAAATAGATCTTCTAAGGGAGTGTGTTCTTTATATTATCACTTTTCATAAAGGAGTAGTGTTATTGATAATAGGAAATTAAGCCCATCAACAGTAAATATACACAGACCTTCAAGTCCACACCTGTCTCATTTTCTCACCTAACAAATGGTTGTGTATAAATGTCTATCAAGCAAACCAGCTGCTGTTCCACAGAAATGTCAAAATAATTATAAGGAGCCATGAGCACCTGTGCTCAATACTGTGATGTCAGAGCTTTAAAATCTAAGATTGTATTTAATGGATTTGAGCATTAAGACTTCTTGAGGTGAATTTGTTGAAATATACTTTCTTTCCCTAAGTTCAGCAGCTGGTGAACCAAGGAGACATTAAAAAGATCCAAGCTCAAAAGTGAAAATTTCATCAACTCAACAATCTTTTATAAACTACTCCATCTTTAAACCAGACACAATATTTAATTTACTTGCCCTGTCTCTCAAAAGTTTGCTTGTTTTAATTCTGATAAATTAAATGAGCAAAAATGTTATTTCATGAGTATTCAACAATGAAACAGAAGAGTTTGGGAAATGTATATGGAGCCTATAAAGCCATAGTTACTGGGATGGGATTGACATATTGGATGTGTTATAATGAACTATGTGGTGCTTGAATAAGTAGGTGGGATTATACAGGTGGAGGAAAGAACAAAAGGCATGTATTATGATGTCAACAGGATGAGATCATGTGTTAATTAAAAATATTTTTGTTATGGACATTTTGAAAATTTTAATTCTTAATTCAGAATCCCAAATATTTAAAAAAAATAAATAACTTCTATTTTAAGTTGAATGAATAGACATAACCTGTATATATCAGTCTGCATAACAACTCTCTGTGCATTAATTAAGCAAACAACTACCAAGATCTTGAATCCACTTATTATCTTTTGCTCTTTTTCTATCACTTGAAAACAATTAACATTCATTTACAGAGAATTTCCTCATTCTTTTAAAGCTGCACAGTATTCCACTGTGTATAAAATTTCATTCAGTCATTCTCCTTCACATGGGCATTTAGAGTGTTGCCAGTATTTCTACTTTCTGGAACTTACTGATAGTTTCAATATATACAGATTTTGATTAATTTTTGTGACTCTTCCATGTACTCCTGAGACCATGTATATTCTCTACTATTAGAGTGTAAATTTTAATCTACATCTATGAGATACAACTTATTTTTTTTAATGTCTTTCGGGAACCTAAGTTTTCCTCCCTTCCTTATCTTTACCATTTTATGCAAGATCTGTTTTATTTAATTCATATCCATACTTCTATGTTTATGTGTATATCTTTCAGAATCTTAATTTTTCTCTCTTGCTTCTTTTCCCCTTTGCCACTTGTCACCATAGGGTAATTCTCCCTCTCTTTTTATCCTCTTCTCCCTCAGAAGCATTGCCTTGTTGGGACTGACACTTAAAGGCCCTTTCACTTTTAAGTCCCTTCCATATAGACTGTTATCTGGTTTACAAAGATTCTTATGTTGAATTTTTTTCTTTGTGAGAGTGACTTTAGTTCTTCTCTTTTCTACATAGGTTTTCTGGACCCACTTAACTCTTAAAAAGAGTTTGAAGCAAAAAAAATAGCTCTACTAGAAATTGGTGTTTACTTTCTAGATAGAGGTGATTTGAAGTTTGTTTTCTCTCTTCTATTTATACTTCAGGTGTGATATTTGGAGGAGAGCCATGCAGTTTCTATCTCCTCAGCTAATCACCAAATAACATTTAAAGGGCTCTTATCAAAAGTATGTCTCTACTTTTGGCAACATTGCTACTTAGAATTTTTAATCATAATTTTATCTCAAAATCAATTGAGACAACATCTGGATCATGATAATAATATTTCACCCTTTTGTGCAAGGAGATATGATTTTCTAATACTTAAAGAAGGTAGCTTCCCTGATGGCTCAGAAGACAAAGAATTGCCTTCAATGAAGGAAACACAGGAGATGTGAGCTCAGTAGGAAGTGGCAACCCACTCCAATATCCTTGTCTGGAAAATTCCATGGACAGAGGAGTCTGGTGAGCTATAGTACATGGGGTCGCAAAGAGTTGAACAAGACTGAGCATGTACTCATGCAGAGAAGGCAGACATTCATCTAGATCATTTGAAAGCATTTCAGGTCATTAAAATGAAAGAACAGAAGTGGACATATGGAGGCAAGAATACCATTTTGTTTTTTAATACTCTGAATTATCTTCTGGTTGGTAAGTTGGACATTTTTGTGGAATTTGGACTCTGAGATTAGTGATAAGTTTCAAGGTTAAAGCACAAGAGCTCAAGCAGCTTAATTCATAATGTGTTCCTTTCCACAAAGACTGAGGGAAAGGAAAATCAATAAAAGTTCAGAATAATCTTGTATTTTCTTGACAAATTTCTCTTCATGTTAATAAAGAGTGAGATGGTGACTAATAATGGGATAGCCTTACTAAAAGTTTCCTTGTAATTAATCTAAAATATTTTCTGGAGGAAGTCAGACATATAGTTTATCAAGAGAAGAATCTAGTACAAAAATAGAGGTAACGTTATTTTAAAATAGGTGCATAGTCATTGGGGAGAAGGCAATGGCACCCCACTCCAGTACTCTTGCCTGGAGAATTCCATGGACAGAAGAGCCTGGTGGGCTGCAGTCCATGGGGTTGCTGGGAGTTGGACATGACTGAGCAACTTCACTTTCACTTTTCACTTTCATGCATTGGAGAAGGAAATGGCAACCCACTCCAGCATTCTTGCCTAGAGAATCCCAGGGACGAGGGAGCCTGGTGGGCTGCTGTCTATGGGGTCTCACAGAGTCAGACAGGACTGAAGCGACTTAGCAGCAGCAGCAGCATAGTCATTGTTTCACTTTTTATTGTTTTCTACCTGTGTGTCATCATGGTCACAGAGTTAATAAGATTAAACAGGCTTATCCAGATTGTCAGGTAGTTATAGGAAATTTTGAACGAATATATCAGCAAAATGTCTTTATCTATTGCCGCCAGCAAAGGATATTATTAGATTACTGATTTCTCTCTGTAACCTCTTCTCAGCTTTAAGAAATTGCTCAACTCACTACTTTTGGATTTTTATAGACTCAAGGGCTTCTTTTTCCTGGTTAGCATGATGACACAGTGAGTCTGTTATACACCCACATACCAAGGAGTGGGAAAGGAAAGTAGAAAATGAGACAATTATTTAACTAGGCCAAGTGATCCAAATGAGACTACATAAATAAATTCTAATACAATTAACTTAAGTGAATATTTAAACTTAACAGAGGCTGTTTTATTTCTGAGAAGACTGAAATATTTTCAATTGACAAGTTCTTAAGAAGGATATAAGAAAACTTTAGACTATAAGAGCTCTCTTTTCCATATATATTAGTGTACCTGCAAGTCCCCTATATAATAACATTTTAAGGGTGTCAAGATTTAATACCACTATTTCTACATTCCATTTTTTCATGCAGTTTCATTTACAGGGACAAGTTCTGTTCTTTCCTTACACCACCACCTCCACCCATTGTCTTAACAATGAAACAGAGAATGAGAAAAGCAATGTTTTTCTTTGCACAAGTGTGATATGAATAAACTGGCCTATCAGTTTGTAGGTATATTGGTTAAGCTCCCAATGTGAAATGGATGGTATCCTCAAATGGGTATACTTCAGAAGAATTTAATGAAAGCACTATTTTAAAAGCTGTTGAAAATATACAGGAAAGCCAAAAAGGAATACAATATTACCCAGCAACAGCTATTCCCAACAGTAGTTCTGACAATGAAAGGGGAGGAATTCTGAAAATGATTTTAGCATATGTGAGGGTCCATTAGACAGCAGTTTTGGCTTTCAAAAGAGAAATGTGGCTACTCTCAAGTCATAGCCCTAGCAGGAAGGAAGTCAGAGCAATAAATACCCCTAATTCATTATCCTCTTGCCCTCCCCCATCTTCTGCAGCTGACTGCCATTGGCCAAAGGCAACCAGAACCCAGAAGCAAGGGAGTTGACTGATATTTTCCACATAGCCATCTTCCTCTGCACAAATCAGGATGGGGGCTAGTAGAGAGCAGATATAGAAATATAGAGATAGAGATAGAGATATATAGATATAGAGAGTAGAGAGAAGATATAGAAATGTAAAATGGAGAATGTACAGCCAAACAGGAAATAAGAAGAAAAAATTTTTAAGGCTCAATATTTTTCTCAATAATATATTACAAACTTTTAATATATATATATATATATATATATATATATATATATATATATTTCCATTTATTTTTATTAGTTGGAGGCTAATTACTTTACAATATTGTAGTGGTTTTTGCCATACATTGACATGAATCAGCCATGGATTTACATGTGTTCCCCATCCTGAGCCCCCCTCCCACCTCCCTCCCCATCCCATCCCTCTGGGCCTTCCCAGTGCACCAGCCCTGAGCACTTGTCTCCTGCATCCAACCTGGACTGGCGATCTGTTTCACACTTGATAATATATATGTTTCAGTGCTGTTCTCTCAGATCATCCCACCCTCACCTTCTCCCATAGAGTCCAAAAGTCTGTTCTGTACATCTGCTTATTTTAATATCAAACATGGATTTGAATCCCAACTCTTTTTCTGTGACCTTGTAAAAGTTACCTCAGTGCTGCTAAACCTAAGCTTAACCATCACTATAATGGAGCAATATCCATATAACAGGATAGTAAAACGGTACTCTTTCTCTCTGTTTCAGCTGAAATACTGAAGACTAAAAACTAAATAAATGCCAGCTATTCCCACATACTAAAGCAAGATCTGTGGCCACCTGATTAGGACTTACTAAGGAGACTGGTGAACACTGCTTTTGTGACTCCCAGTTCTTCATTAATCTTGAGATATTAATAAACATCTAATAGAAGGAGGCCAGAATCCTCTGGAGTGAAACGTTGGTGTTCTGTGCATTCTTACTGTTGACTTAAAAAAAAAAAAAAAAGTGCACAATGTAAGAACTGTGAGTTGAGTTTATTCAGTGTCTTACTGAGGATAATAGCCTGAGAGACAGCTTCTTAGAGAGCTCTGAGAAACTGTTCTGAAAAGGTAAGGGGGATGGGCAGTATAAATGCAGTTTTGGTAAAGGGATATATGCAATCGAGTACACATCTCAGGAGAAGATTGCTACCAGTCATGAGGAACATGTATCTTAGTGAATAGTTTTAGTGCTTTTCTAAGTATGGGTTGAAGCAGCAGCAAGTATGGGATGATGCAAGAATTTGGGTTCATAAAAATTTCTCTTGAAAATATTTAACTATATGAAGGCGTGTTCTGACAGTTTATCCAGAGCACAGAGTGTCTCATTCTTGATCTCAGCCTTTCTGGGTGTATTACACATCAGCCACTACAGACACTAATGATTTGATTCCTGTAGAACTGGATGGTGGACAATATTCTCATTTTTACATTATCCTCCCAATGAAAAGGATGGATGGTAACTTGTGTCCCTCTCATCTTATACCAAGTGGAAGAGGGATCTGAAAGGACACATTGATTCCTTGACATGGGCCTCTGGGAGTTTACGTAGCATAGAATCTAGAATGATGAATTACGGTGAGGTCATTTCATGCTCCCCCTCTCAGGTTCTATTATTTGTTGAAAGAACATATGTTCACTATATTGTTTAGTACCTTTATTTAATTTATAGATTTTGATCATATCACTTTCATGTTTTGTTATTTTTGATAATGCCTTCTAACTCTTCTTTCTCCTTAAATGGATTCCTTCCATCTTCTTTACCTTTGTTGTTGCTCTCTTCTAGACTGTCCCTAACTCTGTTATGACTGTCTTGAGGTGGGAGGGCTAGAAGTATACAGTGGGATACTGATGTTCTCTTCCTTTGCAACTCTGCCCCCTAACCAACCAAATAAAAAAAATAAATGCTAAAACCTGGATTGCTCCAGTTGGAATTTACAATTTGTATGTACTTAGAATGCCTACATAGGTGCAAAAGAATGTGTCTAGCTCCAGAAAGAAATAAAAAGTAATGAAGGAATGAAGATTGATGAGCAGTAAAGCCAACAAGAGAAAACAAAAAATGAGGCTAAAGAAACCAAAACTTCACCACAATATTGTAAAATAATTAAATAAATTAAAGTAATTAAATACATTTTTAAAATTAATTTTAAAAAATAAAAAAAAAACCCCACTCTTTCTCTTTCTTCACTTTTCTGAGTTCACTGTAACTAGAAATCATCTCCAGACGCTATTCCATTTCTGTTCTACTCTGCTTTTGACATTCTTAGTATTTTGTCATGTTAGAAGTCACTAGGGTAATGATGGGCCATCTCTGTATACAAAAATATAAAATGTGATATAAAAATAAAAATCTGAAAGGGCAATAAATCTTCAGTGGCTGACACACTTAAGAGGAAACACTGAATTTCAGGGGTTGTTAAATGTCACCTGAGTTTGTTACTTAAGCCCAAGGGGCTCAAGACTCCTAGAATTACATCTTTCAATATCACTAAACCTATCAATATTCTTCTTGTCTACTGTTCTATCTTATGTTTTGCTGAAATATTTTTGATAAATTTAGGATATATTTACAACCAGAATCACTGAATAATGAGTATCCCTATATCTTCACAGAGAAGTTGGAAGTTAACAAAACCAACAAAAATACAATGAATTATTTCATTAAATGGGTGACAGAAAGATGTGACAAGACAGTCCTAAGAATGGTAATATAAATGCCTCCATTTTAATCAGAGCAGCTGGATCTCAATTTTTATACATATGATGCAGATGCAAAAATATCACTGATTATATTTTAGTGTTCTCTGTCTTGTCACTGAGCTCCTTAGAAAGTTGGAGTTGTTCTACCATGGAATTCTGCCTCTGCTTACCCTCTGGTTTTCCCCATGTCCCTCAGCACAGGATAATTAAGTAATAATGACATCTCATGGGTGACATTGGTGCACTCATTGGAGGTATTTGTTAAAAAAGTGAAAAAAGGAAGCTCTCAACTGCTGAGATTTGTACAATTCCACTTATACTATGGATTAAACATCTGATTTATACCCTTGGCACTAGATTTGAGACACTTGTTAATAATTCTGTTAAATCAAAGTGACAAGGAAGTGAAAACTAACTTAATAAGCAAGTGGATTATTTAAGTCATTTAATGATAGCAGAGGCTGTTTGTTGCAATCAGCTAGGAAGTAAATGGAATGAAGAACAAAATTCAAGCAGCTTCTAAAAAGCTTAGAACTAGAAACACAGATTTAGTCTTAGCTCCTTGTATATTAGGAGCCAAAGTGTCTGCTACTGGTTATATAGGGAAATATTATATAGATCTAGATTAATATTGAGTTAATCTAAAAGATGGGCATAACTAATTTATAAAAAAATGTCACACCAAGATACATCAGATCACTTGATTTTGAGGACAGAGTTGTGCAGTGGATTGTATTTTACAAAGATGGCCAAAGGGATACCTCCTATCCTATACATAGGTCTGAATTGTGATTCTACTGTTCCCCAGTTAAGATGTAGAATTCACTTCCCTCCTCTTCACTGGGCTGTCTTAGTGACTTGGATGAACAATACATTCATTCATTCATTCATTTATTTATTTACTCACTCACTCACTCTGTGGGAGAAGGCGAGGGTGGGATGTTCAGAGAGAACAGCATTGAAACAAGTATACTATCAAGGGTGAAACAGATCACCAGCCTAGGTTGGATGCATGAGACAGGTGCTTAGGGCTGGTGCACTGAACAACACATTTAAACCAAAGTGATGTTCTGGATTTTTTGGAATATTCAGCTGAAAGCCCTTACAAATGAGCTTTGGCCTTCCCCAAAAGGAGAGATTCCTCCTTCTGGACAAAAAGCTGTATATTGTGCTTGGGGTTCTGGCTGACTTGTGATCTTTTCTTCCTGATTGCCTGACTTACGGACTTCATATTTGTATAGCCAACCCCCACAACTGTATGAGTTAACTTCTTTTAATAAGTCCTCTTTAGTAAAACTTCTGTTTATATTTATACCCATCTCTATCTCTCTCTATATATATCTTCATATCTACTTCTATGTTGACAACCGGTCTGCATGCCTGGATGAGCCCTGACTGATGCAGAATTTGGTACTGGAAGTGGTTCTAGAGGAACAGAACATTAAGGATAATTTCTCTGAATTAATTTTAGGTTTTCTGGAATTGGTGTTTTAATCTGATTAGATTTAAAAAAATATGATTCTATTTGCATTGGTAATGAAGCCACAGGTAGTCTATGGCCTGAAGTGACAGAGGAGTCACTTAAATTATTGCCTTTGGATGTCTGCAATTGAGTACCTATGGAACATGTGGATGAGTATTTTCTACCTTAAAATATTTTGGTCAAAATGGTAAAGGACATGCCGGAAATGCAGGAGGCAGAAGAGACAAGGGTTCAGTTCCTGGGTTGGGAAGATCCTCTGGATAAGGGCATGGAAACCCACTCCAGTATTCTTGCCTGGAGAATCCCATGGACAGAGGAGTCTGGAAGGCTACAGACCATGGAGTCATAGTTAGACACTACTGAAGTGGCTTAACACACAGCACATAAGGAGTATAATAGTGTTTGTTTGTTGCTTTGAACTATGCTGTAGAAAGCAGGGAAAGAAAATGATGATTTCAGGGTCTTTAAATCCCTAGTTGCAACTCTACATAAATGACCTGAAAGCTCTTATAATATCCCTGTGATATAACGTGCATAGAGAAGTGGTCAAAAGACCCATGACCACTCACCTTGCTATGTTATTTTCTCTGTCTTAACCCACACATATAAAATCATGGCCAGTTCCTTAAAATCAGTTGATCAAGGAAGGAAAAACTCAGGTTGGGTTTACAGAAGCTCTGCATGAAATGAAGGCTCTATAGAAAAATGAATAGCAGTAGTGGTACAGTAATACTTCGGTTCAGTCATAGAGTAATCATGAAGAGGGATCTTCCTAACGGGCAAGGCAGGAGGTCAAGCAGAGCATATGGTTTTTCATTATGTCTAAAAGGAGAGATGGCCAGAGGGATATTTGTATATTGATTATTGATTGATATTATTGATTGACTATTGTCAATGGTTTGGCTTGATGGACAGGGACTTTGAAGAAACACAATTGGAAAATTGATGGTAAGAACTGTGGAGGTGGTATGTGAATAGAATTATCTGGATGGGCACAGAATGTGGTGATATTTTTGTCCTATGTAAATGTTTACCATAGGGTAATATTATCGGAGAAGGGTGTAAGTGACCAAGTGGATAGGATGACAGGTTATGTGGACACCACTAAGACCCTTTCCATAGCCACCTCTGCTATTGCTCAGTGGGTTCATGAACAGAGGCCACACTGAAGCTATGGAAGTCAAGCATGGGTTCAGCAACAAAGACTTGTGGTCACCAAGGCCAACCTGTCTACAGACACTGCTGAGTGCCCAAACTGCCAGCAGCAAATACCAACATAGCCCTGGTATGGGACCATCTCTCAAGGTGAAGAGCCTGCGACCTTGTGATAGGTGGAATACACTGAACTGCTTATATCATGCATGGGGTGCACTTTATTCTTCCTGAAATAGACATTTACTCCAAATACAGATTTATATACCATGCCTGCAGTCCTTCTGCAAAGCTACCATCCATGGAATTATACAATGCTTTATGCACTCTGATGTTATTTTGCTTCTCTATTTGAATGAATCCTGACTTATGCATGGATAAACTTTCATTCCCTCCTTATATTCATATGCAAAGCTACTGTTTCCTATGTTTTCATTAAATGACATTTAGAATACAAGCAAATTCTCATTTGCTAAATTATCTAAATCAAGTCATTAGGCCTCTGACACCCTCCCACCAACACTGGCTGAGTCAAGTGTCAGTTTGTTGTAGTTCCCCAGCCTGCATTGACTCATTCAAGAATTACAGGACATAGGCAGTCAGAAAGCAAAGAGGAGCTAAAGAGCCTCTTGATGAAGGCAAAAGAGGAGACAGAAAAAGCTGGCTTAAAACTCAACATTAAAAAAAACTAAGATCATAACATCTGGTCCCATCATTTCCTGGAAAATATATGGAGAAACAATGGAAAACAGATGGTGAAACAATGGAAACAGTGACAGATTTTATTTTCTTGGGCTCCAAAAATCACTGTGGACAGTGACTGCAACCATGCAATTAAAAGACACTTGCTCCTTGGAAGAAAAGCTATAATAAACCTAGAAAACATATTAAAAAGTACAGACATTCCCAACAAAGGCCCATATAGTCAAAGCTATGGTTTGTCCAGTACTCATGTATGGATGTGAGTGTTGGACCATAAAGAAGGCTGAGCACCAAAGAATTGGTATTTTCAGACTATGGTGTTGGATAAGATTCTCAAGAGTCCCTTGAGTTGCAAGGAGGTCAAATCAGTCAATCCTAAAGGAAATCAACCCTGAATATTCACTGGAAGGAGTGATGCTGAAGCTGAAGCTCTAGTACTTTGACCACCTGATGCAAAGAGCTGACTCACTGGAACAGATCCTATGCTGGAAAAGATTGAAGCCAGGAGGAGTAGGGGGTGACAGAGGACGAGATGGTTGGATGGCATCACCAACTCAATGGACATGAGTTTGAGCAAGCTCCAGGAGATAGTGATGGACAGGGAAGCCTGGCCTGCTGCAGTCCACAGGGTTACAAAGAGTCGGATATGACTGAGTGATTGAACAACAATAAGGCAGTCAGAGGAGGTCTCCCCCACTCCCATCTTTCTTGCAGGAGAGATCACTCTGTTCAAGTTTTATTTTTTCTTTGCTCTCTGTTATTACATAGTAGTGCTCTTACACCTTGTTATGGATTGAATAGTGTTCTCTCACCCCCATTTATGTGTTGAAGCTCCAAGCCGTGGTTGCTTAGAATGTGACTGCTTTAGGAGATATTCATTGCACAGGTAATTAGTTAAGCAAGATGAGTTCACACTGGAGTAGGATGAGCCTGCAATCCAGTATGACTAGTGTTCTTGACTGTGTATGTACATGTGTGTGCTCAGTCGTGTCTGACTCTCTGTGGTTCTGGGGACTGTAGTCTGCCTAGCTCCTCTGTCAAAGGGATTTCCCAGGCAAGAGTACTGGAGTGGGTTGTCATGCCCTCCTGCAGGGGATCCTCCCAACCTAGGAATCAAGCCCACGTCTACCCAAGTCTCCTGCATTGCAGGTGAATTCTTTACTGCTGAGCCACTAGAGAAGCCCAGTGTTGTCCTTATATTAGGCAAAACTTGGACACAGGCATACACATGGGGGATTCTTTGGTTAGTAGAAGAGTCACCCGATCTCTGCCTTCATCTTCATATGGTATCCCCCATATGAATGCCAGTGTCCTTATACAAGGCAAAATATGGATACAGGCATGCATGGAGGGCACCATATGAAGATGAAGGCAGAGGTCAGGGTGGGGGACACTTCTAAGAACCAGAGACTCCCCAGATTCACCAAGCAAATTACAGGATGCCAGGTGAGAGTAACGATTGTGAAGCTCACTCACAACCATCAGGAGGAATCAACCCTGATGACGTGTTAATCAACTTCCAGCCTCCAGAATTGTGAGACAATACAATTCTATTGTTGAAGTGACCTAGTTTGTGTCATTTTTGTTATAGTAGCCCTGAAGAACTAATATAGGTCTGAATAAGGGAGAGGACTTAAGAGTCTTCATAACAAATTCTTAGAAGACACTGCAGGGACTCCTGTTATTCAGCATCTGACACTCAAAGTGGGCAGAACACAATCTGCATCTCTAAATATCTACTCTTGAGACTCACACAACTCAGACCTGAGGAAAAGAGATTTCCAAGATCCTGCTTATATCTTTGAAACAAAAGGTAACTCTCTCCAAATACTATGAAAGTTTGTGGGTTGGAAACAGACCCTGCTTCAGTTGACAAAAAGTAGGGAGGGGTGGAATTACTTAGGTAAAATATGGGATTTCTAGGTAAAAGAAAAAAAGAAACTGAAGGCTTATCAAATCCTTTATCTCAGCATGAATATAACAGATTTAAAACATAATTTTTATTTTCTTCATGCTCTAATTTGTAGTTCCAGAGTAGTTACTAAAGAAAAAGAATTAGAACAATTATAATATAAAATTAGGTATGAAAGTTAATACTTACTGGGCATTAAAAAGCAAATAAGAGGAAGTTACACTTTTTAAAAGCTGGCAAATACCATAATCATCACATGATAGAGAAATAAAAATATATTTTATTATTTAGCTGCCTAACAGTTTGCTAATACTTTAATTCTTGTACTTATGGCTAATACTTTTTCTTCAACTCTTCATCTCACAGCAATCTTTAAAATTATAAGTATATTAAAATATCTGAGTGTTTATGGCAGAACTAAACATTTTATTACTGAAATTTAGAAGAATTTCTTTCAATTTTACAACTTATAATTGGTAATGTCATTTGCTGCTAAGTTTGTTGTAAAATTTGGGAAATCTATATCACTTTTTTTCATATACAAGATAAGAGGTCTTAGGACACTTAGGTCTTTCTTGTTCAATTACTCATCTTAAATGTTTTTAATCAACAATATCCATTAACTTGCTTTTACCTCAATACCCACTCTAGAGGAGCATATTATGATTTTTACATTATGAAAAAACAAATTACCTTTCATTAAACTATGCTGAATAAAACTATTTCTCTTCCTAGTAAACCATTATTAAACTTTTTGAAACTAAGGGAAATCAAATAATTCATTAGAATGAACCTGTTGCAAATCTTTTTGTAGTCTCTATTAGTTACAAGAATTGTGTTTTTATTCTTTCCTTCATTTTTTTGTGTAATGTTTTGGAGTATCTCAATTTCTTTAAAACTTGCTTTACTCCTTCTCTTGTCATTTTATTATCTGCATTTCCTTGACAACTGTGACTCTTTTCCTTAAGTTTATGATTTCTACCATCAGAATTCTAGTTCCTCTTGTGTTATAATAAGAGTTTTGAATATTTTAATTGCCTTTTTTGATTTATACTAGGATACATCCTTTTCTTCTATATATATATATATATGTATGATATATATATATATATATATACAGTTACAATCAAGAATTCTGGAAGAGCATATAAAGTTTTTTGGATGTTTTTATTGTCAACTTGGTTATTGTTGAAAGTTACGTTTCCCAGAATTACTTTCTCTATATGGTTTGGGGGACTTCTCAAGTGGTGCTAGTGGTAAAGAAGCTGCCTGCCAATGCAGGAGATGTAAGAGACACGGGTTCCATCCCTGGGTTGGGAAGATCTGGAGGAGGAAATGGCAACCCACTGCAGTATTCTTGCCTGGAGGATCCCATGGCCAGAGGAACCTGGCGGGCTACAGTCCACGGGGTCGCAGAGAGTCAGACGCGACAGAAGCGGCTGAGCACACAGCACACATGGTTTGGGAGTCAGCCGTCCACAAGCCAAGCTAGGCAGAAGCTGGGGGGCAGGGATGAAGTATCAGTCATTATTACCTGAGGTCATCATTTTGTCGTTGCTGTTGTTCTGTCGCCCACTCGTGTCTGACTCTTTGCGACCCCATGAAATGCAGCAGGCCAGGCTTCTCTGTCCTCCACTATTTCCCGGAGTTTGCCCAAATTCATGTCCATTGAGTCAGTGATGCCACCTAACTATCTCATCCTCTGTTGTCCCCTTCTCTTCTTGCCCTCAATCTTTCCCAGCATCAGGGTCTTTTCCAATGAGTCAGCTCTTTGCATCAGGTGACCAAAGTATTGGAGCTTCAGTATCAGTAGAGTTAGTGAAAGACAGACATAGAGGTGCAGACAGATTTCAGTTTGTCCTCACACTTCCCTACGCTGGGATGATTTTTCCTTAATGGTGTGCATCCTATTGACGTAGCCAACATCCACTATGTGACCCTTCACTATGAACTTAAAGCAGCAATAGCCACGAAGAAACAACACCCTTCGTTCAACCTCTCTTGGTATTACCCTCCATGTCTCCACCATCGCAGCTCTCTGTACCTCATTTTCAGACTTGTTCACCTATGCCAGAACTGATTTTTCTAATCTTTTTAATTTTCATGATTGGATTTTATATCACCAGATTCCCTGACAACTATGTAAGTTGTAATTCCTACTATAAATTCCATATTCCATAATATGCTTAGTGGTTCTTCTTCACCTGTTAAACCATGACTAGCATACAAATTAACCATAAATGCCCCTACACACAAGACAGGTCAAATGTATTTTAAAGTTGTTGCTACACTATTATGAGCTACGCACTTTTATAATGAGAGTCCTCTTATCCTACATAATTTGACTTATTGATAAATACATAGAAAGAGTTTTCTGCCTGAAACACTTCTGACACAGTAAAGAGTCTTGTGTTAGTAGCATTTTCATATGCCATTTCACTAGAAAATTTCAGACTTCATCAGAATGAAATGCATCAAATGTGGTTGGATGCAATCTGCATGTAAGGGTGTATTAGGTATGCTAGTATACATAGAGACAGTCTCACTTCTGTATTACTGTTATTGACTTATGCTCCATAAATAGCATATTGCTAATAATTTCTGTTTAAAAGTAAGGAAAAGTCTGGTGTACTTATACACTGTATAATTACGTATGTTCCTGGTAAAAGAGAATGTCTGTATTGGCTATTTCAATGGGATCTGACTCTTCTAATTTGCAATTTAACACAGGAGATCATTGGAAGAAATTTCACACGTACTTAATTTTGGTTCCATATATTTCAAACATAGTTTCTCCTTCTCTGTCCACATGTTCTAAGACATGTGACAGAAAATGTCTTTGTATCCCTATGCACTCCTCTGGCTCTGCACTTTTTGCCATGAAACCACATGAGACAGCATACTGGGCATTAGAAATATTCTTTGACAGTATTACAATATTAGTAAAACAAATGATTATTTAAGAATGGAAGTGATTGTGAACCATCCTAAATATATACCAGAAAGCCACATAAGAAATATTCCCAACTCAACAATTAGTTACAGTGCTCATGATGCTTAATGATGCTCTTAAATATTATCATTTACATATAACATTTCCTACTGTTTCCAGTTGATTTATGATTGCATGTTTTTAATATCCAGTATTTTATTGCATTGTGAGTCTATGTTAAAGTTTTTATTTTAAATTTTTTAAATTTATATTTTAATTGGAAAATAATTGCTTTAAAATGTTGCATTGGTTTCTGCCATACAGCAGTGTGAATCAGCTATAAGGAGATACATAGACACACACACTTATATATAAGTGTGAGCCTCTTGAGCCTCCATTCCACGATCCCAATCTCCCCCCTCTAGGTCATCACAGAGTATCAGTCTGAGCTCCCTGTCTTATATAGTAATTTCCCACTAGCTATCTATTTTACAATGATAATTATATATTTCAATGCCTCTCTCTCAATTAGTCCCACCCTCTCCTTTTCCCTGTGTCCACAAGTCAGTTCTCTACATTTGTGCCTCTATTCCTGCCCTGCAAATAGGTTCATCAGTACCATTTTTCTAGATTCCATATATACATTAGAAGTTGTGGTGCATATATATAATGGAATATTACTCAGTCATTAAAAGGAACAAATTTGAGTCAGTTGACTGAGGCAGATGAACCTAGAGCCTGTGATACAGAATAAAGTAAGTCAGAAAGAGAAAAACAAATACATTTATTTATTCATGTTTTTAAATTTAGGACTCCTGTACCTGAATTGAGGATGGATTACTTGTTTACTATTCCTGCCCTATGGGAATGCAAGTTTCCTAGTCCCCTTTTTGCCAAATGTGGCATCTTTTAAGAATCTCAGTTTCATATGGTTTCTCAGTCCCTGCTCCTCACATTCAGCAGGTGCCTGGCCTCCTTTCCTATCCTTGAGCTAGTATTCCTACTTACTTACTAGTATTCCTACTTACTAAGAGTTTGTGACCGCGACCAACTGCCACACAGCTATCACCACCTTGTGGCAGCAGATCTAGTGCCATTTTTAAATTAGCTGCTATTATTATTTCCTTCTAGTTTCTGACACATGGAAATTTTTCTTTCTTTCTAGTGAGTCCAGAAATATACTGAAAATAATTTAAAACAATTACTTTTTCTTTAGCCAACATTTTTATGAAGTTGTAGCGAAGAGTTTCAGGGTACCCAGGCTGCTATATGTTCAGAACTGAAAGTCAACCAGTCAAACTGGTTTGAACTCCAGTTTGAACATGTCCATATGTGTATTAATAGATTGGATACACGTAATCCTATACTATATATTGCATCAGAAATGTCTCTTGGAAATTAATGCTTCCTAGCGCACTATGCATAAAATAGATTTTCAGTAAGTGCATCAATAAATGCATATAACAGAGTGTTTGCTGAAGGTAAATAAGAGCACTAAATTAAATGTTGGAGGGGGTGCTAAGTATATTTTACTGCATTTAGGCTCAAGTTATTAACTGAGTGTATACCAGGAAGGTTTATCATGAGAATTTCCTACCCAGAAAGTGAAGAGAATGATGATCTGGCACAGATGCCCCCAGGCAGCCAACTGGATTTTCATGCTGTACATAAGCCACTTCTTTCAGGTGGTAAAGAACTGCCGCTAAGTTTTATACCAAAGAGGAGCAATGACTACCCCCCTCCACCCATGTGTGAGGGAAGTGGCAGAAGGGGACTCAGGCTTTAAGGGGTCAGTGCAGAAAATGTTGGCTGCACAAACACAGTCATTCAGAATTCTACTGGAATGAAGAACCAAGCCTCTCTGGAACATCTGTCCTCTACAAAACTATAAAGATAACTTGGTTGTAATCTCTCAAGGTTATTTTGTAAAGAGACAAATCAAATTGATCAAATTCAGCCAATACAAATACAAATGCTTCCTGAGGAGGATTTTTTAAATTGTTTTTCATTAAACAGAGAGGAAGTGTATACCTTCTTTGGAGGCAGTAAAACATAAGTAAGATTTAAACAGATTTTAACACATCCACTTTTGAGTTAATATATTCTTTATTCCCTGTGCCTTGGAAAATATTTATTGGATGTTTTCCTTTAACTTATTGATCCATGAGTTAAGCATAATGCATATATTTTCATCACATAAGATAGAGATAGATACAACAAAATCATCAAAACAATTTTATAAAAAGTTGCCACATATACTACATTTAAGTCTTTCAAAAATGACTATTGAGATGATGCAGGTGGACTTACAAATTAAAAAAGGAAAAGACCAAGAACCCATGTAAAAATGGTCAAAAGACATAAGGAGATATATACACACAGGTATTAAACAGCAATAAACTGATAAAAAGGGTACTAAACATTTTTAGGATAATGGAAATCAAACTTAAGCCTCAATGGTTTTTTATTCACTAGAATTTAGTTTAAAAGTTAAAAAATCTCAATAGCACCAAATGCTGGAAAATAGCAGCTGGAACCATCATAGATTTTTGGTGAGAGTGTGAAATGGTGCAACCATTCTGCAGAAATATTTGCAAGTTCTTCCAAAGTTAAACATATATGACCTGGTAATTCATATGACCCTAAGTAATTTCCCAAAACAAATAAAACATGTCTGCAAAAATACCTAAAAAATATACTAGCAGGATTATTCGTAATAACCAGAACAAGGAGACAGTGCAAATTCCTATCAGCAAGTGAACAGATAAAGAAATTTTGGTATATTCATGCAAAAAATATTACCCAGAAGTAAAAGCAAATTAACTCAACAATATGGCTGAAACTTATTAAACTGAGCAACAGAAGCTAAATATAAGAGAATACTTTTAAGTTCCATTTATATGAAGTTCTAATACCATAAAAATTGACCTGAGGTGATAAAAGATAAAAAAATGCTGATTCTGAGAGAAAGGGATTGCATGGAAAGTGGTGTGAGTAACTGTCCTGGGATGATGGAGATGTTTTGTTCTTTGTGGGTAATGGTTATGTGGGTGGACACAGTTGTCAAAACTGAACAAACCGAACTCTAAAAAATGGGCATCTTCTTGTATTTAAAGTAGACTGCCATTAAAAAAAAAATCTAAATGGTCTGCCTTCAGAAATTCAGAGTTCCACACCACTGGAAGATTTTGAGCAAAGACAAAGAGATAGAAACATTAGGCAACTGGACTATATATGTGGCTTTTTAACTTCTGAGTGTATTGTATTAATTTAGAGGGTTTGTCAAATATAGAATCAGTGTATCTCCACCCCAGAGATTCATTTAATAGGAATAAAATGGGACTCAGGTGCCTTTATTTTCAACTGACACCTACCCCAGAAAATTCTGGAAAAGATGGTTCAGTTATTCATCTATCAATTCACGAGGCAATGAAAGGGCAGTTAGGAAAAACTACCATTCACAATTTTCAATACTTCTACTTCTCAGTTTAAAGAAGGAGATCATGCTGAGACATATGGATTGATGTGTTCTATAAATGGACACATTTCAGTATATTAATATCAAATACATGAAATAAGTATGTTTTATTCATTAATTTCAACCAAGGCAAATTAATTTTTCTTCTCTTTTGTTCATCATACCTATTTATTTGGTATTCTTAAGAAAGTTTCATAATCTTCTCTTAATAACGAAGGGTCTATGCCAGTTTTTTAGGAAACAACAAAAAAGTGAGTAAACCTGTAAAGAAAGACATGCTAAAACTACACGGTCTCAGTTTATTTACAAGAGTGGCTTATGCTACACATATACTCATTTGATATCTATCAGGTTGTATAGTTTTATTTCATGCTTATTAATTTTAGAAGCAGTCTCATGTAAGCACAGAGCCAAAAAAGAAAAAAGGATGAGGGATAAAAAATATTGTTAGCGGTATTATATTTTCTCTTTGTAACTGAGATCTGTTTTGTATACATAATCCCCAGTACAGAGGAAGGGGAGTTTGACTACCTGGAAGTAACTTGAGCTGTCTTGAAGAAATGGTAGTAGTTGCCAGTTGGACAAGGAGGAAAGTCATTCCGAGCAAAGGAAAAAGCATGCACAAAGGTGTAAGAAAAGGAAAATATTGCTATCGCACTTATAGATTTAGTAAGATGAACGATGTGTTTTGGGGAGTGAAGATAAGGGGGCCACTAAAGGAGTTTAAGCAAGCAAACAATACAGTAAAAAATTGATGTGTTATAAATTCCACTCGTGACATTGTGAAGAATAAACTGGAAGGCAGGTGACAGAGATAAGACATGCAGCAGAGAGCTTTACGGCTCAAGTGACAAATGATAAGGGTCTAAGCAAAGGCAGTTCTGTGAAAGGTGAATAGGAGGAATAAAACTGCAGAGGTTTTTTAGAGATTGAATATGAATCATAAAGGTTATGAAGGAATCCAAAATAAGGCCTGGAGATGGGATGGATAGAAAAGATTGGAAATGAAATGTAATAGCAGATTTGGTGTGCACAGATGGGAGGAGAAAGTAAAAATTAGTTTCAAACATACTTGTATTTGTTACCATAGCCATGCTGTTCCAGCAAGCTGTTAGAAAATGAGATAAGAGTTTAAGAAACGATGTCCCTACTACCAACATCATGTTGTTTCTGGAAAAGGCTTTCTGACAAAAACAAAGGGTGACAATCAAATCATTATTAGGGCTGACAGCTTGGTTCAAAACAAAGAGAGGAGCACCAGCTGATGAGAGGAAGCTAAGGTGTTTCAATAAATTTACAGTGAACATTCAATCCCAGGTAAATATCCACACTTAGACATATCCATACTTAGAAAGCTAAGAGGATTTCTACAAGGGTGATGACTCAACAAATGAAAATGCAGCTCACATTAAAAATTAATCCTGATAAACCATGACCAAGAGACTGATTCTCACCTGAACCGAGACAAGATGAAAGAAGAAAACTAAAGGACAAGGTACCTTTTCTCAAAGGGCAAACGGACGAAATAAAGTTTAAAATTATACAATGGGAAAGATTAAAAGAAACTCAGCAAGCCATGTCTCTGCTGTACTGTGCTGTGCTTCATTGCTCAGTCAAATCCAACTCTTTGCAACTCCATGGACTGTAGCCCACAAGGCTCCTCTGTGCATGGGATTCTCCAGACAAGAACACTGGAATGGGTTGCCATGCCCTCCTCCAGGGGGTAATCCTGACTGACCCAGGACTTGAACTGGGGTCTCCTGCATTGCAGGTGGATTCTTTACCAGCTGAGCTACCAGGGAAGCCCAAGTCATGTCTCTAAATGAAGTATAATCAGCAGTTATGCTTCTTCCACACATAAAATATATCCTGTGGCCAGAGAGAGACTTTTAAAGTCAAAATTATTGGGATAAGAATAAACTAGTATCTATTTTACATATGTGAGGATCTCTAGATTTGAAAATAATCTCTGCCTTACCCAAAATGTTGTTTTGTAAATAATCTCCATTGACTTTTTCTTTTATTCTAATCTCCCCACCTATTCTTTTTGTATCCCTAAATGAAAGAGAATGGTTTCAAGAATATTAAAGCTATGTGCTTTTACCATTTGATTCATTTTAGCATCATTTTTGAACCAAAGTTCTTCAAGGGGATGAGTCTAACAATGTATTTTCATGACAAAAGTGCTCAGATTAAAAATATGTTATGAAAAGGATTTTATTTGAATGAAATGTGAAAGTTGTATTTTCTTTTTAAAGGCTAGTAAAACCAAATGTTACACTGAAGTATTTGGTTTAGTTTTTAAATTTTCCAAATCTATTCACTTATTTTCAAAGAAATATTCAATGTCAGAGCAATAGTTAAACTGTATGCAAAATATACAGTCTAATATAAACATGAGAAAAATAATAGACAAAAGTTATTGAAACATTACAGATCCCTGGCTATGTGGTATCATTTTCAGAATTATCCATTAACTGCAGTTTAACTGGAATGTTTTCATGATCAATTAAGAGCTGAGATGCAATTAAGTAAGCATAACTTTTTCTGAAGTAGAGAATGGTAATGTTTAAACCTTAGCCATCAGTAATGACTTCTGTCTGTCTTCAGAATAAGGACATTTTGGTTAAAACAGAAATTTGTTTTCTTTACAACCACAGTAAGGAAAAGTCATCTCCTAGAGGAATCAAAGGAATCGTATCATTTGTAATTCAGGCAAGAGAAATAAAACACAAAACCAAACCAAACCCTTGAGGAATTATAAACCTTGGAGTTTAACAGTGTAAAAAATGCTGACAAGTTTAACTGGAGTGGTTCACATAAGGCTAATAGAACACACCATTACCCTACCTATTACAGCTGCGTGGTCACACATCTCACTAATCTTGAGTGAGGCAGTCCTTAAGATCTGCAGTCATTTCAGAACTGCAACTTAAAATAAGCTTTAGCATTTTAAAATAGGACAAAAGGAGGCATTAAATGCAAACTGTTTTGTGAAAACTATTTAAATTTGTGCTGTATGAAAAAAACACTAAAATATGTTCTCGTTCCTCAGTGCCTTTCTTCTCTGACAAACAGGTGCACTCCATGACTGATTTTAGTTTTGTGGTGGAGGAATAAATACTGCTCACATACAAAACAATGGAAGTTGAGTTTGTCTGCCAGTTGTACCTTTCTGACAGCAGAAGATGAATTCCAAGGACACAAAGTGAAGAAACATTTAGCAGAAATCAAAGATGAAGCAGAGAAAAACTTAGCCCTCATCATGGGTGATATACTGACTGGCTAGAGACATTTGAGCCTCAGTTTCCTCAAACCACCCTCACCAGCGTTTCCTAAGTGCCTCAGCAGTAAAGAACTCACGTGGCGGGAGCCATGGGGTTTGACTCCTTGGTGGGGAAGATCCCCTGCTGAAGGAAGTGCCAACCTAGTGCAGTATTCTTGCCTGGGAAATCCCTAGAAAGAGGGGCCTGGCGGGCCACAACCCACGGGGTCACAAAGAATCAGAAACAACTTGAGCATAGCTCACACTAAACACTGCATACCTTCACCCAAGTGGGGGCAGATCGCTAACAGGTGTGGACTATAATGACCACAGGCACCTCCTAGTTCTCCATGGTTTTCACTGGGGGGTTATTGCTTTGGGGATAAGACAGCCTGAAGTTTCCAGCTCTCTGAATTTAAATAGTTCAGAGTTCTGTTTTCATCAGAGTCATGCTCACTAGCTACTCTAAATAATAAGCACAAAGTCTTAGTGGCTTAGTATTAGTATACAATACATACATGTTTATTTTTTCACTCACATTATGGCCCAATGTGGGTTAGCGGCTCTCCTGAGGATCCCCAGTTAAACAAGTGTAGCTCGTCCTAGGGATCTTTGATCCCAACCGCAGGAATGGGAGAATGTAATGAGAGCTAGACCATGAGGAGAGTGAGCAGTGTGGACAATAGGCCAAGGGCTTCATAAGGCTGGATGTGGCACATATAGTTGTTCTGTATGCTAGCTATTGTCCAGACCACAGTCACATGGCCCTTATCTAGAAGGAAGGTTGGAAAATGAAGTCTTTCTGTGTTTCCAGAAGAAAAATGAAAATGGCTTAGTCTTAATGTATACTTCAACATATACAATATTAATTCTGTGTGTGTGTGTGTGTGTGTGCATGCACGCATGTGATCTTGCAATACTATGGACTACAGCACAGTATGCTCCTCTGTCCGTGGAATTTTCCAGGCAAGAATACTGGAGTGGGTTGCTATATCCCACTCCAGGTGATCTTTTCAACCCAGGAATTGAACCCACATCTCTTGCTTCTCCTGAATTGGCAGGCAGATTCTTTACCATGAGTGCCAGCTGGGAAAGTGAAAATTGCTCAGTCATGTCCGATTCTGCAACCCCATAGACTGTAGCCTGCCAGGCTCCTCTGTCCATGGGGATTCTCCAGGCAAGAATACTGGAGAGGGTTGCTGTGCCTCCCTCCAGGGGATCTTCCTAAGCCAGGGATTGAACCCAGGTCTCCCGCATTGCAGGCGGATTCTTTACCATCTGAGCCACCAAGGAGGCCCAAGAATACTGGAGTGGTTAGCCTATCCCTTCTCCAGCAGATCTTCCAGACCCAGGAATCAAACCAGGGTCTCCTGCATTATAGGTGAATTCTTTACCATTTGAGATACCAGGGAAGCCACCTGGGAATCCCAATATTAATTCTACCCCTTTCTGAAAAAGTAACCCTAAATCTAAATTCCTTTAAAAGCTGACATGCTTTTAATGCTGTAGGAGATGTTTGAGCAATTTATGAAATTAGATGTTGATATTATTCAGTATATATTGATAATAAGTTCTCATTGCACAGTCACCACTATTCCAGACAAAGCTGGCCCAGAGTGAAGCAAAAATAAGTGGTACAAAACCTGAGAAATTATGATAGGGGTAGAAGAGGTGGTAAAAGTGAACCAGCAAAGAAGTTACACCAATATAGTTGGTATGAACTCCAAAAGTTTCTGTTAATATTTTCTTTCTTTAAAAAGGCCTTTATCTTTAGATTATTATTAGATTGATTAAAACAGTTTCTTGCAGAAAGTGAAAGTGAAAGTCGCTCAGTTGTGTCCAACTTTTTGTGACCCCATGGACTGTAGCCTACCAGGCTCCTCTGTCCATGGAATTTTCCAGGCAAGAGTACTGGAGTGGGTTGCCATTTCCTTCTTGCAGAAAGAAACTGGTTGATCGATCATTTATCATTCTGAATATCCAATGAATATGAGCATACTCCCTCATTATTTCTTTTGCTCTTCTTTTCACTTTCATTTTCTGCTATTATTTTTACTTTTGTCCCTAAGTATTCTTTAACACCCATCTTGTATGATGCAATATGCACTTCCATTACACTCCCATTAAATTAACTCACATATTCTGAGCTCATTTTACTGGATATTCCATTCTAATTCCTGAGGTACTCTGCAGAAAGGTATTGGGTGAAGTTGGCTATTCAAAATTGCTTTAATATCACGCCACTCATTCAGCGTGAAAAATTCACCAGTGATTCAAGAGGATTTTTCTTTACCTCTCAAACTTAGTAAAACAGAATGTTGACAATCATTTGCTAACCCATGCAAATACCAGGGAACATACTGTTTGATATTCCGGAGATTTTCTTCTCAAAAGACTCATACCATTGGATTAAGAGATTAAATCTCTTTCACATGAACTTGGATATTCCCTTTGGCAGATGACAAAAAAAAAGACATGGGAAGCAACACAGAGACATCACCAGGCATCTGAATAAGAATCTTTACATGGTAGAAAAATGAAAGAGAAATAGAAACTTCAACAAACTAACCAAAGTTTATCAAACTTATCACCTGCTATTTAGACCTGAGGTAAAATTCTTAATGCTCAGGAAAGCCATACAACATTAAAATTAAAAAAGAATTCTGGTCCAGGATGTAAATATCTTAGAATTGTCATTCCAGTAATCATAACAAGGGAAAATCTTGAACAAACAAAATCAAATTTTCTTAGATCTAGCAGAGAATTGGGATCACAGGGCAAACCACTAACCCCCAAGTTAGAGACAAGTAGGTATAGAGAATAACTGCTTATTGCAGCAGAAGCCCAGGAGTAAAACCCACCAAGAGAGCGAGTACCAGGGAAGGGAAATTTAAACTGCAAGTAACTAAGCACTATAGTCACAGTATGGACAAGTTTGAAAATTAAAATCTCTGGGGGCTGGGGGAAGAGAAGTCTTATGGGAAGCTTCACTCTTTAGCAATTTTACCTCTAAGAGTCCCACCAAATTCTCACAGTGAAGAGCAGGAAAATATTTCCCTCATGATTTCGGCAGAGGGAGGGAACAAGTCACCACATGAAATGCTCACAAAGAATTCTGTTCTTCTTACCAAGACCTGCTCTCAAAGGAAACTAGTTTATCAGAGCCTAAGTGACTGGAGTTTAATCAGAGTCTAGCCAATCTAACCCTTATGGCAGAAAGTGAAGAGGAACTAAAAAGCCTCATGATGAAAGTGAAAGAGGAGAGTGAAAAAGTTGGCTTAAAGCTTAACATTCAGAAAACTAAGATCATGGCATCTGGTCCCATCACCTCATGGGAAATAGATGGGGAGACAGTGGAAACAGTGTCAGACTTTATTTTTGGGGGCTCCAAAATCACTGCAGATAGTGACTGCAGCCATGAAATTAAAAGACACTTACTCCTTGGAAGGAAAGTTATGACTAAACCTAGATAGCATATTAAAAAGCAGAGACATTACTTTGCTAATAAAGGTCCATCTGGTCAAGGCTATGGTTTTTCCAGTGGTCATGTACGGATGTGAGAGTTGGACTGAAGAAAGCTGAGCGCCGAAAAATTGATGCCTTGGACTGCAAGGATATCCAACCAGTCCATCCTGAAGGAGATCAGTCCTGGGTGTTCATTGGAAGGACTGATGCTGAAGCTGAAACTCCAATACTTTGGCCACCTCATGTGAAGAGTTGACTCATTGGAAAAGACCCTGATGCTGGGAGGGATTGGGGGCAGGAGGAGAAGGGGATGACAGAGGATGAGATGGCTGGATGGCATCACTGACTTGATGGGCATGAGTTTGAGTAAACTCCAGGAGTTTGTGATGGACAGGGAGGCCTGTTGTGCTGAGATTCATGGGGTCGCAAAGAGTTGGACATGACTGAGCGACTGAACTGAACTGAAATGAACTGAACCCATCTAGGGGAAAAGAAACTTCAACCCTCTCTAGTTTATATACAAAGGAAAAAAGTATGTAATTCCAGCCACACCTAGCTTTCTTGCCTCATCTACAGAGGTGGGGATGGGGGTGATGGTGTTTGGATGTGTTATGGAAATCACAGCTCAGGGTCACTGACTCAGTAAAAGACTAATACCCAATCGTAGGATTCCAGCTTGGATTGCTGCACCAAAATGTCCAGATTGTATAGCTCTTAAGCAATAAAAATGTATTTCTCACACTTCTGGAAGCTAGGAAGTTTAAGGATTGCAAGGGTGATGCACCGTCTGATTCAAAGATGACTATTTTCTGTGTCTTCACATGGCTGAAGTGGTGCAAGCTTTCTGTAAGAGCACTGATATCTTCTATAAGAGCACTCTTCTACAAGACCACTAATATATTTCGTGAGGACTTCATCTCATGACATAATCACCTCTGAAAGTTCCCTGCCTTGTAATAGCATGACCCTGGGGGTTAAGATTTCAATATATGAATTTGGTGGACACAAACATTTAGTCCATGATAGGACTATAGAATGCTTCCTCTTTCCTCTCTCCAACATTACCACCACATCAGTAAGGCTCCTGTATAATAACAGGGAAATACAACTGAAAGAACAGAGCATCTCAGACCTTATTTGAGAAGTCTCAGGCAAGAGGGAAAACAAGGACACCAGAGTAAATTTTAGCCTCTGACTCTTATAATAAACAGTAAATATAGCCTAACATGTAACCAGACGAACATAAATCTCACAAAAATGACCTACTTATTTTAGTTATTTTACTTGGTATATCATTGTCAGCTTTCAGCAAAATATCACAAGGCAGGCTAAAAGTCAAAAACAATCTGTGAAGAGACAGAACCAGACTCAGATATAGCAACATGCTGGATTATCAGACCAGGAACTTAAAACAACTAAAATTAATATGAGCTCTAATGGAACAGGTGGACAAAATACAAGAACTGATGACTAATAGAAGCAGAAAGACAGAAATTCTAGGAGAATTACAAAGAAATGCCAGATATCAGAAACATTGTGATGGAAAATAATTCATTTGATGGACTCGTCAACAGAATGAACAAAACTGAGTATCAGTGAGTTTGAAAAACAATAAGAGAAACTGCCAAAACTAAGAAATAAGGAGGAAGAAAATGAAAAAAGAAATAACAGCACAGCCAGTAACAATATAGGATAATTATAGAAGTTGAAATATAGATATAACAAAAATACCATAAGGAGAAAAGAAAGAAACAGAAGAGATATTTGAAATAGTGACTGAGAATATTCCAAAATTAAAGACATCAAAGCACAGATCCAATAACCTCAGAGACTAGCAAGCCAGATAAAGACCGAAATATATATCCAGCCACATCATATTCAAACTGTAGAAAATCAAAGAGAAAATCTTCAAACAAGCCAGGTGTAGGAAACACATTACTTATAGATGAGCAAAGATAGAATTATATCAGGCTTCTGGTCAGAAGTTATACAATAAGAAAAGAAAGGAGTGAAGCTTTAAAATGTTGAAGGAAAACAACAACAAAAAATTCAAATCACCAACCTAGAATTCAGTATCCAATGAAGCTATCTTTTAAAATAAAAACATTTCCTCAGAAAAACAAAAAATCGTGGGAACTTTTCAACCAGTAGAATTTTCTTGCAAGAAGTGTTAAAGTTAATTCTTCAGAGAAAAGGAAAATGATATAGGTTGGAAACTCATATCTACATACAGAAAGGAAATATCTACATAGAGAAAGGAAAAATGAAGGTAAAATAAATCATATATATTTCATTATTCTTCCTTACTTTTCATTATTCTTTTTACTGTCATATAATTGATTTACAATGAAATATTGCTTCAGGTATACAATGAAGTGATTCAATAGATTATACTCCATTTAAAGATATTGTAAAATATTTGGCTATAATCTCTGAATTGTAAATTACATATTTGTATCTTCTTATTTTAAACCTAGGAGTCTGCACCTCTTAATCCCTTTCCCCTGTCTTTCCCGTTCACCTAACACTTTCCCCACTGGTAATCACTAGTTTGTTTTCTGCATTTATGAGTCTGTTTCTGTTTTGCTATATTCGTTTTACTTTATTTTTATTTTTTGAAATAGCTACCTATCGTGGTCTTGAAGGTATGACCTGTGAAAGTGTCCCTATATAATCTGCATATGCTCAGTGGCTTTGTTGAGGAGGCAGATCTGAAGGGAGCACAGTCTGTGTCTTCTCCAAGGGTGCACTGGCAGCCATTGGCTTGGTGGGATGTGGGCTTGGAGTTGGAGGGGCTGAAACCAGAGCCAGGTGCACGCCAGGGCTTCTCCTAAGCTCAATGGCTATCACGGCCCTACTGGGGGTGGGATCTGAGTCTAAGGGGTAGCCCTAATGGAGTTGGGTTTCTCTAGCTTATGATGGTTATCTCCTCATTAGTCTGGGTTGTGAATGGGGCCTAAGGGCTTGAGGCTGCTGTTGTGTTGCTCTCACTTATTCCCCGGTGTGCATGCCTTGATTAGAGGCTGGCTCAGGGGCAAAGGTGTTGGTGTAGCTTTACTGAGCTGGCTCTCTTCCAGGCCAGTCCAGGGATGCCTGCTCAGGCAATGCCAGTTTCTGCCCTGGAGCTAGCTTCACCCGCTTCCTAGTCTGTGCAGGGAGTCAGGCTCTGGAGAGGCGGTCTCTACCCTGGAGCTAGTGTTAGCTCCTTCCAGAGTGTGTATTCCAATGTGTGTGCTTTCAATGGTTGCCTCTATCCTGGTCAGAGGAAGGACCAGGTTCTGTCCCAAGTGTCTGCACAGCAGCCTCTGCCTTATTGGGGAGCAGCACTGAAGCAAGAGAGGCTAGAGTAGCAGCCTCTGCAGGGTGTGCTGGGGTGATCCTGGCAAGTGTGCTACAACTCCAGGCAGTTGTCAATCTGCTGCCTCTGTGCTGTGACTGAGGGGAAGCAAGCCTGTGCATGTGATTTTTATGAGCAGAGTCTCAGTTTCTTGCAGCCTTCCAGTAAGCCCCACTGACTTGCAACCCAGCTAATGGGAGCTCTGCTTCCTAGAGTCAAGGCTGGGTTGACTAACACAAGACTTAAATTTTAGCTCCTCAGGGAAGATTTCCAAGCCTGTGATAATCCCCTCTCCTTCCTAGTCCTTGCTAGGCCTGTAGATCGAAAACAGGTCACTTCTCTCTTTACATAGCACTCCATGTGGATCTTTCTTTACAGCCTTGGTTGCAGAGCAGCCATTCCACTAGTCCCCAGGTTGATTTCAGTGAGTCGGTCTGTGTTCAGTTCAGTTCAGTCGCTCAGTCATGCCTGACTCTTTGCAACCCCATGAACCGCTGCACGCCAGGCCTCCCTGTCCATCACCAACTCCCGGAGTTCACCCAAACCCATGTCCATTGAGTTGGTGATGCCATCCAACCATCTCATCCTCTGACATCCCCTTCTCCTCCTGCCCTCAATCTTTCCCAGCATCAGGGTCTTTTCAAATGAGTCAGCTCTTTGCATCAGGTCGCCAAAGTATTGGAGTTTCAGCTTCAACATCAGTCCTTCCAATGAACATTCAGGACTGATTTCCTTTGGGATTGACTGGTTGGATCTCCTTGCAGCCCAAGGGACTCTCGACAGTCTTCTCCAACACCACAGTTCAAAAGCATCAATTTTTCAGCACTCAGCTTTCTTTATACTGCAACTCTCACATCCATACGTGACCACTGGAAAAACCATAGCCTTGACTAGATGGATGTTTGTTGGCAAAGTAATGTCTCTGCTTTTTAATATGCTGTCTAGTTTGGTCATAACTTTCCTTCCAAGGAGTAAGTGTCTTTTAATTTCATGGCTGCAATCACCATCTGCAGTGATTTTGGAGCCCAGAAAAATAAAATCAGCCACTGTTTCCACTGTTTCCCATCTATTTTTGTTTTTATTATTAATTGATCTAGCAGGTAATGGTTTGTTCAAATTAACATTGGCAATCATGTATTCCATAAATACTACTCATGGAGAAGTGAAATAAATGACAGCAATGTTTTAAGGTATGGGAGACAGAAATTGGGAATAATTTGTTATATTCACTACCTGTGAAGTAGTATACTGTTATCTGAGAGTATACTTATATTAGCTATAAAGATAAGTTGCAAACTCCAGAGCAATATGTAAAATAATTATTTTAACTGTAGTTGATATGGTAAGAGAGGAAAGAAAATGAAATTCTACTAACATGCTTAATTAAAATCAGAGAAGTCAGATGAAGAATGGAAAAGAAACAAAATAAGAACAAGGGCAAAAAATAAAAATAGTAATAAATATGGAAGATATTAAGCAAATTATATCAGTAATCATTTTTAATAGCCATGGCCTAAGTACCTCAATGAAATGACATAATTTACAAGTGGATAAAAAGGATCCAAATATATTTTCTACCAAAAAAAAAAAATCCACCTAAAGTATAAAGACAAAGATAGATAAAATCTAAAGGGGTGGAGACATGCTAGGACTGATCAAAAAGCAGGGATAGCTTTCATTAATTTCATACAAAGCAGACTTCAAAGTAGCAAAAATTGTCAGGAATAAAGTGGACCACTAATTAATGTTTAAAAGGGCAATTACCAAGTAGACATAATAACCATTAATGTGTGTGTACTGAAAAATAAAATAAGAAAATATGTTAGGCAAAAGCTAATAGAACTAGAGGCAGAAATAGTTGAATCAACTATTATGGTTGGAGACTTCTATACTCCTCTAACAGTAATTGATAATGATAGCTTGATATCATCCTAAAAATTGCAATATATTTAATTTTCTGTCATATCTAAAAATCTTTGCCAACATAGGTCAAATTTTCCTTTGTGCTTTTTTCTGTAAACTTTATAACCTTACATTTTGTATTTAGATCAATAATTCATTTAAATTTAGGTCTATGATGTATTATTTGTATTCTGGCATGTGATGTGCTTTTTTAATAATGAAGTATGAGGTATGTTTCATTTTTTGCACATTTTGACCTTGTATATTGTGACTTTGTTTGGATAGCCTTCTCAAGATTTTACATAAACAATCATGTTTTCTTCAAATACATATTTATCCCTTTAATCCCTGCACTTTATACCTTTTTTTCCTCGCCTTTTTGCAATGGCTAAGGCAACAGACACAAGGACAAATGGAGTGTCTAGGGCTGACATCTTTGCTTTATTCTTGATATTAAGTGAAAAACATTCAGCTTTTCCATAACCGGTTAGATGTTAACAGCAAGTTTTTATAGGTATACTTTATTTATTAAAAGAAATTCCTTTCCATTTCTAGTTTGCACAGTTTTTTTTTTCAGCAATAAATGTTAAATTTTGACACATGATTTTTCTGCATCCAGTATGATGATCATTTTTAAAAAATTCTGTTGATTAATATAGCAGATTACATTGACTGATTTTCAAATGTTGAATGAACCTTATGCTCCTGGGACAAATCTTATTTCATAGGGTAATAGGTACAGGACTTTTGTATGAGTATTTATGCTAATTTGGCTAGGAGTTAGGCCCTGTTTAATATTTCTTGTAGCTGTAGTCACCAAAGGCTGCAAGTTCCTGGAGTGAGCTTGCTTTGTCCACCTCTCTTGTCCTTGGGACTGGACTTTGTATTATTCTCAAAGACAGTGTGACCACAAGCTCTTTCATCTGTAATCCAACTATTGCTATTAATGGTGCTGCTTAGACTGGTGGTAGATACAGAAGAGGTGTTCCCTAATCATTTAAAGAAGTCTTACTCTTACAATGGACTTTTCCTGAGGGTGTGATGTTTTTAAACACGTCTGTTCCTCCTTCAGGATTAAAGCTTTTCTCCTCCCCATTCC
Organism: Cervus elaphus; assembly: GCF_910594005.1. Taxonomy (NCBI): domain Eukaryota; kingdom Metazoa; phylum Chordata; class Mammalia; order Artiodactyla; family Cervidae; genus Cervus; species Cervus elaphus. The sequence goes on along the minus strand of NC_057839.1, from coordinate 19,112,308 downwards.
CTAATTTCTTCTCTGGCTACAGCATTCTCACGCTATTTCTTTCTTTCTTTTCTTTTTTTTTTTTTCTTTTAAACTTTCTTCCCTGTTGACTACAGCTTTGATTCATTTACATTTTTTTCTTTTAATTTAGGTAATACTGGAAAGTAAGAGTGGCCTGGTTAAGGATGGTGATTCCCTTTTACCCACATGGGCTAATGTTTCAGAATTATCCTCTGGTGAAATTCTTCCCCTGATTCTAGGTCTTTGTAATGGTTTCAGAGGGTCTGAGGACTGTTGGAGTCCATAAAGAAATTTTTATGAGACCTTCTCTTTGAGAAGATGGCAAGGTTCCTGGAGGAAAATCCTAAAAAAATGTGGACTGCCTTTTGAATGCAGCCTTTTAGGAGTTTCTTGCTCCCATTCTAGTCCTCTCTCAGTTCCCTGCCATTATTTAAAATACTATTCAAGTTTCCTAACAGGTTCAGTTACTATTTAAGACATTTAGATATTTACGCTTATTATAATCATATATATATATGTGTATGTATGTATGTATACACACATACATAAATATCAAGGTAAAAATATAAGAACATGTCACATAATTAAAAAACAATAAATAGCTACTACTGAAGTATCTGAAACAATGAAGCTAAAAACATGTCAGATAAAAAAAATAACAAATTTAATCATAATCAGCTTTTCTGAAGCTAAGGGAATTTTAACTTAAGGCACTAAATTGTAAAGTATGATAGCAAAGAATATTTTAACTGACTTGTGATCAGATACTAATAGAAAGTAAAAAAAAAAAAAAAAAGGGGAAAAGATCAGATAGTGAAACATTTTATTTTTTCTCCCAAGAAATATAAAAATGAAGCAAACAAAAAATAACTTGGATTTTTAAAAACTAAATATCTTAGGGCTACCGGGGTGAATTCTTCATTAAGATTTTCAAACCAATGTGGAGCAAGAAAAAAATTTCATCCAGTAAGATTGTATTTAACCACATAAGAGAGTTTCCACGATAGGCTGGCAATCAAGAAATATTTTGATCTAAGAGAAGGATATGTAAGAGTTTTTATTATTTTGACTTTTAAAATGTCTTCTCTCAACCATACTTCCAAGTTTTAGAGGAGAAAAAAATTGATATTTGAGACATAGAATATTTTATAAAAGGATCCTCTAGAATGAATTTCAAATATTTATCTGAAATTACTATTGTCATAGTTAACCTGTAGTACAAAGCAGTGCAATAGCTTTTCATTTATTAACAAGAGACTTCTCTATTTTATTGACATTATTGCTCTAATAAATGCAGTCAAGCTTTGTGATTAAATGAGGCCAGTAAAGAAAATCCCTCATTATCAGAGAAATGCAAATCAAAACCACAATGAGGTACCATTACACACCAGTCAGGATGGCTGCTATCCAAAAGTCTACAAGCAACAAATGCTGGAGAGGGTGTGGAGAAAAGGGAGCCCTCTTACACTCTTGGTGGGAATGCAAACTAGTACAGCTGCTATAGAGAACAGTGTGGAGATTTCTTAGAAGACTGGAAATAGAACTGCCATATGACCCAGCAATCCCACTTCTGGGCATACACACTGAGGAAACCAGATCTGAAAGAGACACGTGCACCCCAATGTTCATCGCAGCACTGTTTATAATAGCCAGGACATGGAAGCAACCTAGATGCCCATCAGCAGACGAATTGATAAGGAAGCTGTGGTACATATACACCATGGAATATTACTCAGCCGTTAAAAAGAATTCGTTTGAATCAGTTCTAATGAGATGGATGAAACTGGAGCCCATTATACAGAGTGAAGTAAGCCAGAAAGATAAAGGCCATTACAGTATACTAAGGCATATATGTGGAATTTAGAAAGATGGTAACGATAACCTTATATGCAAAACAGAAAAAGAGACACAGATGTACAGAACAGACTTTTGGACTCTGGGAGAAGGTGAGGGTGGGATGTTTCGAGAGAACAGCATGTATATTATCTATAGTGAAACAGATCACCAGCCCAGGCTGGATGCATGAGACAAGTGCTCAGGCCTGGTGCACTGGGAAGACCCATAGGGACTGGGTGGAGAGGGAGGTGGGAGGGGGGATCGGGATGGGGAATACATGTAACTCCATGGCTGATTCATGTCAATGTATGACAAAACCCACTACAATATTGTAAAGTAATTAGCCTCCAACTAATAAAAATAAATGAAAAAAAAAAGAAAAGCAAAATAAACATGAAGAAAAGCAGTGGCAATGTAAACTGGATATAGCTGAAACTAAAAAGCAGTTTTAAAGAGACTATAGGAAAATAGCCTGTGTAATTTAAACAGGGTGCTTTTCAAAAAAAATTTCACCAAATAGAATAAGCATATGGAATTATGGAGGCATTTTATTTTTGAATCCTCTGAAATTCTTTTGAAAAAAATACAAAATGATAATAATAAAAAATACTATATTTCCTTTTTTTGCACTTTTTTCCCATTTATTTTTATTTTTTATTTATTTTTTCATTTATTTTTATTAGTTGGAGGCTAATTACTTTACAATATTGTAGTGGGTTTTGTCATACATTGACATGAATCAGCCATGGATTTACATGTATTCCCCATCCCAATCCCCCCTCCCACCTCCCTCTCCACCCGATTCCTCTGGGTCTTCCCAGTGCACCAGACTGGAGCACTTGTCTCATGCATCCAGCCTGGGCTGGTGATCTGTTTCACCCTAGATAATATACATGTTTTGATTCTGCTCTCTCGAAACATCCATCCTCGCCTTCTCCCACAGAGTCCAAAAGTCTGTTCTGTACATCTGTGTCTCTTTTTCTGTTTTGCATATAGGGTTATCGTTACCATCTTTCTAAATTCCATATATATGTGTTAGTATACTGTAATGGTCTTTATCTTTCTGGCTTACTTCACTCTGTATAATGGGCTCCAGTTTCATCCATCTCATTAGAACTGATTCAAACGAATTCTTTTTAACGGCTGAGTAATATTCCATGGTGTATATGTACCACAGCTTCCTTATCAATTCGTCTGCTGATGGGCATCTAGGTTGCTTCCATGTCCTGGCTATTATAAACAGTGCTGCGATGAACATTGGGGTGCACGTGTCTCTTTCAGATCTGGTTTCCTCAGTGTGTATGCCCAGAAGTGGGATTGCTGGGTCATATGGCAGTTCTATTTCCAGTCTTCTAAGAAATCTTCACACTGTTCTCTATAGCAGCTGTACTAGTTTGCATTCCCACCAAGAGTGTAAGAGGGCTCCCTTTTCTCCACACCCTCTCCAGCATTTGTTGCTTGTAGACTTTTGGATAGCAGCCATCCTGACTGGTGTGTAATGGTACCTCATTGTGGTTTTGATTTGCATTTCTCTAATAATGAGTGATGTTGAGCATCTTTTCATGTGTTTGTTAGCCATCTGTATGTCTTCTTTGGAGAAATGTCTGTTTAGTTCTTTGGCCCATTTTTTGATTGGGTCATTTATTTTTCTGGAATTGAGCTGCAGGAGTTGCTTCTATATTTTTGAGATTAATCCTTTGTCTGTTGCTTTGTTTGCTATTATTTTCTCCCAATCTGAGGGCTGTCTTTTCACCTTGCTTATAGTTTCCTTTGTTGTGCAAAAGCTTTTAAGTTTAATGAGGTCCCATTTGTTTATTTTTGCTTTTATTTCCAATATTCTGGGAGGTGGGTCATCAATATTGTCAAAATGGCTATACTACCCAAAGCAGTCTATAGATTCAATGCAATCCCTATCAAGCTACCAACGGTATTTTTCACAGAACTGGAACAAATAATTTCACAATTTGTATGGAAATACAAAAAACTTTGAATAGCCAAAGCAATTTTGAGAAAGAAGAATGGAACTGGAGGAATCAACCTGCCTGACTTCAGACTCTACTACAAAGCCACAGTCATCAAGACAGTATGGTACTGGAACAAAGACAGAAATATAGATCAATGGAACAGAATAGAAAGCCCTGAGATAAATCCACGAACCTATGGACACCTTATCTTCGACAAAGGAGGCAAGAATATACAATGGAAAAAAGACAACCTCTTTAACAAGTGGTGCTGGGAAAACTGGTCAACCACTTGTAAAAGAATGAAACTAGAACACTTTCTAACGCCATACACAAAAATAAATTCCCATTTATTTTTATTAGTTGGAGGCTAATTACTTTACAATATTGTAGTGGTTTTTGCCATACATTGACATGAATCAGCCATGGATTTACATGTATTCACCATCCCAATCCCCCCTCCCACCTCCCTCTCCACCCAATCCCTCTGGGTCTTCCCAGTGCACCAGTCAGGTCTATATTTTCAATAAAACTAGGAGACAGAGAAGAACTTCAAACTCTGAATGATGTTTAAGGACTACAGAAGCCAGACAAACAATAAGTTCACAGATTTTCTTGATCTCTTATCACAGTGCTAAAGACTTAGAATATTCAACTAATTCAACATCTAAAAAGAGACCAGAGTTTACAGGCAGTGATAAGACATGATTACTGGCTTACTGGGTGAATAAGAAGGCAGACACCAATAAGAAGTGTTCAGCAAGTGATAGGTAAGTTAGTGGAAATTGAGTGTACTCTGTGTGAGATAGTGGGTCCCTTGGGAAAGCAAAATTAGGTGAGGTTTATACCCTCTTACAGGTTTTATCTCCACCAAACTCATCTAATGTCCACAGAAAATTTGGCAGAGTACTAAGAAAGTCTCTCTTATAGTATAGAACTGAATTTGGAAAACAGAATTTATACAAAGTATTTTCTCAGGTCATAATGGAATGAAAATAGAAATCAATAACAGAAAGGTATGTGGAAAATTCCCAAACATTTGTAAATTAAGCACCACAATTTTAAATAACCCATTGGTTTGAAAAGAAATGAAAATATATTTTGAACTGTATAAAAACCATTATTAAGCATATCAAAATGCATGGGATACAGAAAATACAGAGGTAAGTACAATTTACAGCATTACGTGCTGATGTTAGAAAACATAAATCCTTCTTAAATCAGTAATCTAAATTTCCACCTAATAAATTAGACAAAGAAAAGGAAAGTAAGTAGAAGTTAACAAAAGTAGCCCCTTCATGGATCACAGCCTTGTCGTGGAGAAAGGGACTTGGTAAATGAAGCTATGAACCATGCCATGCAGGGCCACCCAAGATCCTTAATCAAGGTTATGCTCAAAAACCTTCAAGCTAGGCTTCAGCAATATACAAACTGAGAACTTCCAGATGTACAAAGTGGGTTTCAAAGAGGCAGAGGAACTAGAGATCAAATTGTCAACATTTATTGAATCATGGAGAAGGTAAGGGAGTTCCAGAAAAACATCTACTTCTGCTTCATTGATTATGCTAAAGCTTTTTACTGTGTGGATCACAACACACTGTGGAAAATTCTTCAAGAGATGGGAATACCAGACCACCTTACCCATCTCCTGAGAAACCTGCATGAAGGTCAAGAAGCAACAGTTAGAATAAGACAGGGAACAACTGACTGGTTCAAAATTGGGAGAGGGGTATGACAAGGCGGTATATCGTCACCTTGCTTATTTAACTTATATGCAGGGTACATCATGTGAAATGCTGGGCTGTATGAAGCATGAACTGCAATCAAGGTTGCTGGGAGAAGCATCAACAACCTCAGAAATGCAAATGATAATACCACTGTAATGGCAGAAAGTGAAGAGGAACTAAAGAGCCTCTTGATGAAGGTAAAAGAGAAGAGTGAAAAAGCTGGCTTAAAACAACATTCAAAAAAAAAGGAAAAAAAAAAACTAAGATCAAAGAATCCAATCCCATCACTTCATGACAAATAGAAGGGGAAACAGTGGAAACGGTGGCTGATTTTATTTTCTTGGGCTCCAAAATCACTGCAGATGGTGACTGCAGCCATGAAATTAAAGGACACTTGCCCCTTGGAAGGAAAGCTATGATAAACCTAGACATCATATTAAAAAAACAGAGACATCACTTTGCCAACCAAGGTCCTTACAGTTAAAACAATGGTTTTTCCACTAGTCATGTACAGATGTGACAGTTGGGCCATAAGGAAAGCTGAGAGCCAAAAAACTGATGCTTTCAAATTGCAGTGCTGGAGAAGACTCTTGAGAGTTCTTCGGACTAGAAAGATATCAAACCTGTTAATCCTAAAATAAGTCATCCCTGAATATTTATTTGAAAGACTGTTGCTGAAGTTGAAGCCCCAATACTTTGGCAACTTGATGTGAAGAGCTGACTCTTTGGAAAAGACCCTGATGCTGGGAAAGACTGAAGGCAAAAGGAAAAGGGGGGCGGCAGAGGATAAAATGGTTAGATAGCACGACCAATTCAATGGACATGAATTTAAGCAAACTCCGGGAGATAGTGCAGGACAGAGGAGCCTGGCGAGGTATAGTCCATATGGTCACAAAGAGTGAGACATGACTAAACAATAGCAGAAATCAATGAAATTAAAACAATAAATAAAAATATCAATAAAGTTGATGAAACTATAAACTGTTTTTTGAAAAGATTGATTCAATTAATAAACCTCTATCTAGCTGCAAAAGGAATAAAAGATAAAAAAATTAAAGTAACCTGATATTGGCTACATATCAGGTTAAACTGTAGAAGTTCTATGGCTGAACTGTCTGTTTCTATGATTGATTCTACATCTGAATTTTTATTTCCTGTATTTAAATATTGACATTTTATTCTTCAGACTAAATAGTACATAAATTCTTCATTTGACTAAATTAATTAGTTTTACATATTGGTCTTTGCGATGCTTTTGCAGGCTTCCCAGGTGGCACTAGTGGTAAAAAATCCTCCAGCCAATGCAAGAGATGCCAGAGACCCAAGTTCAATCACTGGGTTGGGAAGATCCCCTGGGATAGGAAATGGCACTCCACTCTGGTATTCTTACCTGGAAGAATATTCCATGGGGAGAGGAACCTGATGGGCTACAGTCCATGGGGCTGAAAAGAGTCAGACACAAAATAGAAGGTAAAAAAAGTGAAACAGTGACAGATTTTATTTTCTTAGGCTCCAATATCATTGTGTACAGTGACCGCAGCTATGAGATTAAAAGACACTTGCTCCCTGGAAGAAAGCTATGCCAAACCTAGAGATCATATTAAAAAGCAGAGATATCACTTTGTGGACAAAAGTCCATCTAGTCAAAGCTATGGTTTTTCCAGTAGCCATGTAAGGATGTGACAGCTGGACCATAAAGAAGGCTGAGTGTCAAAGAACTGATTCTTTCAAATTGTGGAGAAGACTCTTTAGAGTCCCTTGAATAGCAAGGAGATCCAACCAGTCAATCCTAAAAGAAATCAGCACTGAATATTCACTGGAAGGACTGATGCTGAAGCTGAAACTCCAGTACTTTGGCCACCTGATGCTAAGAACTGACTCACTGGAGATCAAACCCATCAATCCTAGGGAAATCAACTGAATATTCACTGAAAGCACTGATGCTGAAGCTGAAGCTCTGATACTTTGGCCACTTGATGTGAAGAGCTGAATTGTTGGAAAAGCCCCTGTGCTGGGAAAGATTGAAAGCAGGAGGAGAAGGGGATGGCAGAGGATGAAATGGTTGGATGGCGTCATTGACACACATGGACATGTGTTTGAGCCAACTCTGGGAGATAGTGAAGGACAGGGAAACCTGGTGTGCTGCAGTTCGTGGGTGGTAAAGAGTCAGTCAGGACTTAGCGACCGAAAAACAGTACCTCTATGCATTGGTATGGATGTTACTTTATTGGAATAAATGAAATGTATCTTATAAGTTATGAAAAATCACACCTTCAGACTGTGATGCTACAACTTTTCTTCTTTGACTTTTATGGAAATAAAGATGAAAGAAGAAATTAATCTTATATAATCTTACAGAATGTCATTCTCCATGAAATTAACCCAGGTCTTTCATGGATCTTTCTCCTGGGAGTGTTTACTGAAGTATGCTACTGGTCCCTCCTATCTGAAGTATACTGAAGTATACTACTCCCCTCCTATCATAGCTATGCTCATTTCTTTCCTACATATGAGTTCACTTACTGCTGTACTTATATTATGATACTCATTTATATAACTAAATTACTTTCTGAACCACTACTTTTGTAACACACTGCAAATAAAAGTTTAAACACAACAGACATTGGTCTTGCCTGGTAAATGTCATGAGTTTAATTGTGTTCCCCCCAAAAGATATGTAAAAACAGGTGGAGAATCACCAGATGCATGGATAAACATGCTCTGTATATGCATGTAATGCAATAGTGCTGCTGCTGCTGCTAAGTCGCTTCAGTCATGTCCGACCCTGTGAGACCCCATAGACAGCAGCCCATCAGGCTCCTCTGTCCTGGGATTCTCCAGGCAAGAACATGAGTGGGTTGCCATTCCCTTCTCCAATGCAATAGTATTTAGCCTTAAAAATGGAGGTAATTCTGACACATGAACCTTAAAGACTTTACGCTAAGCAAAACAAGCTAGTCACTAGAGGACAAATACTGCATAATTCCTATTATTATGAGGAGCCTAGAGTAGTTAAATTTATAGAGATAGAAAGTATATTGGTGGTTGTTGAGGGCTGGGGGAATGAGATAGCTGTTTAATAGGTACAGAATTTTAGTTTTGTAAGATGCAATATCTGAGCAATGTCTATTAATAAATGAGTTAAGAAAAATTAGTTGGTTGCAAGTTTCTCTCAGTAAATATTAGCATAGAAAACTAGAAATTCACACACCCTACCAAATATTTAATTGTATTTTCAACAATTAATTTTATTTTATATTAGCACAAAAATGAAAATAGATCAATGGAATGCATGGCTTTATAACATATTGTAGCATATATAAAATCTTAATATGTGATAAAGGAGACATCATAATTTAAAAAGGATTGAATTATTAAATATATTATGTTGGAAAAATTATTCAGCTTTTGTAGGTGAGGGTTGTCAATTAAGTTTGTTGACTATTCAACATGCAAAGATACATAGCAGATAAAATTAAATAGTAACATCAGAGATAAAATGTAGAAGAAAATTAATAGAAAAAAAATTATTTATTTTTAGGGAATAAAGACTTTATGAGTTTAAAAATGAGAGTAAGGACTCATCTCCTGAATTAGATAAAAATAAGTTGGCACAGTTGGCTCACATCTACTTAGGTGTCTATGAAAATCTACTGAAAAGGTAGAAATTCATGAAATACAGGTCCTTATTCAGACAGATGGAGTAAAAATGGCAAGACAAAATGGGTATATTGTGAATGAAAGCTGAAACAGGAGTCTGTAACTAAAGAGCACAGTTTTATTTCAAGTGTTTTAAATTAAAAAGAATTATTTCTATTCAAGACAGCTGAGAGTGTCTCAAAGTTTTCTCATTACAGAAAGTGTGCAAATTATTTTTATAATGTCATAAAAATGCTGTTGGTCATAAACATTTTAAAGCATGTTCTTTAATATTAAATGTGTCATTCTTAAGCAGTCTATTTTGAGCTAAATAACATACTGTGAGCATATAGGGCATTTACTGGAAAATAGGGCAAAATAACGACAAGTGTAACAAGTATAGAAAAGATCTGATCCACTTTCAACAGGCAGAAACTTTATTCCTTACTCTTAATTAAATTCAAGATATGCAAAGTTTGGTCAGAAAGTGTTGTGCTTTTCTAGGGCAAGAGTCCAGGCAGCTTTACAGAACATAACAGAAAGCAACATTCTTGATGCAAGGTTCACTTGAGTAACTTGGTAACCATTTCCTCAAACAATGTTTTCCAAACTATAGGTCAAAATTCATTAGTTGTTTATGAAACCCATCAAAATATGATGGATTTCAACCTATATTTTTCAAAAGTTAATTTTTATTGTCCTGTAGTTTGCTTTACAAAGTTGTGTTTCTGCAGTACGACAAAGTGAATCAGTTATACATATTCCCTCTTTTTTGGCTTTTCCTCCCATTTAGGTCACCCCAGAGCATTGAGTAGAGTTTCCCACGCTATACAGTAGGTTCTCATTAGTTACCTATTTTATACATGGTAGTGTGTTTATGTGAATCCCAGTCTCCTAATTCATCCCATCTCCCTCTTTCCTCCTTTGGTATTCATATGTTAAAATAAGGTAGAACAAAAATAGCGAGAATATAAACATAATAGATTATATCTGAATGTATCATTCATAGTAAGATGTACTGTTTGTGAAAGTTTAATATACTTTTATTAAGGTGATGCATTCAGATATCATCTATCCTATTCTTGGCATGCACACACACACACACACACACACACACAAAGGGGTATGCAAATGGATCTTAAATTGATCAAGGATAGTAGTGAGTTTTTATGTATTTGTATGTATGGCCATGCGAGCTTACACAGGAGCAGACTTGTTAAAATCAAGGTCTAGATTATCTAATGAGCTTGATGGTGGTCTGTATATTTAAAGACACATAGTGGGTCAAAACCCATTAGTTACCTTTAGACAGAGTGCATTATACTCTGTATTGGAGGGACTCTTGGTTCTGCTACTTGCTTGGAATAAATGATTTAACCTGTCATAATTATCATATTTCAACTATAAAAACACTGAAAGTGAATTCTAACAGTTTATATATACTATCATAGACTCAATATCTACTATAAGATAATCATGCATTCAACTGCTCAGCCCTCCTGGGGATAGCAAGGGAACATTGCACTGCCCTACAGTGACTTTTCTCCTTTTACATTCTTTAAGTAGGTCAAAATGAACCCTTACTTCAGTTTCATAAAATACTATGAATAATTGATTTTTAGGGATTTCCCTAGTGGTCCAGTGGTTTAGGGCTTCCCTAGTGGCTCAGACAGTAAAGAATCTGCCTGCAATGCAGGAGACCTGGGTTCAATCCCTGAGTAGAGAAGATCCTCTAGAGAAGAGAATGGCAACCCACTCCAGTACTCTTGCCTGGAGAATTCCACAGACAAAGGAGCCTGGCAGACTACAGTCCATAGGGTTGCAAAGAGTCAGACATGACGGAGCAACTAACCACACAGGTGGTTAAGTGGTTAAGACTCTGTGTGGCCAATGCAGGGATGCAGATTCAATCCCTGGTCAGGGAACTAAGATCCCACATGCCACATGGCAAGGCTAAAAGATAAACAGACACACACACACAGTTCATTTTTTATGTTGTGTTCAAACTTCCTAATCTACTAAGATCCTTGCTCTTAATGTACTGAGAACTTCTATTGAAAAACTCTAAAATCCTCCTCAGAGGCATCCACTGCTTTACCAATACTGCATACACACTGGTCTGAGATAGATTAGGTGAGTTCTGTCTCGGTTCTTGAAGAGGCAGAGCACGAACCGTGGAAGGCACATGGTAGGTGGGTTCAAAACAATGATTTCACAACAAACCTAGACAGTGTATTAAAAAGCAGAGATATCACTTTGTCAACAAAGGTCCATATAGTCAAAGCTATGGTTTTTCTGATAGGCATGTACAAATGTGAGAGATGGATCATAAAGAACACTGAAGAACTGATGCTTTTGAACTGTGGTGCTGGAGAAGACTCTTTAGAGTCCCTTGTACTGCAAGGAGATCAAACTAGTTAATCCTATAGGAATCAACCCTGACTATTCACTGGAAAGACTGATGCTGAAGCGGAAGCTCCAATACTTTGGCCACCTCGTGAGAAGAGCTGACTCATTGGAAAAGGCCCTGATGCTGGGAAGGATTGAAGGCAGGAGGAGAAGGGGGCAACAGAGAATGAGATGGTTGGATTGTATCATCAACTCAATGGACGTGAGTTTGAACAAACTCTGGGAGTGAAGGGACAGGAAGCCTGGCATGCTGCTGTTCATGAAGTTGCAGAGACAGATAGGACAACAACAGCAAAATATTAAGAGCATGAACTCAGAGCTTGTTTACAACTTCACAAACTTCCAACTGGCTGATCTTGGGCAGACTGGTCTCTCTCTGCCTCAATTTCTCATTGACAAATGGTGACAATTTACTAATAACTACCTTAGAAAGTTACTGTGAAATTGTGATTAATACACACACACACACACATATATATGTTTTTCCCACTGAATAAATGCACACATACACACATAGACACTAAGAGGATCTGGCACAAATATAAAGCTCTAACATATGTAGGTTATCAATATTATTATTGGTTGGGGAAGGGAGAGAGTGTGTGACTAAAAATTAGAAATGCTCAAATATTTCAGACCATAAATATAAATACTTGCATCAACAACCACACTGAGGTTATATGAACCTCCCCAAATCTTTTGAGGTACTTATTGTGATTTGGGCCATATATCCTGCCCCATGATTATAAAACATTGTTGTCAGTAATTAAGTCTTTCCTCTGTGCCAGATATTGTATCAAAAGTTTTAAATCTGTATTACTTAATTTTCACAAAATCTACACTGTAGATAACGTATCATGAGTCTATAGATAGATACTTTTCATGCAGAACTTTAAAATCTAATTTCATTTTGTTTTCAAAACAACTCAAGCAGCCTAATTTAGAGAAGAGACTAAGTGACTGGGCCAAGGTCAACAAGTAAATCAGCCAAACTGGGATTCAAAGCTCAGTCTCTGGTTTTGGGCCTTCTTGCTTCTACTTTTCCACATCACTTCATAATCAAAGTTTCTTCCCTTCCATCAGAACACAGAATCTTGTCTCCCATGTAAACATCATAGGATTTTCTGACCTATGAAGATTTCTATACGTGATAGAGCCTGAAGTCTATACCAAAACTGACCAGAGGGTGATTCATGCAGCTATCTAAGCCATTTTTTCTAAGAAGATGGGCAGGGCACGGACTCCAGGAAGCCTGGTAAAGAGGCAAAGTGTATTAGTAGGAGGAAGTAGAAGGATTTGGGGGAACAGAGTAAGGGTCCCACATTCCACAACTCCAGGGCATGGTTCATAGGTCTGGACTTGTACAGCATAAAACCTACAAGGAAATATGAGATGACCCTGAACGAGAAGGGGCTTCCTCATTGGCTCAGTGGGTAAAGAATCTACCTACAATGCAAGAGACACAGGAGATGCAGGTTTGACCCCTGGGTAGGGAAGATCCCCTGGGGAAGAAAATGGCAACCCACTCCAGTATCCTTGCCTGAAAAATCCCCCGGACAGAGAGCCTGGTGGGCTACAGTCCAAAGGGTTGCAAAGAGTCAGATGTGACTGAGAAGTCCTCCCAGAACTACTCATGGGTCTGCCGATAAGTCAGACTCCTAACCAATTGAGGCAGGGACAGAGTTCCCGGGACCACTTCACTGATTTGTTCAGAGTGGCATATCCATCTGCTTTGAACTATAACAGTAACAACGAACATTGTTTCATTGTATTAAGCTTATGACTTGACGTGTATTGCTCTAAAAGCTTTAGACAACTGCATACAGTGAAACCAAACAAAAGCCCTATGAGTATAATATCACTGCACTATCACCATTTTACAGATGGGGCTGTTGAGATCTAGTGAGGCTGAGGTAACTTGCGAAAGTCTCACAGATGTGGGATCCAGATCCTCCCACTTTGAAATCTCATCTTAGCTGGAGCAGAGTCAGCTGCAAGCATGCCTGGTCCATCAAAAAGGCGAGAGACTCCAACTACTTTCAGCCCAGGGAGCAGAAGTAGGAAGAGAAAAAAGAGGCTTATCCTCAGACATCCTGAAAGGTATCAGTGCATGCATCCCTTCAGCTAGGGAGAAATGAAGGAAATCATACAATGAAACAGTCCTCATTACACACCCACATATGTACAAGAATAGATTAAACAAAATGTACTAATTCTCTCTCAGACAGCTGAATATCTTATACTTGGTCTAAATCCAATGATTCCACTTGCTGTATAATCTTCCAAATTTTAACTTGGTTGGACAAATATTCAAGCTTCATAAACTTTTATTGGCTCTATTTGCCAATGAGCTTAACTGCATGCATAGGGAGGCCACTTGTAGCAGAAGAGCAGTTAAGCAGCTACTGTCATTGCAAATCACTAACAAGAACACTGCCTAGGACTCAGCATTGACTTTGACAGTTGTGACTTCATACAGCACAGTGGTAAAATCATTATTTTCTAAACCTTTCACTAAAGTGCCAGGCTGAAGACAAAACTGCAAGATTATATATTTAACATAGTATCTTCTAAAAGTGCTTGAGAGTTTATCATTTCTTGACTTTTTATATCAACTAAGAAGACATAGCTTGATTCCATTAATATAAGTATCAGTTCAGTTCAGTCGCTCAGTCACGTCCGACTCTGCGACCCCATGAATCACAGCACACCAGGCCTCCCTGTCCATCACCAACTCCTGGAGTTTACTCAAACTCATGTCCATTGAGTCGGTGATGCCATCCAACCATCTCATCCTCTGTCATCCCCTTCTCCTCCTGCCCTAAATCCCTCCCAGCATCAGGGTCTTTTCCAATGAGTCAACTCTTCACATGAGGTGGCCAAAATATTGGAGTTTCAGCTTCAACATCAGTCCTCCCAATGAACACCCAGGACTGATCTCCTTGAGGATGGACTGGTTGGATCTCCTTGCAGTCCAAGGGACTCTCGACAGTCTTCTCCAACACCACAGTTCAAAAGCATCAATTTTTCGGTGCTCAGCTTTCTTCACAGTCCAACTCTTACATCCATACATGACCACTGGAAATACCATAGCCTTGGCTAGATGGACCTTTGTTGGCAAAGTAATGTCTCTGCTTTTTAATATGCTGTCTAGGTTGGTCATAACTTTCCTTCCAAGGAGTAAGTGTCTTTTAATTTCATGGCTGTAGTCACAATCTGTAGTGATTTTGGAGCCCCCCCCCCAAAAAAAAATTGTCTGACACTGTTTCCACTGTCTCCCCATCTATTTCCCATGAGGTGATGGGACTAGATGCCATGATCTTAGTTTTCTGAATGTTGAGCTTTAAACCAACTTTTTCACTCTCCTCTTTCACTTTCATCAAGAGGCTTTTTAGTTCTTCTTCACTTTCTGCCATAAAGGTGGTGTCATCTGCATATCTGAGGTTATTGATATTTCTCCCGGCAATCTTGATTCCAGTTTGTGCTTCTTCCAGCCCAGTGTTTCTCATGATATACTCTGCATATAAGTTAAATAAGCAGAGTGACAATATACAGACTTGGCATACTCCTTTTCCTATTTGGAACCAGTCTGTTGTTCCATGTCCAGTTCTAACAGTTGCTTCCTGACCTGCATACAGGTTTCTCAAGAGGCAGGTCAGGTGGTCTGGTATGCCTCTTTCAGAATTTTCCACAGTTTATTGTGATCCACACATGGCAAAGTCAAGAAAGCAGGAATAGATGTTTTTCTGGAACTCTCTTGTTTTTTCCATGATCCAGCAGATGTTGGCAATTTGATCTCTGGTTTCTCTGCCTTTTCTAAAACCAGCTTGAACATCTGGAAGTTCATAGTTCACATATTGCTGAAGCCTGGCTTGAAGAATTCTAAGCACTACTTTACTAGCATGTGAGATGAGTGCAATTGTGCGGTAGTTTGAGCATTCTTTGGGATTGCCTTTCTTTGGGATTGGAATGAAAACTGACCTTTTCCAGTCTTGTGGCCACTGCTGAGTCTTCCAAATTTGCTGGCATATTGAGTGCAGCACTTTCACAGCATCATCTTTCAGGATTTGAAATAGCTCAACTGGAATTCCATCACATCCACTAGCTTTGTTCATACTGATGTTTTCTAAGGCCCACTTGACTTCACATTCCAGGATGTCTGGCTCTAGGTGAGTGATCACACCATCGTGATTATCTGGGTCGTGAAGATCTTTTTTGTATAGTTCTTCTGTGTATTCTTGCCACCTCTTCTTAATATCTTCTGCTTCTGTTAGGTCCATACCATTTCTGTCCTTTATCGAACCCATCTTTGCTTGAAATGTTCCCTTAGTATCTCTAATTTTCTTGAAGAGATCTCTAGTCTTTCCCATTCTGTTGTTTTCCTCTATTTCTTTGCATTGACCACTGAGGAAGGCTTTCTTATCTCTCCTTGCTATTCTTTGGAACTCTGCGTTCACATGGGAACATCTTTCCTTTTCTCCTTTGCTTTTCACTTCTCTTCTTTTCACAGCTATTTGTAAGGCTTCCTCAGACAGCCATTTTGCTTTTTAGCATTTCTTATATACGTGTAAGTATAAAGTATAAAGATGGATAAATATAAGTATAAAGATGGATAAAACTAACTTAAGCTACCAGAAGGCTGAGTAATGATTATTCACTGGAAGCACAATGGAGATCTCTGGAATCCTGGTAACATTCAGATTCTTGATCTAGTTGCTTGTTCTATGTGCATGTTCAGTTTGCGAAAAATTACCAAGCTATCTACTGATGGAAATGTGCTTATCCCTGTATGTGTGTGCACGCACGTGTGTGCTGAGTCACTTCAGTCATGTCTGACTCTTTGCTACCCATGGACTGTAGCCCACCAGGCTCCTCTATCAGTAGAATTCTGCAGGTAAGAAAGCTGGAGTGAGTTACCATTCTTTCCTCCAGGAGATCTTCCTGATCCAGGGATCAAATCTAGGTCTTTGGCAGGTCTCAGGTCCCACCTGGGCTATCAGGGAAGCCCTTTCCTATGTATAATATATATCAAATATACTTTAAGGAAAAATTGCATTACTCACTATAACTGGATGAAAGAGTAAATTCAGGTTAACACAGACTACTGCTCTGCTTATAATGAAATAATTTTTTTAACACTTGTTTGTTGATGAAAATGGTAATTACTGCCACTTTGCAAAAAACAGCAAATAGCCATTCACCTGAGCTATGGAAATGTTGATTGGAGTGTTTAATATTCAAGCAAAAGCATTTTTTAATAAGAAACTCTTATTAAACATTTGCTATAGGCTATGTTTTATAATCTTTATACTGAAGTTTAGTTGATATACAATATTATGTATGTTACAGATTTTAACACTCAGAATTCTTAAATACTCCATTTATAGTTATTATGAAATACAGGTTGTATTCCCTGTGTTGTACAATATATCCTTGTAGCTGATTTTATACATTACAGTTTGTACCTCTTAATCCCTTATTCCTATATTGTCCCTTCTCCCTTCCCTCACATCTACTGGTGACCACTAATTTGTTCTCTATATCTGTGAATATATTTCTTTTTTGTTATATTCACTAATTTGCTGTACTTTTTAGATTCCACGTATAGGTGGTATTGTACAGTGTTTATCTTTCTGACTTATTTCACTAAGCCTAAAGACCTCCAAGTTTGCTATTATTGCAACTGGCAAATTAAAAAGTTATGGCTTCCCCAATGGCTCAGTGGGTAAAGAATTAGCCAGCTATGCAAGAGATGCAGTTCAATCCCTAGATCGGAAAGGTCCCCGGGAGGTAGAAATGGCACCCCACCCCACCATTCTTGCCTGCGAAATCCCATGGATAGAGCAGCCCAGTGGGCTACAGTCCATGGGGTCACAGAGAGTTGGACACAACTGAGTGACTAAGCACACGTGCGCACAACAGATACTCAGAAACTACTGAATAAAATTCAACATTACAGATTATTTTAAAAATCTGGCAACAGAAATATACTGTTATAATAGCATTAGAAAAATGCTTTGTGTGAAGCCAAGAACAAGTATCATTTTTAATGATAAAACACTACAGATGTGTGCCAGATTCTGTCAGATTTTTCCCTATCAATGCTGTCCTTTTTCTTTTAGCAATAGGATCCACAAAGTTTTACTTAGTTACACAGAAAAAGAAAAGAAACTAAGTTAACATTTTGTGTAATATGATTGCAGAACCTCATACTCCACAGCATGATTGAGAACTATTAATACTATAAGTTCTTTTACTATGAGAAAAAACTAAAATGACTTTATAAGATATTAACAAGATTTTATACTGGTATCTATAGTTTTATTAACAGATCACTGTAGTTAAAAAAAGCAATACATAGGAAAATAAAATTAAATGTCTAGGAAACTACATCTAAATTTAAAAAGAAATGCAACTTTCTTTAGGAATAAAAAGTTGTATGAGAGCATGCTCCTAAGTGTAAGTGATATTAATATATCAGTTATCAACAAGTTAAAAAGAAATTCATCACTCTAACCTAAATCTAAATCTCAATTAGAATTCCAATGGATATTTTATACAATAAAAGTATTTCTATATTAACATGGAACCATAAATGTAAAAAATCATCTACACAGCCTCTGAACAGAGAGGAAATAAAGTTGGTATTTCCCTGCTGCTGCTGCTAAGTCGCTTCAGTCGTGTCCAACTCTGTGCGACCCCATAGACGGCAGCCCACCAAGCTCCCCCATCCCTGGGATTCTCCAGGCAAGAACATTGAAGTGGGTTGCCATTTCCTTCTCCAGTGCATGAAAGTGAAAAATGAAAGTGAAGTCGCTCAGTCGTGTTCGACTCAGCGACCCCATGGACTGCGGCCCACCAGGCTCCTCCGTCCATGGGATTTTTCCAGGCAAGAGTACTGGAGTGGGGTGCCACTGACTTCTCCGGATATTTCCCTGCCAAATACTAAATTGCAATGACCCTGTGGCACTAATATAGGAATGGATTAGCAAAACAGAAGGATCAAATAAAAGGTCGTGAAGTAGATAAAAGTCTCGTGAAAACTAGGATAATTAGTATGTATTAGATATGGAGTTTCAAGTCTGTTAGAAAGACTGTACTTATGAGTCTGATTATATGTATCTTATTGATATATAGAGGCACACTGTGCATTAGAGATAGTAACTCTACCTGCCACTTACGTAGAAAACTTTCTTTCCTAACATAAAACTTGCATTTTAAATTAAATGAAGCACTGTTGATGTACAAGTTTTGAAAATTGTTTTGGAGTCTAATCTACTGATCTGTCCCCTGACTGAATGTCATATCCATTCTTCCTTCTAGAGTGTGTCCTACATTGCCTGCTACCTTTCTGGCCCTGAAAAGTGCCACTTTACCAGTTTTCTGTAGCCTTTTTTTTTTCCTGAAAATTTAAAGAGTCCTTTAAGCCCTTTTTCTTCAGGATTTAAACTCCTGCATCTCTGGAAGATGTAAAAACATCTCACAATATAAACATACTCTTTCATTGTAAAGCAAACAAATAAACCAACAACCACAACACTTCCCCTCATAGTCCATTCACCCTCCCCCTATAAATAACACCCCTCTTGTCTGATTCACTACAAAGCTAATCACTTTGAGAAGACCATTTAAACCAGTGGTTACAAATTGAAAAAAAAAAAAAATGAAAGAGACTATATAAAGATATTTTCTGGTTCAATGAGTTATCAACCAGTTTTGTCAAATGTATTGTAACAATTTGTCAGCAAAACAAGTGACATGGTCTGGTTGTAAATCCCCTTTACAAAGCTGGTTGATGTGAAAACTACACAAAAAAGTAGCCACTTGGTAGAGTCACTATTAGTAGGGGCAAGTAGCAATGAGCAGATCTGGAAGTTTTTTAAAAGCTTTGAATTCAGGGATTAATTTGGACAAAAATGCAGAGACAACCACCTGAAGACCACTGTGGAAAGCCAGAGCAAAAGACCTATTACCATGATTTGGGTCCCTTCATAAGGAAAAAGAAAAACTGAAATATCAGAAAATAAAAATGTTCTCCCATTGGGATCTAAAAGCTTACACTGTATAATTTCTATTATTTTAAATTATTTAAAGTATGTTTTATGGCCTGGAATATGGTTTCTCTTAGTGAATGTTCCATATGGATATGAGAAGAATGGATGGTCTACTATTTCTTGGAAGTATTCTATATGTATCATTTATATTTATTTGCTTGATAGTTGTTAAGTTCAACAATGTCTTTACTGATTTTCTGCCTGCTGGGTCTGTACATTATGGAGGTGCTGAAATCTCTAATAATGGATTCATCTTCTTCACTTTGCTGCTCAGTCCATTTTTGCCCTACATATTATGGTGCTTTGTTGTTGGATATATATGTGTTAAGGATTGTTTAATATACATAAATGTATATATTCTATATTTAAATTTTAATTTTATATAATTTCTAAAAGTTATACTCCCTTTACAGTGATTTTGAAATATTGGCGATATTCCCCATTTATCAATATATAATAATGTTCTTTACCCTTGACATTTGTCTTTGCTCTAGAATTTGTTGTCTACAATTAATAACTTCTTCAGCTTTCTTTTTCATTACTGTTAATGTGGTAGATCTTTCTCCATCCCTTTACTTTCAATTTATATGTCTTTATTTTGAAAGTGGGTTTCTTCTGAACAACACGCAGTTGTATTTCATTTTATAATCTACTCAAACATCTGTTTTTAAAGTTGTTTTATTATCACCTAAAGTGATTATTAATATATTTGGATGAGTATATGTTATATTTATCACTGTTTTTTACTTGTTATGTTGTTCTTTGTTTCTCTTTATTTTTTTTCCTTTCCTGTTGTTTTCCAGTCTTCTTCTCCCTTCTCTGATTTTTAACTGAGCAATTTATATGATTACATTCTCTCCTTCTTAACATATAAATTATACTTCTTTTTAGAAAAATGTTTTAGTGATTGTTATATAATTTGCAATATCCCTATATAACTAACACAAGTCCACTTGCAAACAACACTATAACACACCTCAGGTAGTGTAGTAACATTAATAGCAAAGTATTCCAAATTGGTCCCTCCCAACTTTTGTATTATTGCTGTCCTCCATGTAACACTGAATACATTGTTGCTGTTATTTTTAAAACATATTATGTATTAGATCAACTAATAAGAAAAACAAATATGTGTTTGATCTTTACATATTCTTTCTCTAATGCTTTCATTTTCTTCAGCACTCAGCTTTCTTTATGGTCCAACTCTCACATCCATACATGACTACTGGAAAAACCATAGCTTTGACTAGATGGACCTTTGTTGGCAAAGTAATGTCTCTGCTTCTCAATGTGCTGTCTAGGTTTGTCATAACTTTCCTTCCAAGGATCAAGCATCTTTTAATTTCATGGCTGCAGTCACCATCTGCAGTGATTTTCTCTCAACACTTTAAATATTCCTCTCTACTCTCTTCTTGTCTGCATGGTTTCTGAGAAGTATTTTGTAATTCTTATCATTGCTCTTCAATTTTATTTCCTCTGCTTTCAGGTTTTTTTTTTAATTTGATATGCCTAGGTATTTTTTTTTTTGCATTTATCCTTCTTGATGCTTTATGAGCTTCCTAGATCTGTGGTTTGGTATTTGACATTCATTTGGGGAAATTCTCAATCATTTTCACTTAAAATATTCCTTCTGGTGTTATATTTACATACATGTTACACCTGTTATAGCTGTCCCATAGTTCTTAAATTACTTTTTCAGTACCTTTTTTTCTCTTTTCAGTTTTAGGAGTTTCTACTGACATGCCATTAACCTGATTTTTTTTTTCCCTCAGCCATGTACAATCTACTAATGAGCATATCAAAGGCATTTCTCATTTCTATTACACTGTTTTTGTATATGTGCTGCCGAAGCGAGCACTATTACACTGTTTTTGATCTCAAGTATTTCTTTTAATTTTTTTCTTTGATTTTGCATCTCTTTGCTTACATTGGCCATCTGTTCTTACACACTGTCTACTTTATCCATTAGGCCCTTAGCATGCTAATCACAGCTTTATATCCTCCATCTGTAAATTCCAACAACCTGCCATATCTGAGTCTGGCTCTGATGCTCACTTTGTCTCTATAAACTGTTTTTTTGCCTTTTAGTTTGCCTTGTAACTTTTGTTTGGAAACTGAACATGATGTGTGAGGTAAAAGGAACTGAGGCAAAGATGTTTTGGTAAGGAGTGTGTGAGAAGGTAAACATTCTGTCATCCCATGACTAGGTCTCAGTCTTTTTGTGAGCCTCTGTCTCTGAGCTGTGATGTTTAAAGCATCTCTCAGTGATTTTTTACAGCCTTAATTGGGACAAGTTGACTGGATAGGTTGAGATCTGGATATTTCCCTTTTCCAGTGTATGAAGCTGGAGTGGGCTGGAGTTGCGTGTTTCTCTGCCCACAGGTTGGTTCAGTTCAGTTCAGTTTCTCAGTCATGTCCAACTCTTTGCGACCCCATGAATCGCAGCACGCCCGGCCTCCCTATCCATCACCAACTCCCGGAGTTTACTCAAACTCATGCCCATCGAGTCGGTGATGCCATCCAGCCATCTCATCCTCTGTCATCCCCTTCTCCTCCTGCCCCCAACCCCTCCCAGCATCAGGGTCTTTTCCAATGAGTCAACTCTTCGCATGAGGTGACCAAAATATTGGAGTTTCAGCTTCAGCATCAGTCCTTCCAATGAACACCCAGGACTGATCTCCTTTAGGATGGACTGGTTGGATCTCCTTGCAGTCCAAGGGACTCTCAAGAGTCTTCTCCAACACCATAGTTCAAAAGCATCAATTCTTCGGTGCTCAGCCTTCTTCACAGTCCAACTTTCACATCCATACATGACCACTGGAAAAACCATAGCCTTGACCAGACGGACCTTTGTTGGCAAAGTAATGTCTCTGTTTTTTAATATGCTATCTAGGTTGGTCATGACTTTCCTTCCAAGGAGTAAGTGTCTTTTAATTTCATGGCTGCAATCACCATCTGCAGTGATTTTGGAGCCCCCCAAAATAAAGTCTGACACTGTTTCCACTGTCTCCCCATCTATCTGCCATGAAGTGATGGGACCAGATGCCATGAGCTTAGTTTTCTGAATGTCAGGTTCTGGTAAATGCATTTCTCTTTACAGCATGTTTTGTTTAGGTCAGAACAGTCTATCTCAAAATGTTTGTTCCCCTCTCCTCATGCCAAAAAATGCAAAGGAATTTTTCTTAACTCTTCACTATGAGAACCTGGTTGGAATCTGGAAGTAAAACTCACAAATATGTGGTGATCCCTTTATGACTGGACCACTCGGAGTTTTTAACTTTCAAACTAATACATACTAAGCTGTCAGCAACAGGCCTTATTACAATTTAGGTTTTTCTACTTTAGCAGTGTTTCACATGGAGTTTTCCCTTTATGGATTTTGTTGTTTAGTCATTTACTCATGTCCAATTTGCAACCCCATGGACTATAACCTGCAAGGCTTCTCTGTCCATGGGATTTTCCAGGTAAGAATACTAGAGTAGGCTGCTATTTCCTTCTCCAGGGGATTTTCCCCACCCAGGGATTGAACCTATGTCTCCTGCATTGGTAAGGAGATTCTTTACCACTGAGTCACCAGGGAAGCCCATTCTTGGGTTTATGCTCCCATAAATTATGATTTACTATAACCATCTATCCAAGTTTAAAGATAGAAGTTTACCCTGTGACCTATCTTCTCTGAAATGTCTAACTAGCATTGTTGATTTTTAGTTTGTTCAGCTTTTTTTCTTGCTGTTAGAATGAAGTGATGACTTACAAGTTTCTTAGAAACTAGATTGGTGGAATAAGCTCTATTTTAAAAAATAACACCTCTCCTTAATTTGCCAAGCATTTAAATCATGAGTGTAAATTGATTGCTTTTGAATTATTTTTCTGCATCTATTGAAATAATTATGTATTATTTCTTTTAATTTCTTCATATGATAAATTGCATTGATTGCTTTTCAAAGGTTATATCAATCTTGCTTTCTTAGGATAAATCCTACTTGGTCAAAATACATTTGGATTTCAAGCACTAACGATTTGTTAGGGAATTTTAGGTTTATATTCTGAGAAATATTAGTCTTAATTTTTTTTGCAATGTCTTTTTTGATCATTTTGCTGGACTCACAAACAAGGAGGGCAGTGATCCCTCCTTTTCTTTTTCAAAAATACTTGCATAAGATTCATGTTATTTCTTCTTTAAATGTGCTCTTTTAGCAGAGGGGTTAATAAGAAATTTCATTTCTTTAATAGAATTAGGGCTATTCAGAATGCAACTTTTTCTTCTTGTGTTAATTTTGGTGGGTTACATTTCTTAATAAATATTTCCATTTCATCTAAATTGTCATGTGTTATAAAAGTTTAAATGTGATCTCTTGTTATGCTTTCAATCACTGTAAAATCTGTGTTGATAAATCCTTTCAAACCCTGATACTGGTAGTTTTTTGTTTTCTCTCTTATTTTTGTAATCAGTCTAGCTAGAGATATATAAATTTTATTAATCTATTTATTTTGTTAATTTTCTCTTTTCCTGTCATATATTTCTGTTGCTGCTATTAATTTCTTCACGTACTTATTTCCACTTACTTCAAGTTTAATTTGATTTTGTCAAATTGAAGCCTTAGATCATTAATTTTAGGTCTTCTCTAACATAAGCATTGGAGTTGTATATTTCTGACTAAACACTGATTCAATTTTATCTCTTATTATTTATTATTGATCTTCAGTACAGACTGGAACCTGGTGGACTGGAGTCGGCGAAAAGAAAGAGAGAAAAAGAGAGAAAGAGAGAAAGAGCAGTATCTCTTGGGTTACATGGAAAACCAACAAAGCTCATGCACAGGACTTGTACCACTCATGAAGGCACAGGGTGTCCTCTCAAGGAGGTCTTGAAAGCCCAGGCGAGAGAGTGAGATCAGCAGGTTTCCATGCTCCAAAGAGAATGAAGACAGAAAGAAGGATGTGGGGAACCCAAATCTCTAGTGGAGCAAGGGTATTTTATTAGCAGAAATGCAGGCTTATATATCTTTAGTAAAATGATTACTCAGCTATTACAAAGAATGAAATTCCATCAGTTGCAACAAAATGGATAGTCTAATACATACAAGGTTGCTGACATTGAAAAGAGTCACTGAAGGGAATTACTGAAAGGAGTCCAAGCAGGTACCCTTTCCTGTGATCTCAGTCCTGAGAACTGCGTGCAGCTCTACTATTCCTGTAATAGGCTGATAAGAGAATCCTTGAGAAATGGCACACAAAGGAAGAAAAGTGCAACATACTGGATTCCTTAACATTGAACGTCCCCTGACAGTTTATAGGCCATATATTCTTTATGAATGTATTGATTTTATTTTCATTATTAGTGAATTTTATTAAGGGCTTCCCAGGTGGCACCGTGCTAAAGAAACTGCCTGCCAGTGCAGGAGATGCAGGAGATGTGGGTTCAGTCCCTGGGTTGGGAAGATCCTCTGGAGAAGGAAATGGCAACCCACTGCAGTATTCTTGCCTGGAAAATTCCATGGACACAGGAACCTGATTTGAGTCCAGGGGGGTCGCCAAGAGTCAGACATGACTGAGCACACATGCAAACATCATGATTACTTGCGATTTTTACCAGGGAATTATTATTAGTGATTTTTAGTTTAATTCCACTGTACTCAGAAATTATACTCCGTATGACTTTGATCTATTTAAATATAGTGATGCTTGTCTTTAAATTCCAACTTATTGTTATCAGTTTTAATTTTGGTTTGTCTGTTTATAATTTTAAAGTTAGTTTACATTCAAAATTTAAGTCTGTCACCAACCTCAGGATATAGTTACAGAATTCATTTGCAAAACTAATATCCAAGTCATAAAAGAAGTCACATAAAACTTGAGAGAAGAATACTGTCCCTTAAGGCAGTAAGGAGAGTGGGAGTGGGGAACGGAGACTTACTGTTTAATGGGGACAAAGTTCCAGTTTTGGAGAGTGAAAAATCCTGAAGATGGATGAGGGTGAGAGTTCATAATAATGTGAATGTACTTAGTGACACTGAAATATATAGTCAAATATGGTTAAAATAGTATGTTTTATATTATGTGACTTTTACCATGATGAAAGGACATTAGAACACTGTCCCACTGATACTTCATTCAGATTTTGATTCTCCTACTGGTACTGTTTCTGAAATATCAAATTATAGTTTTGTTATTGTCTAAATTAGCATGAGGTAGTGACTTTTTCATACAGAAAAAATTCATTTTAGCTACCAGAGTTTCTTGAAGTTTGAATGTTCTTGACACTCAACATGTCCTCCTATATCTACATGAGCTATTTAGTACACCTACACATCCCATACATACTCCATGAAACCCCAGATGCTATTCTGAAACCAGCCTCAGGAAGTGAAGAAAATGTTGCACACTATTATTTAATAGCCTGGAGAAGTTGCTCCAACAGTGACAGGTGAAAATAATTCTGGGATGGATATAAGTCAAATGATTGTATATGTCCTAACTTTTCTTCAATGCATTGTCAGTCCTTAACTTGGCAGACGTGTTGACAAGACCCTTTAGTCAAATTGATTTCTGAAGAAGTGGGCTTTTTATTAAGAGACCATTCAACTGACCTTTGTTTCCAATTACTAAAGGCCAAGATTTGGGGACATGCAAGAGAAAAACTGCAATATTAGAAAACCACTGAGCAATGCAAGAAGTGTTGAGATATAGTGCAGAGCTGTAGGAACTGGAGACAAAAATATTTAGTAATTTACAAACCTAATTTTTACTCCTAAGGTATCTGTTCTTGTCCCCTACACATTTTCTCCATGGCTCTCATCAAAGTTTGTAATCATGTATGTGTATTTGTATGTCTGTATTGTATGTATGTCTCTTCTAGGTTATATATTCTAAGAAGAGCAGATCCTGGATTTATCACATCTGATCTATCTAGAACTAGTTGAGTGCCTAACACACATTAGACACTAAAATACTTTTTGAAATTACGTCAGTAATTTCCCTGTCTAGTAGCTAGCTACACTGTAGAACATTTTCCAAAAGAAATTCTAATATTCTCAAAAAAGGCAGACTACATTGTCCCGAGACCACCATTCCAAAAAGGAGAAACCTGGCCAAGGAAGAGAACACAGAGAATAGTTGTGATTATAGGAAAGTTGGAATATTTTAATAATGTATTGCAATGATAAGGAAATAAGGAGAGGTGCTGTCAGCAGGAACCTTTGCTATTTTAGCTTTAAAAATAGTCATCTTCCTAATATTAATATATTAATATCCAATATATTGGATATATAAGTATAAAGGAAATATCAGTAAGGATGAGGGATTTGAATTGTAGGTGGAGCTGGGAATAATATCAGCACTACAGTCATATTTTTATAAGAAGTGAAAGTGAAAGTGGCTCAGTCAGGTCCAACTCTGCGACTCCATGGTCTATAAGGTCCCTGCAATTCTTCAGGCCAGAATACTGGAGTGGGTAGCCTTTCCCTTCTCCAGGGGATTTTCTCAACCCAGGGATCGAACCCAGGTCTCCTGCATTGCAGGTGATTCTTTACCAACTGAGCTATCAGGGAAGCCCCTAATTATGGATTGTTGCAAATGTGAGCAAATGAGCCAGCACTGAGAATGAGAATAGAAATAGATAAGATTAATCAATCAATAGATCGATTGATCTTAGGCTTGGTAAGTACTAAGAATTACAAAGCTTGAAAAGAAGACAAAGCAGTAAAGAAATTAAAGCTAGCATTATTATTTTACTCATTTCCTGACTTGATAATGTTAATGTTTTAGGTAAAGAAGTCAATTTATATCTCTGGAAATTTCTGTTTCAGCTGGCAATAAAATAAAATGATCTTCTAAAATCAGGAATATGAAAGGTGAATCTTTAAAGAAATCTGCAAGTCTTACTTTTCTTACTATTCCTCCCCTCTCTATCATGTAATTAGTTTTTATAGCATTAAGAAGATTGGTAGAAGACGAAGCTTTTATAATCCTGAAAGACAAAAATGTTTTGCAAAATTTAGATTCCAGTGCAGTTTCCCTGCAAAACAAACAAACAAACAAAAGATCTACTTTATCAGAGATTTGTTTGTATGTGTGCATAAATCTGTACTTTTTCACTTATAACTTTCATATTTTTCTATTATCTGCAAGCTTCGTATTTTCAAAAGTGTAATACAAATCTGAAGCAAGAGAACTGCTTAGTTAGCTGAAGATTTGTTGCTCAAATGTGTCATTTTAGGAGTCTAAATTGAATAAGTAGGAAAGGAAAAACTTGAGCAAAAGGAATCATGCAGACGGTAGCTATTTTCAGGTTCCATTTGTCAAACTGATGCAAAATTGTCACTACAAATAAATGCCTAAAAAAGAAGATACTTTAGTAAGTTTAGCAAGTCATTTCACTGTTCTGAGATGTCAACTGTAAAACCCCATGGCCTTAGGAGTCATTGAGAAATATGCTTACGGATGAAGAAAATGCTTTAAATATTTCTACTCTGTGACATTGGAAGAGTGTCAAATGTTCAGATAACAAATAATTAAAAGTTTAATCACACTCATTCAGAAAGGTGCATTCTTTGAATTCTCTCCAAAAGTCACTTTAATCAAAGTGGGGATTAGAAATACTAAATTTAGTTGAAATACAAACTTCATAATGAAAGTTGTGTGGACCAAGACTCATTCAAGTGACACAAAAATTTGAAGAACATCTTAAAGGGAGAATAAAGCATTGTTGAAGAGTTCTGTATTTAAGCTGCACACAGATTTTTGTTTGTATTTAAGGATACATGTATTTACTCTGAAGAATTAAGATTACAAAGAATAGTTTGTTGAGGAGAATTGCTTTTGATTCATTTTACATTATAATAACTTAGTACAAATAATGCATGTACTTAAGAAAAATAAGGGTTTCCCTCTATAACTCTGACACCTACCTTTTTACCTTCCCCCTTAGTATCAAACTATTAATGACAGTCACTGCAACTGCTGACAAATCAATTTAAAATACTCCAGCATTATCCTTATCAGCAGTTACAGAAACAGTAGAGAAAATCCGTCACCTGGTAGTTCCAAGGAAGTTTGGAATCACAGGCAAGATAGAAGTAGGTTTGCAAAGTCAAAATAATAAGACAGATGAGAGGTGCTGTTATAAAAATAATGGAATAAAGAAGAGATGAATATCTAATTTTGTAAATGTCTATTTGCTGTTAGTAGCACTTTTATATATACCAAAATAATAGGTAGTCATTGTAAAACTTTTGGAAACTAAAAACTATGTAAAGGAGAGTATTCTAAATCACATGTAATTCTATTATTTAATATTTGAAGATTCTTTTCAGATGTTCTGTATAGTTGGTAGCATATTGTATATACAATTCTATATTCTTTTTTTTAATGTCATGAATATGTACATGTTCACAAAATCACTTTCTTGTTACTATGATCCCAGTGACCCAACAGTAAATCAACCACAAATGACCTATGCCATATAATAAGAATAGTAATTTAAACCAAAGGAAGTATTTTGATAAAATTTCCTGACCCTCGTTACTTTTTATTCTGTAAGTGAAAGTACTTATTATCTTTGGTATGAAGTGGTTAAAGATTAGAGCGAGAGTTAAATCAGTCAATTGTACTTATCTTCAGCTTAACTGCTGAAACATTTATAAACTCTTTAAGCTCAGAATTGTATGAAATAGAATTCGAGCAAATTTCCAACTTCTGTTGACTTCTAATAGACATTGTCATCTTTTATTAAGTGTTTTCCCTACTCTGTCTTAGACACCATTCCTTAAAGAGGCTTCAGGATAAATGCACATTAACTTCACACTGGCACATTTTCAAATAATTTGGGAGAAATTTACTGAATTGTGATTCAGAGTCTGTACAATGAAAATCATATTGCTAGAAAGTACTTTTAAAGCCTAGATCACAGCATCTGGAAGGTCACACTCTAATAACAGAAAACAGATACACAAACCAAATGCTCATGAAGATATGGGTTTGCAAAATGATACCTACTATATTTAGATATACAAGAAAATGAACTTTAAAAATGGTTCTATTTCTAAGCTCACAAATCCCTACTGCTTGAGGGAAGTAAGTAGGTGGAAAACAAGTAAATTTTAGTATAATTTAGTAAACTCAGTCCAAGATTCACCTAACAACTCCTTTAAGGTAAATACTTCATTTTTTTAACTTGGATTTTCCTAAAATGTCTGGAACCTCTTTTAGATTATTTTTAAGATGACATATGAATATGTTCAAAGATGGTGTGTGATTGAAGGGTTTTGATGACGCAGAGAAGAGGTTGAATCACCAAAGTGCCCTGGTGTTTGTTCTGTCTTGCCATTGATTTCTGTGGCAATAACCTGATTGCCAGTTGAGTCTTGAAAACCAGTCAAACTAACTCTTGCTCTCCCCACCCCCACTTTCTTTCTCTGTCTCATTCTCTCTTCCTGTCCAAAAGTAGCATTCAGGATTATTGTCTTGATGTCATAGGTTTAATGCACTCATCTCAATACCATGTCCTCAGATTCAATAATGTTCACAAATTCTGTCCTTGAACGACTCAAATACGAATAGGGAAAAAAGAGTTTAGAAGATGAACAGCTTGATGTTTAGGAATGTGTGTTCCATGGAAGCAGAACTTAATTTATGCATTGATCCTGGGTATCTTCCTGACAACTCTTGCACCAAGACTTTGAGATCTCTCTGCTTCTCCTAGACTACTCATCACCACTTGGGAGCTGTTTCTTTCTTTATTTGCCTCCACATCTCAGGTTGTTTACTCTCAATAAGTTTTATAAGGGAGACAATATGTGTAATGTTTAAAGAGCAAACCTTGGTCTCACATAGACCAGAGTTCAAGTACAATCATTAACACTGCCAGTAATTTTTGTTGAACAACTTTGGGAAAGTTCCTTTACCTCTTTAGGTTAAGTTAGCTCCCCTTCAAAAGCAGAAAACAACAACAGTTATCTCACAGGATTATTGAAACCATAAATGACAGTTTTAAATATATATATACAATGCACAGTTTAAGTCTTATAAACCCTCAAAATGTAGTAGATGTTATAACTATTACTTTTGAGAAGTATTGTGATAACTAAGGTGTTCCTTAGGTCATTCTTATATCAGTGAAGTAAATGATTGTATGTTATTGAACCAAAGAATTATAACTTTGGAAAATACAATGAACTGTAAAGAGCTCATCCAAGTAGGAACTTGGATTATTGAGATCTTTCCTCTTTTCTCATGTAAGCATTTAATGCTGTTATGCCTCTGAGAAATACTTCAACTTGTCCTGAACATTTTGATAACACTGCATTTTTATTTTCAATCATTTTTAATTGAGTTATAATTGACATACAATATTATTCTAGTTTCAGGTGTATACCACAGCAATTTGATGCTTTTATAAATTACAGAGTGATCACTGTGATGTCTAGTTACCATCTGTTACCATATAGAATTATAATAATATTATCTACTATATTCCCTGTTTTATATTATATCCTAGTTATTTATTTTAGAGCTGGAAGTTTTCACTTCCTAAATCCCTTTACCTGTACCAATTATCTTCCCATCCCCTCCTTTCTGACAACCACTAGTCTTTGATTTGGTTTCTGTTTTTCCTGGTTTGTCCATTTGCTTTGATTTTTAGATTCCACAGAAGATTAAAATCATAAAACATTTGTCTTTGTCTGACTTATTTCATTTACCATAATACCCCCTGGGTCCATCTATGTAGTTGCACATGGCAAGATTCAGTTTTTTTTATGGCTAATATTCTACTGTATGTATGTATACAGCCATACACACACATGCTCACATCTTCTTTATCCATTCATTATTGATGAAAAATTATGTGCCCACTTAGCTCTACCTTTAAAAAAAATTCATTTGAGTTTTCCTCTTTGATCCATGGGCTATTTAGAAGCATGTTTAATGTTCATATGATGTGGAGTTTGCCTGTTGTTTTTCTGTTATTTATTTCTAGTTTAATTTCATTACTGTCATTACTGTCTTTATAGTAATTTCATTACTATAGAGAATATACACAAAATGACAAATTCTTTTAAACTGGATGAGGTTTGTTTCATAGACGAGAGTCTGATCTATCTTGGTGAATGTTCTGCTGTTCTTTAGTGTTCTATATATGTCGATTGGATCCTGTTGGTTGATTGTACTATTCAAATCTTCTGACTAGTAGTTCTGTCAACTGTTGGGAAGAGTCTATTGAAGTCTTCAGTTGTATGATTATGAATCTGTGTATTTTTCCTTTTAGATCTACAAGGATTTGCTTCACATATTTGAAGGCTTTATTTGGTGTGTAACATACTTAGGATCCGTATGCTTCCTGATGGTTTGATCATTTTTGATCATTTTGTTTGATCATTTTACATTATATGCTTCTTATCTCTTGTAACTTTATTGACTTTTAAATCTACTTAAAAACTTCAAGTCTACTTTGTTAGATATTAACATAGCCATTGCTGTTTTATTTATTCATGTTTTATTTATTAATGGTTGCATGATATATCA
The DNA here is from genome assembly GCF_910594005.1 of Cervus elaphus. Lineage (NCBI taxonomy): Eukaryota > Metazoa > Chordata > Mammalia > Artiodactyla > Cervidae > Cervus > Cervus elaphus. The sequence continues at coordinate 19,080,160 of NC_057839.1, read as the reverse complement.
TCTTCCATCATTCTACTTTCAACATATTTATATATCTGAATTCAAAGTTAATTTCTTTTCAGCAGCATATAATTCAGTCATTTTATAAGTGCACTCTGGAAGTCTCTTTAAATCAGTATGTTTAAACCTTTTACTTTCAAAGTAATTATTTATATATTATAACTTAAATCTGACATTTTATTACTTTTGAATTATAAACATACATTATCTGCCAAACCTTGGTATTTGTAGATGGAGATGAGTGAATGGAAAACAAGTATGAGTTCACATTTTGTGGTCAGAAATTTAAAAGAAAAAAATTTCAAAGAAATAGTTTAATAATTTCCCATATCTGATGAAGGGCTTCCCTGGTGGCTCAGCTGGTAAAGAATCTGCCTGCAATGCGGGAGACCTGTGTTCAATCCCTGGGTTGGGAAAATGCCCTGGAGAAGGGAAAGGCTACCCACTCCAGTATTCTGGCCTGGAGAATTCCCTGGACTATATATAGTCCATGGGGTCGCAAAGAGTCAGACACCACTGAGCAACTTTCACTTGCACTTTCATAGCTGATGAAAACATGAGTCTTCGTATTGAAATGACTTGGTAAGTTATAAATGGATGACTTAAAAAATGATCTATCGTAAATATATTTTCATCATATTTTATAATCACAAGGATTAAGGAAATATCCTAGTAACTCCCAGAGAGCAAAACCAATATAACAAAAAAGAATGAGAATTAGACAAGCATCATAGTTTTCAGCAATAAAATTGGACATTAGAAGACAACTGAAGACATCTCCAAATTTCTCAGGGAAAATTATTTTCATTCTGGAATATTTTTACTGAGCAACAGTACTGTTCAAATGTGAAGACAAATATATTTCAGATATAAGATGACTCAGAAAGTTTATCTCTTATTCAATGTACCTGAAGAAGTTTATTGAAACAGAATACAAATTAAGCAAAGAAGAAAATAGAAGACACAGGATAAAGTAAGCACTATTTCTTATTGTTAAGAATATTCTTAGTCTTAAGAATATTCAATAAGAATATTGTTATTCTTATTCTTTCTTATTGGGAGGAAATTTGACATGATTATAGCCTCCAGATAACCAACTTTAATGCAAACTTGAAGTAAACAGAAGATAAATATCACCATCACTGCCAAGCAAGAGAGGCTGCACAGAAAAGGGACTTCCACTTACTACTCTTACTGGTGCGGTATGAGCCTAGGTAATTCTTATCACTATCGCAGCACTGCTAAGTTGCTGCTAAGTCACTTCAGTCATGTCCAACTCTGTGTGACCCCATAGACGGCAGACACCAGGCTCCCCCGTCCCTGGGATTCTCCAGGCAAGAACACTGGGGTGGGTTGCCATTTCCTTCTCCAGTGCAGCACTATTTTATCTCAAATAGTTAAGGTTTCTTCCTATCAGCAGGCAAACACTTATCCCTTGGGAAAATACTTTTTAGATCATCTTGATGTTGAGTCTAGGAAACACTGCCCTATCTTCCTATAAATAGAAACCCTCCATATTGTTAGAGGATGACCTTAGAGATTCAGAAGTCTTTTATACATCTGTTGTAAGAGTGAGTGTCTAATGTAATGATTAGACAATTTATCAGATATCAAGTTAAAACACACATACACTCAACAGATGCTTGAAAATAATCCCAATAGATTGAAAGATTACATTTAAAAGTTTCCTGTTTATTCACCATGCCAGAAAACTTATTCTTTTCCACTGAAAATAAAGACAAGTTCATTAGAAAATTTCTCATACACTCATCAAACAGCAGATAGAGATTCATTAAACTCCAGTCTTTAAATGCTCTTATATGCCCTCTCTGACAGCTGAAACATCCCTTATCCTACCAGATGACTTTTGATTTCAAACACTGTACCAAATTTTCTAACATTTTGTCTAGCATGACTTAAATTAGACAATAAAGGTTGTTTGCTATTCCTTTTTTACTTGCTTACTAAATAGTTTTGAGGGCATAGGAAAGTTCTATCCTGAACAATTCTTTCAATGTGTAGTAGGATGCTTGGAGAAACCACTTGAGATGGAGGATTTCTGGAGGGGCTTCCTATTGAACAACTTCTAAATAGTTTAATTTATTAGTTGTAGAGGCATTTTCCAGAATAGAGCCACATGTCAGTCCCCCAAGTGAAGCGTTAGCTGTGCTACACTCATTAAAGCTAATGTAGGTGATACCGTTACATCACATTGTACTGAAAATACTTAGAGGCACTTAAGGGCCCTTAGTTTGTAAACTGGGCAACAGGGATTACACAGTGATGGAAGTGCTTATAGGAGTTACACTTCACAGAGAGTAGATATTTAGTTTAGACACAATGCATATAAACAACATCCCTTGTGGATTATCGGTAGAAAGAGTAAAATTAGAGCTTGCAAGATAGAAGCTGTATTTAGTCTAAAAACAGATATGCATGTCTCTCTTTTCATATATGGGTCATTTAATACTTTACTTTTTTATTTTTGTTTCATTTTTCCAAAGAAATGAAGATATTGGTAGGTACTACTTCTGCCTTAAATGAAATCATTGGAAAGATTTCTATTTGCTTTCCAAAATAAAGATTTTAAAATGTTTCCATCATATTCTATATGCAGTTTTATTTTTGAATCTAGATTGTCAATGGTTTCTAAGCAATAAAAATAAGAACTGCAATTTATAGCATTTAGCATAATATGATGACACCTACTAAAGTTACCTATCTGCCAAATTAAGCCCCATTTATTACATGAAAGTAATGAGGTCTCTGGATATCTAAAATTACAAACAATTTTTCAGTAAAAGTACCTATGAAAGATTATTAAAAATGACATTTGTAGCAAAGTCAGGACTTATCCAAATTTCCTTGAGTCTCTTACCATTTCGATACATGCTACCCTCAAATTTGATGTGCTTTTATTACCTAAGGCATTTTTATTTCTGAGTAATATTCTAGAGTATGTTTATACTACAGTTTTTTAAATCATTCAATTGTTGAAGGATATCTAGGGTGATTCTAGTTTTCAGTTATTACAAATAAACCTGTTATCAACATTAATGTATAAGTTTTGTGTGAATACAAGTTTTCATTTATCTGGGACAAATGCCCCAGAGTTCAGTTACTGGGTCTTACTATAGTTGTATGTGTCATGCAATGGATGAATAAATTGGGATGCATTCATATAATGGGAAACTGCTCAAGAAAATAAAGGAACAGATAAGAATGGGAGGAAAAAAATCTTGATATCCTAAATTTATACAGACTGTATGACTCCATTTATATGATGCTATAAAAAAGCACAAAATTACAGTGATGAGGAAAAGATGAGTAGTTGTCAGATGGCATTGGTCTGAGGAGATAACTGTAAGGGGCAAAATGAGATATTTTGGAGTGATGGAAGAGTGCTATATTTTATAGATTGTGGTGTCAGTTACATGACTATATGTCTGTCACAACTATATGTCTGTGATGTTGGTTACATGACTGTATGTCTTTATACACTATGAGGGATGAACTTTATATAACTAATCATTAAAAAATAAAGGAGAGTGTTATATATAAATAATAATTAAAAAATAAAGGAGAATATTACTTATGTTTGATACTCTACCTGAAAACTTTAGGTTAAAATCTAGGCAATGGCATTTTCATCTCTTATTTTGAAATAATTATAAATTTACAGGAAGCTGCAGAAGAGAAAATACCCAGAGAGGCCCGGTGTGCTCTTCCTGCAGTTTCCACCAGTGGCAACATCTTGCATCACTGTTTGCACTTTGTTGCTCAGTTGTGTCGCCTCTTTGTGACCCAATAGACTGTAGCCTGCCAAGCTCCTCTGTCCATAGGATTTTCCAGGCAAGAATACTGGAGTGGGTTGCCATTCCCTTTTCCAGGGGATCTTCCCAACCCAGGGATCGAATGCAGGTCTCTGGCACTACAAGCAGATTGTTTACCGTCTGAGCCACCAGGAAGTTGCACAATTCATAAAGCTTATCCAGATTTTGCCAGCTTTATAGGCACTTTTGTGTGTGTGTGTGTGTGTGCAGTTCTGTGCAGTTCACACAGTGTCACACGTGTTGATTTGATGTTGATGTGATCACCACCACAATCAAAAGCAAAGCTCCTCCATCATCTCTAGGATCCACTGTGCTACCCCTCGATAGTTACTACTTCTTCCCCTCATCCTTAACAACTGGCAGCTACTAATCTGTTGTCTGTCTCTGTATGCTTAAGAATGTTACATAAATGGAATCATTAAGTACCTGATAATGACTTTTGGAAAAAATGCTCTCAACCCAGAAATAAATCCATACACCAGTTAATCTTCAACAAAGGAGGCAAGAATATACCACAGAGAAAAGACAGTCTCTTTAGCAAGTGGTGTTGAAAAACCTGGACAGCTGTATGTAAATCAATGAAGTTAGAACACTCTCTTATACCACACACAAAAATAAACTCAAAATGACTTAAAGACTTAAGTAAAAGATATCATACCACAAAACTTCTAGAAGAGAACAGGCAAAACATTCTCTAACATAAATTGTAGCAATGTTTTCTCAGGTCAGTCGTTCAAGGCAATAGAAGTAAAAGCAAAAATAAGCAAAGGGATCTAACCAAACTTATAAGCTTTTGCATATCAAAGGAAACCATAAACAAACAAAAAGACAATCTATGGAGTAGGGAGAAAATATTTCCAAATGATGTAACCAACACGAGATTAATTTCCAAAATATATAAACAGTTCATACAGCTCAATATCAAAAACCCCCAAACAACCCAATCAAAAAATGGACAGAAGTTCTAAACAGACATTTCTTTTAAAGAAGACATACAGATGGCCAATAGGCACATGAAAAGATGATCAACCTTGCTTATTACTAAAGAAGTGCAAGGCAAAACTAAAATGAAATATCACCTCACTTTGGTCAGAATGGCTATCATTTAAAAGTCTACAAATAATAAATTCTGGAGAGGGTGTGAAGAAAGGGGACTCCTCCTCTATTGTTTGTGGAAACGTGGATTGGTATAGCCACTATGGAAAACAGTATGGAGGTTCCTTAAAAAACTGAAAAAAGAGTTACCATGTGATCCAACAGTTCCATGCCCGGTCGTGTATCTGGAAGATAGTCTAATTTGAAAAAATACATGCACTCCAATGTTCAGAGCAGGACTATTTACAACAGCCAAGACTTGGAAGCAACCTAAATGTCTTTTGACAGAGGAATAAATAAAGAAGCTGTGGTACATAAATATAATGGAATACTACTTAGCCATAAAAAGAATTAAATAATGCCATTTGGAGCAACATGGATAGAGTTAGAGATTATCATGTTAAGTGACATCATACCCAGAAAGAGAAAGAGAGGTATCATATACTATCAGTTATATGTGAAATCTAAAATATGACACAAGTGAACTTATTTACAAAACAGAAATGGACTCATAGACATAGAAGACAAACTTATGGTTACAAAAGGGGAAAAATGATCAAGGAGGGGTAAATTAGGGGTTTTGGATTTCCAGATACAAACTACTATATATAAAATAGATAAACAACAAGGGCCTATTTTATAGCATAGGGAACTATATTCAATACCCTGTTACAAGCCATAATGGAAAGAATATGGAAAAGAATCACTTTGCTGTACATTAGAAGCAAAAATATTATAAATCAACTAAACTTAAATTTTAAAAAATGCTCTCTTGTTAATGCTAATGTTCTGCCAAAATTTTAGAGCCTATGCAAAATCTAAACCTTCTCATTTGTTTCCTATATTACATCATCTTAAAAATATCTTCCTCTCAGGGCTGGGCTAGGGACATTAATAGTTTTAATTTACTCTAATTTACTCTGTTGCATTTGGCCTTTAATTTTCCTGACTTCCCACTTGACATTCAAAGTACTAAGAGAATTTTTTTCTAAAGGAAATGGCATCTGCCATGCAACAGGGATTCAATATTCAACTGAATAAACACACATCTTTGTTCACATTTCTAATTATTTATATTCTCAGAAGCAGAATTTCTGGCTTAATAGAGCCAGTGTGTGTGTGTGTGTGTGTGTGTGTATTTAAAAATTCCTGATTCATGTTGCCAAAGAGTCTTTATAAAGACTGGACCACATTTCAAGATTGGACCCAGATCAAGAGTAAACTGGTAGTGCCTACTCCTCTGACTGACTCTTCCTTCACCTACATTGTGAAAGATATATTTTTAATTGCTTTTGACCACATCAATTTTATACCCAAGAGTAATGCATTTTACTATTTTATCATTCATTTAGTCTCTATCTCTAGCTTTTGAATTGTACATTTAAGTTTTCAGTTATTTATCTAATAGGACAATTTTAATTTTTATAAGTATATAAGTATAGTTTATTTATGAAAGATGTTAATAATTTTCTTGCAACAGTGTAGTAAAATTACACCTCATCCCCACTCCCAGTTAAGGTTTGATTCCCTTTTAATAAAATTATCTCATCAGGTAGATATACTCCTAAGTATTTTATTCTTTTTGTTGCAGTGGTGAATGGTATTGTTTCTTTAATTTCTCTTTCTGTTTTTTCATTGTTAGTATGGGCCAAAGAACTAAACAGACATTTCTCCAAAGAAGACATACAGATGGCTAACAAACGCATGAAAAGATGCTCAACATCACTCATTATTAGAGAAATGCAAATCAAAACCACAATGAGGTACCATTACATGCCAGTCAGGATGGCTGCTATCCAAAAGTCTACAAGCAATAAATGCTGGAGAGGGTGTGGAGAAAAGGGAACCCTCTTACACTGTTGGTGGGAATGCAAACTAGTACAGCCACTATGGAAAACAGTGTGGAGATTCCTTAAAAAACTGGAAATAGAACTGCCATATGACCCAGCAATCCCACTTCTGGGCATACACACTGAGGAAACCAGATCTGAAAGAGACACGTGCACCCCAATGTTCATCGCAGCACTGTTTATAATAGCCAGGACATGGAAGCAACCTAGATGCCCATCAGCAGATGAATGGATAAGGAAGCTGTGGTACATATACACCATGGAATATTACTCAGCTGTTAAAAAGAATTCATTTGAATCAGTCCTAATGAGATGGATGAAACTGGAGCCCCTTATACAGAGTGAAGTAAGCCAGAAAGATAAAGAACATTACAGCATACTAACACGTATATATGGAATTTATAAAGATGGTAATGATAACCCTATATGCAAAACAGAAAAAGAGACACAGAAATACAGAACAGACTTTTGAACTCTGTGGGAGAAGGTGAGGGTGGGATGTTTCAAAAGAACAGCATGTATACTATCTATGGTGAAACAGATCACCAGCCCAGGTGGGATGCATGAGACAAGTACTCGGGCCTGGTGCACTGGGAAGACCCAGAGGAATCGGGTGGAGAGGGAGGTGGGAGGGGGGATCGGGATGGGGAATACGTGTAAATCCATGGCTGATTCATATCAATGTATGACAAAAAAAAAAAAAAAAAGAATACTGGAAAAAAAAATAATAAAAAATTAAAAAAAAGACAACAAATAAAAAAAATTATCTCATCAGTCAAAGCTTATAGACATACCATACTTAAGCAAAGTACACTTTTAATAAAATTAATGCATACTTATTAGCTATAACTCAGAGACACTATACCTGCCAGGATATATGATCAAGAAACAGAGAAATAAACACACTCATAACTGACCCTGTTTTTAGTTAACGTGAAAACACACATGCATACATTTCCATACATGCACCCACACAGCTTTTAAATAGTATAATATTTCTAATCAAAATTCAGTTCTTTCCCCAGAGGTGGGAAAACTGCAACCATGAATGCAATATTGTACGTTAATTTTTGTCCTTAAGGATAAAGGGGTAAAAGGATCTTTTACCCTTCTCAATTAATTACTCAACGGTAGTAGAATCAGTGTCTTAAAAAGATTAATAGCATCATGGTAGTTTTCCTTTTGCAGTAGTAAAATATCCTACTCCAAGGGCAATGAGTTAAATTGAAAGTTTTAAGATCCAAGATTTTCTCAAATGATGGAAACCTAATCCCTCCACACACACTTTTATACCAACACTGAAACCTTAACACTTTAGCAAAGAAATTCAGATCTCTCATTGTTTCCTCAGGCAATTGAAATAAGCATTTTTTTAGTCCATTTCTTATTGGAATAGATTACCCGATCACTCAAAAGCTTTGAATATCTTCTAGGAACTTTCACATTTGACAGTTTCACATTTCATGTATACATGAAAATGTTCTTGATTTCTGAAAGTCCTCTTCTACTAGTCCTGGGCTATAAGGATCCATAAAGTATGCCAAAAGACTGGGTTTTAAATTGTGTTTTTATATAACAGAAAACTATATATTTTTACAATACTGCATAATTTATTGAACTCCTGGTGCTGAGTTACACAGATAAACAAGACAGACCCAGGCTCTGCCCCAACGAGCTCATGTTCTCGTGTCTCTCAGACAACAAACAAATGATGACCAGAGTTCACTGTGGTGTGATGTAAGCAATGCACCAGAGGCCATGGAACAGACACTGCAGTTACCTGAAGCTACAACCAAGGAGCAGTGTGTGCCTTAATCAGGAATTCACTCTTCCCCATAAAAAACTGAGACGGAAAATGTAAAATCATGTCTGTAATTTTTATGCCCACATCTTTTGTAAAAATAGTTTTGGAATTATTTAGTATCCCTTTCAGAAGTATTCAGTTAACAAACTTCTCTTACTAAGTGGTATTATAGTAAATTCAATTTTACCTATATGCTTGAATGATTCCTATTAAGAAACACACAGAATTATATTTTTGCCTTGGCTCCCTGGCAGACCAAAGCTGCATTTGCTATTCTAATGAAGCAATTACCTTTAGCTTCCATTTTTCTGATATAATCTACTGATCTGTCTCCACCACCCAATCAGATTCTACTATTGCTAAAACCATACATGCCACTTACAACACACCATTCTAAAGTGAATCCAGAGGTTCATGTTGCTTAGGTCATGCTTGATGAGATGTCCTGTACTACACAGGTCTGAGGAAGAAAGAACACTCCTGTCCAGTCTTCTGCATGGACAATTAGGTTGAACCTTCTCATCGTCCCAATTTAGCCCTTGGTTCTATTATTCTGTATGCAGTCCTTTGAGAATCAGTACTGCTTCATGGCTGAGAGTGTGGACTTCAGAGCTCACTGCCTAGTGTTAAATCTCAAACGGCCACTTGCCAGCTTCTTACCGTAGCAAGCAATCTAACTTCTCAGAACCTCGATTTCCTCTTTAAGAAAATGAAATCACAGAGGGCTGCTGTGGGGTTCTTTGAGATGACTCCTATGAATTATTTAGAATCAACCTCAACACACTGAAAGTATGTGTTCAGTGTGTGTTAGTGATATTTATTGCTCTCCACTCACATCATGGATGACGCTATGCTGGATTTATTTGAAGTACTTCAGTATAGACAATCTGTCATTATATATGTATATGGAAGCCACACTTTTAGAGCATTTATTCACATGTATCAGAAATTCAGCAGATAATGGACTTAGTTACAAACCTGAGGCAGCTACTATAGAAATTGCAGCTCTCCTGATCATCATCTGAGAAGCTTGCTTATGAGCATACTATGTTACAATTTTGATTTTGTTGAAGAAGTTCTGTGAATTAACACAGTGGTAATCTCACTGGTGACTTGCAAAATGTGTAGATTGGTTAAAATATTTTAGATAATTCCAGACCTTGCATGAACAGGGATAAGACTATAGCAAACCCTGTACCCTTCATCTATATCTTTGAGCATGACATTCTAGGCTTGATTCTTAAATATTTGTTTTCCATTACTGATTTTAAGGGTTTTTTTAATGACTTGACTGAATAGATTTCTCCAGATCTAACAACAGAATATTGCCACATTGACTCAAATGAATTTTTCATACAAGTTTTTTTCTGTATATAAACTGGAACTTCATAAAAAAATTTTAAATAGACAGTATACTTGATTGTTACTACATGTTTGGTGTCAGTGACCAAATTTGTCCTAAGATATCCTTTTATTTTAAACTGGGAATGACATTTACTTATTCAAAATTTCTGATACATGGTTATGCACACACCTAGTGATGTTGGCAAATTTACAGCCAAATGCCTTCCTAATTCAAGTAGATAAATTCCTTAAGGAGAGAAGTCAAAATGTATCTAGCATTAACGTATTCAATAAATATTTAGTGACAATCTAGTGATTACAAAGTACTGTTACTGGCAGTGGGAATCTTCACTGAGTTAAGGTCTTTATTTTCATTAAACTTGCAATTTGGTGAACTCTTTTTTTTATATATAATCTCTCTTGCAACACTTTGTATAGAATACACTACTTAGTAAAGTTACTTGAAAGATTTCTCCCAGGAAAATTATGTCCCAAAACTTATAACCACTTTCTCCCTCTAACTGAAGGGGCATTCCTTGTAACTTTTCCTAGTAGTAAATCAGATATACTTGTCATGAAGTAAAACTCATGAAAATGAAATTGTTTTGTAAAAAAAAGAATACTGCTCTATAATAAGCTAACTAGCTTCCTTAGCCTTGCTGTGATAAAAGATTCATGTAGTGGAACATAATTAGTTGTATGGGAAAGAGTTTCCAGCAATACAAAATAACATAGTTTCCCCTCTAAATTGGATTTTTAAATGTATTTTTCACCTGAGGGCTTTCTGCAAAAAAAAAAAAGAAAAGAAAAAAAAAGAAATCTTGTAAAAGCAAAATGTTTTGTGTTTATCCCATAATTCAGGTGTGCTGTGAAGAAGAAATAAGAGTTAAGGCAAAGTTTAACTCTAGTTTATTATTCTGTTTCTTTTTTTTTTTTTTTTCAATTTTCATCTAATCCAGTACAATGGCAGCCCTTTGGCAGAGTGATTCAGTCGATGTCAACTTTGGTTTGACTCCCGTTTTATTACCTATGTGCAGGACACCCAGGCCCCAGTATTCTCCCTGATGTCCTCCATGATTACATAATAATGGAGAGGCAGCAGCCCTTTCCTTTTTCTGCATCTCATTAAAGTAGAATCTCAACAGGGTCATTTCTATATGATAGGTGAAAATGAGTGTAATATTTTAAATGAATACATCCTCAGTGATGCATTGGCTAGTTCAGATTTGTTCTTCCTTGGTAAACAAAATATGTTAATTCATTACAATGGCCTGTTACCTGAAGAAACATTTCTAAGGTAGAGAATTTCGAATACTTTAGTAAACAAAGAAAGGAAGCACTTTTATGTTGACAGGGATGTTTTCTTTAATCCACAGTAAAGTCTATCCATCTTGCCTGCATTTATGGATTTAAAAAGTTATCTGGCTTGAGCCCATGAAAAAAACAGACATGATTTTGGAGAATTGGAACTTCTATTTTCAGCTAAAGGCATTCATTAGTAACAAGTGGGGAAATAGTCTTCTAATTGATTTAAAATTAAGTTGTCTTTGGAAGCAGTAATAGAGTCAAGTTAGTAGTCTAATCGTAGGCTATATTTTTGGAAGCTAGTGATAAAACACACAATGGGATCCATCAGGACTTAGATGATGGGAATCATCAACATGCAGCCATAACAGATATAACAAAGTCAAAGGAACTGAGTCTTTGAAAAGTTGTAGTCAGAGATTAAATCTCAGGGGGCTTCTATGGGACTCTGTGCACTGACATTTGACTGAATCAGGAGAGTCCTTTTTATCTGATTTGGGCCTGACATATCTAATTTGATTTCCAGTTAGCCTGAAACAAGAAATCACATGTAATTATTTAATTTAGAAACTACAGACAAAGGAGACCATCTGTTAAAATTCAGTATTAAGCAAGCTAATACAGTGAGCAAGTCTAGGAACTGTGTGGAACACAATCCTCAGAATTTTTCTGCCTAAGGGACCAGGAAGACAGTATATTTATACAGCAACTTCTAAGAGTCACTGGTTGGGGATACTCTCAGGGGATACTGTTTCCTTGGCATCTTCCTCCTACTCTAGAAGTCAGAAGGAAATTCTAAAATTCTAAGATAAGTCCTCAAGTACAGAGTCTCTAACCCTGGCTCTGTAAATTTAGCTAGAACCTCTTGGAAAGTAAAGTGTGAGGGCTGGCAACTGACAGAATCAGCCTCATTAGAAAATTTCAGACTTCCTTTACTTTGGATATATCACATTGAGAAATCCAGTAGCAATTCAATCTTATCAATTAGAAATTCTTTTTCCATCATGCAACAGAAAACCTAACAATGTCTAAGTCCAGTAGTCAGTCCAGACCTTCAGCAGCCTAGTGATATTATCAAGGACCTAGGCTTTTTCCATCCTTCTCTATTATCCTTAACATAACAGCCTTTGGTCCTCATTCATGTAGTAACGACATGGTTGCAGGATAGCTGTGGTAACATTGAAACTCATAACAAACGTCAGAGGAGGAAGAGAAGGAAAAGGAAAAGGACAGGAAGGAGCAGGACAGCCCAACTACTTTTTATCCTTATATCTTTAATCATAAAACAAACTTTACCAGAATGATCCAACAAACTTCCAACAACCTTGTCAATTACTATGTCACAGGTCAACCATACATGCAAAACAAGTGAATAGCTGTATCAGTTGAGTTCGCTCTAGGAAACACAAGCCTCTCTAGGTATTTTAAGCAGAAGAGAATTTGCTACAAGAACTAAATGTTTATAAAATCATTGCAAAGACTAAAGCAGTGAGTTCTCACCTGGGCCATGTGTGATTCCTAGAACTACGTAGCTCAATTTACACACCAAGTCTGTGATGTGGCCACCATTAAGAAACTGGGGGTGTAAGACAATACTAGTCACCTGCTGAGTTTAGGAAGACTCACCTGAGGTGTGATCCAGTGATTAGAAAGCCAGGATCAGAGAGTCAAGACTGCTGAGAATACTGCAATGCAAGCTGGGAAGCCACTAGGGGGGGAAAAAATGTGTCTGTGTGAGTAATTGTTATTCAGTACTTTTTCTACAAATGAGATTGAGAAATGTAGACATTAAAATGAGATTAACTTGAATTGAACAAACTAAATCATGACTCTTCTATGGTTAAACACATTTTATTTCTAAAACCATCATAGTTCTGTAGCAAGGGAAAATTTGGCAAGAATGACTATTTCTATTAAATAGTATATTCTAGAAATATACTATGATCAGTAATAATAATTTCACTCCTCGTTCTAGGACTCCACCAAGAGGTTCAGTTCTCACTTTTGGTGGTGGAGATACTACTACAAGTCCCCAATTTCCTCTTGTAATAATCCTTCCCCTGTAAAGATTCCAGTCTTTCTTTGATTAAGTTCAAGATTAACAATAATAGATCCCTGGCTAAGCCTTGACTGAGCATAGTGAAGAGCAGCAAAAAAAGAAGGCTATAAAGGATTGGGGCTTCCCAGCTGGCTCAGTGGTAAAGAATCGGCCTGTAGTACAGGAGACACGGCTTCAAGCCCAGGGTCAGGAAGATCCCCTGGAGGAGGAAATGGCAACCCACTCCAGTCTTCTTGCCTGGGAAATCTTATAGACAGTGGAGTCTGGTGGGCTACAGTCCATGGGGTCAAAAAAAGAGTTGGACATGACTTAGCAATTAAACAACAGCATAAGGGAATGAGAGGTAATTCAATAAGAATATGCTTTTAGTGGACATAAAATAAAAATCCATTAAGTTTTACCTATCTTGGGAATTTTCAAATATAAAATAAATCAGAGCACAGATGACTAGTTTTGTTCTTATTCAAAAGTACAATCACATTGTAGCTAAATTTTATCTTGGAGTAGAAATTCAAAATAATTTTTAAATTAAATTTGTTCAAAGTCTAAAATAATACATGCTATATATTAAAATATATTTAATGTTGAAGCACTGTAGCAGAATTACATAATGGTTTTCATTTTTTTTATATATTTTAGGCAAAAAATAGAGATGCTGAAATGTTTTTGCTTCTTATAGAGAAAAAGAGACAAGCAAAGCTCATGCTGTTTCTCTTATAAATTCCAGACAGGCAGTTTAATATATCTTATTATAAAGATGAAATGCTGCCTATAGACTGAATGGAAAAGATATAATAGTTCTAAAGGTGAACAACGCTAACAAGTTATGAAAGCCCCGCTAGCATTCTGGTTCTAAAAAGAGAAGAAAGAGTTTGGTTACACATTTCAAAGAAAAGCTTTAACAATATAAATTTCTCACCTCCAAAATATCATAGTCAGTGAATTGTCATACTCATAACAAGAAGAACATCAAAGGAAAAAATCATGCGAAATGTAATGAAAAATATATAGCTTTAGGATAAGTGATATTTTATTACATAAGGTAGAATTACTTTATATTCTGGAAGATTGCCTAGAGCTACTAGTAAGTTTACTCAGGGCTCTACTTTGAATTTTCAGGGACATGAAAAATCTATCATAAAGTAATAATTTGGAATTTAAGAGCAAATATCAGGAGTACTGATGGTTTTCTACAAATGGGCTTGTTAAGAAAGAGAAAAATGAATATTGTATATTAACACAAATATATAGAATCTAGAAAAATGATATTGCTCAACCTATTTGCAGGGCAGGAACAGAGGCACAGACATAGAGAATGGACTTGTGGACACAGCAGGGGAAGGAGAGGGTGAGAAATATTGAGAGAGTATCATTGACGTACACGCACTACCACGTATAACATAGATAGCTACTGGGAACATGCCGCATAGCACAGAGAACTCAGCCCGGTGCTCTGTGATGACCAAGGCAGTTGGGATGGGGAGGTGGGAGGGAGGATCAAGAGGGAAGGAATATATGTATACTTATAACTGACTCACATTATTGCACAGCAGGAACTAACACAACAACACTGGAAAGCAATTATACTCCATTTGAAAAAAAACAATGGGCTTATTAACTTCCATGATGCCCCTAAAACACTGAAAAGAGCCAAGAAGCTCAAGTGTAAGTTTTTAATGTGACAAAGCAACAAGAAAAGTGTCAATTGTAGCCACAGATCCTTCCTCTGAGTATCAAAGAATGCTTGCATTCAGATATTGGGGGGAGAACCATCATGTGGCTGTGTCCGTATCTGTTTGTGTCTATTGTGGAGCAGAAGTGAAGAAGAAGGTGAAAAAAATGATAATACAAGGTGATTAGTGAGGGATTTCTGAAGTTTATAGTTAAGTTTTTGACTATGGAAAGAATCTGGGATTCATGAGTTAACAGGACTCTGCATTAAAGCTCTGATGTCCTAACCCAAACGAGATACTACTGTTTTTGATAAGTAAGGCAACTTAGCTTAAAATAATTGGACTTTCAGTGTTCCAAAGGCAAAAGCTACATTGAAGGCCATGCTGAACATCCATGAAAACAAAGAAAAAATACTTTAAAGTGAGGAGGAATGTCATCCCTGATAGCCATGGAGCTTAGTTTTTCTTTGTGCTGTAATTTGTAACAGAAATGTTTGAAGGAAAATAATAGATACATCTTTTCCAATATTTTTCTTTTAGCTTACCTCTGTTACATTCTAGTAGAATTAATCCATCTTAATTTGTGTATTTACTTTCTCCAAAAGGAATTACATTATGCCTAAAATATGTCTTTATTCTTTAGAATTCTAGTACAAAATCCTGCCCTTCTAATCTTTCTAAAATATATTTTATGCAATTAAATGTAAATGAACTAATCTCATCAAGATATTGAGCTTGTAATGGATTAAAAAAAGCAACAACAAGCTACATGATCCATAAAAGAGGCTCATTAATCACACATACAAAAGATGGGGGGAAAAGTACATTACTGCAGAAAATGCCAACACTAAAAGACCGAGAAAGATAATTAATAACTTTATGACAAAACTTGATGACAAAAAATTTGATAAAATGGATAAATTCCTGCAAACATACACACAACCCAACAAAAAAGACAGTGGTGAATTAAATGAAAATTACTGGTATTTTAAATTATTGAATATATAATAAAAGACCTTTTATGTAAGAAAAGAGTAGCCCAGAAGTCTTCCATTGAAAAGTTTCAAGTATCACAGCAAGAGATCAGTTTAAAACAAACTCTTCAAGATAATAAAGTATAAATAATCAACACCTCATTTTATGGAGATAGCATAAGCTTTGTGTTAAACATTGATAAGGACATTAAAGAAAGGAAAAATGACATGTCAATTATTTCATAAATATGTGAAAATCCTTAACAAGATATTGATGAAGCAGTTAGCAAGATGGAAAAATAAAACAAGAAAATAGTAGCTAAGTTGTATAGGATGTTTTGGGACAAGGAGTGAGAGACAAGAAACTCTTGTGGATTCATAAGGACTTTGGCATGATGGATGAGTAAAGAGAATGAGTAGGCATTTATGTGAGTACTTGGAGAAGGAAATGGCAACCCACTCCAATATTCTTGCCTGGACAATTCCATAGACAGAGGAACCTGGCAGGCTACAGCTCACAGGGTCACAAAGAGTTGAACATGACTGAGTGACTATCACTCACTCACTACGTGAGTAATTACAGTTTCCTCTTTCAATATACGTTCAGGAGACTTCTGTTTAATTCCATATTTGGGGTGAATTTTTTTAACATGAATTCTTAGTGAGGCAGCCCTATCCTATTCATTTTATCATAAAATAGTAACAATAACAAAATAAGTAATATATAATAGCACTAATATTACTGTATCAATAATGCCAGGAAGAACTTAGCAATACCAGGGCATTTGTGGTATATCATATTGAAAAAATGTTCACACACATTGACTAAAAAAATGTCATTTTCTACTTTACTACTTCACTACAATTTTTGAAGAGTTTTTAGACTCATTTGACAAATTGGGAATTTGTAATATGGAGAAAATTAGCTCTGGTAAGGTCACACGTTGAGTAAGTGTTTTTGTTGTTGTTTAGTCACTAAGTCATGTCCAACTCTTTTGCAACTCCATGGACTGTAGCCCATCAGGCTCCTCTGTCCTTGGGATTTCCCAGGCAGGAAGACTGGAGTGGATTTCCATTTCCTTTTCCAGGGGATCTTCCAGACCCAAGGATCGAACTCATGTCTCTTGCATTGACAAGTGGATTCTTTAACATTCAGCTACAAGGGAAGCCCCTTAATAAGTATTATGAAAGGCAAATTAAGCCACAGCTGTCTGACTTTTGAGCCTAAGTACTCAGCCCCTTTACTATATCCTAAGCATATACACTTGCATTCAGAGTTCTGTACAGAGGTACACATAGAGTTAAAGCTATTCCTGATATATCCTATCAACATCCCGATCATAATATGAAAGATAAATTTTAATTGTGTTTTAGTTATATCTGAATTGGAAAATTTTCAAAATAAAAACAGTAGAGATTAATACTCTGCAGAAAATAAGGAGAGTCAGAGGCAATAAATCTTTTGTGTCAAAACTCTCTTGGCTTAATTATGAGAACTCTTTGCTGGTATATGAAAATGATGGCCTGATTTCTTACGTGCTAAAGACCCCAATGCTGAGAAAGATCGAGGGCAAGAGGAGAAGTGGGCAACAGAGGATAAGATGGTTGGATGGCATCACTGACTCAGTGAACACTGAGTCTGAGCAAACTCTGAGAGATGGTGAAGGACAGGGAGTCGGACAGGTCTTAGTGACTGAACAACAAACTCCTGACTTTTAATAAGGAAGTAAAATGAAGGAGTTGATTCCTTCTGAGGTGCTAGCTGACCCTTTATCAGCTTAGATGGACCTTCCAGAAAACCTGATTCCAACATTTCCTTCAAATGGCTGTGATTGAGAATTTATCACCGCCAGTGTCTTCATCTAAACCTCTCTCTTTCTACCTTCTCTCAATATTTTATCACTTAGATATTGATGCTAACCTGAATGGTTCTTAAGCTCATCATACCAGCTTTGCAATTCAGACTTAAAATTGGGTCAAGAGCAGAAAATCACCTCTTATCATGTCTCATCTCCACTATCAGACTTCAACTTTTCCATCTTGAAGGGCCTGGCTCTTAAAATGCATTTATTTTTAAGATCTTAGTTATCATTTTCATCAAAACAAAACAGAAGACTAAGTAAGTGGAAAGCAAACTGTAGTATCCTGACTGAAGAAGATCTTGGACAAATGGAAGACTTAAAAAGCTGAGTCCTGAATTGAGCACAGAGGAGGCATCATTGAGATTATTTCTAAGAAACTCTAAGAACTGACACTGAAAAGTCTTCCCTAAGTCCCTAATATTTCTCTGGTTCACCATGAGACACAAATAATCACCCTTTTAAATCATTCTTCCTCACCTCCTTACAGTGTAACTCCAGTTTTAATGTAAGTATAATTTCTGGTTAAGGTTGGGATATTCATTGATTTACAACATTTGTATAGCCTATATATTCCTTTGATCTTGGTTTTTCTTTTTTTTTTGATGTTTTACTTTTTTGTTTATTTTGATACCACACATTTATTTCTATTGATTCACTTGCCACCAAGAGTAACAACTTCAGCAATCAATTACTTTTTGATTTAGTGAGTCATCCAAATTTTGATCTTTCAAATACATTTATTTAAAGAAACTGAAATTTTAAAAGGAAAAATAGTTTCTTAGAGGAAGCCATGAATGAACTGCCTATCTTTAAAAGGATTTTTAAAAATTACTATAAGAGTAGTCATGAAAAAGAATAACCTTGCAATTTTGACCATACAATAGAAGAGGACTCCATATAATTTTATAAATTAGAGTTCAGTAATGATAAAATCCAGCAATTAAATAGTTCATTACCTTTCATTTTTTTCCTATAAGCTAACTTGATAGATTTATATAAAATAATGGATTAGTGAATGAAAGAAAACTAAAGATTTAATCCATTATCAATATGATAGGAAGTAAAAATGGAGTGACTTGACAAAATGTTGTTGGAGGATGTCCATTCAATGAGATATCTGACATTATGCTTCCCTTTGGGTGTTTTTAAAGGCTAAGTCAAATACCTTCTGTACTTAGGACCTGATCTAATCTTTAATCTCTAATAAATTACATTAATAAAAAGATTACCAATGAATTAAAACACTATTTAAACTTAAATTGCACAGTGATATTCAATATGTCTAGCAAGACTATTAATAAGACAAATTCCTCTGGGTATTTGGTCATATTTATTTCCACCATTTATCTTAAGAATTCTTTTTAAATTTTCATAGCTTAAATCCTAGAAATAGGTTCTTAAATTCAATGGAGAAAAGGGGGTTAATGAGAAATCCAGCAAACAGATTTCAAAATAAAGTTGGTGATTTAAAAACACATCCACCTCTTCTGCACCAAGAAATTCCATTGAAATAACAGTAACTATAAGACAGCAATTTCAAAGAAATAAGTTCATAAGAACAGATAAAATGAGAAAAGGAACCTCAGCAAAACTTTTAGGGGGAAAGCAGATGGATGCTAGTAACTGACAGCAGACATCAGAAATCTGAGTCTTTAGCTAGCAGTGGGGAACTTCCAAATGATTCACCTCATACTTCTAAAACTGAGGGTAAAGTTGGGCTAACATCTGGAGGCCTGACTAATGACTCCCAGAAGCTAGATAAGTAAAGCACTCAAATCCCCAAGGAGAAAACAGAGAGGGTTCTGTAATGAGAAGTTCATTCCAGGTACAAGAGGATATAGTAAACATTTACTTACAGAATGTTGAAATACTTACACACTTTTCTTTTACATGTCTCTCAAAATGACAATAGCCAAGCCTACCTCTGAGATGACTGGAAAATATTCTTGTGAACAGATCAACCAAAGATGAAATAACTAAACATACATCAGAAGATCCCTAATGTAATGATTCAAATAGATAAAACTGTAATGTTGAAATCTGTGTATAACAAGCACTACCTATATGCACAGTGTTTCCAATAAGCTTTTTATTTTCCCACTTTCAGACATGAATAACCCAAAATCACTAGACAGCGGGAAATGGCTCTAACTCAAATATTAAATAACAAATGATCAAATAAATAATTAAACAACCGGGTGGATGAAATTTTTTTAAATTGAAAGAATAATATTAGGGAAAATAGCAGATTAGGTAGTTCCAAGTGTTCTTAACTCCACAGAAACTCTGAGTAATGGAACAAAAACAGAATGAACTTTATCCAAACTATGAAAAATAAAGGTTTGTAGCAATGAACAAAAGCTGAATCAAGAAAAGGGTAACTTTAAAAACATAGGAAACCTTTGCGGTATTTTTAGTCACACTTGTCCTTCCCCTCACTGTCAAGGCAGTGGCCTGAGAGATGTCAGTTGCCATTTTGAGAGTAAAAACCTTGGTCCCAGGTTGCTTAGAGAGCAGAGCAAACTTTATTCTCTGAGAATATGTTTGTCTGTTTTGGTCTTTTGAGGCAAACCAGAGGCATGCTGAAATCCTGGAAAGGAAAGCTGGGGAGATTTGGGGGTATTAAGTCAATGAAAAGTATCCACATACATGGGGAGATTTAGAAAATCAAATGAATTTCCAGAAACAGGATACATTCTCAGGAAAGACCTAAGAAGACCTCAAGCTTTTATCTATGGCTGATTTCTAGACTCAGCAAAAAGAGAAAATGAGTGCTACATTACATTTATACTTGTCTACATGGTAAAAGATTCCCCAACAGAAAACCATTCTGCAAACACCAAGTAAGCCAGCCTTCCTGCCTGCCTTCCTCCTTCCCCCAGGGTAAAAAAGAAAAAAGAAAAAGACTTTAAAAAATGTCACAAAATAAACAAACAACTATAACACATAACAAAATACAAAAAAGAGCCTCAGGAAGAGGAAAAAAATCTGGCTATCAGACTTACCACATTATAATACTAAAAATTCCCAATTTTTCACAAAAATTGCAAAGCAAATCACATAGAGAAACAAGAAAGTAGGTCCATTCACAAGATAAATTAACAGCAATTGTCCCTGAGGAATAACAGACATTTGACTTACCAGGGAAATACTTTAAATCAACTGTGTTAAACATTTTTGAAAGAACTAAAGGAAGACAGAAAAACAAAGTTTCAACAGATAGAGCATATCAGCAAAAACATAGAAACTACAAAAAAGAACCAGAGAGTAATTCTGGATTTGAAAAGTACAGTAACTAAAATAAAATATTTAGCTAGAGGTTTTCAATAGTAGGTTGAGCAGGCAGTAAAAAAAAATCCAAAAAATTAAAGATAAGTTAATTTAAAATATTTAATCTGAGAAGAAAGTAAAATGATTGAATAAAAAGGAAAAGAGCCTCAGAAAACTGCGAGACAACATGAAACATAAGAACATATGCAAAATGGGAGTCTTAGAAGGAGATGAGAGAAAGGGTCAGAAAGAATACTTGAATAAATAATGGCTGAACACTTCCCAGATGTGATAAAAGAAATGGATCGACATGTCCAAAAGTTCAATGAATTCCAAGAAGAACCAACCTAAAATGATTCACAATGAGACACATTTTAATTAGAAAGCCAAAAAAAGAGAGTCTCGAAAGCAGTAAACAACAACAACAAAACAAGATTCGTAACATGTAGAGGTTCCTCAATAAGATAATAGTTCATTTCTCATCTGGAAAAGGTCAATTTTCATTCCAATTCCAAAGAAAGGCAATGCCAAAGAATGTTCAAACCACCATACAATTGCACTCATTTCATGTGTTTGCAAGGTTATGCTCAAAATCCTTCAGGCTAGGCTTCAGCAGTGCATGAACCAAGAAATTCCAGATGTACAAGCTGGATTTGGAAAAGGCAGAGAAACCAGAGATCAAATTGCCAACATTTGTTGCATCCAGAAAAAGCAAGAGAATTCCAGGGAAAAACATCTGCTTCTGCTTTTTTGATTATGCCAAAGCCTTTGACTGTATGGATCACAAAAAACTGGAAAATTCTGAAATGGATGAGAACACTAGACCACCATACCTGTCTCTTGAGAAACTTGTATGCAGGACAAGAAGCAACAGTTAGAACTGGACATGAAACAATTAGACATCTGTAATCTTATAACTGAAAATTTGTACTCTTTGACCAGTTCAGTTCAGTCGCTCAGTCATGTCCAACTCTTTGCACCTCCATGGACAGCAGCACTCCAGGCTTCTCTGACCATCACCAACTCCATGAGCTTGATCAAACTCATGTCCTTTGAGTCGGTGATGCCATCTAACCATCTCATCCTTTGTCACCCCCTTCTCCTCCTGCCTTCAATCTTTCCCAGCCTCAGGGTCTTTTCCAAGGAATCACTTCTTCGCATCAGGTGGCCAAAGTATTGGAGTTTCAGCTTCAACATCAGTCCTTCCAATGAATATTCAGGACTGATTTCCTTTTGGATTGACTGGTTGGAGCTCCTTGCAGTCCAAGGGACTCTCAAGAGTCTTCTCCAACACCACAGTTCAAAAGCATCAATTCTACAGCACTCAGCTTTCTTTATAGTCCAACTCTCATTAATCCATACATGACTCCTGGAAAAACCATAGCTTGGACTAGATGGACCTTGTTGGCAAAGTAATGTCTCTGCTTTTTAATATGCTAAGTTGGTCATAGCTTTTCTTCCAAGGAGCAAGTATCTTTTAATTTTATGGCAGCAGTTACCATCTGCAGTGATTTTGGAGCCCCCCAAATTAAAGTCTCTCACTGTTTTAAGCTCTATGTATCAGAGCTCACAAAGACTTTTTCTTTTTTTTTTACACTGAGTTCTTTCATTGTTTCCAAAGGAACTGAAAGAACAGATTTCCCCATCTATTTGCTATGAAGTGTTGGAAATGGATGCATGATCTTAGTTCTCTGAATGTTGAGTTTTAAGTCAGCTTTTTCACTCTCCTCCTTCACTTTCATCAAGAGGCTCTTTGGTTCTTCTTCACTTTCTGCCATAAGGGTGGTGTCATATGCATATCTGAGGTTATTGATATTTCACCTGGCAATCTTGATTCCAGCTTGTACTTCATCCAGCCCGGCATTTCACATGATGTAACTCTGCATATAAGCTTTATGCTTATATGCATACAAGGTATATACTCTTTGATCAACATCTCCACATTTCTCCTGCCCTCTCTGCCTTTGGTAACCAGCAGCCTACTCAGTTTCTATGATTTTGATTTTTTTAGATTTTGCATGTAAATGAGATAATGCAACATTTATCTTCCCATGTCTAGTTTATTTCACCTAGTATAGTATCCTTTAGGTTCATCCTTGTTGCTGCAAATGGCAGAATTTCTTTTTTCTTAAAGGCTGAATAATAGTCTATTGTATATTGAAGGAAATCAGAATATGCCATCACAAAATATGACTGTGACATAAAAATAATTTTGAGCTAAAGACATAAATAAGTAAGTACCAGAAAGGCACTCTGGATTCTCCCCATATCTTCCTGAAAGCAGGAGATAAAATCCTGTTATGAAATATGTTCTCCATACAACAGAAGGAAATTAACATTCTTATTACCAAGAACAGAATGTTATGAACAAGAGAATTCTATACAAACAGCCCCTGTTAAAATAATTTTTATCTTCCTTTAGCCTGCTTACATACGTTAGTTCCTTCTCCAAAACTGTCTCTTGGTTCAGAGAGCATAAAACATGTGGGTTTTACCCCTTGTTAGGGTCTTAATTTCCTAATGAGACTTTCCATGTCACGTAAAACTTTTATTAAATAAATTTGTATGATTTTCAGCTGTTTATCTGCCACGCGTGTGTGTGTGCATGTGTGTGTCTGCGCGCGTGCCTGCACACACACGCTCAGTCATGCCTGACTCTTTAGGAGCCCTCTGCGTATGGAATTTTCCAGACAAGAATATTGGAATGGGTTGTATTTCCTACTCCAGGGGATCTTCCTGACCCAGGGATCAAACTCGTGTCTCTTGCATTTTCTAGTCAGTTTAATTCTTAGGCCCATTCTAAAAACTTTAAGTGTAGAAACAGAATTCTGCCTCCCCTACAGTCCATGGAGTCACAAAGAGTTGGACACAAACTGAGTGAGTGAGCACACATACACACACAATATATATGGAAACTTTCTTTATACATTCCTTAATCAATATACAGTTAGGTTGTTTCCATATCTTCGCTATTGTGAGTAATACTGCAATGAAATGGGAGTGTAGATATCTCCTCCAGGAAGTTATTTACTTTGGATGTATATACTTAGAAGTGCAATTAATGGGTGATATGCTAATTATATATTTAACATGGGATGAATCTCCATATTTTTCATAATCACTGTACCAATTTAATTTCCACCAACAGCTACAAGTTATCTTTTTACACCACATCCTTACCAGTTCTTGCTATCTTTAAAATTTTTGATAATAGACAACTTAGTAGGTATGAGGTAATACCTCACTATGGTTTTTATTTGAATTTCCACAACTATTAGAAATATTGAGCATTTTTTCATAACTCATTGGTGATTGTATGTCTTCTTTGAGAAAATGTCTATGCAGGTACTTTGCCCATTTTTATTTTTTTTTATTTTTTATTATTTTTTTAATTTTTTTAATTTTTTTTATTAGTTGGAGGCTAATTACTTCACAACATTTCAGTGGGTTTTGTCATACATTGATATGAATTGCCCATTTTTAAAATTGAGCAATATTAAATATCTTGTTTCGCTTTACTTTTGATTTGAATTTCCTATGTATTCTGGATGTATCTATGTGTTCAGCCACTCAGTCGTGTCCAGCTCTTTGTGATCCCATGGACTGTAGCTTTCCAGGCCCCTCTGTCCATGGGATTTCCCAGGTAAGAATACTGGTGTGGGTTGCATTTTCCTACTCCAGGGGATCTTCCTGACCCAGGGATTAAACCCATGTCTCCTGTGTCTCCTGCATTAGCAAGCAGATTCTTTTAACACTGTGCCACCATTCTGAATATCAACCTTTTATTAGGTACACACTTTATGGATATTTTTCCTATTTTATAGGTCAACACTACATTCTGTTAAATATTTCTTTTGCTGTGCAAAACATTTTAGTCTGATTTTGTTATACTTATTTTTTCTTTTGTTGTCTGTGCTTTTAGGGTCATATCCAAAAAAAAAAAAAAGAAATTGCCAAGACCAGTGCCAAGCAGCTTTAACTTTATATTTTCTCCTAGGAATTTATGATTTCAGGTGTTATGTTTATCCATTTTCAGTTGGTTTTTGTGTGTGGTGTAAAATAAGGGTCCAATTCCATTCCTCTGCTATCCAGGTTTCACAGTACTATTTCCTGAAGAGACAATCCTTTTCTCACTGCATATTCTAGGTGATTCTTGGTGCCTTTGTTGAAGATTAGTTTTTCTGTATATGCATGGGTGTATTTCTAGGTTTTCTATTCTGTTTATTGGTCTATTATGTCTGTTTCTGTGCCAGTACAATACAGTTTTGATTATTACAGCTTTGCAACATGTTTTGAAATCAGAAAGTATGGTGCCTCCAACTGTGCTATTGTTGCTCAAGATTGCTCTAGACATTCACAGTCTCTTGTTCTTCCATGCAAATTTTAGAATTTATTTTTATTTTTGTAAAAAGTGTCCTTGAAATTATGAGAAGGCTTTTTGGACATTTTTGGACATTTTAACAATTCTTCCAATTCAGGATCATGGAATACCTTTACATTTATTTGTCTTATTAAATTTCTTTCAGTAATATTTTATAATTTTCAGTGCACAGATCTTTCCTCTAATTGGTTAAAGTTATTCCTAAGTATTTTATGGTTTTTGATGCTATTGTAAATGGATAATTTTCTTGATTTCTTTCAGATATTTTGTTGCTAGTATATAGAAATACAACTGATTTTTATATGTTGATTTTGTATCTTGGAACTTTACTAAAACTGTATTGGTGTTAACAGTTTTTTTGTGTGTGAGAAATCAAGCAATTTTTCAATGTTGTCTGCAAATAGAGATAAGTTTCTTTCTTTTGCTTTAATTTGGACATTTTTATTCTTTTCTTTGCCTTTTGCTCTGGGTATGACATCCTGTATGATAGTAAATAAAATTGCTGAAAGTTGCTTTGTTCATGATGTTAAAGAAAAATTCTTCATTTTTTTAACATCATAATATGAGCATGATGTTACCTGTGAGCTTGTCATATATAGCCTTATTATATTGATGTATATTCCTTCTATACCTAATGTGTTGAGAATTTTTACCACGAAGGGCATAAAGTACTGGATTTTATCAATGATCTTTTTTCATATATTGAGATGATAATATGCAGTCCATGGAATTCTCCAGGCCAGAATACTAGAGTGGGTAGCCTGTCCATTCTCCAGAGCATCTTCCCAACCCAGGGATCAAACCCAGGTCTCCTGTATTGCAGGTGGATCTTTACCAACTGATCCACAAGAGAAGCCCAAGAATACCTATTCCTTAACCAGAAGATCTTCCCAACCCAAGAATTGAACTGGAGTCTCCTGTATTGCAGGTGGATTCTTACCAACTGAGCTATCAGGAAAGCCTTCATCTATTGAGATGATAATATAATTTTTCTCCTTCATTTGTTAATGTGCTATTTTGTAGTTATTAATTTGTGTATGGTGAATGATCTTTGCATTTGCAGGAAAAAAATCTACTTGGTCATCGTGTATGATTCTTTTAATGTGCCTCTTGAATTCAGTTTGCTACTATTTGTTGAGAAATTTTGCATTTATTTTCACCAAGAATTTATTGTCCTATGATTTTCTTTTCTTGCAGTGTTCTTGACTGGTTTTCACATGAAGTCAATGATGATCTAATAAAATGAGTTTGGCAGTATCATCTTCAACTTTGTAAGAGTTTGAGAAGGACTTCCCTGGTGGCTCAGATGGTAAATTGTCTACCTACAATGCAGGAGACTTGTGTTCCATCCCTGGGGCGGGAAGATCCTCTGGAGAAGGAAATGGCAACCCACTCCAGTACTCTTGCCTGGAAAGTCCCATGGACGGAGGAGTGTGGTAGGCTACAGTTCATGGGTTCACAAAAAGCTGGATACAACTGAGCAACTTCAATTTTCTTTCTTTATTTTGAGAAGTGTCAGTATTAATTCTTTTTAAATATTTGGTAAAATTGACCTATGAAATGGGCCTTTCTTTCTTGGATTTTTGATTGCTGACTCAATTATTAGTCTTCTCAGATTTTCTATTTTTCATTATTACTTCTTAGTAGGTTGTGTATTTGCAGGATTTAGTGATTTCTTCTAGGTTATCCAATTTATTGGTGTATAATTTTCATAGATGTATCTTATAACTCTTTTTAGTTGTTGTAGTATCACTTAAAATCCATCTTATTTTATTTTTGAGTCATCTTTCTATTTTCCTTAGTTTAGCTAAAGTTTTGTCAGCTTTATCTTTTGGAAAATCAGCTCATTGTTTTGTTGATCTTTTTTATTATTTTTCTAAATAACAAATGTTGGCAATGAAGGAAAGCACTGTCTGTGGGAATGTAAATTGGTACTGCTACTGCTGCTGCTGCTAAGTCACTTCAGTCGTGTCTGACTCTGTGTGACCCCATCCCTGGGATTCTCCAGGCAAGAACACTGGAGTGGGTTGCCATTTCCTTCGCCAATGCATAAAAGTGAAAAGTGAAAGTGAAGTCGCTCAGTCGTGTCCGACTCTTCGCGACCCAATGGATTGCAGCCTCCCAGGCTCCTCTGTCCATGGGATTTTCCAGGCAAGAGGACTGGAGTGGGTTGCCATTGCCTTCTCTGGTAAATTGGTACAGTCACTATGAATACAGTATAGACAGTCTTTCAAAAATTAAACATAAACTAACAATTCCACTTCTGGATAATTTTCTGAAGAAAACAAAAACACTAATTGAAAAAGATATATGCAGCCCTATGTTCATTGCAGCATTGTTTACAAAAACCAAGATACGGAAAAACCTAAGTGTTCATCATTAGATGAATGGATAAAGATGTAAAATACACACACATACACATACATGTGTGTGTATACACACATAATGGAATATTACTAGCCATGAAAAGAATGAAATCTTGCCATTTATGACAACATGGATTGACTTAGAGGGTATTCTGCTAGGTGAAATGATTAGAGAACGCCAAATACTCTATGATATATCTCATAGGTAGAATAAAAAACAAAATAGCAAAGCCAGAAACAGATTCATAGATGCAGAGAACAAAGAGGTGGCTGGCAGTGGGGGAGAGGGAGGGGGGGATGCATGGGGGAGATGAGTGAAATAGGTGAGGGAGATAAGAGGTACAAACTTGCAGTAATAAAGTGACCTGAATGTAATGCAGCATAGGGAATTTGTTATTGTTGTTGTGTTAGTCACTCAGTTGTGTCCGATTCTTTGTGACCCCATAGGCTGTAGACCACCAGGTTCCTCTGTCCATGGAATTCTCCAGGCAAGAGTACTGCAGTGGGTTGCCATTCCCTTCTCCCGGGGATCTTCCCAACCCAGGGATTGAACCTGGGTCTCCTGCACTACAGGCAGATCTGTTACCATCTGAGCCACAAGGGAATATAGTCAGTAATAACTTTATGTGGTGATAGATGGTACCTAGACTTACTGTGACCATTATTTTCTAATGTATAGAAATATCAAATCACTATGCCACATACCTGAAACTACTATAATTCTATTATATTTCAATAAAATAAGTAAATGAAACAATTCTAAAATTCACACAGACCACAAAGAACTTCAAACTGAGAAAGAAGAGCAAAGCTAGTGGCATCAAACTTCCTGATTTTGAGATATATTACAAAAGTTATAGTAATCAAAATGGTACAATACTGGCATGAAAACAGACACATAGACCAATGGAATAGAGTGGAGAGTTCACTGGTTCTTAAAGAAATATTTTAAACTGTATAAAGTCTCAGTATAATCTCTTTAGTAACCCTGAATAGCTTATCTTGGAAGATACTGGCTATGAGAATCAAGACTCTTGCTCTTTGTTTTTACTGAAGTACATTACGTATAGTAAAATGTACAAATCCTAATGGAATAACTAGATTTCTTTTGCTATGTGCATACACCTATCTGGGGGCTTCCCAGGTGACTCAGTGGTAGAGAATCCCCTTGCCAATTCAGGAGACACAGGTTTGATGCTTGGGTCGGGGCAATCCCCTGGAGGAAGAAATGGCAACCCATTCCAGTATTCTTGCCTGTAAAATCCCATGGACAGAGGAGCTTGGTAGGCTACAATCCATGGGGTCACAAAGAGTCAGACATGGCTAAGTGATTGAGCACAGCACACGCATCTATCCACCATTTAGATTAAAAAAAAAAAAAACATAATTTTTCCAAGACCTAGAAAGATGCCTCATGCTTTCTAGTCAGTAGACTTCTCATGAGAGGTAACCACTTTTTGGATCTGTATCTCCATAGAATAATTTTGCCTGTTTTTGAACTTCATATGAATGGAATCACTTACTACATTTATAGTCTTTTGTGACTGGCTATTTTTGCTTAAAGTTTATGAAGCTGTTTAAGAAAGCATGCTATAATTTGAGCACTGTATCAAATTTGTTGAAATTTTCTGAGAAATATATTAGCTGATAAGGCTGGTCAATGGAGCAATATTAAAGGAAATGTCTTCTAATCAATTGCTTTATCCCATAGGTACGGTTTCCCAGATCGTGTTTACTTGATTGTCTTTCATATGGTACTCGGTGTATATTTGTGGAATGAATAAATAATTACCAGTTACAGGACAGCCAGAAGGATCATCATGTCTTCTGTGCCTGAAGGATGTATTTTTTATTCCCCTGCTCCTCAGAATAGCGTGTGCTTGCAGCAAGCAGCCACTGAGAGGATATTTGTCAAATGACAGAATCATCGGCAAACTCAAAGATCATTTTATTATTCTTCTTTTTAGATTTCCATACCTTGAAGTTATCATGAAATGAGAGATTTGTTCTCATAAAATATATTTGGTTGACATGACATTAGTTCAATGTCCTTTGAAATAAGAACTATGATCAACAAAATAAATCAGGTCAGATCATGGTGAGTAGTGCTCTCCTCACTTTTTCATCCCCATCAGTGTGAATGACCTTACTCCCTGCTGAACTTCATAAAGAGAATTGAAAAAGGAGCAACATTAATACCTGGAACTAGGTAGCAGAGAGAATTAAAGTTTAGCGTAATGGAAAAAAAACCCTGGAGTGTAAGTTGGGCTGTGGGTCCTTGCTGAGATTGCATTATAACCTGGCTCTCTGACTTCAGCTCAGTTGCCTTTAACTATTCACTTCTTAGCTGGTCTCCTGCAAAAGCCATAGCCTCATAGGCATGTGGTAAGGATCAATAGAAATTTTAACTAGTACAGGAGAAATTAACCTTCAAACTTGAATTCAATTAACATTCTTAAGGTGTTTTTTCAATGTAATCTTGTAGCCTGGGTCATAACTATGCTGTTTGCTACTGAAATTCCAGTTTAGAAATCTAAAGACTTTCGATGTTTATAATGCTTTCATTTTATTTTGTGAAAACCAAGACTGTTTTAAAGAATTTGTGAATTATTCCCCCTATTTCTTCATTCACTGCTCAGAATTTTAGCTCTTGGAAAATGTTCTTTAGCCATTTTAAATATGCTGCAACAGACTGGATATGTCTTAAACTCAGTAAAAACAGCATCCTCTGTATGATCCCCTCTGAGCCTTCTCAGGTACAGACCACTGTGCTCACGGTGCTCCTTAGAAATCTGGTTGGATTTAACAGACACATGTGGATTCAAACATTACAACAGAAGCAGAACCACATGCAGAGGGTGGCTGCACTGGGATTGATTTGCTGTAATTTAATCACACAGAGAAGTGTATACAAATGCCCATATTGTAACGGGGAAGGGTTAGTTTTCAATTTATACTGGATCTGCTTCTGTGACTTTAACCCTCATCTTGCTGCTTTTGTTATTGCAGGCATATATAATGGCCTGCCTCGGGGATACAGCCTGAGCCTCCCACCTGTGAAGGTCGGTAAGGAAGTGAAACTAACATATTTTCCTGCCTGAGGCTTGCCATTCTAGGGGACAATTACAAGGATTGAATAGTCTTTTTCCTTTGTTTCCTCACCTCCCTTCACCTTTGATCCATAAAAGAGTCTGACACCCAGTCCCCAACAAGATGGTTATTTTGAGGCACTGGCTTGCCATCTTCTTGGTCAGTTGGCTCCCTAATAAAGTCCCTTCTTCCTCTCGGACTCGGTAACAATATATTGCCTTTGACTTACTGATTAAAAATGTATTAACTGGCTTTGTCTTGACTCTTTTCCCACACTCACTCCTCCCTCCACAAATACACCTGAAGTCTTACAGTTTGATTTGGGCCCTGAGTGTCTAGGGAAAGGGCCCTACATTTGCTGTAATGCTTTTGGATGTATAGATGTGCAGAACAGGGAGCATGCTCTGTTTTGTCAGAGTTGACTTCAGGGCTTACCCTGCAGAGCTGAGAACATTTCTTATTTTTCTCTCCTTCCAAATATTATTCCTGTATTTCTAACTTTCAGTGAGTTTTTACTCCACTGAATCTAGATATGCTTCACATTTTGTCATGCTTTGGCAAAATGGGATAACTGACACACAAGTCAGGGAAACATAGGAGGCTGTTTTTCTTTTTTAAATCCCAAGACTGCAGGGCTGACTGCTCTACCTAAGAGGAATCTCTGATTGCCTAATGACAGGTGAGGTCCCAGGGTGAGAACAGCAGGGAATGCTTTTACAGACCTCATGGTAAGCTTTTCTTCTTGTTCACTCCATGCTTCCCACCATGCCCACTGCTAAGTACACATTACTTTCTTCTTCAGGAGAGTGTTAGGGTCATTTACAATTTGTTATACTTTTTTTTTCTTACATATAACTTTTCATTACTTGAAATCACTAACAGATGATTGATTTCTTACCATTTTTTTGCTGTGTGGTTGAATTGAGTTCTCAAGCACATTGCTCTGAGAGCTAGTGTGAAAGTATTTGCAACCATGTAAGTATCTGCTTTCATTGAAGGCCATCCATATGACCTGTTACGAGGCCCATTTGAACAAAACTGAATTATAACTACCCTGCTGCTTTTCTTGAACCCACAATATGATGGTAGATTGGACCCATAATATTGACATGTCATTGCATAATATTTCTCTGTTTAATTTTTAAGAATATGAGACACTTTTTATTTGCTAGACTATAAAGGGTAAAGTCACGTTAGTTAAAAGATAAACTTTATATCAAATATGCTCTAATTGCCATCAAGGTAGTTAACAATAGTTGGCTCTCTCTTGCAGTCACATGATAATATAATACTAAACCACCCCTCTGACCTTAGCTATATCCATACAAATTTCTTTGGTCAAAAAAATGCAAGTAGAAGTGATAGGTGTCACTCCTGAACATAAGTTTTAAGAGCTGAATGTACTTTGCCCCTTTTTCTTTTCAATGTGCATCAACAGGCAATCTCGCAGGGAATGTATGCTCTGTCACCTGGGGACCTGAAAGAAGGGTCCTGTAGCACAGAGCTCTCAGCAACTCTCAACTGTCACACAGAATGGGTGGGAATTCAGCCTTTGTTATGTTAAGTCTCTGAGATTTAGTTTCCTTGTTTTCATCACTTCTCTGCAATGAAGTGAAATTCAAAAGAATTTCTCAATTTACTTTCATATAAGGACTCTCAATTTCTCCATTAAATCTCCTGTCATTACAATCTGTTCATATTCTCTCTGAAATAATGCAAATCCATTTCCCAGTGCTTACCAGTGTCTGTTTCCCAGCTGATGCTCAACTGAAGCATTTCTCAAATAAATCACTCATTTATATGAAACTACAAGAGGACACAGAAGAGCCAACAACCTAATAAATATTCAGACACATCTTTAAGTAGAATCACAGTGTTTGTTTGCATTGTGAAAGCACATTCCCTTTTCTATAAAGATTCCTATGTCTTCTGTGTACCCCACATGCTTGTACCTGCCTGGGAATCTCTATGTTGCATGTTGGTCTACTTTAACCCTTTTTCAAGGTTGATGAAGCATATAAATCCAATCAATGATTTAATTTCTGACATCTGCCTGAGTTGGTGAATGGGATAGGCATAATGATCATATTTCGGTAATCAATACTATGGTGTCAGGGTCATTACAGTAAGGAGCAAAGATCTGCCCACAGAGGAAGACTTGGCTAATGCTACACTAGATCTGTTCAAAGAGAACAGCCATGGCTTGTCCCAGGACCAATTCCCAACAGATTTGGGGTGGATTGTTTGACGAGAGCCTGGAAAAATGAGATAGAGCCTTGGCTAGCTTCCTGCACACCTATTTTTTTGTTACTAAATTATATTCTTATTGCTAATATCAGAAACCCCATTTACTTTGAAAAAGATGGTGATGTTGTTTTGCTCTCAGCAACAGAGAATTAGCTGATTCACATGTTCCTTAAACAGTAGCTCTAAAATAGAACTGTACTGAACCCCTATTAACAGAGTAGAGCAGGGGAATAAAGTTTCCAGGAGCATTTGCTGGAAATTTTTTGTGGTGAGAAAGCTTCATGGCAATTAAGAACATAGGCTCCAGAGCCATCAAACCCAATTTCGACTCTTGGCTCTTATTAGGTTGATTACTTCAGATACATAATGAGCTTCAATGTCCTTAACTATAAAACAAGGATAAATAGTGCCTACTTTATAGGGCTATTTTGAATATTACATGATAGCATGTTTGTAAAGTGCTTGAGTGCCTGGCACATATGAAGTATTCAACCCTTAATGCTGTTTTGTTTTCAATATTGTAATGAATAAAAAACTGACAGCAGAACTGCAACTTCTCTTCGACAGCTAACAAGGGAGGGGAACTCTGGCCCTTTTCTAAGAAGTTAAGACTAGGGCAGAAACATGCAAACAGCGGGTCTCTCATTTCAAATATTGTACAAAACAAATAATCATCACATGTATCATCATGATACATAGGAATAAAATGTCCAAGAATGATTATTGTGAGATGAATTTTGGTGTGTGAGGATGGAGGGAGCATTTGGGGATGACAATTTCTAAAGCTAAGATGTTATCAAGTTAAAATTACTAGAGGGTAGCGGGTCATATCTGTATGCCTTATGAATACTGCAGAGTGCAAAGCACAGAGCTTTATGGGTCTGTGTGTGTTTATGACAAGGAGTTGATGTGTTAATTTACGTTAAGTAGCTATGACAATTGACTACATAAAACCATTTAGTTATGAAGAGCATATGAACAATTATTGCTTATGTGATATACACTAAGTAGGATAATTTCATGAATATTCTGTGGTTCTGAATTCTTATCTTGCTGCATATGCTTGTCTCATTTAAACCATGATAAATATCCTATTTCATATTGTACTGCAGCTAGAATACCAAAAGTGGTATTTGTTGGTACAGATGAAAGCAAAAATAATATGGCTACAGGGATTATATGAAACAAACCATCAGAAAACAAATAACAACTAGAGCAATGCTATAGAGTAGAAGTACAGATTTCTTTCCTCATCAGACACCCTTTCATGTACAGGCCACTTTTATACTTGCAACTTCCTTCCAGATGGTAAAAGAGGCTTATAATTGTTACCATGCTTGGCTCATTTTTCATAAGTGAAGGTCAACAGAGACATATTGTTTAAAACATACATAATAAGGCTCTGATATTGTGTTTTCATAAATGGCTGTACCAAGAGCATCCAATCCACATGAACTTATTCATGTGAGCTTTCTACTCCATGTGAAGAAAAGAAGTCTCTTTCTCTTCCCCTTGAATCGGGGTCAGTTCTGTGACTCTTTTTTTTCAATAAACAGAATGC
This sequence comes from Cervus elaphus, assembly GCF_910594005.1. NCBI lineage: Eukaryota > Metazoa > Chordata > Mammalia > Artiodactyla > Cervidae > Cervus > Cervus elaphus. The sequence continues at coordinate 19,045,446 of NC_057839.1, read as the reverse complement.
AACAAGAGTGACTGTTTTGGGCTGGGCCTTCAGAGAACAATAGATTCTACCTTTAAATCTTCGAACCTTCCTTCTTGAATATCAGCCAACTTGGCCCACATGCAGAAGAAGCAAAGTTCCTGGCTGAGACCTTAGATGAACTCCTTGCTGGTAGCCAGTATTATTTTCCAGGTGTAGAATTAGAGCAATTTTGGATGTTGCATTCATAGCTCATCTGACTCATGAGAGCTCTCAGCTGACACTACGTGGGGCAGAACTCTCCAACAAAGCATATAGGTCGAATTCCTAACTCTCAGAGTCAAGACCATATGAAATCCTTATTATTTTAAGTCACTAATTTATGTTAATTTAAATGTTCTTATTGTTGTTTAAAGTTTTATGTGTCCAAATCAGTGGCATTCATTCCATTCACAATCTTGTGCATTCATCACCAGAATCAATTTCAAAATTTTTTTCATTATCTCAAACAGAAACTCTGAACCTCTTAGCACTTTCCTCCATTTCACCTTCTTCCCAGACCCTGGTAACCTCTAGCTTACTCTCTGTCTCTATGAATTTACATACTCTAGGTATTTCCAAAAAGAATCATACAATATTTGTCCTTTTGTATCTGATTTATTTTATATAGCTTAATGTTTTCAAGGTTCATCTATGTGTAGCATCTATCAGACCTTCACTCTTTTTATGGCTGAATAATAAATCCATAATATATACACACCACCTGTGTTTATCCATTCATCTGTATACGAACACTTTGGCTATTGGAACTAGTGTTTCCATTCCTGGTGTGATACTCACGGGCACATGAGTATCTGTTTTAGTTTCTGTTTTCAGTTTTTTTAGTATGGGCCTAGAAGTGGAATGACTAAGTTATTTAGTCATTCTACATTTAACTTCTTGAAGAATTACCACACTATTTTCCACACAAACTGCAACACTCCCACTAAGCCACTAATCTGAAGAGTACTCTGCCTCATTTCAATAAATGATAAAACAAATACTATATTTATCAACACTTCTACTACTTTAGAAACTCCTGAGGAAGCAAAGCATAAAAAATCCTAGAACTAGAGAAAGGAAAATAGATGGAACAGTTTCCTAACTAGATGAAAGGTTTCTGTATGAAAGTTCTCCCAACTACCTGAAAGTTCTATCCAGTAAGGAACTCTACAGTTTTAACAAATACCCTGAGGAATGTGATACAATTTATTTATGCATAATATCTGCTGTCAATGGTCTAGTTCATCTAAGCACCATACATTGGACATATTAAAACATCATCGGCACTAAATTTGCCCTTGTGGTACCTTGTGATACCCTGTGTAAATCTTCTACCTTTTTTTTAAAATATACTTTTACACCCAGTACTCTGTTATTCTCATAGCCCCTTAATATAAGAATTTATATTTTTTAAATTTCTTGTCCTCAAGAAGAAGGAAGAGATAGAAAAAAGAGCAGAAAGAAAATAATCAATATTAAAAATTATTTCCTCATTAATATTAAAAAGGTCAACATAAGTTTGTGAATGTTGAATAATATAATGCCCTTGAAGAGCCACAGTACATTTCAGTACATAAGTACTCAAATAGTTCTACAGGGGGAAAAATGCTTAACTTTATTTCTACCTAATAATTGTTAAAATTTTTATGAAGATGAATTCTATTTTCATAGACATCTGTTAATATGCTGGAAAATATAGTTTGCTCCTTTAGGATATGCTAATAATAGAAATTTTCATTCTTTTTGGAATTTTCTTCCTCAAATATCACTCAAAAATATTCAAATTACTGTACTACACAGTCATAATCTGGACCTCTCGGATGCTAATAACTTTGTCCTTATATAGTAGGCATGTTGTCTCTAGCAGTATTGAGTTAAAAAAGCTTCAGACAAGTTCATGAAGTAACACTTTCTAGGTATGCAACCTCGATAGCATATTAAAAAGCAGAGACATTACTTTGCCAACAAAGGTCTGTCTGGTCAAGGCTATGGTTTTTCCAGTGGTCATGTATAGATGTGAGAGTTGGACTGTGAAGAAAGCTGAGTGTCGAAAAATTGATGCTTTTGAACTATGGTGTTGGAGAAGAGAGAGTCCCTTGGACGGCAAGGAGATCCAACCAGTCCATCCTAAAGGAGATCAGTCCTGGGTGTTCTTTGGAAGGACTGATGCTGAAGCTGAAACTCCAATACTTTGGCCACCTCATGTGAAGAGTTGACTCATTGGAAAAGACCCTGATGCTGGGAGGGATTGGGGGCAGGAGGAGAAGGGGACAACAGAAGATGAGATGGTTGGATGGCATCACCGACTCGATGGACATGAGTTTGAGTAAACTCTGGGAGTTGGTGATGGACAGGGAGGCCTGGCGTGCTGCGATTCATGGGGTCGCAAAGAGTTGGACTGAACTGTGGTATTACAGTCGCAAGGAGCGACTGAACTGAACTGAACTGAGGTATTACATACAGGCCTTGCAGTACATACATCTTTCAATTGTTCATGACTAGGGCAAGGGGAGGAGAAGAATGTACATAAGACGGGGGTGATGAGGAGGGAGAATGTGGTTAAAGTCACAAGTAAAGTTAGAACAGCAGAGTTACAGTAAAACAGTGGTTTTAAACTTATGCTGTGCAGAAATACTTGGAAAGCTTTCCCAAATCTCAATGCTCAAACTGCATCCCAAACCAATTAAATCAGAAGTTCTGGCCCAGGTAAGTGTACACTTTAGAGCTCCCTAGATGAACAGTAATATGCAGCCAAGACTCAGAACCACTTTTCTAAAGTGATTAGGATAATAGAAGAAAGATATGGAAATTCATATGCAAACATTCTGTCTTTAGGAGATAATATCAGAACCCCATGTGAGACACCAGGATATTTTAGAAAGTATTCCTTGGTGTCTGAATAATTTGTGTCAATTTTCCATAAATAGTGGCTTCTGTGTGATTACTCTTCCCCAGTAGACTTTGGTAAACTTGATTTATTTTAAAGCCTTAGAGACAAAAGGGTCAGTGGGGAGGTTCTCCAACTTACATGCAAGCAGGTTTCATTTGAAAAGTTGCTTTACTTGATAGGGATTGCATTGAATCTATAGATTGCTTTGGGTAGAATAGCCATTTTGACAATATTGATTCTTCCAATCCATGAACACGGTATGTTTCTCCATCTGTTTGTGTCCTCTTTGATTTCTTTCATCAGTGTTTTATAGTTTTCTATGTATAGGTCTTTTGTTTCTTTAGGTAGATATACTCCTAAGTATTTTATTCTTTTTGTTGCAATGGTGAATGGTATTGTTTCCTTAATTTCTCTTTCTGTTTTTTCATTGTTAGTATATAGGAATGCAAGGGATTTCTGTGTGTTAATTTTATATCCTGCAACTTTACTATATTCATTGATTAGTTCTAGTAATTTTCTGGTAGAGTCTTTAGGGTTTTCTATATAGAGGATCATGTCATCTGCAAACAGTGAGAGTTTCACTTCTTCTTTTCCTATCTGGATTCCTTTTACTTCTGCTTGCTACAATGGGAAGAATTCCTAATTTTCACACTTCTTGATATTTTGAATACTTTGAAAACAAGCCAGATGGCAGAAATTTCAGGATAAACAAAAGTCTTCAGAACAGTCAAAGAATTCTTCTACTATCATTTTATTCTTTAGTCCAAATAATGTTACTGTTATTCTATCCTATGGAATTTTCTTGTGTTCTCCCAAGGTGCAGTGAGCTTGGTTTTCAAAATGGGCATTACAGTCAATGAACAGAGAAGCATCCAGTGATGATACTACTACTGTTGTATTATGTATGCATGTGCAGGGATATTTATTTTATATGTGTGTGTATGTATATATATATGTATATATAATATATATTATATATATTTATTGTATGTGTATATATATGTGTGTGTAAATATGTGTATATATATATATAATGTGTGTGTGTATATATATGTGTGTGTATATATATAATATATATTATATATATTTATTGTATGTGTGTATACATATGTGTGTGTAAATATGTGTATATATATATAATATGTGTGTGTGTGTGTATATGTATTACCACACTGGTTTCAGTTCTTTGTGGGATTTGATTTTTTTGCACAAGGATTTATATATATATATAAATATAGTTGCTGTTTAGTCACTAAGTCATGTCTGCCTCCTTTGCAACCCCATGGACTCTAGCTCATCAGGCTTCTCTGTCCATGGGATTCCCCAGGCAAGAATACCAGAGTGGGTTGTCCTTTTCTTCTCCAGATTTCTTTGATTTTGAAAGTATGAGAAGACTACACCAGCCCAAACTCATATTTTGAAGAGGTAGATCAGGAAGTGTGGTCATCAATTGGGTGTTATATTTCTTGGGAAAAAGTATTACGGTCTCATTAGAAGTTTTAGAAGGAATAATCAGATTCATTCAGGAGTCTATTCTGGGAATTCCCTGGCGGTCCACTGGTTACAATTTGGTGAACTCACTGTCAGGGACCTGGGTTTGATCCCTGGTCAGGAATCCACCTGCAGTGCAGGAGACCCCAGTTTGACTCCTGGGCCGGGAAGATCTGCTGGAGAAGGGATAGGTTACCTGCTCCAGTGTTCTTGGGCTTCCCTTGTGGCTCAGCTGGTAAAGAATCCGCCTGCTATGTGGGAGACCTGGGTTCCATCCCTGGTTTGGGAAGATCCCCTGGAGAAGGGAAACGCACCCACTCCAGTATTCTGGCCTAGAGAATTCCATAAACTGTATAGTCCATGAGGTAGCAAAGAGTCCTACATGACCGAGCAACTTTTACTTTCTTTCAGGAAAGTAAGATTCCACAAACCATGAGATGTAGCCAAAAAAAGAAAAAAGAGAGTCTATCCTATAACAGGCTGTGAAGAACATAATATTATGTCCTCTTAAAGCAGTGTATTAGTTTCAAGTAGCACATGCTAAATTCTAAAAAGTGGTAACATTAATGAAAATAAAAAATATTAATTGAACATTAAACAACACATGAATGCTTACAGAAAAGTCATCACCCAAAATTTGTCAATGTCAATAACAGAAAAATTAGACACTTCGTAGGAAATAGCAGTTAAGAAAGGGAACTCTGGAGTCCAGCTGCACAGATTTACTTCCTGAGTTTCCAGGTACTGGCTCTGTAACATTGGCAAGATATTTAACCTCTTACAGCTTATCTTTCCTCACCTATTAAATAGAAGTATTAACAGGATCTAACCCATGGTATCATTGTAAGAATGAAAGAAGTTATTATGTATGTGTGTGCATATGTGTGTGTGTATCACTTCATTGAATATAAAATATTTGTTGAATATTAAGAACTCAGCAAATGATAGTTAGCATTATTGTATTTTCTCAGGTGGCACAGTGGTAAAGAATCCACCTGCCAATGCAGGAGACACTGGGGACGTGGGCTTAACCCCTGGGTCGGATGGATTCCCCTGGAGAAGAAAATGGCAACCCACTCTAGTATTCTTGCCTGGAAAATCCCATGGTCAGAGTTGCCTGGCAGGCTATAGTCCGTGGGGTTGCAAAGAGACATGACTGAGCCACTGAGCGCACACGTCAGCATTATTCCTGGATATTTGCATGTTCATTAGTTGTAGTAATCATTTTAAAAACCAAGTTTACCTTCCCTTTTTAAAAATGCACCATGACATTCACAGAGTAGAAGTTATCACAGAAGACTCGAGGCCGTCGCAGCTTCCCACCCCATGTCCCATGTACTCAAAGCTCCACAGGCAGTAGAGTGGGACCACTGGTGACTCCCAGGTGCAGAGGAGGTATAATCTGAGGTCAAGAACAGTCACTCTCTATGGAATGGTCTGTTCATATGTGTTGATGTGTCTAGAATACAGAATACAGATATATATGGATAGTTATGGATATAGAATGGTGAGTTTGTATGAAGTGGTCAGTCCTTGTACCTGATGGTGTGCCTGGAGTGCCAAGTTCATGTTTGTGTATAAGATGGTCAGTATGTCCAGAATGTTGACGCTTTCTGAGATTTCTTGGATGTGGATGGTTATTAGGTCATGACCTCTCAGCATCAAAGTCAGGCTGGGATTGGTCTGTGTGACTCACCTGATTTCTCTGCTTCTGAGCTGATCTTTGCAGCCAAGGCCTGGCACTGTAGGAAGAGGCCAGTCTGTTGGGGTGTTGCACACACCTTTCTATTTCCTCAGAAGTACTTTGAGGGGCTGAGAATGCCTACTGGTCTAGGGTGACCACAGGGGAGAAGGATGGGAGTGGGGCTCTACTGGGATGAAGCTTCCCATACTCTAACCATCACTTTCAGCCTAGCTAATTGCCTAAGGAAACCACTTTTACTTCACTCCAGCCTCAGCTTCATCCCCACTACTCCCAGAGGGAGAAGACAGGAAATAATTGGTTAAAGACACCCTCCCTGGGACTGGCAGGAGTTTGTCTCACATAGTCTGGGGGATCCAGATTTTGCTAATGCCCCTAGAACCTAAAGAGAGACAGAGGAAAACAAACTAAATCAACTAAAGTTATGCAATATCGGGTCTACTACAAAGAAGATAAAAAATAGTGCTCCCCTTGCTACATATGAAGACACATCTGTGGCACTTCCTCAGATGACCTACAGATCCTCACCAATGGGGCAAAATGACTATCAACTCTTCCATTAAAGAATGCAGTTGAAATGGCTCTGATTTGCTTGTTCTGTTTGTTTTCCTAATACTGACATCTATTGTTTAAAGGAACAGTTCTTCTAGCAAAGTGTAGTGTTGTGCTATCTTCTTATACAAGTTATGGGAGAGGCCTCAGGGTCACAGAAAGCCCTAGGTCATCCAGAGGCAAAGAGGAGGATGAGAAACAAGGAGAATGATTCATTGTTCACAAGGATGAAAACCAAATAATTCAGGTCATGCCTAGAAATAAGGTGTTTGCATAAAGCTTTCACCACAGATAAAGTAAGGGGCAGAGAGGAAGCCTGTGATTTCACATTGTGGAAAGATAAAACTCCCTAGGTAACTGGACAGATTTAATCACTGAGAACTCTTTCCTCACCTTATCTCAAAGTTGCTTTGAGTTAGCATTTTATCACCCATTTAAAAATAGCCACTATTCACTAGATTTACAATTTCTGTTTCCTCCTCTATGTGCTTATACAACTTTGATCTCTATCAGAAATGACCACAATTTAGAATATAGTTATCTATTTAATATCTATTCCCCTCTTCTTCCTTTTGCTACAGTATACACATAGATGATATTCACACACATACTCATGTGTACATATATGCAGGGCAGTGTGAAGTCAGAAACTATGAAGAGTCTGAGATTTACTCTGTTTGGAAGCTAACAGGCACACTTTCATATCCATGTTTTCACATAAGTCCCCTGGGTCAGAGAAACAGATCATTTATTATGCACAGCAAAACCCACCATGGATGCAGTGAAGTCTAAATAGTTGCCCACATATGCAGTGGCATGGGCTTCCCTTGGTGGCTCAGCGGTAAAGAATCTGCCTTCAATGTAGGAGATATGGGATTGATCCCTGGATCAGGAAGAGTCCCTGGAGAATGAAATGGCAACCCACTCCATTATTCTTGCTTGGGAATTCCTATGGACAGAGGAGTCTGGTGGGCTACAGCCCCTGGGGTTGCAAAAGAGTTGGACACAGCTTAGCAACTAAAGAACAATAGCAGCGACATGTACCACACAAAAGAAACCCCAGATTTAGGAAATTTAAAGGAAACGTCAAGAGGTTACTGGCACATGTGTTTGTATAACCACCCGGAAGGAGAGATTACTCATTATTCTGGGCAGCCTCCTCTAGGAGCAAAGGAAAGTGTCTCTTATTTGCTGCCTGAAATATAAGCAAAGGTGGAGACATTACTTTGCCAACAAAGGTCTGTCTAGTCAAATCTGGTTTTTCCAGTAGTCATGTATGGATGTGAGAGTTGAACCATAAAGAAAGCTGCTATAAAGGCAAGGGTGGGATAATTTGAGAGAATAGCATTGAAACGTATATATTAGCATACGTGAAACAGATCGCCAGTCCAGGTTTGATACTTGAGACAGGTGCTCAGGGCTGGTGCACTGGGACGACCCAGAGGGATAAGATGGGGAGGGAGGTGGAAGAGGGGCTCAGGATGGGGAACACATGTACACCCATGACTGATTCATGTCAATGTATGGCAAAACCACTACAATATTGTAAAGTAATTAGCCTCCAATTAGAATAAATAACTTAAAAAAAAAAGATACATAAAGAAAGCTGAGTGCCGAAGAAGTAATGCTTTTGAACTATGGTGTTGGAGAAGACTCTTGAGAGTCCCAAGGACTGCAAGAAGATCCAACCAGTTAATCCTAAAGGAAATCAGTCACAAATATTCATTGGAAGGACTGAAGTTGAAGCGGAAGCTCCAATACTTGGGCCACCTGATGCAAAGGGCTGACTCATTGGAAAAGACGCTGATGCTGGGAAAGATTGAAGGCAGGAGGAAAAGGGTATGATAGAGGACAAGATGGTTGGATGCCATCACCAACTCAACGGACATGAGTGAGCAAGCTCTGGGAGATGGTGAAGGACAAGATCCCTGGCAGGCTGCAGTCCATGGAGTTGCAGAGAGGCGTACATGAATGAACAGCTGAACAACAACCTCCAGGGAGGGGAAGGAACAAGAAGGTTTTATTTTTTCTTTCTTGGAATTTCCTCAGGAAGAAGATGGTTCTATATCTCTCCAGTAGTGTACACCATCTTTAGATTTCAAAACTGTCTGCTATTTAGATGTGTCCTTGACTCAGAAGGCTTAAATCATATAGGAACACAAGGAATCCATGAAGAATTTTCTCACAGCAATCAGAATTCATGAGATATTTGACATACAAGTGAAGTTAATCAGTTCAGTAACTGGCCTCAAGGAATTGATATTTCCTTAAGATATGGAAAACAAATGTAAGCAGATATCATATAATTATTCTACTCAAATATATGTAAAACACTATAGTGATATTGATGAAGAAGTAATTAAACCTTCTTGGGATGGTCCAAATACAGATAGTGTTAGAGAAAGATCTACTTAGAACGCTCCTTGAAAAGTGATAAGATATTCAAGCAGAAATGTGGAAAAGGATGCAGAGGATGAAGATTCAGGGAACAGAGAGCATAATTAAAAGAGCAAGGTTTATCAGAAACTTTATCTTAATACATATCACAAGGCATTGACACATATCATTATTATTTCTAGCCTATAAGCCAAGATGTATTAACTTTTTTATACGTCACCATCTCTCTTATGTCCTGAATGTAATAAAAACTCAGGGTTGGGATCTTATGAGTCTTTCAGTTAATTCATCTAGTGATGCTGCTGCTGCTGTCGCTTCAGTCGTGTCCGACACTGTGCAACCCCATAGGTGGCAGCCCACCAGGTTCCCCCGTCCCTGGGATTCTCCAGGCAAGAACATTGGATTGGGTTCTAGTGATGCTAGAGTCACCTTAATGACAGCTTTAAATTTGTCGTTCATCCTGGGATTCACTATCTCAAGGAATTGGCAATTTATAACAACATGAAGCAACACATTCCATCTTTGAGTAGCAATGACCACTAGAACATGTATACTTAGCCTAGACATAATTCTTTCCTTATCTTTGGTTCCATCTTGAAGTCATCCAAAGTTGGTGTAGGATAAACAGTATACTCTAAATGACTTAAAAAGTATCTATTCCCCTCTCCATTTTGCCCTCTCTTTTAAAAACTAAACATCCCCTAGACTCTGTGCTTGCAAATTCTTCAGATAATTTAATTTTTAATCTTCTATATTACAGGTAATTCTCCTCTAAACACACTTGTTAAAAAAGACAGGTCCACTGTGGCTATCATTCAGTCTGGGCAGAACAAGTGCTCTGACATTTATTACTTTAGCAAATCAGCATATGGGAATTGATTGGGCTTGGAATCAAATCATATTGATACAACAAAATGTTAGCAGATAGCCCAAGATTATTGCTGCATATCAATCTATATTCTCAGAAATATGATAACCAATAAAGTTCAAAGGAAGACAAAGAATTATATAGATGTTTCTGCACTTAATGAAGAAAGAATTGTTATTTATCTGATGAAATAAGTGAGTCACTCTCCCCAAAAGAAAAATGCAGTCAAGTAGTCCTTCATATGCTGATATGTATCAAGCAAAATTTTGTTATGATGAGCCCAAAGTAGGCTCCTATTAATTTCCCTTTTTAAATTAGTCTAGCATTTTAGCCAAGCACACAGAGGCATCTGTTTCATAGCATGCCCTCTGCACATTGCATAAACTCACTTGGCCATCTAAATAATTCCTTTGTATTCAAACTTTTTCTTTATTCCCCTCAAACTTGTAGTATTTGTGAAAACAAATGCCAAGGATATTGCTTGTATAAAATGCAGAATTGAATAATATATCCAGAGAATTCAAATTTTTTTCTAGTTAATACATGAGTTGTTGAATAACTACTCATACCAAAAATGAGTATCAGACAATGCTTATTTCTGCTGAAAAATTGAGACTCCTTCATTCAAAAGCTGTTTATTCAGCACCTACTCTACGCCATTCAGTGTTCTTCTGGGTAGATTCTGGCTGTGGTGGCTATATTGCACTTCCTACTAGTCTCAGACAGATGGGCGTGCCCACAGATTGCTCATCTTTGCAAAATTTTTATGTGACTGCTCTTATGTTATGCAGAGTCACTATTACATGATATATTTCATCAATTCCAAGATATGCATTTAACTACACATTTTAGTAGCTTTGCATTTGGGACATATTTTAAAATTGCTGTATTTTTAATAGCTAGGCAACAGTTAAGTGGGATACTTTTTAAAATTGCTAATCCTACAGTGTTCTTGATGGCACAGAGGATGGTTTTCTAAGCAAAAAATATGGCATCATTGACTTTGAACTGAAAAATGACTCAAAGGATTAAAATTCAAAATGTAGAAAAGTTTTTAGAAATAACTTATAGTGTTTTCTATATTCACAAGAGTGGAATATCATTAAACTCTTTTAAAATATTTTTCCATAAATATAATGTAAAAATTATAAATTAGACAGCAATGCATTATGATTTAACTGGCATTTCTTCTAAATTGTTTTTAAAATATGGACCAATATTTATTTGTTTTTGCTTTTATTTTCGTTACTATAGGAGGTGGATCCAAAAAGATATTACTGTGAGTTATGTCAAAGAGTGTTCTGCCTATGTTTTCTCTAGGAGTTTTATGGTTTCTGGTCTTACATTAATTCCTCTAATCCCTTTTTAGTTTATTTTTTTAATATGGTGTTAGACAAAGCTCCAATTTCATTCTTTTACATGTCTAGTTTTCCCAGCACCACTTACTGAAGAGTCTGTCTTTTCTCCATTGTATATTCTTGCTTCCTTTGTCGTAGATTAATTGATCATAAGTATGTGGGTTTATTTCTGGGCTTTCTATCATGTTCCATTGATCAGTATTTCTGGTTTGTGTCAGTGTCACATTGTTTTGATTACTGTAGCTTTGTCGTATAGTTTGAAATCTGGGAATGTGACACTCCATTTTTCTTTTAGGATTACTTTGGATATTCAGGCTCTTTTTAAAAAGAGCTCTTTTTAAAAACTTTTTAAAAAAGTTTTAAAATTTTAGTAATGAAAATTAAAAAAAAGAAACAAATGAAACTTACTTAAACTTAAAAGCTTTTGCACAGCAAAGGGAACTATAAACAAAATGAGAAGACAACCCTCAGAATGGGAAAAAATATTTGCAAATGAAGCAACTAACAAGGGATTAATCTCCAAAATATACAAACAGCTTGTATAGGTCAATATCAAAAAAATAAACAACCCAATAAAAAATGAGTGGAAGAATTAAATGTACATTTCACTTAAGAAGACATATTGATAGTCGGCAAACACATGATAAGATGTTCAACATCCGTAATTATTGTGAGAGTGTGTGTGTGTGTGCACACTCACACAGTTGAGTCTGACTCTTTGCAATCCCATGGACTGTAGCCTGCTAGGTTTCTCTGTCCATGGAATTTTCCAGGCAAGAATACTGGAATGGGTTGATATTTTCCTACTCCAGGGAATCTTCCCGACCCAGGGATCAAACTTACATCTCCTGCATTGGCAGGAGGATTCTTTACCACTGTACCACCTGGGAAGCCTATTCAGTTCAGTTCAGTTCAGTTGCTCAGTCGTGTCCGACTCTTTGCGACCCCATGAATCTCAGCACACCAGGCCTCCCTGTCCATCACAAACTCCCGGAGTTTACTCAAACTCATGCCCATCAAGTCAGTGATGCCATCCAGCCATCTCATCCTCTGTCATCCCCTTCTCCTCCTGCCCCCAATCCCTCCCAGCATCAGGGTCTTTTCCAATGAGTCAACTCTTCACATGAGGTGGCCAAAGTATTGGAGTTTCAGCTTCAGCATCAGTCCTTCCAAAGAACACCCAGGACTGATCTCCTTTAGGATGGACTGGTTGGATCTCCTTGCAGTCCAAGGGACTCTCAAAGAGTCTTCTCCAACATCACAGTTCAAAAGCATCAATTCTTCAGCGCTCAGCTTTCTTCACAGTCCAACTCTCACATCCATACATGACCACTGGAAAAACCATAGCCTTGACTAGACGGACCTTTGTTGGCAAAGTAATGTGTCTGCTTTTTAATATGCTATCGAGGTTGGTCATAGCTTTCCTTCCAAGGAGTAAAGCATCTTTTAATTTCATGGCTGTAATCACCATCTGCAGTGATTTTGGAGCCCCCCCCCCAAAAAAAAAGTCTGACACTGTTTCCACTGTTTCCCCATCTATATATATTAGAGAAATGCAAATCAAAACTACAAGGAGTTATCACCTCACATCCATCAAAATGGCCATCATCAAAAAGTCTACAGACAATAAATCCTGGACAGTGTGTGGAGAAAAAAGAACCCTCCTACTGTTATGTAAATTGGGTACAACCATTATGAACAGTATGGAGGTCCCTTAAAAACTAAAGCACCCACATGATCCAGCAATCCTATTCCTGGGTGGGTGGGTGGGTGTGGGTGTGTGTGTGTGTGTGTGTGTAGATACATTCACCCCAATGTTCAATGTAGCAGCATTTACAGTAGCCAAAACTTGGAAAAAACCTAAATATCCATTGACAGAGGAATGGATAAAGAAGATGTGGTACATGTATACAATAGAATATTACTCATTTAAAACAATGAGATAATGCCACTTGCAGCAATATGGATGGACCTAGATATGGTCATACTAAGTGAAGTCAGACAGAGAAATATCATATGATACCACTTATATGTGGCATCTAAAAAGATGATAAAATGAACTTATTTATAAAACAGAAAAAGACTTATAGAATTTGAAAACAAACTTATGATTACCAAAGAGGAAAGGTGGTGGGGGGAGGGATAAATTAGGAGTTTAGGATGAACAGATACACACTACTATATATAAAATGGATAATCAACAAGGACCTACTGTGTAACACTGGGAACTCTACTCAATATTCTGTAATAACCTAAATGGGAGAAGAACCTGAGAAAGAATGTGTATCTATGCACAAATATTTATATATATACACACATATTTATACATATGTAGCTGAACCACTTTGCTGTACACCTTAAACAAACACAAGACTATAAATCAACTATATCCCAACATAAAATAAAAATTAAATTAAAAAACAAAATATGTAATAACAAATATAATTTTAGAGTCCATGGAAAAGTGTACAATGCAAAATGGCACTGGGAATATAAAATAAAATTGTATGTGAAGTGCAAGTATTAGAGCCAGCATTCAAGTTGATGGCAAGTTTAGCAATCATATGAAGAGATTTTAGGTGAAGTTGTTGGGGGTTAATGGTTTGGTAAACCCCCAAACTATAGCTTTGCCAACCTGAGAGAGCCTCACACTATTCAGACAGACTGCCATCAATGTCTAAACATGTCTCCTTAAAGAAAACCTGGGAAACTCAAGAAACTGTCTTCCTGGTATATTTTCTTGAAAATGTATTTTGGAGTGTATTGTAGTATAAAATCTATCCCTTTTATTGCACAATATGTTCCAGAGTAGTAAGAGCAGATTCAAGCCTGGCTGGCTGGGTTCATTTCCTAGCCTCACCATTCTCTAGCCAACTATATGTCCTCTGGCAAGTTACTCAAACTATATGGCTCTCACTTGCTTCATTTGCAAAACAGGTATACTAATGGGATCTATGGGCATCCTTGGTGTCTCAGATAGTAAAGAATCTGCCTGCAATGCAGGAGACCCAGGCTCCAAACCCTGGGTCAGGAAGATACCCTGGAGAAGAGACTGGCTACTGACTCCAGTATTCTTGCCTGGAGAATTCCACAGGCAGAAAGCAGTCCATGTGGTAAACAGTCAAACACAACTAACACTTTCACTTTTCACTTTCAGTGGAACCTATCTCATTGTCATTATGTACACTGAATGTGCTAATATTCGTAATATTTATCTGGCATATTGTAAGTACGACATTAACAGGCTTAAGACTCGTAAGACCCTTGAGAGTCCCTTGGACAGCAAGGAGATCCAACCAAGCGATCCAAAGGAAATCAGTCCTGAATGTTTATTGGAAAGACTGATGCTGAAGCTCCAATTCTTTGGCCACCTGATCGGAAGAGCTAACTCAGTGGAAAAGACCCTGATCCAAGGAAAGATTGAGGGCATGAGGAGAAGGGAGTGACAGAGGATGAAATGGTTGGATGGCATTACCGACTCAATGGACATGAATTTGATCAAACTCTGGGAGATAGTGAAGGATGAGGAAGGGGGTCTCAGAGTCAGACATGACTTAGTGACTGAACAACAGCAACATAAGCAGAAAAATAATGATTCAATAGTAACTTTAATGAAAGAGTTACTCTTGAATGGGTAACCTCAAGAACAAGGATGCACCCACAGAGTCTAATTTTCTACAACATCCTACTTTATCTCCCCAACATAAAAATATAGCACACTAAAAAAAATATAACCTTTCACCACTAAAATTTCACAATAGTTCAAAGCCATCATTAGCAACAATAATTTATTTCCCTCTGTAAATATACATATACACAGTCTTAGGGATTAGGCAATACAATCGACTACACAAACACTCTGATCTTTGCAATAATTCTCTGATAGGAGCTTGTTTTACTTTTTTCACCTCTTGCTTATGAAAGAATGTCAAACTGACAGTTTATCAAGGATTCAAGTTGACTGGTTGTCAAGTTAGTAACATTTATCAATTTTCAGCTCTGGTTATAGCAATAACATAAAATTTCAATTAACTAGAAATTAACTACAGTAACAGTTATCAGTCAAAATTGTTGCATATAGTTTTTCCATAAGTATTCCCATATACCTATGTTCACCTACTACCCACTCCAGTATTCTTGCCTGGAGAATTCCATGGACTGTATAGTCCACGGGGTTGCAAAGAGTCAGACATGACTGAGCAACTTTCATTTCACTTCGCTTCATGTTCACCTAAGTCTAATCATAGTCCATCTAATGTAATTTTCTAGTAGCTGCATCTAGTAGCTATTCACCTAAGTCTAATCATAGTCCATCTAACGTAATTTTCTAGTAGCTGCATTTAGTTTTAGAATTCCAATAAAGAGTTAAGTCAACCCTTAGAATTTAATTAATTTCTAAATACTTCTTACCCTGAGTAAATAACTCCACCCATAAGTTGTGTTGGCTCCACACACCCTTTCTTTTACCACCCTCCCCTCTGTATCTATATTCAATGAAGCTCTTGGTAATACAACAGGAAAATGCATCATAACGAGACCACCGTAGATTTGATTTTCCTAGTTCCTTCTTCTAGAAAGACAGGAAGATCCTTCGGATGAAGGAATAAAAGGTTCATAAAAGTCCACTTGTCAGTCTCTGCATGCTAAGTGGGGCAGGTGTGTCTCTTTGTTGTCAGGTACCCAGAGCTCAGTAGAGTTTAAAAGGAAATGAGGCTGCTCAGGCATCTTTAGAGAAGGAGAAGAAACAAGGTTCTGGACTGACTTTCTAATTTTATGAGGTGTTTGTGTGATGGTTGGTAGCTGGAAGAGTTTCCCTTTCAACCTTTCATTCATACCTTCAGTATAGTTATAGAGACTACATGTAATTTACCAAACAATCCATGCTTTTTCATTTCATGGCTTTGAACATAGTTTTTCTTTGGCTTTTTTCCATCCCATTTGCCACTTGGCTACTTCCAGTATACATTGTACATTGCAAGATTCAGTTTCAACGTGACCACTCCAAAAGCCAGCCCTGGCTCACCCTCCCAATAGCTGTTACTTTGTCCTTTTTTTAAAACTTTTTTTACTGCCTAGTACTTTGGATTTATAACATTATGCTTATTACAGTATATTGTAATGATTTTTAACTTTGTCTCTTTTTTGGTGTGGTCCTTAACAGTGGAAATTAGCAAGCAATCCTATACCTACTGTATAATATGATCACAATGAATGTTTACTAAATTCTACCTTTGGTGAAGTTCACAGGATAGACTTGCAAATTTGGAAAAACCCAAATAAGATCCACTAAAATTTTTGTTTTCTTATTCTTCAATATAATGCTTATCATCAAATGCTTTCATTTTTCTTACTAACTCACTGCTTCTGTCATAGTGTTGAGCTTAAGTAGGACTACCTATTATGGCTGATTCTGGAATATGCTGGGCTATATTATTCACACAACAGCTCCAAAGTGTTCCATTTGATGTACTAAGCAAAATGTTCTTTGACAAACACAGCAGTTATTTTGCACAAACTAAAGCTTTTTCATCAGCATATATTGTACTGATTTTCAAATTAAAGGGTGGTTTTTAATACCACCAGCTGAGAAGGGATTTGTTTTTTGTTTCCTGTATGTTTAGCTTCTCCTCCTTATTCCCATTTCCCTGTGGGCTTTTTTCCTGTTTCATATTTACTTTCCAGTTTCCTATTTTTTTCATAATTTTATGAAGAAGCATTCATATGCTCATCACTGCATTCCAGAAGAACACATAGGAATTATCATAACCAACTTACTAAAAAGGCCAGATAGAGAATGAGAAACTGCTTTCGAAAAGAGAAAAAGGATTTATCGATGGATGCTTTCATGCCTCTTTCTATTTGCAAATACTCTGTATATATTGCCACCATCTGAAGATGAATTACTTGAAGGAAGATAAGGTATTTGTTTTTTCTTATCTCTTTAAACCAAAGCTGAATTTTTTAGATTGACCAATTGGTCCTATGATTTTCACGTTTGCTTTTTGAAGAACTATACTATACTATACTAAACTATACTATAGTTTATTCAGAATTGCAGATGCACATGCTGCATTTGGGACAAATGAGATGATTTGTGTGTTGAATCTTTAATAGCGTTTCTTAGAAAAAACTTCACAAGAAGGTTTTGAAAAGTTTTCAGTAGTAAGGCGTTGTCTTCAATTCAGTGTTGAACTGGGATGCAGGAATATAATAGGCAGTTGTTACCATGGAGCATAATTTTAAAAGCAACCCCCAAATAATAAATACTCCCAAGAATTTCAAAGTCAAGTATACAATTTTCCAACATCACTTTAAAAAAATTTCTCCTCACAATCACTTCCATTTTTTTCTAAAGTACATTCTACAATTATTGTATTTCAATTAATTACTAGAAGTTTTTTTTTTTTTTCCCCTAGAGAGTTTAGATTTTAATTGACCCATTCCCTGTTTCAGAAGTGGTTGACTTTCTAAAGAACAGATCTTGAGTTCTGTCAGAACACTTAATCTTCATTTAATGGATACTTTCTTATCAGGTTGAACATTATGGAAGTGCTCCTTTTCAGGTTAAAAACAGTTGAATATTGGCAGCTTCATATTCAATCTAGTGTGTGAGTGTGTGTGTGAGAGAGAGACCTAGGATTGTACATTTTAAGCCAATATTGATTAAAACCACAAGTAACTTGATAATAATATCAAGGAATTCCTAACACCAAAAATTGATTTTTCATATTTAGAAACATTACTTGAATAAAATCCACCATTAGGAACTAAATAAAAGCTACAGCTTATAAGTTTTTCTGAATGTCTTTAGCTATTTATTATATGTATTCATATACCTTAAGCAGAAGCCAAATCTGCAAATAAACCTCAGATACTTACCCAGAAGAAGTACAAATCTTATTACAAATACGCAGTAAAAGCCTTTGCTTTCCTAACTGGCAAATAAATTTCATATACGTGTATACAGGAGCATATTATAGTTTAGTTGGTCTTATAATTCTGTTTGCTGCATAGTTGTATAAACATGACTATTCATTGTGGTTTTTTCCTTTAATTGCAACTCTATACCACAGTTTTAATAATTACATTTGTCATATGAATTTCTACTCTTCAACCTTCAATTACTAGGAACACATATCCTTAGAGGCAGACTAGAACAGAAAAAGAAAACAGTGAAGAAGATGCATAATCCACAGACTGAATGAATGGCTATTGAAGAGTCAAAGATTGATTAAAACAAACTTGTAATTGTTAGTAGTAGCTTTGTGTGTGTTAGTCACTCAGTCATGTCTGACTCTTTGCAACCTCATGGAATGTAACCCTCCAG
Organism: Cervus elaphus; assembly: GCF_910594005.1. Classification (NCBI taxonomy): domain Eukaryota; kingdom Metazoa; phylum Chordata; class Mammalia; order Artiodactyla; family Cervidae; genus Cervus; species Cervus elaphus. The sequence goes on along the minus strand of NC_057839.1, from coordinate 19,026,861 downwards.
GCTCCTCTGTCCATGGAATTCTCCAGGCAAGATTACTGGAGTGGGTAGCCATTTCCTTTTCTAGGGGATCCTCCCAACCAAGGAATCGGACTTGAGTCTCCTGCATTGCAAAGTTTAGTAATAGGGATAAATAATCAGGTTCAGTTCAGTTCAGTTCAGTTGCTCAGTCGTGTCCGACTCTTTGCGACCCCATGGACTGTAGCACGCCAGGCCTCCCTGTCCATCACCAGCTCCCAGAGTTTGCTCAAACTCATGTCCATTGAGTTGGTGATATCACCCAGCCACCTCATCTCTGTCATCCCCTTCTCCTTCCACCTTCAATCTTTCCGAGTATCAGGTTCTTTTCAAATGAGTCAGTTCTTCGCATCAAGTGGCGAAAGTATTGGGGTTTCAGCTTCAACATCAGTCCTTCCAATGAAGGTTAATAACTGGGTTGGTCATATTCAAATCTCATATATCTCAAGGAAGATAAATATGTTTGATCAAATTTTAATTCTTCTCAGATTATCCTAAAGGAATATAAGCCAGGACCCTCAAGAAAATGAAACAAAATATCCTTGATTTTTGTGTCTTTATAAATGCTGGTGGAATGGGTGAGGGCCTGCTTATTTGAAACCCTTTTGCCACATGAAAAATTTTAAACCATTATAAGCATATTATCTGAAAGTCTTTAAAATCTTTCCATAATTTAGAAGTAAATTTTACATTAGAAAGTATTTCTAAAAATGAGGACTTTATAACAGCATTCATTTTAGACTCTCCTCCACCTCTGTTGTCAATGGTTTCTGAAGAATGATGACTTGCAAGACATCTTGCTTTCCGGGAAGCCGAAGCCATTCGCCTGATGCATTTGACTGTATTAAAGCTGAAAATCTAAACCTCACATTTTCTGTCAGTTATTGTGCAAAGTGATTATGTACTACTATGTTATTACCAACATAAAACATTTGAAGTAAAAAAAAACTATTTATGGGTTACCCTTAAGGGCCAAAATTAATGTTTATCTTTTTGAGATTTTAAAACCCTTATTCACTGAAAAACTATGCACTTTTATAATGCTTCCATTAATCTATCCATCCATCAAATGTTTGCCACAAAGTCCTGTTATACATCCAGACCTTATGGAAATGAGAAACTGTTGCTTCAGACCCTGATCCTCATGTAAGTGCCTCACACAAAATTGCTTAAATAAGGATTATTGGACAAAAAGAGGTGACAATGAGATGGGCACCATTAAATGTGAATCCAGATGTCTCTTGGGCTCTTTCTTTTATTTATGATCAAGGTAAGATTATCTTCAAATCCCATGCTGCATACCCTGTAAAATGTCTAATGCCATCTTTTTTAGAAAACTATCTAGAGTCTGAAGGTCTTATGATCATTTTTTTTGTTTGTTTCAAATTCTGGTCTCCACTGAATTCACCTTCTCTGATCTGTCTTGCAAAATCCAAAACTTGAATTTGGAATTCAGTCTCTAGACATAGCCTATGCACTCTGCTTAAATTAGTTGTCCACATTTAAAAATCAGGAAAGTTTACATAAATACTATCATTTAAAAATTATTTTGAAAAATCATAATAAGAGTCTTCATTGAACCCTTATCTTCCAAGGCATGAATCTACTAGAGTGGATAAAGCTCTTTTCCAGTGAAGCGTCTTCTAAGTCAACACTGCCTCTCTTATCCTATCTACACAGGCTTCACCCACTTTTATTACCTCTCTGAGTCACAGAAGAAGATGGGTTTGCAAGTCTATTTATACCTCATCTAGTGTTGATCTCAATGTGCACTTTAGTTTCCTTGCCTGAACACATTTACACATGTAGTATTTAGATAACCTACATGGGTAAATATAGCATATTTAGTGAAGGAGACCAGTGTAAAGGGGTAGATAATGTTGCACTGCAGCAAGTGACCTAAATTTAAAATTAACTTCTTTATAAAAAAAAATCTTTAAGTCATAGGCCATGGTTATCCCTAACTTCCAACTCCCAAATTCTTACTTGCTTTTATTTTTTAAAGTCTTTTTTTTTTTAATACTGCGCTAGCCTCTTCCAACAAGGTCTCACTCTCCAGTAAAAGCAGCATTCAAAATTATCTTCTAAACAAAGGTGGTTTCCTTCCTAAGTGGAATTATCTTGTTAACTATAAACATAGCTTTTTTTTGGTTTCATTCTCTACAGATACAAATGCTAGCTTTCTACTGGCTTTTTTTTTTTTTAAGCCATAACTGAATCCCATAATGTTGAAAGTGAAAGTCTCTCAGTCATGTCCAACTGTTTGCGACCCCATGGACTATACAGTCCATGTGGAATACAGTCCATGGAATTCTCCAGGCCAGAATACTGGACTGAGTAGCCTGTCCCTTCTCCAGGGGATCTTCCCAACCCAGGAATTGAACCCAGGTCTCCCGAATTGCAGTCAGATTCTTTACCAGCTGAGCCACGAGGGAAGTCCATAATGTTAAAGCCCAGGAAAATAGAAAAGATTATTTTCAAGTTGGTGCATGAATTCTAAGTTTTGTAATGTATCCTTATTGCCATCTGACTAAATTTTGAGTCAGCCAACTTAAGCAAAAGCACTAAGAATAGTAACTCTTTTTCTAAGTCCTTCAGTTTAAAGAGAGATTACTTAGTATATCAGAAACTATTATAAAATAAATCATATTACTGGCATTCATCATTCTAACTATAGAAAAGGTCAAGGTAGGAGGAGGGAGTTTTACTATTTTGCTCAGACTATAACTAAAGGAGTCAGATTAGATTAAGATCTGCCCTCATGACCTTACTTAGCCTCACTTTAACTTAATTATCTCTTGAAAGATCATGTCTGGGGTCCAAATACAGGTGCCTTCTGAGATTCTGAGGGTTGGGACTTCAACACATAAATGTGAGGGACACAATCCAGCCCATATCAGGAGTTATACATGTAACCCTGTGTTCTTGTCAAAATTATTGGCAATTGGGATGGAGTCTGTTGTTATTTTCCTGAATGTGAATTTGGTCAGAAGACACATTTTTATGACTTAGCTAAATAACAAAGCCAGGGTAAGGAAAGCAACAGCTGTGTTGAGGTAAATTTGGGGGTCATTGGTGAATCACACAAGTATTCCAGGGCTCCCCACTTTTCATGACATGGTAGGGTTGCCTTTTCCAGTCCAACATGACCATGTGATTTTCTTGGGACAATGATTGTGGGAAAATGTGACATACATCCAATGCTATAACAGCCAATATGCAATTTTTCACATTCTTTTCCCTCATTGAAGCTATCATATAAGTTCCTGCCAAAATGTCAAGAGGGTACACATTAACCTGAGACACTAAAAAGCCAGTTAACAGAGAGCCCTGCTGACCTACAACTAATATATATAGGGTGAGAAAGAAAGAAACTTTTGTGTTAAGAACTGAGATTTCAGGGTTGCTTTTTATTAGAGCACAACCAGTCCATCTTGATCAATTCAATGGGAAAAACACAGAATATGATATCTTTAATAGTGATGATAAACCAGCCTCACAAGCTTAACTAATTTCACTTAAGTATTTCAATATGAAACAAAGACTTCATCTATAATATTTCATTGTATCTAAAATGATACAATGGTAAAATACATATCAATTTCAAAGATATGAATGTATGAAAGTATGCATCTTAGAATTAATAAAATGTAGAAAGCAAAAATAGAGGCATTTTTACATACACACTAAGTTGGTGTCTCATTGTGGCTGATGTACTTTTTATCATATGTAGGGCTGAGAAAATCTTCATGTATATTTAAATCCAAATGAATTTTGTTTTTCTGTGACTTGTTCACATTATCTGCACAGCCTTCTATTGGGATCTCAGTGTTTTCAAACTATATGAGTGCTTTATTGGTTAAGGTTTATAGCAAGTTAAACAGACTACAAGAACTATTTAGCCCTTGTACTGAGATAGCAGAACAAAGAAGAAAATACCAAGGCTATACACGGCTAGGGATTGGCAAGGGGCAAAGATGCTTTAGCATCTTTGTCCTGGGTGCTTTTAATGTTACATTTCTCTATCATTTGATGAGTTGATGTTGAAAAGAACTCAGCGTGTGATTCCACTTAATTTGTTTTACAAATTAGCAAATCTCTCAGCAATATGGGATGACCCTGTTACATGGAGACCAATGTAAATGAAGAGCCTTTATTTATTTAGCATTCTTATCACATTTAAACCTGGAATGTTAATTAAAATACACTTCATGGCACAGCATGAATTTAATCATTTTCTCTTTGTTTTCTGTCTTGTTCTTGTCCTTTTCTCTTTTTGTGTCACCGTTTACTTATAGATACCACATTCTACCATTCATTCCATATCTTAATATCCCCATCACTTTCTTGTAGTTTTTTGTCTTCTCTTGTGGGTAGGTCAAGGATTAACTATACCTTCTATTCATTGTTTTACTTATCACCTCAGCAAATATTTTATCTCTGGGAGACAGTGAAGGACAGGAAAGCCTGGCATGTTGCAGTCCATGGGGTTGCAAAGAGTCAGATGTGACTGAGTAACTGAACAACAAAGTATCTAATGGATGGATAAATTTTCCTGCTAAACTCAGGTTCTTTTATAGTCAGTCCCTGCTCAGTCTTACCTGTGTAACTAAGTGAAGGTCCAGCTGAAGAAGATCACATAGTAATGGGAAGAGGAGACAAAAGTTCTTAAGAGCCTGAGAACAAATCACATAAATTCATATAAATTTTGGCTCTTTCTATCCTAAACAGACACAAAATTTAGAGAAGCTGATATAATATAGCCTTCCTAGGCATGACACAGACTATATAAAGCAAGAATCTTACTTATGTTCTGTAGAGAGTCAGACCATAGATGTCTTGCCTTTAAGAGTCCTGGCACGTAGACATGTCTGGAAGAACAGTGAAAACAGCAAATATTCTCCTACTTGTCAGTGCCTTCAAAGATGTATTACCTGACTTGGTCTTGGTGCCTTACTGGTCAAATTGGCTAGTATATTTTTATGTCAAGCTACATTAGCACGAGTGTTGTTGCCTCTATACCAGGAATTCTTAAGCTCAGGCTATTAAAAACAGTCTCCATCTGTGAGAATTCCTGGTTGTCTAGCAGTTGGGGCTCCACACTTTTACTGCAAGTGTCACAGGTTCAATCCCTGGTTGGAAACCAAGATCCTGCAAGCAGCGCCATACAGCAAAAAAAAAATCAATAATGATCTCCATCTGTAAACAGCTGCCAAAACTACCTGTTAAAATCCACCAAAGTCTACATGACTTTATTCATGAAAGTCTAAGAACTAAGCCGCCTGCCCTGAGCAGCAGAAGTTTCCTTTTTCTCCACATTTAATCCACCAATCTCATTCCTTTTCTATTTCTTAGTGTTTCTGACTCATAAATTAAATGATGGAGTTCTAGGGGTCATTGAATAACATCCCAGACTTTACCACACAATTTAGAACAAAGACCACTGGAGTCTCAGCAGCAGGGATAACACGTAACCTCTGCTATTTTAAAACAAAGCTCTTTGGATAATATATTTCATTTATAAAGCAAATGGACCATCTAACATCTCTCCAGCTTTACTGAGGATATTCCCACTTGAGAGGATATTTGTGTCTAAAGATTGGATAGAATTACCAAGAATTGCTACCTTGCCATCACTTGCTGTAGAAAAAAGAAATAAAGGAGATTGAACGCCAAGCACTTACAATTATTTATCAGTTAGCTGCACCAAACTGAGAAACATGAACCAGTGGTCTTCCCTTCAGTAGTCAGGCCAGTCTTCCTCTCTGAGGAGTAGCAAGTAAGGATTTGGAAGTGTTGTCCTGGCTGATATCTTATCACATGGAAACAGGAGGAGTGGGAGAAGCTAACTCCAACAATATCTACATGGCTGAGGGTTATGGATATAACCTCAAGGAGCTGTGTATCACTTTCAATAATTAAACTCCAAGTTAGTTTGGGCCTTTTCTTCCATGGATATAAAGATAGTTTTTAATGTTACTCCCTGTCATAATTGCCTTCTTTTATTTTTAAGAATAGCAGCATATACTATAATTATGCTATAGTCTTTTGCAGTACAATACATTAAATTAACCAAGTTTTCTATTATTGACTTCAGAAGTCAACTTTATAAGATGCATTTATTTACTTTTCTGAAGCATCTTTTTTTCCAGAACACAGTTATTTTGGTACTTTATCTATTGTATAAATTCTACAAATAAATATACACTTTTTAGTTAGGAGCCTCTGCATATTATAGGATATTGTCAAAGCAGAAAATCAAGGTAAATGAGAGCTATATTATTCTCTAAAAGGATATCTAAATAATATGTGTCAGCTATTTTTTTTAAAACAACAGCATATTGGGATAATACATTATACCCTATTTTGTGAGATCTGGAGTTTACACAAGTGGTTAAATAAAAGGAATACAGATTAGAAAAGATGAAATAAAGCTGTTTCACTTCTCAGATAGCATTGTCATCTATGTAGAGAACCAAAAATAATCTACCCAGAGCTCCTAAAACTAATAAATATGTCTTCAAGGTCACAAGACAAAAGTCAACAAAGTCAATTGCATTCTAAATACTAATAATGAAACAAAATATGTGCAGGAACTATATTCCCCAAATCTCAAAACCATTGAAATAAACCAAACTAGACCTAAAATACACAGAATTATAAGGTGTTCATGTATTAGAATTCAATAAAGATTTTCTCAGTATAATTTATGAATTCAAAATAATCTTTATTTTAAAAAAAACTAGTTGCCTTTTTTAGATATTGATGAGGCAAAACTATTTTGAAAAGGAAAAACAGAATTGGAAGCTCACTCTACCCACTACAAAGTTATAATAATCATGACAATGAAGTATTTTTGAAAAGACAGAACACTGATCAAGGAACAGCATACAGTACCCTCAGTCATGTCTCAGAAATACAGATCAAATTATTTTAAACACAGATATGCAGGCAATTCAAAGCAAAAAAAAATTAGTCTTTTTGACAAGTGGTGCTAGAACAATTGAACATCAATATTAAAAAATATATACCTGGGTCTATAATTCATACCTTATTTTCACAAAAAGTTCATCATAGATTATGGATCTAAGTGTATAATCTAAAACTATAATATTCTAAATAGAAAAAACCTGAATGACCTTGGGTTAGGGAGAGAGATTGTGATAGACACAAAAGTCATCCTTTTTCCCTCTCTCTCTCTCCTTATATATGTGTGTGTGTGCATGTGTATGTTGCTGTTTAGTTGCTAAGTTGTGGCTGACTCTTTGAAAGCGCATGGACTGTAGCCCACCAGGTTCCTCTGTCCACAGAATTTCCCAGGCAAGAACACTGTTATGAGTTACCATTTCCTTTTCCATGGGATCTTCTACATTTAAATTGAATTTTAGTAAAATAAGATCATTTGCTGTTTGAAAAAGCACTTGGAAACAATAGCAATAGATGCCACAGATTTTACAAATCTTATTTCTGGCAAAGAATGTGTAATGAAGGTATAGAGGAAACCCACAAAACAACTAAAAAAAATGAACAAAAGATTTGAACAGACAAAAGATTTTAACAGATCCAAATAAGATGGCAAATATGCTTGTGAAAATATTCTCAGTATCATTAATCATTAGTGAGATACGAGTTAAAACCATAAATGATTTTGGCTTCAATTCAATATCTAAACATCTCAGAAGCCACTACTACTAGCCTTACAATAAGAAAAATTGGAACAAGCTGAAAAACATGACTGTCTCTCAGAACCATCAGAGAATTGAGGTCACAGAGCAAACTTTCATACTGAAATTTGGAGAGAGGCAAACACAGAACTGCAACAGCTGAGATCAGCTTACCCAAAAGAGAAGCCACTGGAACCATAAAGGGGCAGGGACACATAAATGGCAACTGTGATGCATTGCCATGGCTACATGTAGATGAGCATACAGTGAGAAACCAATGCACTGGGGGCACCGCAGTCTTAGGGAGCTGCCCATACTTTCATGGACTTCATCTTCAGAAACACCATCAAGTGTTTTTGTGAGAAACCATGAAAAATCTCCATGTGTCTCCATCATGGGAAGAGGAAGAAGAACCAGTTTGAAGTATATCCAGAGTATTCTCCTAACAAAGATCTACACTGAAGAGGAAATATATTATCAGAGCCTCATTCCACAAGTGAAGAGGGTGATTACCTAAATCCAGCACCTCTAGCCTTGCTATAATAAGATAGAGAGTAAGGAACACTTGTGAATTTGTAACCCAGGAACACAGGCTTATTAAATATGAATTAACCATAAGATTATAGATAACTACCTTCCCTGACACTTTGCCACCACAACAATGGCAAAATGGCTGTCTGAGGAGGCCTTACAAATAGCTGTGAAAAGAAGAGAGGCAAAAAGCAAAGGAGAAAGGAAAGATATTCCCATTTGAATGCAGAGTTCCAAAAATAGCAAGGAGAGATAAGAAAGCCTTCCTCAGAGATCAATGCAAAGAAATAGAGGAAAACAACAGAATGGGAAAGACTAGAGATCTCTTCAAGAAAATTAGAAATACCAAGGGAACATTTCATGCAAAGATGGGCTCAATAATGGGCAGAAATGGTAGGACCTAACAGAAGCAGAGGCTATTAAGAAGAGGTGGCAAGAATACACAGAAGAACTGTACAGAAAAGATCTTCACGACCCAGATAATCACGATGGTGTGATCACACACCTAGAGCCAGACATCTTGGAATGTGAAGTCAAGTGGGCCTTAGAAAAGCATCACTGCGAACAAAGCTAATGGAGGTGATGGAATTCCAGTTGAGCTATTTCAAATCCTGAAAGATGATGCTGTGGAAGTGCTGCACTCAATATGCCAGCAAATTTGGAAAACTCAGCAGTGGCCACAGGACTGGAAAAGATCAGTTTTCATTCCAATCCCAATGAAAGGCAATGCCAAGAATGCTCAAACTCCTGCACAATTGTACTCATCTCACACGCTAGTAAAGTAATGCTCAAAATCCTCCAAGCCAGGTTTCAGCAATACGTGAACCATGAACTTCCAGATGTTCAAGCTGGTTTTAGAAAAGGCAGAGGAACCAGAAATCAAATTGCCAACATCCATCGGATCATCAAAAAAGCAAGAGAGTTCCAGAAAAACATCTATTTCTGCTTTATTGACTATGCCAAAGCCTTTGACTGTGTGGATCACAATAAACTGTAGAAAATTCTGAAAAAGACGGGAATACCAGGCCACCTGATCTGCCTTTTGTGAAACCTGTATGCCGGTCAGTTAGAACTGGACATGGAACAACAGACTGGTTCCAAATAGGAAAAGGAGTAAGCCAAGGCTGTATATTATCACCCTGCTCATTTAACTTATATGCAGAGTACATCATGAATAATGCTGGACTGGAAGAAGCACAAGCTGGAATCAAGATTGCTGGGAGAAATATCAATAACCTCAGATATGCAGATAACACCACCCTTATGGCAGAAAGTGAAGAAGAACAAAAGAGCCTTTTGATTAAAGTGAAAGAGGAGGGTGAAAAATTTGGCTTAAAGCTCAGCATTCAGAAAACTAAGATCATGGCATCTGGTCCCATCACTTCATGGCAAATAGATGGGGAAACAGTGGCTGACTTTATTTTTCTGGGCTCCAAAATCACTGCAGATGGTGATTGCAGCCATGAAATTAAAAGATGCTTACTCCTTGGAAGGAAAGTTATGACCAACCTAGACAGCATATTAAAAAGGAGAGATGTTACTTTGCCAACAAAGGCCAATCTAGTCAAGGCTATGGTTCTTCCAGTGGTCATGTATAGATGTGAGAGTTGGACTGTGAAGAAAGCTGAGTGCCAAAGCATTGGTGCTTTTGAAGTGTGGTGTTGGAGAAGACTCTTGAGAGTCCCTTGGACTGCAAGGAGATCCAACCAGTCCATCCTAAAGGAGATAAGTCCTGGGTGTTCATTGGAAGGACTGATGCTGAAGCTGAAACTCCAGTACTTTGGCCACCTCATGCGAAGAGTTGACTCATTGGAAAAGAACCTGATGCTGGGAGGGATTGGGGGCAGGAGGAGAAAGGGACAATAGAGGATGCGATCTCTGGATGGCATCACCGACTCGTTGGACATTAGTTTGAGTAAACCCCAGGAGTTGGTGATGGACAGGGAGACCTGGCATGCTGTGATTCATGGGGTCAGGAAGAGTCAGACACAACTGAGCGACTGAACTGAACTGAAAACAAAGGTGTATGAAGCTGAATTAGTTATTAGATGTCAACTCTCCCTGAGGAGGAGTACATATGGAACAGTCAAGAAGAGAGACTAGTCAGAAAGAATAAAAAACAAAGAACAAACATTATGTATTAACACATGTATATGGAATCTAGAAAGGTATTACAGATAAGCCTGTTTGCAGGGCAGGAGTAGAGATGTAGACATAGGGAACAGACATGTGGACACAGTGAGGGGAGGAGAGGGTGAGACGAATTGGGAGAGTAGGATTGACATATATATACTCTGTTGTTTAGTTGCTAAGTCATGTCCAACTCTTTTGCAACCCCTTGGACTATAACCTGCCAGGCTCCTCTGTCCATGAGATTTCCCAGGTAAGAATACTGGGTGGGTTTCCATTTCCTTCTCCACAGGATCTTCCTGACCCTGGGATCAAACCCATGTCTCCTGCATCAGCCGGCCAGAGCCACCGAGCCACCAGGGAAACCCAAGTGTAAAATCGATAGCTAGTGGGAATCTGCTATAAAGCACAGGGAGCTCAGTTAGGTGTTCTGTGATGACCTAGATGGGTAGGATGGGGTTACTGCGAGGGAGGCTTCAAATGGAGGGGATATATGTATACTTATAGCTCTACTTCATTATATAGAAGAAACTAACAACACTGGAAAGCAATTATACTCCAATTTGAAAAAAAAATAAGGGTGAAAAAAGCAAGGACACTAAAGGAATCTGGAGAGTAGAATCTAAGACTCATGTGTCCACTCTTTATGTATGTGCTCATAGTCCAACTCTTTGCAACCCTCTGGCTATAGCAAACGTTAGCCACAGCCCATCTCCTAGTTAGATTAACTTAAAATCTTATGCTGAGGACCTATTCACTTCAATTTCAGCTATCAAATACACGATGTCCAGCCTCAACAAGAAAAAAATATAAGCCATGATAAAAGGCAAGAATAAACAAAGTCTGAATAGATAAAACATGCATCAACATGACTCAAATGTCATATAGATTTTAAAATTATCAGACAAGGAACTTAAAATAAGGGTTTAATAGTTTAAGGGCTTTAACTGAAAATGTAAACAACAGGCAGAAACAGATAAATAATGTAAATAGAGAGAAGGAAATTCTAAGAAACATTTAAAAAGAAATGATACAAATGAAAAGTTCTATAACAGAACTGAAGAATGTCTTTTAAGGGCTCATGGATAGAATGGGCTTGGCATAGTAAAGAATCAGTGAGCTTGAGGATACACCAATAGAAACTTCCCAACTGAAATACAAAGATATTTTTTAAAAAGAAGAAGAAAGAACAATCAAATGTCTAACAACTGGGGAAAGATTTTAAAAGATGTGACATAGTGCCTGGCTGGTACTCCAGGGGAAGAGAAGGAGGAAACAAAGCAGAAGAAATACTTGAAGTAATAATTGCTGAGAATTTTTTCGACATAAATTACAGACACCAAACCACAGATCCAAGAACTTAAAGAGCATCAAGCAGGATAACTACCAAAAGTCTGCACCTAAGCATGTCATATTCAAACTGCAAAAGAACTAAGACAAAGAGAAAAATCTTGATAAAAGTTAGAGGAAAAATTAACAGCTTATCTATAGAGGAAAAAGCATAAGAATTTCATTAACCTTTTTGTCCAAAACCATGCGAGCAAGAAGAGAGTAGTCAAATACTGAAGGTGTTGAAAGAAAGATCCACCCACCTAAAATTCTGCATCCAGTAAGACCATTCTTTATAAGTGAAAGAGAAATAAAGACTTTCTCATTACAAACTAAAACGGAAGACTACTGACTATAGCACATCTCTCATATGTCCTCTCAACTGTTTCAAAACTAGTTGCTTCTCAGTAGATGGGATGGGGTGGGGGAGGGTGGGGAGGGAAGGTCCCATATTGTTTTAATTTCCCACCACCTGTTCCTTTCCCTTGATGTAATTGCCCCCTCTACAGTCTCCTACTCTGTGTATTTAGATACACATACAAGTAACATATGTACATGTAGAGAGAGGTAGATAGATATATTTATATATCTGTATTTTCAAAAATTGGAGCCAAAATAGCCTTAATAAGATTTTAATCCATTGTTACAATGCCATTATTCAAATGAAGCCTGTTACTTTTCTTTTGACTATTATATACTTTAAATCTTTGTCTACTTGTACCGTAACTGCCTCCTGAGAAATCTGTATGCAGGTCAAGAAGCAACAGTTAGAACTGGACATGGAACAACAGACTGGTTCCAAATTGGGAAAGGGATATGTCAAGGCTGTATATTGTCACCCTGCTTTTTTAACTTATATGCATAGTACATTATGTGAAATGCCGGGCTGGACGAAGCACAAGCTGGAATCAAGATTGCTGGGAGAAATATCAATAACCTCAGATATGCAGACGATACCACCCTTATGGCAGAAAGTGAAGAGGAATTAAAGAGCCTCTTGATGAAAGTGAAAGAGGACAGTGAAAAAGTTGGCTTAAGACTCAACACACAAAAAATTAAGATCATGGCATCTGGTCCCATCAGTTCACGCAAATAGATGAGGAAACAATGCAAACAGTGAGAGACTTTATTTTCTGGGCTCCAAAATCAATACAGATGGTGAGTGCAGTCATGAAATTAAAAGATGCTTGCTCCTTGGAAGAAAAGCAATGACCAATGTAGACAGCATATTAAAAAGCAAAGACATTACTTTGCCAATCAAGGTCTGTCTAGTCAAAGCTATGGTTTTTCCAGTAGTCATGTATGGATGTGAGAGTTGGACTATAAAGAAAGCTTAGTGAAAAAGAACTGATGTTTTTGAAATGTGGTGTTGGAGAAGACTCTTGAGAGTCCCTTGGACTGCAAGGAGATCCAACCTGTCAATTCTAAAGGAAACCAGTCCTGAATATTCATTGGAAGGACTGATGTTGAAGTTGAAACTGCAATACTTTGGCCACCTGATGTGAAGAACTGACTCATTTGAAAAGACCCTGATGCTGGGAAAGATTGAAGGCAGGAGAAGGGGATGACAGAAGATGAGATGGTTGGGTGGCAACACCAACTCAATGGACATGAGTTTGAGCAAGCTTTGCAAGTTGGTGATTGACAGGGAAGCCTGGCTGCTGCAGTCCATGGGGTCGCAAAGAGTTGAACGCAACTGAGTGACTGAACTGATTATTTTGTACAGTTTTAAAATTAATCTATTTAACATTTTAATTCTATTCTTTTAATTTTGTTTTATTTTGCATTAAACTTATACCATGTTTAAATATTCACTCTATTCTTCCTCTTCTGCTCCTCTTCTCCAGCTCATGAAGTCAACTTATCCTCTGTCTTCCCTTAAGCTATTGTGCTAGCTATTCCTCTTCAGTCATTCCTCAACCTGTAATGAATCATTCACTCTTTAGGAAAGGTCCTTAAAATAATCCTTTCCTCAGAGCTACCCAGTTTCCTTTGTGACTCAGCTAGTAAAGAATCTGCCTCCATCGTGGGAGACCTGGGTTTGATCCCTGGGTTGGGAAGATCCCCTGGAGAAGGGAAAAGCTACCCACTCCAGCTTTCTGGCCTGGAGAATTCCATGGACTGTATAGTCCATGGGGTCACAAAGAGTCAGACAAGACTGAGTGACTTTCACTTAGAGCCACAGTATCTAACCATGTTAGATAGTTCCTTTGTTTTACCAGGAAAAAAAAAATAGTGGTGCTCTGAGACAAAAACGTTGCAAATCCATAAGTGAGGCCACAAAAAGAACATAAAAACAATCATGCAAGAAAAAAAAAATTCAGAGATTTAGACTAAATGAGTAGAAAATAGAAAGAATTGTGGCAACAATCAAAATAAGAATGTAGAAATAACTTAGAAAATAAACAGAAATAGCATAGAAGAAATAAACCTAGAGAGAAGCAATAGACAAGAAATCCAAATCAGGATAAAAGGACGTTGTTGCCAAGGCAGTGAGAGGGGATGTGAAAAAACATCTATATTTAGGTCAGTGGTGGTTCTGTTGTTTCCTTTGGTTCAGATCTGATGGAAACAGGTTTTTCTCTGGCTTATATGTTGAAGAGAGTTCATCTGTTGGTGATGGTTCACTCCCTCCAATCCCACATGTTTTAGCAGCCTTAGGCAAACAATGTCTTTACCTGCTGGCCTCAGGGATGCTATATTGGCATTGCTCAAATATTCTGAAGTATACCATTTCATTACAAAGAATTATGGTTGTGTTTCTTCAGGGTTAAAAGCATTCTTGTTGCTCTACACAGCATACCAAGTCCTTTCTCCATATCTGGAGCTCTTACTTTAGGAAGATGGGCACAGACTTGACTAATGTCATCCCAAAACAAACAAAAAGTATTACAGATGTATTTAGGAGACGAGATTTCTTTGGAATCAGAGATCTTATTAGAAACAGTTTAGTTGGTAATAGGTGTCTCAGGATCTACATAATAGAAATCTCTGGTGAACACTTTGAAAATTAGTTTTTCAATTTCCTATGTGAAATTTCCAATTTCTTTAATTGCTTCAGTACTTATTCAAATATTTCTGTCCTCTTTTTATAACCTACCAGCTATTTTCCTACACAGGGAAATAGTTTAGAGTATCAGAGTCTTCAGTATATATAAAGGATCATTTATTCTTTACATAAAAATTTTGGCATGTAAAATTAGAAATGCCCAAATTAACTAAGATGTCAGGTTGGAAATTAGGTGAAGGAGGAAAGGAACAGGCTGAGCTGACTCCATCTTGAAAAAGAAGGAAATTCCATCCTACATTCCCAGTGAACTTTGGACTATGTGCCGGGTAGCCAAGGAGATCACATACCTATGGCTGAAGAGGCCTCCTGGACTGATAGACACCAGATTCCATACCAAGATTTCCCTTCACCAGAAAGAATGTAATAATCCCCTATGTAGTCAATCACCTTTGTAATCTTTATGGCATCCATTGGAGTAGGTTACAATGTATAACCAGCTGACTCCTCTGATTATGAATCATAGCTGTAACCTGACTGTATCTCCCTTTAACATTTTCCAGGCCAGGTTTAAGGAATTTGGGGATGTGGGCTTGAGCATGTAACCCTTAAAGAATATAAGGTTTTCACAAAAGTCAGTCAAGGTCCCTGGCTAAAGAGGAAATACTGCCTTGAACCCGCCGGTATAATAAACTGCACTCCACTATCCATACTGTCCTTCTGAGTGAGTTTGTTTCCCAGAATGTTTGGCTGTAACAATAGAGAAAATTCAAAATGAATTTTCTAATCAAAGACAGGTTCCAAATCTATCCTCTCTGTGAGATGTCTTAAAGAAGAAACTATAAAACTCTTAGAGGAGAACATAGGCAAAACACTCTCCGACATGAATCACAGCAGGATCCTCTATGACCCACCTCCCAGAATATTGGAAATAAAAGCAAAAATAGACAAATGGGACCTAATGAAACTTAAAAGCTTTTGCACAACAAAAGAAACTATAAGCAAGGTGAAAAGACAGCCCTCAGATTGGGAGAAAATAATAGCAAATGAAGAAACAGACAAAGGATTAATCTCAAAAATATACAAGCAACTCCTGAAGCTCAATTCCAGAAAAATAAATGACCCAATCAAAAAATGGGCCAAAGAACTAAACAGACATTTCTCCAAAGAAGACATACAGATGGCTAACAAACACATGAAGAGATGCTCAACATCACTCATTATCAGAGAAATGCAAATCAAAACCACAATGAGGTACCATTACACGCCAGTCAGGATGGCTGCTATCCAAAAGTCTACAAGCAAACAATTCTGGAGAGGGTGTGGAGAAAAGGGAACCCTCTTACACTGTTGGTGGGAATACAAACTAGTACAGCCGCTATGGAGAACAGTGTGGAGATTTCTTAAAAAACTGGAATTAGAACTGCCATATGACCCAGCAATCCCACTTCTGGGCATACACACCAAGGAAACCAGATCTGAAAGAGACACGTGCACCCCAGTGCTCATCGCAGCACTGTTTATAATAGCTAGGACATGGAAGCAACCTAGATGCCCATCAGCAGACGAATGGATAAGGAAGCTGTGGTACATATACACCATGGAATATTACTCAGCTGTTAAAAAGAATTCATTTGAATCAGTTCTAATGAGATGGATGAAATTGGAGCCCATTATACAGAGTGAAGTAAGCCAGAAAGATAAAGAACATTACAGCATACTAACACATATATATGGAATTTAGAAAGATGGTAATGATAACCCTATATGCAAAACAGAAAAAAAGACACAGATGTACAGAACAGACTTTTGGACTCTGTGGGAGAAGGCGAGAGTGGGATGTTTCGAGAGAACAGCATCAAAACATGTATATTATCTAGGGTGAAACAGATCGCCAGCCCAGGCTGGATGCATGAGACAAGTGCTCGGGCCTGGTGCACTGGGAAGACCCATAGGGATTGGGTGGAGAGGGAGGTGGGAGGGGGAATCGGGATGGGAAATACATGTAACTCCATGGCTGATTCATGTCAATGTATGACAAGACCCACTGTAATGTTGTGGGGTGATTAGCCTCCAACTGATGGAAATAGATGAAAAAAAATAAAAATAAAAATAAAGTGGTAGAACTATATTTTTCCAGAAGTTCATTTGAACCACAAAAGTTTATGGTAATCTTTTTTGAAGAACTGAATAGTTAAGAGTTGTACAATTTTATTCTGTATAAAAATTAATTTTATAAATTAATTAAAATTTAATTAAAATTTAATTAATATACTGTGCATATGTAAAAAAAAAGAATCATATGATGAAAAATTAGTAACAAAAGTTTTGGTCAATGTTTCAACAGTTTACTCAACAATGAGGTAATCCCTGCCACTTCCCAAAAAGAATTGACAGCGAAAGAAACTTAAATATAAGCAACATTTAAACAGTTAATGTGACTTTCAATATTTCTAATGTATGAAGATCCCTTGTTAACATTCATGTGTTATGATACAAATTTATTCAAAATACATTCCTGAAAAAGTCACAGGAGAACGTTGTGTCTCATGGGTATGCATGAAAACATATGTACTTAGGAGAGTACTATTTATCACATTTCTCACTAGAACCCACAATTACTCTTAGGGCTGAGTTGATTTTAAGCAACTCAGGAGCCCACGGAATTTTTAAAATTCTATGCAGGGATCTCAAAATCAAATACGAACATTTTAAAGGTTTTGAGTCAGGACTCATTCAAATGTTTGTTGTTGTCTTTAAGTCATGTCTGAACCTTTTGCAACCCCATAGACTCTAGCCTGCCAGGCTCCTCTGTCCACAGGACTTTCCAGGCAAGAATATTGGAGTGAGTTGCCAATTCCTTCTCCAAGGCATCTTCCTGACCCAGTGATTGAATCCTTGACTCCTGCATTGGCAGGCAGATTCTTTATCACTGAGCGACCTGGGCAATTGCATTCAAATACAAACACTTATCAGCAGGAAACTTCCCTTCTCTTTCTCTCTCCCTGTTTCCCCTCCTCTCTTCCTTCCCTTTCACCTTCTTCCTTTCTACCTTGCTTTCCTTTAATGTAAGATTAATGTTATTTTTTGTATATATGATAAATTCAAATAATAAAGTTATAACTCAGAAAGTCAGGATTTCTATCTAATGTATTATGTAAAGTATGCTGGGTTAGAATTATGTTGATTTTTTCTTCTTTTCTGACTCATTAAAATAGTATAAGTTAGTGTGAAAGAAGAAGGTCTTCATTCTTAGCTGAACAAATAAGAATAATAAATTCACAGAAGACTCACATTAAAAATTCTAGACTAATGCATATTTAGGGCCCTAAATAAAAAGAGATGGATCCCAAAATTTGGAGGGGAAATCATTTGTTTCATTTTCTTGGGCCAAAATGGAAGAAGACTATCCACCTGCAAAAAACTACACCTGCTTTTACATTCTGCAAATAGAGAATTTTCCCATGTGTTTCTTTCCTCCCAGTATATTCTTGTTGGGTATTTTAGAAATTGATTAATAAAGCATCTAAACAGAAGCAAATCCTATATTTGTATATCAGTCAGAAAGTACCTTAAACTCTTGCCCAAAAGCAAGAGTTGAGGAATGGTTGTAACACTTTAGGGTTGTAATTCATGCTTCCAACAAACATTTACAAGTTATATAATATATTCAAAGTACTAATCTGGATGCTGCAAAGGTTTCAAAAAACAAGATGAATCTTTAGCTTTAGCATCCTTAGGTTTAGTAGGGGAAACAAAAAAGATACATAAATATTATATTATATTTCAAGAATTAATAAAGGATTATAGCTGATTAAAGAAAAAGAGTGTATCTGGTGGAAGAAATCATGGAAGGCTCATTGAGGAGCTAACATTTGAGCTGGTCCTTGATGGACTGAAGTTGGAACTCTGAGATAGGAGAAAAAGTGATTTCAAGGAGATAGAATGAAGAACTTTCTGTTGAGAAGGCTTCTTGACTCATCTAAGGGTGCCTGATTGACTAATGATCTGCCATGGAATGGAAAAGAGAGTTGGCATACATTATTTATCAAATTTGGACAAAAAATTAATTCTTATAGAAGTTAAGTCAGGGAGACATTTTTAGAGAGAAGGATGAGTTAAATAGTAAATCCTGTTTCTCTGATTTTTCTTTTGCCTAATCCATTCTGGAATTCGATGAAAAATTGTTTTGATGAAAATGTCCAGAGATGCATACTGAGGCCTTCAGTGAACTGATGATAACATATCTCTATAGCTTCAACTCTTATCACTACAGTCTCTCATGACAAAGCCCCTGTTAAACAAAACTATTTCCTTTGGATAGCATGTCTCCCATCATGCTTTGGATTTTTCACATTCTGTTTATATCAGCTTGTAACAGTGATAATATATTCTTACAGTTCTCTCATCTATGCATTGGCTGGGGATCAGCTGATCTAGACTGGGTTCAACTGGTCTCAGTTTGGTGAAGTTGTGCATCTGCCGGTGGGTTGGGGTATGACCTAGGCTGGGCTTGGCTGGTGAACCTTATCTGTGGTGGCTCTGTTCCTTGTGTCTTTTATATTCCTTCTGCAACTAGTGGACTATTCTGGACATATCCTTCTCTCTGTGATAACAGCAGCTCAATATGACAAGCAAACACTAAGGCTTAAAGCAAATATCAAGTCACCAAGTCACATGGCATTAGAACAGGGAGGGCTAAAGATCGGCACCTTGAATAGGATTGGCCAAACTGTTTTTTTATATTGAGTACTCCAGTATAAGGTAAACTGCTCAAACACATCATCAATGGTTTCCTTTCCTATTGTCTATATATATATAAACACACTTCTGTCTAAAGGAGGCCAGGGATGTGTTACATATCCAGTGTGTGACAGAGAATAAGGCAAACATAAAAAACAAAGGCAGAATAGGATTCTGCAAAGAAAGAATGGGCAACAACGTGGACAAACAATAGGTCAAGGGAAAAGCTAATGCGAAGACACTAAAGGTACCAAACAGGAAACTGCAAGGAAAGAAAGATCTGCAAAGACCTAAGCTGAACAAAAATGAGAAATATAGCCAGTCCTATTTCACCTGAGAAGAGGAGATTAGGGCAGAACTACTTGCTCAGCTCAGACTGAATAGATGATTAATAACTGTGCAGGAAAATTTTTAAAGTAATAATTCTAGAGAAACAATGAACACATTAATAGCAACAGCTATGTATTTGGTCTCAATATTTGCACACTCTACCAGTAGCAAAGTCGCTTATGTTCTCAAAATGACAACCACAAGAAAGAAAGAGTAAAGAGGAAACTACATTGCGCAAATCTTTTCAGAAAATATCCATATTAGCAGCACATTCATGCCCTGGAAATATATGAGAATAATTTTAACTGCAAATTGAAATAGTGAAGTTTTATAAGAAATACTTTACTACTTAGATATCTTCATAATTTTTCAGAAATGTGGATTTTTTTAAAAAGAAACTTGCCCCCCCCCAAAAAAAAGAGACAAATTCAAGCTCTAGATAGAGATAATAGATATTGTGCCAGTCTGAAAAAATATTGTGCCAAGCTCCATTCATCCAGAAGACGGTTAACTTTCCAAAGTACCTGTAACTCAGCAGCATGGATATATTACAAATCCAGAAATACATTAAAGACAGAGCAATTGAAAAGCTGTGCCAATAAATTTATGAGATGCCTTTGAGAAATAACAAGATATTTATAAGCCAGCATAATATCCAATTGTTTCATAGGAAAACTCCCTCAGATTTTAATACATATGACTTTTTAATAGAAAATTACATACCATTAAGTAGATACAATAATTAGAACCCACATCCTTAGTGGTGATTCCCTTGTGGTTTCTCTTGTGGCTCAGCTGGTAAAGAACCCACCTGCAATGCAGGAGACCTGGGTTCGATCCCTGGGTTGGGAAGATCCCCTGGAAAAGGGAAAGGCTACCCATTCCAGTATTCTGGCCTAGAGAATTCCTTGGACTGTATAGTCCATGGGGTCACACAGAGTTGGACATGACTGAGCGACTTTCTACATCCTTAGTGGTGCAATGAAGTTTCAGAACACTTAGTTATGATTATTAATTCCATATCTGAAATCCCACATAAGTTGTTACAGGATCAGGTTTGTCCATAACCTGCTCACATAGTTTCTATCCCATTGTGATCTGTTACCACTCTCAGGATGAGTTCAGCAGTGGCAGAATTTTATTCAGCACGCTGCCTTTAGGAAGGTAAGGTGGGACATAAATGATAAATAGGTTTGGTTGTGGAGAAGTGTATAGAGCTAAACTCCCTGGAGCTTACCCCCTCCCTCTTTACAGAACCCCATTATGTCTTTATTTTTTATTCCATTACAAATTCTTGCTATTTGGTTTCAAACACATCTGCAAATATGCCTTACAAAACATTTTTTAAAATCTCTAGTAGGAGAACTCCCTCCATAAGCTGATTATATTTCCTTTACTCAACTTTTGCATCTAACTCTATTTTCCCTTTATGTAATTTCTGGCTACTCTCCCTTACCATCATGTAAATACTTACCATCTATGTAAATACTATGTAAATAACTTACCATCTATGTAAATACTCATGTTGCTGTATTAATAGATAACGCCTACAAAGCTATGGAGGTGTGTTTTAAGTGGCCTAATAATTATTCTAATAAGACATCTGGCACTTACTTCAAATGCACCAAGTCACAGTAAAACTCATTTGGTCTCTCTACTTACTTATATCTGTACACATGATACCACCTACTAGAGCAAAGAAAACCATAAATACTTGAAATAAACATTTTTTTCTTCTACCCTCTGAACCAAAGATGGTGAGGGTCTTTGATTCTACTTCTAGAATGGTTCCTTGGCCTTTTCTTCCTTTCTGGTCTCACTACCACCATGCTGTACAAACTTCTGTGGTTTCTTCTTGAATGATGTAAAAGTCTCCCAGTTAGCCTCTATTCCTTGCTTCCCCACTCCTGATACATCCCAATACCAGAATAGCCTTTCAGAACTGATCTTATCATGCCACCTCCCTGAAAACCTTCAATGGTTTTTTCATCACCCACTCAATTATTTTTAAATTTTCTTACCAAAGGCATTGTTTCTTAAAATATAAAGAACTTGAGCTACTCTTTTTGAAGTAAAAGTGTCTTAATCACCTGTTCCCTCTCCCTCAACTAAGGTAATTTCTGAAGTACTGCTGTGGAATCCATTGCCTCTATCAAGTTTAACGACCTACAGAATAACAGAGGTTTACTTTGGCAAGATGGCCACATTTTTCCTTTCAAATGGGATTTTATAGTATTTCATGTCATGGATCCTCCATTTGAACATACAATATTACCAAAACTTCCCTGTGGTTTCCTTCCCTCTTTGCCACCTCTAATGCCAGTAATACTCTATCGTTATACTACAGTGAACTGGGTACCCAAAGATCTACAAATGAGTGCTGTAAGATGGTGATTAATGCAAAAAAATTTATTTTTTTCTCAAATAAGGATAAGTGCTTTTCAGAAAATCTGTTAGACAGGACATCTGGTGCTCTTCAGGGTAGAAAGCTGAGAGTAAGAAGGAAAAAAATGGCATCACCACAAGATCTTACTAGATAATGTCAAAACATTTCTATATGAGAGAACATTCAGGAAAACAGAAAATTCTACTCAGCAGTGCCAACGTACTGATTTGAAGGATGATTCACGGGTACAATACCTGTGGATCAGTGTAAACCTTACAACTTGGCTGCCAAAATTTGAGCATTTGAAAATATGTTATGATATATGTGTAACAAGTGGCTACAGCTGCCTTAGATGGTGCTCCCAGTTTCATTCTACTTTCTCTAAGTATATCCATCTTGCCCCATTCTATGAAACCCTTCTTATATGCTACTTTGATTCCATGAAGTCTCCCCTGATCAGTTCAGCAAAATGTAAACTCTTTCTTCTCTAGAATTTTCTGGATTCTTTAAACTACTTTGTTTAAAAGGATCCCAATCGGTATTGGCTTCCCAGGGTCATTCTTTCTAGTTGGTGCAGTGGTAAAGAATCTGCCTACCAATGCAGGAGACACAGGAGATGCAGATTTGGTCCCTGGGTCAGGAGGATCCCTTGGTGGAGGAAGTGATAACCTACTCCAATATTTCTTGCCCTGGAAATCCCATGGATAGAGGATCCTGGTGGGCTGTAGTTCATGGAGTCACAGAGTTGGAGACAACTTAGCAACTGAGCATGCACGCATGCAATCTATATTGTATTATATTTGTGAACAAGACTGATACCCTTAAAGAGACTGCAAACATCTTGAGAAGTGTTGTATTTTGATTAGTATTATACTTCCCACTGCACTTAACATTGGGACTAATACAGGGGAAGCTCAAAAATATGTAGATAATAAATGAGCAAATGAGGAAGAATTACTCTGTGGTGGTCAGGTATATGAGCTTCCCTAGTGGCTCAGATGGTAAAGAATCTGCCTTTAATGCAAGAGACCTGAGTTTGATTCCTGGGTTGGGAAGACGCTCTGGAGAAGGAAATGACTACCCACTCCAGGATTCTTGCCTGGAGAATGCCATGCACACAGGAAACTGGTGGGCTATGGTCCATGGAGTTACAAAGAGTTGGACACAACTGAGTGACTAACACTTTCACTTTCAGACAGGTTTATGATTAATAACTAAATATCAAACAAACATAAGAGAGAAATCACTGGTTCAATCCCAAACGAATGATTTACTGAGAATTCTTCATGGTTTTTTCCCCTACTTATTGCTGTATTCACACCCTAAATAGTGTTTAAGTTCAAAGATGTCTAAGGGAGAGGTTATAATTCACATGATAGGCAGCTCAGTCTGTAGCTTCAATGTGGAACAGGAATAACAAAGGCGCTGTGAAAACCTCAGACAATCATTAAAAAATATAGATGGCTAATCTAGTTGCCAGGACTGATATTGAATATACTCAGTTGGAAACTTGGGTACTTGTGAACAATCGTGTGTTTTGAACTCTAGCTTTCAAGTTCTCCCTTTATCTCCGTCAAACTCTCTCTGCAAAATGCTGTGGTTTTGAGAAATTAATTGTAGCTTATCCATTCACACTAAAACAATTCTATGGAATTTTTCCCCTTTCTTTTCCTTTGCATTCAAATTCTTGGGGGAAAAAAAATGGATCCCACTGTGGGATTTTTGGCTTGTTTGTTGCATTAACTGATCATGAGGAGAAAAACTTGGTCTTTCACCACTGAGTATGATGTTTTCTGCTGAGTTTTCACATACATTTTATCATGTTAAGGAAGCTTCTTTATATTCCTAGTTTGTTGAGTGGTTTTATGTATTTTTATTATGAAAAGTATTGAATTTTGTCAAATACTTTTTCTGCATCAATCTAGATTATCATGTTTTTGTTTTTTCATTCTAGAATGTGGTATATAATACTGATTGATTTTCATATTTTGAATCACCCTTGCATTTCTCAAATCATTGTGGATTTATAGTACAAACATTTTTACCCCCTTTCCGATAAAATAAAAGTAAATTAATGAATTAAGTTTTTATAATAAAGTGAAAGATAAGTTATAAGACATGGGTTTTTGCTATGAATTATCAGAAAGTATTGAGCAAGTTAAACTTAGTTTCTTTTTTACCCCTCTTTGTTTGATGTGTTTTCTCTATCTATGAAAACACAGCTAATTAAATCAGCAGCTCTGCAAGAACACTTCCCAACTTTGACTCTATGTGAATTTATTACTAGCATTCAATTACTAATTACTTTAGTAGTATAATCAATATAGTGTTTTGCCCAGAAGATCACTGCCTAACAGTAAAATACTCAATTTAATTGGGCAATGATCAAATATAGTCTAAGGAAGAAAGTATTCTCCAGGGAAACTGTCCGCACCAGCAATGGTCTGTGTGTGACAGCAGGAAGTTCAAGGTTGTGAAGGCAGCCTAGAATAACATACATTCCAAGGACACAACTTGTCCTGTGTTTCCAAATCATTCAAGGAAGAGACCGTCTTGGACCTAAGATGTGGCATCAGAGCTCAGTGACAGTGACCATTATTATAAAATTAACTACCCTTGTGCTGGATTCCCTGGTGGCTCAGTCAGTAAAGAATCCACCTGCAATTCAGGAGACCCAAGTTCAATCCTAGGGTTGGGAAGATCCTCTGGAGGAGGAAATGGCAACCCTGTCCAGTATTCTTGCTTGGAGAACCCCATGGACAGAGGAGCCTGGTGGGAACAGTCCATGGGGTCACAAGTCGGGTGTAACTTTGCAACTAAATCACCACCACCCTTGTTCTGACTCTATGCTTATAAAATAACTATGTAATTATCATTTGGTCCTCATTTATATAGGCATGGACTTCTCTGGTGGCTCAGCTGGTAAGGAATCCGCCTGCAATGCAAGAGACTCCAGTTCAATCCCTGGGTTGGGAAGATCCCCTGGAGAAGGGATAGGCTACCCACTTTAGTATTCTTGGGTTTCCCTGGTGGCTCAGAAGGTAAAGAATCTGCCTAAATTGCGGGAGACCTGGGTTTAATCCCTGGGTTGGGAAGATCCCCTGGAGAAGGGAACGGCTGGCTACCTACTCCAGTATTCTGGCCTGAAGAATTCCATGGACAAAGGAACCTGGCAGGCTACAGCCCATGGGGTTGCAGAAAGTCAGACATGATTGAGTGACTTTCACTTTCACTATATATAGGCATATGTGCTTTTGCATAAATATAAATGCACACACACACACATGCTACCCACGCACATACACAAGAGAAAATCAGTGCTTACTGGCGTTAGCTAATACCTGCTTAGCGGGGTCTATTGTTAAATTTTAAAAACTTTTCAAGTCAGTTGACATGTTGGTAGATTGAAATCTGTTCTGATTGAAGTAATTTACACATAAAAATCAGTTAATGCTACAAATAAGTTCTTTCCCTCTACCCTCTGCAAAAACCAATTATTACACATTTACCAGCATAATACTTCTAAGATAAAACATGCTAGGTTTTTGTACCTGCTGATAATTTCTGAGGACACTAAAATAATTGAGTTCCTGGGTGCCGGGAGCCAACACATGAGACCCTACCCATGACAAGGTCACGAGGGAGAAAACCTGATGGGCAAGACGGAGCAGGTTTTCAGGGATTTCGAAAAGGCCAGCTCAGGAGATCCCACCCATGACAAGGTCATGAGGAGAAAACCTGACAGGCAAGGAAGATCAGGTTTTCAGGGATTCCGAAAAGCTGCCCCCGGCGCTCACCTTAAAGATGATATCTGTCTTCTGACGCTTGCTTCAATAGACTACTCCCTAATTTCTGTGACACAGGCAGAAGGCCTTCCCTGATCGCTTTCCAAATAAGAATCAATTTAGAACTTTAATCAATAAGTTTCCCGGGTGGTGGTATTTTATGAGATTATCCAGGGTGAAAGGAGTGTTTTAATTTAAACTCCTTTGCTGGTATTTTAGTTTGTTTAGCATATGCGTTTATGCCCTTGGTACTAATATGCATGACCGCTCATAATA
Source organism: Cervus elaphus (assembly GCF_910594005.1). Lineage (NCBI taxonomy): Eukaryota > Metazoa > Chordata > Mammalia > Artiodactyla > Cervidae > Cervus > Cervus elaphus. The sequence goes on along the minus strand of NC_057839.1, from coordinate 19,000,665 downwards.
CCCTAATCATAAAACAACATAAAGAACCTGATCATATAAAGGCCCTAACAGACATAGAGCCTTTTCGGGGGGTGAAGGAGTCCTATTAGAAAACGTAAGAAAAATTATTCTAAAAGTGGCTATTGGGTTAACATCTGCTTGCTGTGTTTTTGCTCTTAATGTGCTAAGGTTGTGTTATGGAAACCATTGTTAATATAGTTAAAGATCTAGAAAAATACCTAGTGTGATAACAGTGAAACAGTTGTTAATTTTTAGTCAGGAGTGCTAGGCAGGGGTTGCCTCACCAAAGTCGCAGAGTCAGTGTGGGGTAAACTTCTTAGATAAACTCAACTGACAACTTCTGCAGAAGGATTAATTTTTGTGTTAACAAGGATATACTTCTACTCTGTACTGTTGCCCTATGAGACTGCTACCTTTCAGTTAAGGTCACCATAGAAATGGAAAATAGGTTTACATTCACCTGACCTGCATGAAATATTAATAGGCCCCAAGGCCAGAAGATAATGTAGAAGACCCTCATAAACGAAGAAGTATGCAGAAAACACCCTGGTTTCGTGAAGAACAAGCTGATGTAGTGTTAAACTATCTTCCCCTTAGAAATGTACTAACTTAGGGTATAAAAGCCACGGGAAAAAAAAAAAAAAAGCATCACCAGACCCTGCCAGACCCCGCTGCACCCCCCGTCTGGTCACTGTCTCTCTCTCTCTCTCTCTTCCTCTCTCTCTCCCTCGCAGACTTGGCCCTATCATGTCTGGTCTCACATCTCTCTTCTCTCACCGACATCGTTCATCCCGAGGGTACCCCCTGGATCCTGCCGAGGCTGGACCCCGGCACCTGGGATCTATAAAACTGAGACCCTGACATCATGTGTGAAGAGTCTAATAGAGCAGTACGATAATAAAATCCATCACTTATCTAAGTACTATTATGTGCCAGGGCCTCAAGATATATTCCCTTTTAGTCAGCATAACCCAGCAGTTAGATGTCATAATATTTCTACTTTACATCTGGGAGAGCTAGGAAACTTAAACAATAGGCCTAGAGTTCATATATTGTCTCCAAGACAGTTCATGCCTGAACCATCAACTGGCCTCCATCTTTGACAATTCTGTCTTTCTTTTATTAAAAGAGTTAAGAGTAAGCTATAGGGAATAAAATTTAATCATTTAATATTTGTCAACATTTTGTTTCTTGAAACATTTATAGATTAGCATTAGGAATACCGTGTATCTTTTCTGGTCTTCATTTCCCTCATTTTTCAAATGAAAATTTGGGCTAAGAGAGCACTTTTATCTCTAACGGCAATATAGTTTTATAATGGTATTATGTATATATGGGAATGCTAATTCCAGAGGGATCCTTTTAATATAAACATTAGTCTTAAAGATTTTATTTTGCCTTAGTTACATAACTTACTGGTCAAGAGAATAAATTTTAAAGTTAGATAACCTTTGATTTCAATATGCTCATTTCTAGTTACATGGCTTAGTAAGCAAGTTGCTTAGTCCCAAAGACCTTCAGTTATTTTATCTCTTCAGTAATAATAATCATTAACATTTACCCTAATCTCCTCCCAAGGTTGCTCTAGGGATTTAATGCATTACTGAATTGCTAACAAAGTGCCTGATATTGAGTAAATGTTAATTTTTTTTCTTAGTTTGACTATTTAGGGAAACACATTGCTTTTTCCAGCCATATAATGGAAGAATATCACTTAGATATTTTCCTTATAACTAATCCATATGTTTTGTCAGTAACTTAGTATTTGGAAACAGAAGCATATACTTTTTAGATAATTTGGGACTTATCCAGCTAAAATAGCAATTGTATATTGGGATACAAATATAAAAATGACTGTTGACATGTTACAAATTTATGTAAGTAATAATTCAAAAACAAGTATGCTTTCATAGTCTTTTCTCAGTGCTTGAATGCCTCAGTTAGAAGCGCTTGACCTGAAATGTCTTTACTTCAACAAAAAAAATGATTAACCAGATTATTTTAAAAATACACTGCATATCGATGACATGATCCTCTATATAGAAAACCCTAAAGACTCTACCAGAAAATTACTAGAGCTAATCAATGAATATAGTAAAGTTGCAGGATATAAAATTAACACACAGAAATCCCTTGCATTCCTATATACTAACAATGAAAAAACAGAAAGAGAAATTAAGGAAACAATACCATTCACCATTGCAACAAAAAGAATAAAATACTTAGGAGTACATCTACCTAAAGAAACAAAGGACCTATACATAGAAAACTATAAAACACTGATGAAAGAAATCAAAGAGGACACAAACAGATGGAGAAACATACCGTGTTCATGGATTGGAAGAATCAATATTGTCAAAATGGCTATTCTACCCAAAGCAGTCTATAGATTCAATGCAATCCCTATCAAGCTACCAACGGTATTTTTCACAGAACTAGACCAAAGAATTTCACAATTTGTATGGAAATACAAAAAACCTCGAATAGCCAAAATAATCTTGAGAAAGAAGAATGGAACTGGAGGAATCAACCTGCCTGACTTCAGACTCTACTACAAAGCCACAGTCATCAAGACAGTATGGTACTGGCACAAAGACAGAAATATAGATCAATGGAACAGAATAGAAAGCCCAGAGATAAATCCACGAACCTATGGACACCTTATCTTTGACAAAGGAGGCAAGGATATACAATGGAAAAAAGACAACCTCTTTAACAAGTGGTGCTGGGATAACTGGTCAACCACTTGTAAAAGAATGAAACTAGAACACTTTCTAACACCATACACAAAAATAAATTCAAAATGGATTAAAGATCTAAATGTAAGACCAGAAACTATAAAACTCCTAGAGGAGAACATAGGCAAAACACTCTCTGACATAAATCACAGCAAGATCCTCTATGACCCACCTCCCAGAATATTGGAAATAAAAGCAAAACTAAACAAATGGGACCTAATGAAACTTAAAAGCTTTTGCACTACAAAGGAAACTATAAGTAAGGTGAAAAGACAGCCCTCAGATTGGGAGAAAATAATAGCAAATGAAGAAACAGACAAAGGATTAATCTCAAAAATATACAAGCAACTCCTGAAGCTCAATTCCAGAAAAATAAATGACCCAATCAAAAAATGGGCCAAAGAACTAAACAGACATTTCTCCAAAGAAGACATACAGATGGCTAACAAACACATGAAAAGATGCTCGACATCACTCATTATTAGAGAAATGCAAATCAAAACCACAATGAGGTACCATTACACGCCAGTCAGGATGGCTGCTATCCAAAAGTCTACAAGCAATAAATGCTGGAGAGGGTGTGGAGAAAAGGGAACCCTCTTACACTGTTGGTGGGAATACAAACTAGTACAGCCGCTATGGAGAACAGTGTGGAGATTTCTTAAAAAACTGGAAATAGAACTGCCATATGACCCAGCAATCCCACTTCTGGGCATACACACTGAGGAAACCAGATCTGAAAGAGACATGTGCACCCCAATGTTCATCGCAGCACTGTTTATAATAGCCAGGACATGGAAGCAACCTAGATGCCCATCAGCAGATGAATGGATAAGGAAGCTGTGGTACATATACACCATGGAATATTACTCAGCCGTTAAAAAGAATTCATTTGAATCAGTCCTAATGAGATGGATGAAGCTGGAGCCCATTATACAGAGTGAAGTAAGCCAGAAAGATAAAGAACATTACAGCATACTAACACATATATATGGAATTTAGAAAGGTGATAACGATAACCCTATATGCAAAACAGAAAAAGAGTCACAGAAATACAGAACAGACTTTTGAACTTTGTGGGAGAATGTGAGGGTGGGATATTTCAAAAGAACAGCATGTTTACTATCTATGGTGAAACAGATCCCCAGCCCAGGTGGGATGCATGAGACAAGTACTCGGGCCTGGTGCACTGGGAAAACCCAGAGGAATCGGGTGGAGAGGGAGGTGGGAGGGGGGATCGGGATTGGGAATACATGTAAATCCATGGCTGATTCATATCAATGTATGACAAAACCCACTGGAAAAAAATAATAATAATAAAAAAAAAATACACTGCATATCATATGTTATTCTTGCTCTTAGTTATTCTTTCTTCATTACAACATAAATGCTTTGGAACATAGAGCTTTATGTAAGCTATAAAAAAAAGGCAGACTAAATATCTACCTCAAGAAGTGAGCTAAGAAGCTATATGTAATATATTTGTGGCCAGTACCTCAATAGCTTTAATAGCTTGACAAAAGTATTTAGAGATACATTAAAGGGCCACATTCTACTGAAATCTCTGATTTACCAAATGAACCTAAGAGAGGATTTTAAAAGCTTTCAGAGAAACACCCCATATAGCTCTGTGTATGTAAACACACACTATCCAAACTGCAAAGCTGTTTCAGCATAAAGCTGCTGTCTAAGCAAGAATATGACTAGAGGAATAATACCTTCGTGTTACTACTGGAGTATACTCTTCTGAATCATATACTGTAAAATGTAGTGTGAACCAGTCTGCTAGGATCATGAGGTAGTTCTCTCAAGACTCATACTACATGAATTTCTTTAAAATTAGGAATAGATTATCTAGGTGACTCCCAGTCCAAAACATGATTGCCAATAGAGCCTTATGGGTAAGCACATGGATTTAGAAATCAGATAGATTTGGGTTCAAATCTGAAGTCTGTAACTCACCAGTTTTCTGATTTGGGACTAACTGTTTCAGGGCTCTAAGCGTCAAGTTCTCATCTATAAAATGGATATAAGTTATACTCTACCTCATAGAACACTTAGGAGAATGAAATGTGATAATGAATATAGTATATAGCAAAATGCTTTTACAGATAAATGAGTTCACAAATAATGGCTACTTTTTAAAAAATATTCTTTCTCTCCATGTATAATAAATCAATTTTGATAAATACCAATTTTAAAAAATTAAACATCCTTGGGAGGGGTCAATATTAAAGCCCTTCCCATATAAGACTTTATTTAGCAACAATTTGGCACATGCTATGAAAGCTGATTATGCAAACTGTGCATCTGAAAGATACCTAGCAAACAGCCACAGAGAAGTTAGATGCATGCTTGCGTGCTCACTTGTGTCTGACTCTTTGCAGCCCTATGGACTGTAATCCGTCAGGCTCCCCTGTGCATGGCATTTCTCAGGCAAGAATACTCGAGTGTGTTGTCATTTCCTACTCCAGGGGATATTCCCAGGGATTGAACCCATATCTCCTGCATCTCCTGCATTGGCAGGCAGATTCTTTAGCACTCCACCATCTGGGAAGCAAAGATAGATTAGGGCACTGCAGAGACTGGTAGACTCCAGTGAGAATCTTGGCATATTTCACAATTTTGCTTGAGGCAAGCTTTGACAACACCTTTAAAATTTTCTTCACTTTTTATCTCTGGCTCACTCTAAATATATCCACATCTGAAGATCTTACATCTTGGACTATCTGAAGGATCCAAACACCTGTGACATCCCTCACCACAGCCACACACAACAAGATGATGCTCTCATCTATACATATATAAGCCTAGATAAAGACGAGAGGGAGGTGCATGGAAAAGACACTCTTCTCCACTTCATGATATTGCAAATGCAAAGGCAGGAATGGATCTTAATGTGTTATCTGATGCACTGATACAATGGAATACCAGGTGGATTACTATCTAATGTAACACTCAAAAACATTTAAAGAAATAAATGATATAAATATAAAACATTAAGCATCGACCCAAACTAATGACAACTCTTGTTTTAGAAAACCATGTGTCTCTAACTACATAATGAAAGATTACTGAATCTCAAAGTAAGGTATGTTTCTATTCCATTTTCCATTAAAAAATAAATATACCCGCTTGGAACATCACAAGTGGGTACTGCAATGTACTGTAAACCAAGAACAGCTATAATATAGCTCTCTACAAGCAACTCTAAAAGAACATAGCATTTGCATCCATTCACCAAGTAAATGCTAGGCAAAAATCCATCATCAGAATCCCTGCTGAATGAAACAAAGATAGGCCCATAATTAGAATTCTTCTAGTTGCAAGCAATGGTCTTAATGAACACTTGCTCCTTGCCCAGCAGTTCTCAATCCTGGCTGCTTGTTAGAGTCATCTGAGGTTCTTTGAAAAATGTTTCCATTCTCAGAGATCCTATTGTGATGCTGTGTGAGTGGGGACATAGACATTATTTTGCACTTTTTTATTTTGAAGCAATTTCAAACTTACAAAATAAAAGTGCTAGGAATACAAAGAAATCCCATATACCCTTCTTCCCATTTAGATTTTTGCCAATCATCCCAATAATGTCCTTCATAGCATAATGATCCAAACCAGGATGAAGTGTTGCAATGGATTGTTCCATCTCTTTAATTTCCTTAAGTCTGGAAGAGTTCCACAATTTTTCTGTGACCTTACCAGCCTTAATATTTTTGAATCTATGACAGTTGCCCTGTAGAATATTTTTCAAGTTGGATTTGTCTGTTTCCTTATGACTAGATTCAGGCTATACAATTTGACAGAAGAATCACCAAGACTGTCTCTTCACACTGTGTCCCATCACCATGATACACAATGTCTGTGTGTCCCATCACTGGTGATAACTTTGATAACTTGCTGGAGGTTTTGATCAGACTCTACTAAAGTTACTGTTTCTCCACTGTATGTATAATTATGTGGGGAGAAACTCTGAGGCTATGTAAATATCCTCTTTGTCATTAAACTTTCACCCATCTGTTCTATATCCACGAATGTTCTTTGTTGGCCAAATTATTATTACATTAGTTTCTAAATTGTTATTTTTTCCAGTTCTACCATTACTTTTATATTTACTGTTTGGCATTCTGTAAGTAAAATCTTTCTCTTCTCCACAGTGATATGCTCAGTTACTTCACCATAGATTGATTCAACACTATCCATCATTATCAGTATTTATTTAGATGCCCAAATTGTTCTAGATTTTGTAGTGGAACCCCTTCAAACTGACATCTATATTTTTTGACGTGACTCCATTATTATTTGAACACTTCCTCATTTCAATCACAGCAAATGACTAGAGATATGGGATACATACATCTTTTATTTTTGTATTTAATTTCTCTATCTGTGCTTAGTTGCTCAGCCATGTCTGACTCTTTATGACCCCATGGACTATAACCCACCAGACTCCTCTGTCCATAGGGATTCTCCAGGCAAGAATACTGGAGTGGGTTGCCATGCCCTTCTCAAGGGATCTTCCCAATCCAGGGATTGAACTCAGGTCTCCTGCATTGCAGGTGGATTCTTTACCATCTGAGCCACCAGGGAAGCCTCTGTCCAGCTACACTGAGATATAAATAGCAATGCGTTCACATACATATTACTAATTCCAGTCCAAGATTACAGTGCTCATTTCAACTTTCTCCCATTCCATATTTGTAATTTCCTTTTCTGACAGTGAGAAATTTAGCTCTGGTGTCCTCAATATGTTTACTTTGTCTCAGTCTCCCTGAAGCCTGTCTAGATCCTCTGAGGCTGCGGCTGTCCTCATTCAACCCTTTCTAATTGCTTATAGCCTGGAGCAGAGAGGAAGACTCATAGGGAGGGAGTTAAGTGGGTGGGGAAGAAAGGAAGTTATTAACATTTTAAAAGTTCCTCAGGTAAAACTCATAACCAGCTTTGAAATCATGAATACTATTCTTCTTACAGTCAACCCTGCCTGAATTTGGCTAACAGTATTTTCTTCCCAGATCTGTACTGGGAAATGAGATCAGATTTCAACAAATTTTACTTGTGACTATCGCCTTGGTGCCTTACTATAGTGTTCAATGCCAACATAATATGAGTCAGTAATAAGAAAATTTATTTTTGCCAATATGAATGTTCCACCTAAAGATAACCAGATCAGTGTCTTATAAATGCAAGAACTTGCTTTCTCTCTCAGGGCAAATGATATACAGATGGATACATCTCCAATGAGCCCTAGCCTTTCTACTTAAAAGTAGAACAAATCTCTAAATGCAGATCAGGGACTTACACTCTTCCAGTATGGATCACAAGCATATCCTTCTCTTTCTTCTCTGATAAATGGAATATTTCTTTATTTCCCTGTTTCCATAGAAGGATAGAGAACAAATTGTGACTTGGCATATAATCAAGACTATTTATTTTCTATTTGTTCCTCTTAAAAAAAAAAAAAAAAAAAAAAAACCTGAGAAACTAGATTTGAATTTTTACTCAACAAGAAATATACAGGGTCAAAAAATGTCATATTTTTTTTCACTGAAGACACAAATCCTGAAGGACTCTGACATATTATCAAGAAAATATTTCTCTAAAGAAAACCTGCGTCCAGGAGAAAGATTCATGGCCTATCTCAGCTTTCTGAAAAATCAACATAGAGTTGAACAGATGCTAAACCATATCTTGCTTGTTATAATCCACAAGGGGGATGGGGAACACTGATTTTCATTTGCAGTTCAAAACATTTCGAGTGTTATGTCAATAAAATATCTATGCCATCGTGGTGGGTGTTCTGAAGCTTCAGAGCCTGCATGCTTCATAGCTCTGTATAGTGTTCTAACTCAGTAGAAGGTGATGGCTAATGTTAGGGCATCATCTTCTACTGTTCCTGCCCAACTGGACTACATATACTGATACATGACTCAGTTCTCTTCCAGGAGTGTCATCGATTCACCTATTCTTTAAACCTGATTCTGACTCAATATTCTGTCAGTGATTAAAGGCTCCAATCAATTGTCATTCACTCCATGGTCTTGCCTGACCCTTCCCACACTCCCTACTAGTGGGAAGTGACCGGTCTTACTCGTAAATTTTTATCCTCAATTATTTTATTTGCCTCAGTTATTTCATTTATAGACCCTCTAGATGGTCTTCTGAATGTTAGTACAAAATCTGGTATAGTGTTGAATACAGTGAAAACCAACAGCTAATTCAGGAATAAAGGTGGATGCAAATACTGACAAGTCATTTCATCCCACAGTCTAGTTCATTCTCCCTCATCTCTGAGTTAAAGCAAAGATTCATGGTGTCATGATCTTTTATTTTTTTACAGTTCTAAACCAGACAACTGAAGGTAAGCACAAAAGAGCAAGAAGAGTGCTGACAAAGAGTTTGGTCAAGTAATTTTCAAAAGAGATAAAAAAGTGTTGGGTGATATTAAGTTTCATTTTAACTTTTCTGTTTCATTGCCCAGTGAAGCATGAGGTGCTATGTAATAAGAAGTTTTAACCATCTCTGGTTAACACCTGCCTGCATAGACAAAGAAGGCACAAAAGCAAACACATTGCCCCAGTAAAGGAATTTGAAAATATCACTTTCTAAAGGCCAAATCATTACTGAAATTTATCTAGTGCAGAAAATGTAAGATGCTCCCATAACCCTTCATCTTCAATAAAGCCTTCACAAAATGATAAAAAAACGATGATTTCCTCTTATTTTGATTGACATGACATTCCCTCTTTACTGACTTCTCCCTGAGTCCTTATCTTCCCAAAATATGTTAGTAAATACAGCCTACCTTTGGATAGCTCCTTAATATTTACCCAGACATATTACCTCAGTCTCTGTCATTTAGAATTATGCCTAGAGATCATGGCTACCTCATACAGAATGTATGTTTATAACACACGCACGCATGTATGCACACACACATACAACCTAGTCAACAGGGAGAGTGCACAGAGTCACTCTCTGACACTACGGAGAATTTCAGTGCTCTATGGAAGTAGACTAGTGTTTTTTGATGAATACAAAACTAGACCTTGCACATGTATAGATGCTTCCACTGGATGCTCCTCAATGAAAGAACCAGTACATGTTGATGTGACTAGCCCAGATTCTCTGAACAGGTAAGAGGAATACATTGCAAGGATATAGAAGCTGCTATTTTTTATTATGCATGTTTTATCTTTAATGAAAATGAACAATTAAAATGTATTCCCTAGATAATAAGATAATGTAAAACATTACTATATTACATTACTAATTACTATAAAACATTACAATATACATTACTAATGACATTCATATAACTGGGTAAACAATACAAAAATTAAAAGGATAGAAACCTATTCACTTCCTGCTCCGGTAGAAAGTAGTAATGGGATGTGTGCAGGTGTAGGAACAGTTCCTAGGGTAGAGACAAGCAGGCCTGGTAAAGGTTTGTAGGTGGTGTGATTCCCTGAGTCTACGCCTCTGGGCCCTTGTTAAGGACAGCAAGTGTCTTCATTTGTAACCAAATCTATGGCTGTTTCACTTACTCCCACTCTATTTCATACCAACTCTCTGCCTTTAACTTAGGTAAATCCCAAATCATTGTGAAAATACAGACTGACCTATGTGTTCATGTCAACAAAAGCAGTTTGAGCTTAACAAATGGAAGACAGCATAGCTTAAACATTTCTCAGCACAAAAGTATCTCATGAAGAAAAGCACTGAAATCTAAGTAAACCTCGCTCTGAGTCCTGACCCCAATTTTGACCTGCTGTGTTACCTTGGATAAGTCAGTGTTTCTAACAAACAGTACCACAGTCTAATTTTTCATTACAAACGTGCTAGCCAGTGGTATTCTCATTTTATTCTACCACATGTTAATCTTATTCTAGCCTCTAACCTACTGAGGTAGATAATATTGGGTTGGCCAAGGGGTTCATTCGTAAGATGTTACAGAAAAATCCAAGTGAAATTTTTGGCCAGCCCAATATTTTAACTTTTAGATTTTATATAAGATGAAAACAAGATGTTGAAAGGTTTTTAAAAAAAAAAAAAAAAAAAACACTTGACTATAGAGTTATTAAGGGACAGAACTGGGAGTCAGAACTGCTTATCCTGTTGGGTAAGTTAGGATCCTTAACTATTATATGAATATCAGTTTTCTTAGCTCTAAAGTAGAAGTATTAAGCATAACAAATTCATTGAATTATGAGACACAAAGGAAAAGCATATGAAGGTGACTGGAAAATATTATTTGTTCAACAGAGCCCTTGGTTACTATTCATTCTCCTTCATGTTCCTTGTGTTACATGCTGGGGTAATATATTTTGAGTCCCAATTACTAGGTGAAGGTGAAAAGTACGCATCCTTTTATATTAATGACATAGGGGTCAGTAGAAGAACACTGGGCCAGGGAAGCAGTTGCTGAGATAACATGGATGACTGTCAGCAGGGCCAACACATTTTACAGGCCTGTCAAAATTTTTGACAGTCTAATGATTTTTGAAACCTATCTTCAATGCTAACCTGAAACCTAGGACTAGTCTAATGACTGTTTTCCTGAAATCTAAATACGAGGTCATGTATTAGAGTGATTTAGGGTCAAATATAAATGAATATATAAAAGATCCACAAACATGACATTCTAATTGCACATTGCTATTTGATCAGAAACAAAAGAGCTGGGACTAGACACTGTGAAATGATTTCTTTTCCTCTTAGGATTCAATCATCTTCTTTATTTCATAGAAAATTTCCTCTTTGATCTCCAAGAGAAAAATCAATTTGAATGTTGCCTATTTCTAGGATATATATTTCTGGTTCTTAAATTGCATTTAAATGTTAGAGGCTAATGAAATAGTTGACGTAGTTTGAGGCACTTAAAAGGTAACTTTGAAAAACTCATGTAAAAGTATAAACACTCAATATGTAATTGTATCTGTAATTCTCTTTGTATAAGTCACATGGCTTTAAGAAGAGCTTCATCTCTGTCTATATAGTATAGATGTGTTTCCAAAGATGTACTTTTCCTTTTGTGCAAGAATTGAGAACTGATTCCAATTTCTATGATACTCTCCACCTCCAGAAACAATAAAAACATGCCTGTAGAGTCAAAACACAAGGATTTAGGCATCAACTGATGACAATTTGTACCTGGAAACATTTCGTGGCTTTTAGGAGAAATACTTCAAAGAAACTTGGCTTTCTTTTTATGCTGATATATATATATATATATATATGTATCAGTATGTATCATAGTTGTGTCCAACTCTGCCAACCCATGGACTATAGCCCACCAGGTTCCCCTGTCCATGGGATTCTCCAGGCAAAAATCGGGGTGGGTTGCCACTCCCTCCCTCAGGAGATTTTCTCAACCCAGAGATTAAATCCATGTCTCTTGTCTCCTGCATTGGCAGGCGGGTTCTTTACCACTAGTGCCACCTAGGAAGCCTGTATTATGTGTATATATACACATAATATAAAGCATATATATTTTATTTATAAAATACATGTATATAACAAAGTATACACATTATATAAAGTGTTATATATATTATATTAAGTGTTATGTATATAAATGTCATATATATAATATTATAGAAATATTGTTGAGGACAAAATTATGTCTTACATATTTTTGGATTCCTAATTTAAGGTTTATTCTATTCAGTACCACCACATATTGTGTCTGCTAGTCCATGTCATCTATCCGTTTTCTCAACATTCACAAAGGATTTTGATTATGGGCTCCTGGCAATCAAAGCCAGTAACTGGCTTGCATCGCACATCTAGCAGTAAAGGGTGCACTGTCTGTGACCTATCCAGGTTCAAGTCAGCTAGAGAATGAATTGTGTTCCCCCAAGAGTCATATGTTGAAGCCCTAACACCCCAAAATGCCTGTATTTGGAGATAGGGCTTTTAAGAGGCAGTCAAGGTAAAGTAAGGCCTAATGGGTAGAGTCCTAATCCAACAGAATTGGTGACTTTATGAGAGGAAGAAAGAGAATTCTCTCTCTGCCTCTCCATGTGCACCCACTGGAGAAAGGTCACACGAACACACAGTGAGAAGTGGCCTTCTGTAAGCCAAGAAGAGAGCTCTCACCAGAATCCAACCATACTGACACCCTGATCTTGGACTTTAAGCTTTCACAATGTGAGAAATGTCTATCCACCCTGTTGATGGTATTTTTTCATGTCAGTCCAATCAGATTAATACATCCACCATGTTAACGGTATTCTTAGAAAAAATAATTAACATCTCTCTGCTAGAGTTTTTCTCACTTTAAAGTAAAGAATAATATCACCATCTTCCAGAGAAGATAGCTGTGAAGATGATATGGAGCAATACATGTAAAACAGAGGGTTTCTTTTTCTCAGCCTAGATACAACTTGTTATAATGACTTCTGGATCTGTATCTCTAGCCAACAATTATTTTCTGAGCTCTACTTTCCTATTTCCAAGCTCCCAACAATATCTTCTTTCAAAGGAATTCAAAGTCAATCTTTCCCCAAAACAAAATCCTTTTCCCTTAGATGCTACAAAAAATTATTCAATTCTTTCTTTACCTACCTTCCTCTATTCAATTAGTGGTATTACTAATGACCAAAAAATCAGAGACAGTCTTCAACTCATATCTTCATCATCATATTATTTGAAAAGACCATTATACCTGTACCTTGCTATCCTGTTAATACTGCTTTAGATCAGACCCTCATCATCTTTCTCCTGACATATTGCAAAAAGACTCTTCACTGTTTCTCCCCTCATAGCTCTATGGGTTGAATTTCTTATTTCCACCAAAATTTTGTACTTTATTTCTGAAAGTTACTTCAAAACTTATATATAGGCTTAAAAATAACAAATAGCATCAGTAATGTCACTGATACCCAATTTTCCATACCTAAGAACACATTCATAGAAAAGTTACAACTCCTTTATCGTGTTGAAATTTGAGATTATTAACAACATGTTCTCAGATCCAGAGGATAGGGGTAGAAATCACTAAGTATAAGGCTAAAGAGGCTGAAACAACTTTCAATCCTTGGAGAAAAATTGGTATAGAGACACACTCTCCCATTATCCTCCCCTGAATCAGAGTCTTAATCTGTACTGAGAAGAAAATTATTCTTGGAGTGGTGCTCAAAAGCACAAGTAACAGGGAGCTCCATCTTACCTGTCCCAGAGAGCCTTTACTTCATACAAGAATTAAAAGATCAAATTAGATTGACCCCATGGCCCTTCTCATCCAACAAATCCTGGATTCAGGTCAGTAGATTTGGCAGAAACTAACAGGTGCCCATTCATTCACTTCTTGTTCAATGGCCAAGAACTGTAATGTACAAAATTAAACTGTCCCATTTCATGTTCTACTTAGGATTTATTTTCCCAAGTGGCAGAATAGACCTACTTTTATATTTCCTTGAAGAGATGTAATTTATACCCTGTTTCCATGTTAAATTACTTACAGACATTTCTATTGGTGGGCATTTTTCACCTCTCATTTGTAGTATAGTAATGTTGGGATTGCAAATTTCTCAAGTAAAAGTAAATTGTAACTTGAGGCACTTTTCAGACATACATTTTGTTAGATGAGAAAACTGTGTGTAAAAATACTTAAGTTTTGCTTTCCTTCCTTTATCCAAAGAAATAATTACCTAATGGAGACTGAAATATCATGAAAAGTTTTAAAACAAACAGAATGAGTGCAAATACACAGGTACTGGATTAATATTGATTTGAAATGCAAATGTGAAATGAGAAAAGCAGGGAGAAACTAGACTTGACACACAGAAAAAGAAATTGAAGAGAGCTAGATATGTATACAAATACTTATTAACTGATGTAATCATTCATTTGTGCATTCATTAAAATGAGCTGCTCACTGTGGTAGAAGTAGAGAATAAAAGAATAATCAGAAAGAAAACCTGATCTCAGGGATTTAAAGGATAACAAAATAGATATATACAAAAATTATCAGGAATAGAAGACGGCAAGTGCTCTAATAGAAATAGACTATGTTGGTAGGATCTCAAATGAGGCAGAGTTATGGCTCTTTATCATACCAAATATAGTTATTTAAATCATCTTTGATAATTTTGGTTCAATTAAATTCTCTGAAGGTGACAGAAATACATTGTAATTTTCCAGGAATAGAAAATAAACCTAACACTACATTGTAAATCAACTATACTTCTATAAAATTTAAAAAGAAAGGAAATAAGTGTATTTTAAATCCCATTCAAAATGTTCCTTGAATATTTTCCCCTACAACATGAGAATATCACATGTGCTGCTCTATTTACCAACATGGCTGAACACAGCATTTGCAATGTTTCTCCTTGAAATCATGTATTGATTCACTGTTACACTATTTATCTTAGTTTAGTTCCCTGTTCAATTCATCTACTCATTATACCTTTAATATCCACTCTGGGAAAAGTTTGCAAAGATCTATAAAGGTGTTGAGAAGCAGTCCATTAGTTTTAAAGTCCTTTAGAGAGCTGTCATTCTGAATGCTGTTCCTCTCCTGGGCTGTAAAATTACATTGTTACCAATATCCTCATTCACATCAAATAGTCCAGTTAATTTAAGTGAGAGAGAGAGCAACTTCAGAATTGAGTTGCATATACTAAGTCTAGCTATCTGTTGCAGTCTTCTAAATTTTATTACTAATTTTGTGTTGACTTTTGTTCCAATAATATGAAAAACTGAGTTAACTGAGTTAACTTTTCTTGCATAGTTTATTTCTTTCAAAGAATAAATTTGCTCCTTTTTAAAGATCAGCTGACAATAATTATGTGGGTCAACCAGTCCATTCTAAGGCAGATCAGTCCTGGATGTTCATTGGAAGGACTGATGTTGAAGCTGAAACTCCAATACATCGGCCACCTGATGTGGAGAGCTGACTTTTGAAAAGACCCTGATGCTGGGAAAGATTGAGGGCAGAAGGAGAAGGGGACAACAGAGGATAAGATGGTTGGATGGCATCACCAGCTCAATGGACAGTTTGGGTGGACTCCAGGAGTTAGTGATGGACAGAGAGGCCTGACATGCTGCAGAACATGGGGTCACAAAGAGTCAGACACGACTGAGCAACTGAAATGAACTGTTTGGCTTTCTTTCTGTTGCACTGATCTAGTTTTCTACTGTTCTACCAATATCATAACATCTTGATTACTGTAGCACTGAATAGTGAGTCTTAAACTTGGGTGATGTCAATCAACCAACTTTTTCCTTTTTCAATATTGTATTGGCTATTCTGGATCCTTTGCCACTCCATATAAACTTTAGAATCAGTTTGTTGATAGCCACAAAATAACCTGATAGGATTTTGACTGGGATTGAATTTATACATCATGCTGGAAAAAATTGTCATCTTTACAATACTGAATTTTCCCATCCATGAATCTGGAATATCTATTTATTTAGTTCTGCTTTGATTTCATATTTCAGAATTTTGTAGTTTTACTCACATAGATATTATCCATATTTTACCAAATTTATACCTAAGAATTTCCTGTTTGGTGTTCATGTAAATGGTATTGTGTTCTTAATTTCAAATGCCATGCATTCATTGCTAGTATATAGGAAAGTGACAGACCTTTGTATAATTACTTGGTATCCTGCAACTTTGCTATTGTTAGTGAATCTTGCTCTTCACAGGAATCTTATAGGCTAGTATACATAAGAAAACCAAGGCACAGAAAATAAAGTACATTGGCCAAAGTAACAAAGCATTAAAACCATATTTTTCTGCTGCTAAAGCCTAAGTTTTTACTGGGTCATGTTACCAAGCAGCATCTAAAGAGTTCATTAACATTTCTTCAAAAAGAGTACTAAATTCATCATTTTGATGAGCTTGAATACAGTAAATTCACACTAGGACATTACTGAGACTGTTTTATGGCTAAGAACTATAAATTAAACACAGTCATTGTCCTCAAACTTGTAGTTCAGTATATGAGCAACAAATAGAGAAAAATTAAATGACAATGTATCATGTCAGTAAGACACATTGCTTATATCTATACAGAAATATGGATAGCTGGATAGACATGTCATAAAGAAAGTTTAGTAATTTTTTTAGAATCAGGTGGTTTTATACTAGGCATTTGGCTATTCGCTATAAAATTCTCTCAACTTTTTCTCATTGATAGTAAAATTTTATAATAAAATTTGAGAAATTAGTTTTAACATAAGTGATACTCCAAGCCATTGGTGTCATAATAAAGATAATACAAAATATTATTTTTTAAAATGGAGATGATTTACCTGCTTGCATTTTATTGATTACAGCAAAAATATTTCTCCCAGATTTTATAATCAGGGAGATGATTTACCTGCTTGCATTTTATTGATTACAGCAAAAATATTTCTCCCAGATTTTATAATCAGGGAGAAATCTAATATCAAAAAATAAGAGATAAGAGATCTTATGTAAATACCTAATGTGGATTCATGTTGATACATGGCAAAACCATCAAAATATTGTAAAGTAATTATCGTATAATTTAAAAAAATAAAAAAGAGATATGACTCAGATAAAAAATGGGGAAGTAGGAACATACAGAACTCACTTCCCCTCATGAACACATCTAAAACACATCTTCATGTGGAACAATTCTCACTGAAAACTAACTGGAGACTGGAAGAAAGACACTTATACAACTAGAGGTGTATGAAAGATCCACGGGGAGTTGGATAGAAAGGGAAAAGAAGCAACCAGGTAGGGACCTGAGCTCCAGGGAGAGGACAAGAAGAGAAACAGCAACATGAGGGAGCTGAGATCCTCCCTGAGGAGGGACGTTTCAAGCCACATATTGGGCACCCCGACCCTGAGGTCTTACACTGGGAAAATGAGTCCCCTTCGCTGGTTGGAGAATGCGTAGGTAACTAGAAGGGATAAAAGAATCTTAGACTATGTTTGTGAAGAGCACACACAGACCTGTCTACCCTGAAAACAAGCAAACCGCTAGAGGAAGTCATCAATTCACAAGGGAAGAAACTAAGAGAAGAACAAAGCAGAAATACAAAAATAGCTGGAAAACAAGTAACAAAATGGCAAGAAGTATACACCTGTCAATAATCACTTTAAGTGTCAATGGACTAAGTGCTCCAAACATAAGACATAGGGTGGGTGGGAGTCAAGATGGCAGAAAAGAAAGCTCACCCCCTCTCACGAGTACACCAACATCGCAACCATCAGAAAAACAACCATCAATGAAAAAGAGTTAAACCTACCAAAAAAGATATTAGATAACTAAAGACGTAAAGAAAGAACAAAAGACTTGTGACATAGTCAAGTCACATACCCCTGGTGGGCAGCCCACAAACAGAAAAATAATTACATTACAGACATTTTCCCACAGGATTGAGACCTCTGAACCTCACATCAGGCTCCCCAGCTTGAGGGTCTTGCACAGGGAAGATGAGCCCCCAGAATATTTGGCCTTGAAGGCTAGTGGAACTTAATTTGGGGAGGTCCGCAGGACTGGAGAAAATAGATACTTCACTCCTGAAGGCACACACACTATCTCACATGTACTGGGACCCAGGACAGACGCAGTAATTGGATAGGATCCTGGGCAGACCTGCTGCTGGTCTTGGAGAATGTCCTGCAGAGGTGGGGGTGGGGGGTGGCAGCTCTAGTTCACCCTGGGGACATCACATACACTGACAGCAGCCACTTCTGGGAGCTTTCTACAGCAAGGACGCTGGTGCTGACAGGTGCCATTGTGGGATCCATCCTTTAGTTCTCAAGTACCAAGACCTGCCCCACCCAATAGCCTGTAGGCATGAGTGCTGGAATACCTAAGGTGAAGCAGCTGAGTGGAGACATAACCCCACCCATCAGCAAACAGGCTGCCTACAGCCATCCTGAGCCTACTGCTACCTCTAAACAAGCCTCTAGATTGCCCACAAGGAGGTCTAGGACCCAACTCTGCATGCCAGTGGGCAGGCATCAGCTCCAGAACCCCCTGGTCTCCACCCTGCCCCCTGGAAAAGCCTGCTCTAGCCTCTGAACCAGCCTTATCTAGCAGGGGGCAAACACACACACACACACAAAAAAAGAAAAGCACAATTCCACAACCTGAATACCCAACCAGCTCACAATAGACCAGACCATGCCCTGAGACCAGCTGGCCCTGGCCCTACCCACTAGCAAGCCAACACAAACTTTAAGACAACTCAGACTCTGTAACCATATGTTTCAATAACCTCCTTCTCCACCAATTACAAGGTTCCTTAGACCCTGTAACCAGACTCCAGGACCTGACTGCCTGCCAGTTGTCTTCTGGACCCTAACTCCACCCACTAGAGAGCCAACATCAGCACCAGGACCCCTGGATTTCTGCAGAAGGTCATTTGGTGACTCAGTCCTGTCAGCTGGTGGTTGACAGCTTCCACACAAGGCAGACACTAGAACTGGGGCCAACCAAGCCTGCCAGACTGCACACATATTCATCATGCCCCAGCAGAGGGATCTATACAACTCCCATAGGAAACCTCTAGAACACACAGCTTGGGTGATGAGAGGGGAGTGCACTTCTGGGATATATGGAAGTCTCCTAGAAAAGACCACTTCCTCAAAGCTGGGAAATGTAAGCAACCTATGAGAGACATAAAAATAAATATAGCAACTTATATAAACTGAGGTGACAGAGAAGCATGTTCTAGAAAAAGGAACAAAATAAAACACCAGCAGAAGAACTGAGTGAAGTGGTGATAGAAAAAAAAAAAAAAAAAGAAGAACCCCAGAAAAGGAGCTCATGGTAGTGATTGTAAGGATGATCAAAGAATCTGGGAGAAGACTGGATACACCTAGCTTGAGTTTATAAGTTTTTTAGCAAAGCGTTAGAATATATAAAGAACAACCAAACAGAGATGAAGAATACAATAACTGAAATGAAAAATAAACTAGATGGAATCAACAATAGACTGCAAATCAATCAATGTGATATACCACTTTAACAAACTGAAGAATAAAAGCCATGTGATTGTCTCAGTAGATGCAGAGAAAGCTTTTAATAAAATTCAACATCCATTTATGATAAAGATTTTCCAGAAAGTGAGTAGAGAGGGAACATGGACTCAAGATAATAAAGTCCATGTGTGACAAATGCACAGCTAACCTGATACTCAGTGGTGGAAAGCTGAAAGAATTTCCTCTAAGATTAGGAACCAAAGAGGATGTTCAATCTCACCACTTTTATTCAACACAGCTTTGAAAGTCCTAGCCACAGCAGTCAGAGAAGAAAAATAAATAAAAGAAATCGAAGCTGGAAAACAGTAGTAAAATTGTCACTGTTTGAAGATGAAATGATAATAATGAAAATGCTAAAGACGCTACCAATGAATAGCAGAGCTCATCAATGAATTTGGTAAAGTTTCAGGGTACATAATTAATATACAAAAAACCTGTTGAATTTCTATCCACTAACAATGAAAGATCAGAAAGAAAAATTAAGGAAACAATACCACTTACCATCACATCAAAAAGAATAAAATATCTAGGAGAAAACTCACCTAAGGAAGCAAAAGATTTGTACTCCAAAAACTATGACACTGATGAAAGAAATCAAAGAATACAAATAGATGTAAAAATATACTGTGTTCTTGAATTGGAAGAATCACTATTGTTAAAATGACCATACTACCCAAGGCAATGTACAGATTCAATGTAATTCCTATCATATTACCAATAGCATTTTTCATAGAACTAGAAAAAATTTTAATTTGTATGGAAAAACAAAAGACCCCAATAGCCAAACAGTCTTGAGAGAGAAAATGATACTGGAACAATCAGGCTCTCCCATTTCAGGCTATACCATGAAGTACAATCAAAACAATCTGGTAATGGCACAGAAATATCACAACTAGAATTTTAAAGCTCTGAGTAGTTTTTGTGCAGAAGTACATAAAAATAATTACCATGATCATTGTCTTGCCCCTATAATCCAAATAACTGTCATTGTTGTTGAAGCCCAGAGACTTTCAACATTGGATACCCAAAGTGAAAGTGAAGTCACTCAGTCGTGTCCAGCTCTTTGCGACCCCACAGACTGTAGCCCACCAAGCTCCTCCATCCATGGGATTCTCCAGGCAAGAATGCTGGAGTGGGTTGCCATTTCCTTCTCCAGGGAATCTTCCCGACCCAGGGATCGAACCCAGTTCTCCCGCATTGCAGGCAGGCACTTTAACCTCTGAGCCACCAGGGAAGCCCCTGGATACCCAAAAGTAGTGTCAATATCACCTGAGAACCTGTTAGAAATGAAAATTGTCTGGCCTCAATCTAGAAACACTAGACCAAACACTCACAGAATGGGAAAGCAACTACTTCAGTGATCCCAAGGCCTGCTAAGGTTTGAGAAACATTGCTTTACATTTAGAGTCAACTGTTTCTCAGTGTAAATTGGAGTGGTGGAAACAGGCAAAAATCCCATTACATGAATGTTGCTCTTCTGCAATCTGCTTCCCACCCACCTTTAATTACAAGAAGCCAGCTCTTTTCATCAGATACTACTTCCTCTTAGAAGCTACCAGAGATGTTTTCAAACACAAAGAGAGAGGATTTCATTATCATGACTAAGGATACCTTTTAATATTAGTGTCTAAGAAGTTTTCCTTTTAATGAATGGTGACAAAATTAGATGCATTTCCTTCTCTATTAATATGCTATGATACTCCCCTTTAATCCATGAATGTGAAGAACCGTAATGATTGATTTTCCAATGTGAAACAAACATTCAAACTTTGTTTTCCTGGAATAAAGCCAGGATTTTTATATTGGTATAATCAATATACTGCTAGATTATGTTTGCTATTTTGTTGAGGAATCTGACTCTCTTCTACACTTGAGACTGGTAGCATTTCTTTCTCATACTATTCTTTTTACCTTTGTTATCAAGCTACTTTCTTTTCCTATTGTCCAGACAAGTTTTGAATACTGGAATTATTTCTTTATTTAATGATGTTTAACTCACCAGTAAAGCCCTCTGTGTGGGGCATTTCCCTGTCCAGTTTTAGAAGAGGAAGAGCAGAGATCATTCCGATATCATTCCAGAAATCTTTCTTTTCCTTACCACCTGGGCCAGGTATGGCAGATTATAATGAGGTAGATAAAACACATGTGTTTTGAAAGATACCTTTTCTACAGCACTGAAAAACAGAGAATATGAGGCACTGAGAAACGTGGCCACTTTAAAAATGAAAACAGCATAAAAGTGTTTTTGTGGCTTGTAATCATTTTAAATATCACTCTTCCAGAATTTCTTGCCATGTAGGTATATGAAATACCTGCCATATTTGGAACAATATTGGCATTCCTGCAAAAGAATTACAAATATATAATATACTATAACATATGATATATATACAGTATACTGTTTCATTTGTGGAACTCTACCATCTGGGAAATAACCTGTCTCTCTCACTTGCGAAGATAAAAATCAGCAATTATAAAATACATGACTGCAAGTCTGGGTTGTTGCACTGACTTTCATCAAGGAAGAAAAGTGTTACTCATAAGAAGCATGGGCAGGAGAGAATAGTCTCATATTTTTCATGATCAAGAGATTTATGTTTTTATCTATTTTCTCAGTCCCTAAACCTTTCAATAAGAACTTACTCAAATGTCATCATTTGGAAATTATGTAACTATCACATATAGAATTCTCATTAGCTTAAAAATGACTTAAAACAAGAGTAATGCTTGCAGTATATTTTTTAAAACTCTAAATAATACAGTTTAAATGTAGTCATTTTTAATTTTAACATTTGAAACATTTGGAGGGGCTTAATACACTTGCACTTACTCCCTTTCAATCCAAACTGGTACAGGCTGAGATCAAAAATTTGTTTTCCCAGAAATGTGTGAACATTTTGTGTACTTGGTAAATTGATCAGAATGGCATTGTTATCATTTCCAGACCTCCACTGTGTGTCACAGTAACAAAATCTCTCTCTCACACACACACACACACACAGAGTAAATACTGAGTAAGACTCCAAATGTTGCCTTCTTGTAAAGACATTCTTATCAAATCCATCTAGCATCAAAAGTAATTATCAAGACACTGATTATTTATGGACTGATGTCCCTAAAACATGTAATAGAGTGTCTAAAGACTGTCCTGAATATTCAATGGAAGGACTGATGCTGAAGTAGAAACTACAATACTTTGGCCACCTGATGCAAAGATCTGACTCATTGGAAAAGACCCTGATGCTGGGAAAAATTGAAGGCAGGAGGAGAAGGGGATGACAGAGGATAAGATGATTGAATGGCATCACCAACTCAATGAACATGAGTTTGAGCAAGCTCTGGGAAATGGTGATGGACAGGGAAGCCTGGTGTGCTGCAGTCCATGGGGTTGCAAAGAGTCAGACACAACTGAGCAACTGAACTGAAAGACTGTCATTCACCTACATGAAATTCTCCTGTCTGAGAAAATGTGGGAATGTCTGAGGTGCCCTGGAATAAGGCAGATTCTTGAACTGCTGCCTGAACTTCATTCCAAATGGCAACAATTTCCCATTGCAAGAGGTAAGTACTGGTCTTGTCTTCCTTCTGATTTATAATGTGTGGCAATCCCTGGTGCTGAAATGCTACTCTAAATGGAAGAAGCATTATCCATCTTTTCCCCACAAATCTCAGAGCATTTGATGTAAAAGGCTATGGTTTCATCTCTTGCAGGAAATATAAAAGAAAGAATATGTCATGTTCAAGAAATGTGCCATATTTAAGATATATGACATGCAAAGTAGACTATAGAATTTTATACTAGTATTGTGACCAGAAATAAATAAGCTCCATTTAAATGTCACATATTATCAGGAAATAATTCAAGCAACAAGAAAAAGGGAGGCATTATTTAAAAAGTTCAAATCTATACCTTCATTATGTACTGCTTCCCATATAATCAAATAATCTCGGACACATCCGAAACATGTTTAAATGTTATTTTCTCTAGCTGAATGATCTCAATTATGTGATAGTAGAGCTTTCTTTCTCATTTGTTTATGATGTCTCAAAAATACTATTAGATGATAAGCACCCAAGATGAAGTGAGTCCACTTAGCCTATGTCTACCAATAATTGTCACTAAAAGTTCCAGAAAAAGTCCAGAAAGCAACAACCAGGGGACACTGAAAAGTAAACAAAAGCAGGTTAATTAGGGACGTTGGTGGAAAAAAATTATTAGGACAATAAAAGTACAAACTGTAACAGAAAAAGCTTATGATTTTAGGGAAAAAATGATCAAATTTAGATTTAATCAAACCTAAAACCATTTATTCTTTGAAATGCTTAAGAAAACTCAAATGTAAGCCAGACTGGAAGGAAACATTCACAGTATCTAAGTCTGATGTTAAGCTTGCATCTAGAATATAAAGACACTTTACCAGTTAATAATAACACCAGTTAATAATAAAGAGAACTGAGTGCAGAAGAATTGATGCTTTTGAACTGTGTTATTGGAGAAGACTCTTGAAAGTCCCTTGGAATGCAAGGAGATCCAACCAGTCCATCCTAAAGGAGGTCAGTCCTGAATATTCTTTGGAAGGACTGATGCTGTAGCTGAAACTCCAATGTTTTGGCCAACCTGATACAAAGAACTGACTCAATGGAAGAGACCCTGATGCTAGGAAAGATTGAAGGTAGGAGGATAAGGGGACAACAGAGGATGAAATGGTTGGATGGCATCACCGATTCAATGGCCTTGAGTTTGAGTAAGCTCTGGGAGTTTGTAATGAACAGGGAAGCCTGGCGTGCTGTAGCCCATGGGGTTGCAAAGAGTCAGACATGACTGAGCAACTAGACTGAACTGAACTGAATAATAAGACAAACTCAATAAAGATGGGCAAAGGATTTGAGTAAGTTTTCACAGAAGTGAAATCTACAGATAGAAAATAATACATGAAAAGATACACATTCTTAGGATCAGGGAAACAGACATTAAAACTATCATGTGCTTCCCAGGTGGTGCTAGTGGTAAGGAACCCACCTACCAATGCAGGAGACATAAGATAGACGCATGTTGGATCCCTGGGTCGGGAAAATCCCCCAGAGGAAGGCATGGCAACCCACTCCAGTAGTCTTGCCTGGAGAATCCCATGGACAGAGGAGATTGGTGGCTGTAGTCCATAGGTTCACAAAGGGTCGAATAGTACTGAAATGACTTAGCACACAGCATGAGATAACACTACACACTCACTAGAATACTAATTTTTGAAAAAAATCCACAATACTAAATTCAAGATGTGGAGAAACTGGTACTCTCATACACTGCTCAAGGAAGTAGAAAACAGTACAGTCCCTTTGGAAAACTATTTGACAGTTCTATAAAAATTGAAACATAAACTTAGTATATGACTCGGCCATTCTACATCTATATATTTTTCAACAGATATAAGAAACATGTGTATACACACAGAGACTCATTTATGTTGATAAAAAAATTAGAGACAACTAAAATATCCATTAGTAAGAGATTGGAAAAACAATACAATGGAATGATAATTACAAATAAAAGCCAATGAATGACTTACGTACAGAAGCATACAGATGACTTTCAAAGTATTCATGCTAGTAAAAAGAAATAAAATTAAGAGTAAACACTGTATTATCACTTTTATATAAAATTCTAGATGATACAAGCTAGTCTAAAAAGACAGAAGCAGATGTGGGGTTGCCCAGGACAGAAGAAATGATGGACTGAAGAAGGGCACAGAGATTCAGTCTGGGATGGCTGAAATGTTTTCTGTCTTAATTGTAATCATGACTTTAATAGCTATTTATAGCTCTTAAAACTCATTGAATTGTACACTTTAAATAAATGACTTATAAGAATTAACTGAAATTAAAAGACATTACTGTAAATTTAATGCTAGGAAAGAATAGTTGCAGTTTATTTCAATGTTATTATATTTGTATATGAGATTATGGATATTACATTAAAAATACAATTATAGAATATCAAGAGAGAGAAAGATAACAATGAAAGTGTACATGTATATGCAAATTGAGGTCAAACATATTGACCATAATAATACACACACATCAGATTAACTACCTTGTAAAATAATTTTCAAAAAATTTCCAGTTTACCTAGAGGAGCAAATTTATCCTTTAGCATACTTGAAGCTACTTTTAGTATGGGGGTCTCAGTTTTTAATAAACCACTATACTATTTATTCAGTGAATACATCTACATTTTGGTGTTCCAATGATATCCCAAACTGTTTACCTTACCCTTAGTTAAGAATGTATGTAGTTAAAAATGCAATAAAAATAGTCTTTCTTGCATGGTCAACATTTTCTTCCCCCTGGGTATCTCTGGATACTATTTGCTTCTGTAACTGACAATCATACATTATTTTGTGCTCCTTCACCATGACAGAGCAAGCACACTTGGGAAAGATCAAGCTGGGTTTCCTTTTCACCATATTTCAGTGAGAAAACTGTCAGCTCAAATCTGACTGCTGAATTTTTATAACTGGTTCCACAGTAAGTTACAAAAAGAATAGAGAATGTTTAAACAAATACCATGTTAACTGGGTATTCACAGATGGGGAAACTTGTTAAAAATAAGAGCTCTGTGATATTCAGCAAGACTCCATCACCTGTTATCCTATCAACAAAAATGACTTGCATGACATAGATGCTGTTTTCTAGTTTTATGAGAACAGGTCTTCTGCATTTGGTCATATGTCCTTGATAGGGCTGATTGTTCTGTTTACAAAAAGAAGTACTGTTAAAACTAAAAATGGCTGTCATTAAAAAATAAGTGATTGTCAATTCATAATATTGTAGAGACTTGTTTACTTCTAGCCCTGGTGCATATGTTAAATTTTCAAGGTTAACAGTATGAACCTTTAAAATACTATTCTTATAAAGTGTCAAATAGATTTTTAACTTCAGAGAAGTTCCTCCAGTAGAATATTACAAAGGTTTAGATATTTCTAGTCAAGTTTTTCATTTCCACCTTTCAAATGATTTGATGTGAGTGAGGACAAAGGAGAAATAATACAAAAATAAATTCCAGATAAGGAAAATGGCTTTTAATTTTGAACAAAATTTTGGTGATAGTGACTATCATAATATTTTCATAAAAATGCTGGTAATCCAAGAGTTTATGAGTGACATTTCATGCTTTTTGTTTTCCTGTACTTAAAATAGTTGTACTTGCTTTATGTTGTAGAGTTATTTCCTTAATATTTAAAAGAATTCCTAAAAACTTGCATAATTCTGTGTTAAAAGTGAAAGTCACTCAGTCATGTCCAGCTCTTTGCGACCCCGTGGACTATATGATCCATGGAATTCTACAGGCCAGAATACTGGAGTGGGTAGACTTTCGCTTCTCCAGGAGTTCTTCCCAACCTAGCGACTTAATCCAGGTCTCCTGCATTGCAGGCAGATTCTTTACCAGCTGAGCCGCAAGGAAAGCCCAAGAATAGTGAAGTGGGTAGCGACCCCTTCTCCAGTGGATCTTCTGGACCCAGGAACTGAACCAGGGTCTCCTACATTGCAGGCAGATTCTTTACCAACAGGGGGGTTAGATACAAAATAAAAAAAAAAAATAATTAATATAATCACGCTATTTGCAGCATCTAACTTTAAATTTCTCTCTCACATTTTTACTTCATTATAGAAATGAATAACTACTATATGCAAAGCACACAAGTAATGGGGAATGTAAACTATTTAGAACAAAGTTCCTGTTTTTTAAAAGATTATAACAATAAATGAAGTAACAGAGAGACAATAAATATGAAACTAAACATTCTTTTACAAAAATTTATGCATAGTACATATATTAGGTCAAAAATTATACATATTACATAGAATCATAGATTATTTTCTTTATTTCAAAGTGGGTTTTAATGATGAAACAGCCATAATAGGGTTTATGGCATTTAAGCTGATTCTTTCAATATATGTGATTTTGATGAGAGATATTAGAAATGGAATAGACCTCAAGCAGTAGTAATGATATTAGCCAAGACATGGAAATGGTTCCAATTTACAAAGAACATTTCAAAAGTGGTAAACCTTTATCACTCTGTTGAGACTGAATAACTTATTTAGGAAAGAAAAGAAATGCAGGCTAAGTCTATAGGAGGAATCTGATACATGAGTAGTCTTTCCAGTTAAAAACTATTTAGATCTTTTTCAAAGTAAAAATAATTTTTTTTAAAGTTTGATAAAATCCTAAAGAATACACACCACATTTCTGCATAAAAATATTATGGTAAATTCGCTTCACACTCTGCTTAGGAAATAATAGATAGCTCACACATTCTATTTAGGATATATGAAGCCTACTTATATCCTTGTTAAGCCTTGAAAGCCACTGGAATCTTACAATGTTTCAAAAAATGGTTCATAATTGACTAGCAAAGATAAGAGCATCAGCACAAAAATAATCTAAGAATTTTTGGAATTGTCTGTAGGGAAAACAAAGATGTTATGTAGTTTCATGCTGACAAAAAAGTGAGATACACTGCAATCTGGTTTCTTCTTATTGAAAGCTGAGTGTGAGATGCCTATTTATAACTGCAATAGATTAATTTACATCAGACCAACCCTTCCACCAAAACAACTAAGAAATATGACTAAAAGATGTAAAACACGTGTTTAGAGAAACTGAAAAGCTAGAAGAAAGGAAAATATCAGTTGATATTAACATTTGAATCAACTTTAACAAAACACTGGTTCTAAAATTGCCCCTGAGATGCTTAGACATTGAACAGATCATTTAACAATCACACAAGCCTCTGAAAATAAAAACTGGAGATCTAGATATGCCCAGAAGGAAAAGTTTTCTAAACTACAATCATTCAGCTGGGATGTCCAGAGAGCTATGTGATAGAAACAAGAGCATATTGATACACATTTGCTCCCACAAAAATTAAATCTGGATTTGAAATACTTTAGTCCAAGTATTCCTACTTCCCTACATACCCTCATACAAAAATACAGATCCCCTCTAGATAACAGACCATTAAACAAAGTCTCAAATTTTCTCAAAAAACTTTTACATAAAAACCTTGACTTTCACTTAATAAAACATCAGAAAAGCAAAGAGAAGGGAACATTTTTCAAGAGAATAAAATAGGACATAGAAAAACTTAGGATATTTAAGTGGGTATTGGAGGTATCAGACTCAGATTTTGAATGAAGCAGAAAAATAAATTTAAGAGATTATATGAATTGGAGAATTCAATAGAAAACTTGAACCTACAAGGAAGAATCAGAAGGAAATTTTATGACTAAATTATTTAACTAAAATTAAGAGTCCAATATGTTAGCTATTAAAGCAGCTAAGTAGAAGGCTAGTGACATGCAAGTCAGAACAAACTGTGAAATATTAATAAAGAAAAAATGCTTCAGCAAAGATCAGAAGAGGGACATAGTGAAAAGACATCTATAAGGTTTAATTGACATCCCTGAAGGAGATAATGAAGAGAAAGGAAGAAATAGGTAAGATACTGTAAGATAGATTTCTAATACACTAAGTTACAGATTCATGAAGAAATATGAATGAAGCTCAATCCAAAAGCAAATAAACAAGGTGACATTTAAACACATCAAAATAGTTACTTCAAACTAAAACCAAAGAGAAAATCCTAAAGGTAGCCAGAGGCAAATGATATAGCTTTCCCAAAGTGATCTTAATAATTACAGCTATCTTCTGAAAAGAAATAATGAAAGTCAGTTGAGAGTGGAATGATGATTTTAAAGTGCTAAAAAAGTAACTGGGAACTCAGAATTTTATGTGAAGAAAAAATACCATTCATATAAGAGTGAGATATAAAAATATTTTAAAAGAAAAAAGCTATTTAGCCACAGAAGAACTACACAAAAGGAAATACTAAAAGAAGTTCTAAGAAAAAAGAAAAAGAAAATGAAGAAGAAATGTAAGCAAGGAGAGAGGGAGGGAGGGAAAGAGTAAGAGAGATAAGAAAAGAGAAAAGCAATACCTAAATATGCAAAAAACTACATTTGTATGTTTATTATGACCATATGGGAAAGATCAAGAAAGAAGAAAAATATATATATATATAAGTATATGGGTAAATTTGAATAAATGTTCATAAAAGCCAATAATATCTTGACACCAAAGTTTAAAGGGAAGTAGTTGGAATTAATTTTTCTAAGGTCCTTACTTTGGCATTGAAATGGTAATTAAACCTAATAAATTATGATTCATGTTGCAATATCTGTTGTGCTAAAAAACTAAGAAGATTAATAGGCTAATAGAAAATAATGTAATAAAAAGCATTTAATTCAAGAGAAGTCAGTAAAGGAGAGTAAAGAATTATAGACCAGATAACAAAATAGCAGATTTAGTCAGTGATTATATTATATATAAAAGATTAGATGTTGCAATTAAAGGCAAATATAGAAACTGGCTAAATAAAATTATAGCTATTTATTATATTTTAAATACAGGGACACGGACTGATTGAAAGTAAAAGGATGAGTGGGGGTGGGACAACACTCAAACACTAATTAAAATAGGTATTAAGTTTCAAAGGTCATAAAGTATCCCAAATGGAAAAGCATGTTATCTGCCCACAGGGGAAATAGCTTGAAAAAAAATAAAAATTAGCTAGAAAGTTTCCAAATATTTGAAAATGAAACAAAACATTTCTAAATGCTTAGGAAGAAGAAATCACAAGGAAACTAGAAAGTATTTTGTACTAAATGACAGTGAAAATACAACATATCAAAACATATGGGTCACAGGTAAAGCCATGATTACAGAGATATTAAACCTTCATAAGTGTTTATTAGGTAAATATTTAACATTCTCTAGGATTGCTCACATGTTAGGTATTGATTAATTGATCACACTGATCACAAAACACTTCTCAGCAAATTCAAGAAGACTAAAATCATACCAAGTATCTTTTCCAACTACAATAGTATGAAACTAGAAATCAACAAGAGGAAAGCTGGAAAAGGTACAAGCATGTGGAAACTAAAAAACACACTCTTGAACAATCAATGGAGCAAAAAAGCAATCAAAAGGGAAATTAAAAAATATTGAAACAAATGAAAATCCCCCAAATCACAGAACCTATGGGATGATGCAAAAACAGTTCTTAGAGGGATGTAGAGAGCCATAAATGCATATATTAATAAAATAAAAATATTTAAAAGACCAATCTAAATTTATATCTCAAGGAACTAGGAAAAAAAATGAACTAAGCCCAAAGTTAGCGGAAGGAAGAAAGTTAAAAAGAGCTAGGGTAGAAATACATGAAATAGAGAACAGAAAAACAGTAGAAAAGGTCAATGTAACAAAGAGCTGTGTATTTTTTAAAGATAAACAAAATTGACAAAACCTTTAGTTAAACTAAAAAGAAAGAGAAAAAGGACTCTAATAAATGAAATCAGATGAAACAGAAAACATTACAACTGACACCATGGATATGCAGAATGATAAAACGTCATCACACACAATTATATGCCAACAATCAGATAACCTAGAGGAAATGGATACATTTTTAGACTCATAGCTTACCAAGATTGAATTATGAAGAAACAAAATATATGAATAGATCAATAAAAGTAAGAATTTTGAGTGAGTAATCAAAAATTTCCAAACACAAAAAACCTAGGACTAGATGGTATTACAGGTGAATTTTACCAAACATTTACAGAATGAATAACAAACTTTTAATAGCTTCCAAAAAACTGAAATGGAGGAAATTCATTTTATGAGATCAACATTAACCTGATACCAAAGCCATATAAAGGCTGTACAGAAAACTATATAAACCAATATTCCTAATGAACATAGTTGCAAAAATTCTCAACAAAATATAAGCAAACCAAAATCAAAAACACATGGAAGGCATCATACATCATGATCAAATGAGATTTATCCCTGGGTACAGGATGACTCAACATGCAAATCAATAAATGTGATATCACATTAATAGAATAAAAGAAAAATCATACGATCATTTCAATAAGATACAGAAAAAAGCATTTGACAAAACACAACATTTTTTTTAATCATAAAACCCCCCAACAAATTAGGTATAGAAAAAATGTAACTGAACATAATAAACGCCATATAAGACAACCCCATAGCTAACCTACTTATTGATGAAAGGTTGAAGACTTTTCTTCTAAGGTCAGAGAAAAACATGTCCACCCTCACCATTCTTATTCAACATTATGCTGGAAATCCTAGCTGTCACAATATAAAATGCATCCAAATTTCAAATAAATAAAAATGTCTTTATTCACTGACAATACAGTTTTATATACAGAAAATATTGCAGACTACCAAAAAATTGAACTAATCAACAAATTCGGTACAGTCACATGATATAAATTCAACATACTGTAATCAGTTGTATTTCTATACACTAGCAAAAAAATGTGAAAAAAAGTTAAAAACTACCCCATGCACAATAGCATCAAAAATACTAAGGAATAAATTTAACCAAGGACATGAAAGATTGGTACAATAAAAACTATTTCTTTGATGAAAAAAATTAAATAATATACAAAAAATAATAACTCATACATGGATTGTTAAAATGTTTATACCACCAAAGTCATCTATAAATTCAATGCAATTCTATTCAAATTCCAATGATATTTTTCACAGATCACACTTCCTGGTTTCAAACTACACTACAAAGCTCTGGTAACTAAAACAGTATGGTACTGATCTAAAAACATAACATATACCAATGGAACAGAATTGTGACCCTATGTGGCCAGTTGATATTTGACAAAGGGGCCAAGAATACTCAATGTGGCATGGATTCTATTGGGAAAACTAGATTACCACATGCAGAAAAGTAAATTGGATCTTAATTTTACACCACTCACAAAAATTAACTCAAAATGAACTAAACAATTAAACAGAAGTCCTGAGATTGTTAAATTCCTAGAATAAAACAAAGGGAAAAATGCTTTTTTCGATATGACAGTAAAAGCAAAAAACAAAATTCAATAAATGAGACTACATCATATCATAAAGCTTCTACACAGCAAAAGAAACAGTCAATAAAGTGAAAAGACAATGTAACAGAATGAGAGAAAATATCCACAAACTATATGTTGGATAAAGGATTAATATCCAAAATATGTAAGAAACTCATATTTAAAGTCACTCAGTCGTGTCCAACTCTTTGTGACCCCATGGAATATAGAGTCCATGGAATTCTCTAGGCCAGAATACTGGAGTGGATAGCCTTTCCCTTCTCCAGGGGATCTTCCCAATCCAGGGATCAAACCCAAGTCTCTCCTGCATTGCAGGCAGATTCTTTACCAGCTGAGCCACAAGGGAAGCCCAAGAAACCCATACAACCCAATATAATAACAACAACAAACAATCCAATTTTAAAATGGGCATAGGAACTAAATAGTTATTTTTCCCAAGAAGACATCCCAAATGAACAACAGGTATACAAAAAAAAATACTCAATAACACTAATCATCAGGGAAAGGCAAATTAAAGCCACAATAAGATATCTGCCTAATCTGTTAAAGCAGCTATCTTCCAGAAGACAAGAGACAGCAAGTATTGGCAAGAACGTGGAGAAAAGGGAACCCTGGTACAAGGTGAGTGGGAATGAAAATTGGCACAGTCACTGTGGAAAACAGTATAGAGTTTCCTCAGAAAAACAGTAATAGAAACTATCACATGATCCAGCAATTCTACTGGATATATATCCAGAGGAAAATAATGTACTGAAAATACACCTGCTTTCCCATGCTTGGTGCGCTGTGCTTAGCCGCTCAGTCATATCTGACTCTTTTTGGACCCCTTGGGCTGTAGCCCACCAGGCTCCTCTGTCCATGGGGATTCTGCAGGTGAGAATACTGGAGGGGGTTGTCATGCCCTCCTCCAGGGGATCTTCCCAACCCAGGGATCAAACCCAGGTCTCCCACACTGCAGGAGCTTCTTTATCATCTGAGCCACCAGGGAAGCCCAATGCTTACTGTATGTTTATTGTAGCATGTTTATTGCAGCCTTATTCACAATAGGTAAGATATGGAAACATAAGCGTCTGTCAATGGATGAGTGGCTAAAGATGATTTTATCTTTTATATATATACACACACGTACATACAAAATGGAATATTATTCAGCCATGTTAGAGAAAAACCATGCCATTTGTGAAAATATGGATGGATTTTGAGGGCATTATGCTAAGTCAGACACAAGTCAGATTGAGAGTATAAAATACTGTGTAATTATAACTTGTATGCAGAATTTAAAAAGCTTTCAGACAACAGAGTAGAATGGTGGTTATTAGTGACTGGGAGGTGAAGGAAACGGGGAGTTGCTACTCAAGAGCACAAGTTTATAACTAGGAAATAAAAGGTTTTGGAGCTCTAATGTTCAGCACAGTGATTTTTGGTCGACAATACTATTTTAAAAACATCAATGCTGCTAAGGAAGTATATATTAATTGTTTTCACCACAAAAATTATAACTATATGACATGATAGAGCTATTAGCTAGTGCTATAGAGATAATTCTTCTGCAATATGTAAATGCATTGTCAATATATTGTACACCTTAAACATATACAATGTTATGTATCGATTTATTGTTGTTTAGTCACTAACTTGTGTCCGACTCTTTGAGACCCCATGTACTATAGCCCGCCAGGCTCCTCTGTCCATGAGATTTCCCAGGCAAGAATACTGGAGTTGATTGCCATTTCCTTCTCTAGCGAATCTTCCCAACCTAGGGGTGGAACCTGTGTGTCCTGCATTGGCAGGCAGATTCTTTACCACTGAACCACCAGGAAAGGATGTTATATATCAAGTAAATCTCAATAAAAATAAAGTTAAAGATGACATACTATTTTCTAATAAATACTGGATGAAATTTCATACGTTTCTTATCTTTTTGACAAAGAGAAATCAAAATGGAATTACTGTCTAATTCAAATCTCATACCAGCAACTATGCAGGATAGTATAGTAATGAGTTGCCAAAGAGGAGGAATGAAAGGAAAGAAGAGGAATTAAGGGAGTCACTGGTTCAAATATGAATTTGTCTTCCAAATATTCAGAAGTTACAAGAAACCTGTAAGTTTAATGTAACATATCAAAGAGCTAAATAAACAATCCTTACAATATAAACCAGACCTCTCTGAAGAAAATATGCCTTCAAATATCTGAGGATTAAAACTTACTTTTAAAATATTACGGCAATTAGTCAATTAAATCATTGCTCCTTTGTATATGCAAAATATGTACAGAATAATCCTCCAACTCTAACATCTTTCTTGTTACTGTTTCTTTAACTCTTGTTTGATAGAAGTTGTTTTTTTTTTTTTAAAGCCTGTGCAGAATATTATATTAGAACTTCAAGTAAATTCAAAATAACTAGAGAAGTCAGTCAGAATCTTTTCTATTCCCCATTTCCTTTAGATAATCTTACAACTAATATTTTGCATCATGATGGATAAAGAAAGAACATTCCATGAATTCAACATACTGCTACATTCTTAATAAACTAGGAACAGAAGTATGTATTATTAATATAGATGTCACCAAAAAGTTTCTAGAAAATATCCTCAATAATGAAACAATATTACTACTGATATTCTCAGATATTAACCATAAAAAAAAAAAAAAGAATGCTTGCCACCTCAGATAACTTGGTTAAGTGGCCATAGATTTCTAAAATATCTTGACCGGGGCCTCAGTTTTTCTCCATTTGGTGGCTGGGCTGGAATGTCCTAGGTGGCCACTTCATTTTCATGTCTAGAGGCTGGGCTAACTGTAATCACTTGAAGATTTCATCATTGTTCTCTTTCACGTGCCCTTCACGTAGCTATCCTGGGTTTCCTTACATTGTGAGCATCTTGGTGTAGTCACACTTACAATGTAGCTGCTGGCTTCACCTAGAAAGAATGTTTCAAGAAACGTTTCAAGGCAGAAATTACAGGACTTAGATGTTGCCTCAAATGTTATGCAGCATCACTTTTGCCTGATTCAAGTACCAGAAGACTGAGCTCATTTATGGGCCATCTTTGGATTAAAATAATTTTTTTGGAACATAAAAGTAACTTTTTGAGTATCCAGTGTTTTTAAAAAGAAATTTAATATGTCTGATTTCCTCTTTCTTCATAGAATATTCTTAAAGTTTGAGTATTTTTTTCTAATTGTGTCTATGGAATTTAATACAGGCACCATTATGAAAACGTATCCAAATATTTGATGTACAGTTACAGTTGACTGCAATTCTATTTTTGATCTTCTTTATTTAGACTGGGTACTTAAAAATTAATGTTCCAATGTCTCAATGATATTATTACATAATCTTGCTGTTTATTATATTAAGAGCCACAACATTTCAAACTAACCTTCTTTCTTGTTTATCAGAGTTGTCAGTCTAGCCGCCTTATAGTCTTTAGAGAAATATTATTTCTTCTGGTTCTTCTGTTCAGGCAAAAAGTTCAAATTTATCTCTCAAAA
The DNA here is from genome assembly GCF_910594005.1 of Cervus elaphus. Classification (NCBI taxonomy): domain Eukaryota; kingdom Metazoa; phylum Chordata; class Mammalia; order Artiodactyla; family Cervidae; genus Cervus; species Cervus elaphus. The sequence continues at coordinate 18,964,462 of NC_057839.1, read as the reverse complement.
AGACAAAGCAGCATACCAACAAACAACCCTCTTTTCTCTTGTTGACATTTATACTGAGGTCTGCTGTTATTGCATCAGTTGTTCCAATTAAGTTTCCCAGGCTGTTGCTGGGTAAATGAGTAAACATCTTGCTTTTAAAAATGGCTTTAAATCTTTTAAACATCAACTGATATGATATAAACTATAGTTGCTGCGTTAAATTGTTTAAGCAGATTTTTTTTTCACTAAACACAACTGCTATCTTAGCCTCTTGTTTTACCTCATCCCATTCAGACTAGTGTTACACCAATTACATTTTTAGTGGTTTTAATATTCAACCTATGTAATAAACAAATATGATTTTTTATATAATTTCATATGGTACTTTTCATCTTAAGATATTAGTAAATTTAGTTACAAACTACAGAATATTTGAATAAAGTAAGCAAAATTCTTGAAATAGATTTCCTTTTCATTTTGAAACATATTTACTCATTGGGATGCAACATCTCGTTTACAGGAGCAGCCTGTTATAACCCACAGTGGGTGTTCAGGGACTGATAAATTCATTCCAATAATTCTGTGCTCAAATTAGCATAAAAAAGAGCAATTTCAATAATTTAGCAGAATACTCCCTTTTGTGTACAGAAGCACTGAGAATACCTACATAGTTGCATAGTTCAAAAATATCATTTGAAAATAATGGCCCTTACTCTCTCCTTAAGGTCCAAAAAAAAAAATGCAGGCTGCCAAAAGAAATTAGAAATCCTCCAATGGAGGAAACTAAGCTTACAGCCTAAACAGATTTTTTAAAAATCTGAATGGAGCTGATTATAGACAGAGACATTAGAAGATTAGATTTTTATTTTTAAATAAAGAGAATTATAGAATACATAAAATTACCCAAAGTGAATTCAAGTATCTCTAAGTTTAAAAGCTAGTCGTGGCCTTCAAGAAAGGGATGGGCTGGCTCTCTGCTGGATTCAGTGTTATTACAAGAAGAGACAATAGGAAAACATTTGCCTTCACGGTGGGAAAACACCACCCACATGATCTATGATGTCTTCTTTGTTTCTATATGCCAAATTGAACACTAAAGTTTCTGGAATGGGTTCAAGTATACTTCGACAGGAGCAAAGCACTGTCATATTCATATTTTCATTACTGAATAATAATAATAATGACAAACATAGACAGCATATTAAAAAGCAGAGACATTACTTTGCTGACAAAGGTCTGTCTAGTCAAAGCTATGGTTTTTCCAGTAGTCATGTATGGTGTGAGGGGTGGCTCATAAAGAAAGCTGAGAGCTGAAGAACCGGTGCTTTTGAACTGTTAGAGAAGACTCTTGAGAGTCCCTTGGGCAGCAAGGAGGTCAAATCAGTCAATCTTAAGGGAAGTCAATCCTGAATATTCATTGGAAGGACTGATGCTGAAGCTGAAACTCCAATACTTTGGCCACCTGATGCAAAGAACTGACTCATTTGAAAAGACCCTGATGCTGGGAATGATTGAAGGCAGGAGGAGAAGGGGACAACAGAGGATGAGATGGTTGGATGGAATCACCAACTCAATGGACATGAGTTTGAGCAAGCTTCATGAGACGGTGAAGGACAGGAAAGCCTGGCATGCTGCAGTCCATGGGTTTGCAAAGAGTCAGACACGACTGAGTGATTAAACAAAAATAATAATATTCAGATAAGGAATTGAAGTTTTTTTTTTTCTCTCCAGCTTTGGAAACAATGGTCAATATATCATATGCTACCTAAAGTTACAGACATTGTAAGCAGCAGAATTAGGACATAAACCCAGATATTCTGACTTAACTAAACTTTCTTAGTTCACAGGAGTTGCATATAAACCTGAGAAACACATGCCTTCTTGTCAAATGTTGCAACAGAGAATCCAGTGAAATTGGGAAATTGCCTGTTTACTTATTGAGACTAAGTGGTGTGTAGATAATGCCTCTTAGATGCAGAAAGTATATACATTTTGATCAGAAGGACAAATTCTAATCCACATTATTCTTTATCTGCAGGATTGTTAGTCCTGGCAAGGTTCATGTGGATTGTCTGGCTTTCTACAACAAGAAAACTGAGATCCAGGTAGGATAAGTTATCTGATACCACAAATTAGTAGAAAATCCTGAACCATAATCTGTACCTCCTAATTGCTTCTCATTTCATCACACTTTTGTCTTGCTTTCATTCAGAGAAATTTAGAGAGTAAAACAAAAATTATAGTTCAGATAGTAACTCTTAAATTAAGAAGGTAAGTTTTGTGACATTTTAATCTACATGAATGAAAAGATATCAGCCAGAGACATTTGTTCCAAGTTCTATGCTTCCTCTAAACAGTATGAACCTTGAAGCTTCATGACTACAGAGTTATTGATTATATGAGATAGACAATTATCTTCAAAGAATTATCTTTCTATCAACCATTCAACAATGAGTAAGCATTTATTCTAATTGGAGGTTAATATAGAAAAGAGTGAAGGAAACATTTGAAAAACTATACTCTAAACCAGTTTTATAAAATATTTTCCAACAGCACAAATGAGACAGGAAACGCTCACTTGAAAAACATTGATGTGAGAGAAAATTAATGTAATATTATTAATGTGTACTTTCTATAGGAAAGATGATGAGGGGATAAAATTTAAGATAAAATGCTTAGGCTATCAGAGGCAGAAATGGAAACCTGGAACATAGCCTTGCTGTAACAAATGTGTTTTAAAATAATTAGATAAAAATTAAAGTAATATTATATAAACCCAAGGATTGCCTCAAGTTTCATCCAAAAAATAAGAACACTGACACCTAATTTAGAAGGATCACAAAATGTCCTTAGCCTTTGTATAACCCTATTTTACTGATGCAGCAACTGAGGTCAAAAGATGTTATCAATATCAAGTATGTATGTGTGCCTATAAATGAATGAATATCAAAATTTAGTCAAATTCTTTAAGGTATTTGCCAACTTGGAGTACCTCTTGACTAAGAAAGCAAAAAGTCTGTTTCAGGCACTGCTCAAACTAGATTGCAAGATCGATCTATTTTTGAGCCCAACTTTGTGTCAACTTTAGCCTTAGGCAGGATGACAGAATTCTGATGGCAAGATGCTGTGATTCCCTGAAATCCTGAACCATAAGATCACTAGTCCTAGAGGAAGAAAGTCTCTTCTTACAGCTCCTCTGGCAGCCAATGAAGCTTATGTTCACAGAAACCCCAGCAAGTTTCTGCAAATCTCTTTGTATCTCATTTTACACCCAGCCCTTCACAGTGGACAATGGGATAGGATATATTGATTAGCTTAATCTAATGAGGATCATTGACTAGAATTGGAGGTAGGATCAATTCAAGGGAACCATGTGGCCAAAACGCTGTTTTTTGTTCAGTCACTCAGTCGTGTCTGACTCTTTGTGACCCCATAGACTGCAACACACCAGGCTTCCCTGTCCTTCACCATCTCCTGGAGCTTGTTCAAACTCATGTCCAATGAGTCAGTGATAGCATCCAACCATCTCATCCAAAAATGAGGAATAGGTAAACTCATGTAGGAAGGTAAGAATACTGTTGAAAATAAAGGGGGAGAACAGTTAGTGGGAAAACATTTAGCATAATGCTAGTAACTTAAACTTACTCCTTGGAAGGAAAGTTATGACTAACCTAGACAGCATATTAAAAAGCAGAGACATTACTTTGCCAACAAAGGTCCATCCAGTCAAGGCTGTGGTTTTTCCAGTGGTCATGTATGTATGTGAGAGTTGGACTATAAGGAAAGCAGAGTGCTGAAGAATTGATGCTTTTGAACTGTGGTGTTGGAGAAGACACTTGAGAGTCCCTTGGACTGCAAGGAGATCCAACCAGTCCATCCTAAAGGAGATCAGTCCTGGGTGTTCATTGGAAGGACTGATGTTGAAGCTGAAACTCCAATACTTTGGCCACCTGACGCGAAGAGCTGACTCATTTGAAAAGACCCTGATGCTGGGAAAGATTTAGGATGGGAGGAGAAGTGGGCAACAGAGGATGAGATGGTTGGATGGCATCGTTGACTCAATGGACATGAGTTTGGTAAACTCGGGGAGTTGGTGATGGACAGGGAGGCCTGGCATGTTGCAGTCCGTGGGGTCACAAAGAGTCAGACACGACTGAATGACCAATGAACTGAACTAGAGAAGGAAATGGCAACCCACTCCAGTATTCTTGCCTGGAGAAACCCATGGACAGAGGAGCCTGGCAGGCAACAGTCCATGGGGTTGCAAGAGGCGGACATGACTGGGTAACCAAACAATCACCACCAGTAACTTAAAAAAGTGAGAAATGGCTCAAACCCAATCTAGTGTATAGATGAACAGACAGGTGGGACAGCTCTCAGAGACCCAGGCCAGTAAAGACTCTGCCAACTTCAACACGTGTTTCTCTGGCTGTTCCTGAATTTTTTTTTTTTTATCACAGCCTACCAAAAGGAGGAAAAACTTGGGAAAAGGCCATGAAAAGAGATTTTTTATTCTTTCCATTGACATATAACATAAAAAGATACATTTATAAAGCAACATGAATTATCACCCATATAACCAGCATTTAGGTCAAAGAATATCTTCAAGAGTCATCCTTTTTGTCTTCTCCTTATTACTACCTCTTCCCTCTGACCCAAAAGCAACCCCACTCTTGACTTCTAATGCCATAGATTAATTTTGCCTCGTTAATGGACTTTAGATCAGTGGAGAGCATTTATGGCCAGGCCTAAAGTGATGTTAGGTATTTTTGTTTGAACTCCATTAACTAGAAGGCAGTCACATGGACATATTGTCCATTCAGATTGTGGTGAGTAGCTAGCTATAGGGGAAAGCCAGCAAACAGCCACTGCAGTCTTCCTGAGTGGCTTCTAATCACCAACCCCACCCTGAGACTATAGCACGATCAGGGTCCAGGGGCCAAACGGTAAGAACACATCATATTCCTTACAAAGTCAGGGAAGAGATGTCTGTAAATATTGTTTTGATACTTTGTCCCTATTAAAAGCTGAGTTTCTTTTAAGTAAATCCAAGCAGAATCAAGATTATCTCAATATCACTATCTTATACATTTTTCAAGAGAAAGGTGGAGAGAAAAGGAGAAGGGTTTGAACGCCAGCTAATCTGCCCTGAATCATCCAGTAGTACTAGCCACATACGTGACTATCATTGCTTATGGGTATCTAGTCAGGAGACGCAGGATATGGACTATTTCCTGAGCAATTTCATTGACAATCTTGGCCGAACTTCTCTTGCAAGTGTTATGTTCACCTTACAGCTGTGTGTGTGTGTGTGTGTGTGTGTGTGTGTGTGTGTGTGTGTGTGTGTGTGTGTGTGTGTGTGTGTGTGTGTGTGTGTGTGTGTGTGTGTGTGTGTGTGTGTGTGTGTGTGTGTGTGTGTGTGTGTGTGTGTGTGTGTGTGTGTGTGTGTGTGTGTGTGTGTGTGTGTGTGTGTGTGTGTGTTTTTAGTCACTCAGACGTGTCTGACTCTTTGTGACCCCATGGACTGTAGCCCGCCAGGCTCCTCAGTCCATGGGGATTCTCCAGGCAAGAATACTGGAGTGGGTTGCCATTTCCTTCTCCGTTTATAGCTGTAATGTACTGAATTTTGTTCCCCTCAGATTCGTAAGTTGAAATCGTCACTCCCAATGTTACTATATTTGGAAATAGGACCTTTAAAGAAGTAATCAAGATGAAATGAGGTTGCAAAAGGCTGAGGCCCTAATCCAAAAGCTCTGTTCTTAAAAGAAGAGGAAGAGATACCAGAGTGTGCAGGCACAGAAGAAGGGCCACGTGAGGACTCTGCAGGCAGGTGGCTGCCTGCAAGCCAGAAAGGCCTTGCCAAAAACCAATCCTGGCAGCACCTTGATCTTGAATTTCCAGGCTCCAGCACTGTGAGGAAATCAATGTCTGTTGTTTTAGCCATACTCAATCTGTGGTTGCCAGTTTCTGCAGCCCAACACACTAATATAACAGTTCTCTGGCAAGATAAGTGCAGTTACTGTTTCTTTTTACTTTTCTTTAAAGATTTTTTGATGTGGAACATTTTTAAAGTCTTTATTGAATTTATTATGATATTGCTTCTGTTTCATATAAATAAATAAATAAATATATATATATATATATATATATTTTTTGGCCACTAGACATGGGGGATCTTAGCTCCCCTACCAGGGATGAACCTACACCCCCTTCGTTGGAAGGTGAAGTCTTAACCACTGGACTACCAGAGAAGTCCCAAAATTACTGTTTCTTTGACACATGTTTACTCACCTTTGCCCCTTTTTCACCCCCATTTATAATTCCCTTCACTTTTCTTTTTGCTTATAGAAATCTTTCCCCATCTAATCCAAGATCTATTTGTGAAGCCTAGAACTTGAACCTTGCAGTTCACCATGAGCTTACTTTACATCTCTATTTTATCAACATAATTTATGCTAAACTGGCCATAATCCCATAACTCTCCATGTCTACCTTTCTGCATATGAGCCACTCTAACCAGCTTTTAAGCTCTTTGAGCTCATGAACTAGGTGTCAGTTCATTGAAGAGCATTTTTTAATTACCAAAGGAAAAACAGATCCACAGAAATTCTACTTTAGTAGAGTAAGAAACATCATTGGACCTTGAAGGAAATAGAACTTTCATGAATAGAGGCTTTTTGAAATAAAAACTATCAGTCATACTGTATTATTTTCTTATTTAAGACTCCAAACAATGTTATAAGCTATACTACTTCAATGTGGCAGACTATTTCATATACCACACCACCTCTTTTGAAATGTTCGCCAGACAAAGAAAGTATATGGACCTATCACTTTTTGCTTTGCCTTTAATGTCATTAGATTGATTTAAGATTAAGTGACAAATGGATTTATATATTTGGATATGAGCATTTTAAAAAACTTAGCAAAAGAGAACTTAAAATAGTGGCTTCCCAAGGAACAGAACAAACTTATCCCTTAGTACAGAGTCTTTTTCCCTCACTTGCTTGAAGTGTTTCATCATTTCACTGAATTATCAACAAATATCTTTATAACCATGTATTTTCAAGGTTCAAAAATCTGGTTCTTAACTAAGGATGCCCTAGGGAAATGGTCACATTGTGGAATGGCTTTGATTAACACAGCCCTTCTAACTGTCTTATAGCAGAACATGTACACTGGGCTTTCAGTTTAAAGAACACTATTCTTTAGGGAAAAAAAAATTGCTGGCTGTGTATGATGTGGAATTGTAGACAATGATCCTAGGCTTAACTGAAATCAAATTTTATATTTCTGTTCAAGTCAACTGATTTAACTCACTGCAAGCAGAAAACTATTAGCTGCTATGCCTTTCAGCTTAATTTTGGTGGTGTGGGCTGTAATTCTGTGGCTAGATTAACTCTATGCTAGGATAAAGGGAAAATTTGAGGAATTCCATCCTATTTTTCACTTCCTATGCCTTATACTTACAAATTTCCCTTTGATAAAAAAGACTCAGTGGCTCTTCATTACAAATAATGATGAAGGACTAATTGCAATGGTCTAGTCTAGGAGATCTGTGGTCAAATAGCTGCTAGATTATAAGCTTCTGCATTTGAGTTGTATGGAAAATACAAGGCCAATATTTTTCCTTTTCCTTAAAACTACATTCCAACATTAACATTCCTCTTGTTCATTTGACATTTGTCTATAAAAAACTTTCCTGAATCAAAAGGCCACTTGGAAAAAATTGTAAAGTCTCAGAGATTCAGAGGCCCAATAGTTCACAACTGTATATTTCTATCATGGCTGGTACTTTTGGCTTTCAAAATGTGGTGACCCCATTTCTTCAAACACCAACCTTTCCAATCCATTCAAAGCTCTCTTTGCATCTTTTTTATGCTACTAATACCAGTTATTATCAGAGAGTTGCTGTTCCACTGAGATTACAGACAATGATATTTATTTATTAGAAACCAAACATTTGCAAACCAAACAATTGCACTCATCTCACACGCTGGTCAAGTAATGCTCAAAATTCTCCAAGCCAGTCTTCAACAGTACATGAACCATGAACTTCCAGATGTTCAATCTGGATTTAGAAAAGGCAGAGGAACCAGAGATTAAATTGCCAACATCCGTTGGATCATCAAAAAAGCAAGAGAGTTCCAGAAAAACATCTATTTCTGCTTTATTGACTATGGCAAAGCCTTTGACTGTGTGGATCACAATGAACTATGGGAAATTCTGAAAGAGATGGGAATACCAGACCACCTGGACATGGAAAAACAGACAGGTTCCAAATAGGAGAAGGAGTCCGTCAAGGCTGTGTATTGTCACCCTGCTTATTTAACTTACATGCAGAGTACATCATGAGAAACTCTGGGCTGGAAGAAGCACAAGTTGGAATCAAGATTGCTGAGAGAAATATCAATAACTTCAGATATGCAGATGACACCACCCTTATGGCAAAAAGTGAAAAAGAACTAAAGAGCCTCTTGATGAAGGTGAAAGAAGAGAGTGAAAAAGTTGGCTTAAAACTCAACATTCAGAAAACTAAGATCATGGCATCTGGTCCTATCACTTCACGGGAAATAGATGGGGAAACAGTGGAAACAGTGACTGGCTTAATTTTTCTGGGCTCCAAAATCACTGCAGATGGTGATTGCAGCCTTGAAATTAAAAGACACTTGCAAAAAATAAATAAATAAATAAATAAAAGACACTTGCTCCTTGGAAGAAAAGTTAAGATCAACCTAGACAGCATATTAAAAAGCAGAGACATTATTTTGCCAACAAAGGTCCATCTAGTCAAAGCTATGGTTTGTCCAGTAGTCATGTATGGATATGAGAGTTGGACCATAAAGAAAGCTGAGTGCCAAAGCACTGGTGCTTTTGAAGTGTGGTGTTGGAGAAGACTCTTGAGAGTCCCTTGGAATGCAAGGAGATCCAACCAGTCCATCCTAAAGGAAATCGGTTCTGAATATTCATTGGAAGGACTGATGCTAAAGCTCAAATTCCAGTATTTTGGCCACCTGATGCGAAGAACTGGCTCATTGGAAAAGACCCTGATGCTGGGAAAGATTGAAGGCAGGAGGCAAAGGGGACGACAGAGAATGAGTTTGCTGGATGGCATCACCGACTCAATTGACATGAGTTTGGGTAAACTCCGGGAGTTGGTGATGGACAGGGAGGCCTGGTGTGCTGCAGTCCATGGGGTCGCAGAGAGTCGGACATGACTGAGCGACTGAACTGAACTGAAACATCTGTAAACAAAAAAAGTTGCTATTCCTTTTATGTAACCCTGAGTTTCACAGTAATTCCCAATAGACTCAAGGATTCAGTTTTACTTGGATGCAACACTCATGTTCTTATTTGTTGCCTCTGGACTTTACCTATTTTACCCACATAACTGCAATTTACTTTGAAATGTTAAATAGATAAATTAATACCTGACAGTTCTAGTTTAGGGCTTTTTAGCATAATAATTAACTCTGCCATAGTCACATGTAAGGGATCTTTTTTCAGAACAATTAGTTTATGTATTACTCTAGAAGCTAATGCCTCCTCTGAAACACATCTTGGCATCTTTGTTTGGCCCTTGGTTACAACTAAGCAGCCATATTCCTTCATTACAGATGAGAACCCTGTATGCCTCAGCTTCCTTAATTAGGTTACACTATCTCTCCAAGTGGCTGATTAAACATGACTCAGCTTTTTCCAAATTGATTTTATTTTTAAAGGGAAAAGCAGATTGTTTCATCACATAACCAAATTATGCTGACCAACTTAAAAAAAAGTTCTGTTCAGGACCACTAAATAGATTTAATCAAAATTTATTGATCAATTTGAACAATCTCATAAAATACAGACACAAAACTTTTCTATTTTTCCAGTAATCGCTACTAATGGTGCTTTGAGAATTTTCTTTTATGGGGTTTATGGTGAGTTTCATTAATAAAAGCTTAGAAACTTTCCATCACTTTGGGGCTAATTTGTTATTAAATAGTTTAGTACAGATAATACTTTAATTTTGCATTGGATGCAAAGCCCTCTTCATTCCACCTAGCAACACAAGTTTATTAGTCTTGCTAACCTTCTTACTTACAAACTTGGGCTGAGATGGATCTAAATATGGTAGGATATTTCCCTTCCTAGTTGCCTAGGTTTGTCTCTATGGCACTGTAGCAGAAAAGGAGGAATAACCCTTGTTATGTTGCCTGTCTTTTCTTGTAGTTGTAACTGCTGTTTCTTTACCTGAGCATCATATATACTCATATATCATATGATCAAAGAAGTAGCAAGGGAATTCAAAAAAAAAAAAATCTACTTCTGCTTCATTGACTAGGCTAAAGCCTTTGACAGTGTGGATCACAACAAACTGTGGAAAATTCTTAAAGAGATGGGAATATCAGACCACCTCATCTGTCTCCTGAGAAACCTGAATGCAGGTCAAGAAACAACAGTTAAAACCAGACATGGAAAACAGACTGGTTCAAAATTGGGAAAGGAGTATGTCAAGGCTGTATATTGTCAACTTTTGTATTTAATTTCTATACAAAATACATCATGTGAAATGCCAGGCTGGATGAAGCACAAGCTGGAATCAAGATTGCCAGGAGAAATATCAATAACCTCAGATATGCAGATGACACCACTCTATGGCAAAAAGTGAAGAGGAACTAAAGAGCCTCTTTATGAGGAGAGTGAAAAAGTTGGCTTAAAACTCAACATTCGAAAAACAAAATTCATGGCATCTAGTCCCATCATTTCATGGCAAATATATGGGGAAACAATGGAAACAGTGACAAATTTTATTTTCTTGGGCTAAAAATCATTGTGGATGGTGACTGTAGCCACAAAATTAAAAGATACTTGCTCCTTGGAAGGAAAGCTATGACAAATCTAGATGGCCTATTAAAAAGCAGAGGCATCACTTTGCCAACAAATATCCATATAGTCAAAGCTATTGTTTTTCCAGTAGTTATGATGTGAGAGTACAGATGTGAGAGTTGGACTTTAAGGAAGGCTGAGTGCTGAAGAATTGATGCCTTTGAACTGTGGTGTTAGAGTAGACTCTTTAGAGTCCCTTGGACAACAGGGAGAACAAACCAGTCAATCCTAAAGGGAACCAACTCTGAATATTCACTAGAAGGACTGATGTTGAAACTGAAGCTCCAATATTTTGACTTACTGATGCAAGGAAGAGCTGACTCACTGGAAAGCACCGTGATACTTGGAAAGATTGAGGGCAGGAGGAGAATAGGGTAACAGGGGTGAGATAGTTGAATGGCATCACTGACTCAGTGGACATGAGTCTGAGCAAACTCTGAGAGATAGTGAAGGACAGGGAAGCCTGGTGTGCTGCAGTCCATGGGGTCACAAAGAGCTGAATGTGACTTAGTAAATGAACAAAAACAAATGTACACGACAGTAAGGTTGTTGTTCCCTTTCTACTGGTTATCAGCTCTTTCTAAGCTCATTATCTGCATGGGAAATATATCCCAAGCACCTCTCAAATGCATTTTTTAACCTGGAGATTCAACTTCATCTCCAGAATGAGAAATGATGCTGCAATCTCAGGTGCAAATTGATCTTGTTCATATTGTGGAAATTTCCAGTAGCTTCTAAGCTCATCTGCTTCCAAAGCCCAGCTCCAAGTCTAAGAAAAAATATGCAGAATTTCTCAGCAACCCAGAAATTGCAAAGCAGTTCTTTTCACCTCACTGTATGACCATATCAGCATGCCATCCCTCATTAGAAGTTTTGCTAAAATCAGAGATTTTTAGACAAGTTCAACAAGCTGAGATAGCATCCTTGGGATTATGAGGTGTCTGTCACCCCAGTATTACGGAGTCCTACAATATGTCCTACAGACATATTCTCTCTCTGTATCTCTTGTTCCATTAGAAACCATTCCAAATCCATCCCAAACAGTAGTCATTCATTATCACTCACATAAAACTTTGGTCTAATTATGCTGCTATTTCCCCTGTAATTTCTGCATGATTTGCTAACTTCCAGTTATAAAAAACAATCTCAAAGAGCATTTCACAATATCTTGTTGCAAGTCAGAGTGGAGATTCTTCTAGGTAGAACTTTTTCCTCTATTGAAATGATTTCTAATAAAAACCAAGACTACTGGTGATACAGATAAAATATAATTTAAGATACTGCTTCTCAAAATACTAATCTGCCATCACACATCATTAAAGCTCCCTCCAGTCAAACACTTCTGGAATAGAGTTGATAAGATATTTCTCCGGTGTGAAGACTGATAAACTATAAATGTGCAGTCGGGCCTCTACAAAGTCTTCTAGTGAAGACATAGAGTTGTGCCTGCTCAGCTGAATTCTTGGCACTTCCATTGAGCACCTAGGAACTCTTCGAAATCTTCATCTGTAAGACTGGTAATAACTTTTGCTTCATATGAAAATTGAAAATTAAATTATATATACAAAACTCTAAAGTTGACCTCTACATATACTTAGTAAATGCTCACTAAATGTTCTGAAGCTTATTTGACCATAGAAACATATTTTGAAAAGTTTTGGACTAAGGATATATTGTACTTAATGAAAAACAATAGTGTGTTTGTTTTTCTTTGATTCATTTGCTGCTGGGCCGTAAATATGTCACTTTCCAGCCTTGCCTTGAATTTGAGGGCATTGAGATTGCTGAGAGGTCAAACATAATCTGCTTCATTGAAAAGCAATTTTTTTACATAAGTGAAAACAGAAGACCCTAAGTTTGCATTCTCAGATAGCCAATAATTATATTAAGGAAGGCTGACAGATAAAGTAAATACTCATGACCTCAGAAAAGAATAAAGGGATGGCTGTATGAAAATTAGGTGAGAGAATTTGGGAATTATATTAATGAAAAGATGGTCCCAGGAGCAGCTAAGTAGTAGTATAGAAAAAATGTTTATGAGATTTCACTAACAAGGTTATCCATGAGTAATTTTTTAACAAATGCATTTAGTTTTAATTGAAGGATAATTACTTTTCAATACTGTGTTGGTTTCTGCCATACATCAACATGAATCAGCCATAGGTATATATATGCCCCCTCCCTCTTGAACTCCCTACCACCCTATCCCACCCCTCTAAGTTGTCGCAGAGTATAGGTTTGAGCTCCCTAAGTCACAGATTGGCTATCTGTTTTAAATATGGCAATGTGTATGTTTCTTTGCTACACTCTTTGTCCCACCTCTCCTCCCCCCACCTCCCGGTGTCCACAAGTCTGTTCTCTATGTCTGTGTCTCCACTACTAATTAACAGGTGAACTTGGGCTTCTTTTCTTCCTTCTCTGTGTGTTATCCTATGGTAAACAAAAGGAAATGAGCGGTCTAGAAAGGATGCGATGGTACTGTATGTTTTCTCTAGGGTGACCATAACAGAACCAGTGTTGGAATGAACCTTAAAAGTGACAAATTCAAATTCCTTGCCAGATCAACAGTTCTCCTTGCAATATCCCTGGCAGATTGTCATTCAGACTCTAAAATATTTTCAACAACAGAGACTGACTGCTGGTACAGACAGACTTGTAGGATACTAATTATTTAGATTTTTTATGAAGCTGAACTCAGTATCCAATAACCTTCCACAATCAGCAAAACAAAATATATATTTTTTTTTTGAAGCAAAACAAAATATATTTAACCCGTCTTTCAGTGGGCAATCCTTTGAAAACAGATACCATGGCTCTCTAGACTTTGTTTCTCTAGGTTAAATGTACTCTGTAATCCAGTTTTTACAGAGTCCACATGAACTTCTGGGTAATCACTAATCTGAATTTCATCTAGTGATTGCAGTGTTATTAAGTATTTCACTTAAACTTTTACATTGAAAATAAATGTGATGTTGTGAATATATCTGCTTTTCTTGTTTTGCACTTCATCATGAATTCTGAGTCTGTCTTCAGATATAGATAACAGACATTTATATATGAGGATTTTATCACTGGGCGTGAGTCAGAGGAAAGTCTGAATATAATCCTTGGAATTTGTACCAGTGGATGCTGATCTGCTGAATTTCACTTCTATCTATACAAGTAGGTCATACAATGGGAAATTATATTTTTCTGTCTGGTACATCGAGTGCATGACAAGCAGTCTAAGGCAGTGGTGACTGGTTTGCTCATGGCACTGACATCATGAGAATTTTCCTGACTTATATTGTGAAGACTTCTGAACTTGACTCGGATTAGGAAAATGCAGTAATCTGAAGGACAAGATGATTTAAAAATCTAAGCAGACACGAATAGTTGATTACTAGGAAAAAAGAGGCAAAGAGAAACATAACCATTGTTTCCGTTTTGGGTCTCATCAGTCTTTGAGTCAATGAAGTAAAGGATGAGGTGGGTTGTGTTGCCTTAACTCTTCTTTCACACATTTTTGAGGGCCTGACTCCTTATGCTCTAGCAAATGAGTATCAAAAAAGTTAAAAGCAAAAGTCTGTTTTTGTAGCTCTAAAGAATTCCAAGAGCAAATGCTCATCAACTCTACCTTGACCACACTCCTGAAATGTTTTGTTTCATTGGAAAGGGGGAAAACATTCCTCTTAATTCAAGAAATCTATTGATAGCATGATTAGTGATTCAAAGATGAGTATTATGAGTTTCAGAATTTTTCAGGGAAAGCATTTTTCTTGATTTTTTAATTGGTGATTCAAAAGTAACAATGACAAATTTACACATAGAATAATACTTTTGTCCTTCAGTTCAAGGTTCATACACAGAAAAACTTGCTAATTACATGAGGCTAGAACTAATAGCACTGACATTTCTCTGTATACATTTGTATGTTTTAGCCAGAATGTATCTATCATGATTGCACTGATCAGAAAGAAAAATACTAAAACCATCATTAAAATCAGGCTCAGTCCCAGGTTCCATCACTCAGCAACACTTGAAGAACCACTGCTTTTCATATCTACTTTAGTCCTCAGGCTGCACTCAAGCTAAGCAAATTTCAAAGCCCTGTAAAGTACCTCACTAGAACTGAAAAACACATAAAGTGTACTAATAAAATGACCTTAACTGGAATATCTTAGTTTTATGCTACTATCAAATGAAAAGGAAATTAAATTTCAAGAACACATTTTAAAAAGACCTGAAGGTTCATTGTTGAATCTCGACTAAGGAAATTACAACAAGACTACAGTTTCCACAATATACTATCTTAGCTCCTTATTTTATTGGTGGGCTAAGATTTCTCATGTAATTACAAAATTAATAAAAACTAAAGGCAACACAAGAAACTAAAAGCTAAAATTCTAAATAAACATGAGCTCAAAGTGAATAGCACAAAAGTTTACGTTTTTCTTAAAAAGTTGAAGGGAAATACAGAGAAGACAAAGGAACTATTTTATGTTACAGCATAAAATAGGGTTTAGAGATACATCAGTGATCAAAAATGGAGGCTTGTCTATTTAGGAAATATTTACAGTTATTGATTTTTTAACAAATATAGTATTGCTAAGAACTCCTCCATGTTTCTCTAGAAATGCTGCCAAGTAAAATGCTGTTGAATTTATTCAGTTTAAACTAGCAAAGATTCAGGGTTTTTCAGGTGCTGAAAAAATGAAAGCAAAGAAATTGTTGAGAGGCTCCTCCTGAGCATCAATTTCGATTCCTCTTTTTGACTGAGCTTATTGCTTTATTGGTGCATGCATTTTTTTTTTTTTAAATGTAAGTTTTTCCTGAATGGTGTCTTTCTCGCACTGCACATGATTCTTTCTGAGTTCTTATGTGCCCCCAAACGAACCAGTTATGAAGTCTACCAGATATGCTCCACTGGCTCCTGCTTAATGTTGCTACATTGCTTTCATCGTGTTTAAGACCCTTGACAAAATAAATTTGGGACTTATGGCAGATTTCCCCCCATCCTTTACCTATCTGCAAAGCTGCAGAACTTTTAAATGGAAGTTTCTTTTCTCATGAATAAGAGGTTAATAGTAGGCGATGTTGACCTATTTGTTTATATATTGGGTGAGAGAAAGTCAGAAATCTTTGGATATATCTCCAACACACTTCAAGAAGTCACATACAAGAATATAGGAATTGCATGTCAGTCAGTAGGAGACCGAGGTGACAAAAGGAACAAAGTTCTGAAACATAGAGAGTGATTGGTCTGAAAAGAAGCACTGAAGGTATTTGTTTACCTACCTCAATGTAAAAAGTTATTTAGAACATGTTGCAGTTTCTTGAAAGTCTACCAACTCTCACAGATGAAGACAGTTTTCCATTCAGTTTTCATGAACTGAAAGACAAGTTAGTCAGGTCTGAAGAGTAAGATTTTAGGTATCTTAGAGAGACTAGATCTTTAAAAAAGAAGTCCACTCAAATCTTTGAGTCATCCATAAAGTATACTCATTATTATTTTCATTTGCATTACTCCATGCTCACTTCAACAACACATATACTAATTGGCATTATCTTGATGACTCATGATATTAGGCATCTTTTCATATTATTCCACACATATGGAACACGTGTGTATATTGCCTTAACAGCACAATGTTGAGTAGAAGACATTAGAAGGGTCACTTTTGCCTTGTTCCTTATCTTAGCATGAAAATATTCAATATTACCATTAATTACAATATGAACTATAAGATCTTTGCTCTGATTGTCAAACATTAAACAACTCTTGTATTCTTTGCATTAACTACAGCTATTCTGATGAATTAACCTTTTTCTACATCGCTGAATTCAGTTACAAATATGATGTTATGGATAATTCTATCTAAGTTCAAGAGAGATATTAGTCTAAGTTTATTTTCTATAATGTCCTCACCAGGTTTTAGGATCAATGTTATACTGGCTTTATGAAAGAAATTGGGAAGTATTCTCTTCACTTTACAAAAGAGTTTATGTATGGTTGAGAAGGGTTAAATCAGGTTTTTAAACATGGAATTGCAACTTTTAACTTACCTCATTGTATTATGTTTAGAATGGCTCCTTTTTAGGTTAATATAATATTCATCTTTAATTTATCACAATCTACTTATAATTAATGTTATCTCTATATGTATAATACAAGAATCTTACAACAGTGTAATTAAGTGTATCCCTCTTTTTTATAATTTCTATCCCACCTCCACCCTGTGTGCCATATATTTCAGTGTATGCTATAACTCCATAAAGTAAGTTTTCATATCCCTTTTAAAATTTTACTTCTTTACCCATTATGTCTATTCATTGCTGTGATTTCTTTTTTTTTAACATTTTCATATGTTAATTCCACCATAGTAGTCATCACTAGGTCTCTTTCTTCTAAAGTCTTATCATGAATGTGCATGTACAATGAATTTTATATTATACTGGATGTTAAGGATAATATGTTATAGCCAATTTTCTGTTACCTTCTTTTGAGAAGTATTGTTATGATCTAATGTGCAATTAAGTCACTGATAGAGTCATTTCATCTTCTGGGGCTTCATTTTAGGCTTTATTATGACAGGTCTATTATTTCTGTGTGCCCTTAGTCATGGCTGGTGCTATAGAGATAATTGTAAGAGATACACCTGACAGAGTTATTAGTCTATTATGAGAAATACATGTTAAATAAGTGCTCACACAAGGTACATAGTTATAATTGTGAGACAAAGCATTGTGAAATTATATGCAAGGAACACCAAAAAAAAAAAAAGAGAGAGAGACAGACCTTGTCATGTCTCCTGCCTATACTTCTCTTGGAGTGTTGTTTTTTTAATCACTTAGAGCTTATTTTTCATGTTAAATTTGTTTTTACACTTCTATGCAATTATTCATTTTAAAGGAAAAAAATAAATATGATAGAAAATCAACACACATAAATACTAGAAATTACTGAACTGCTTCAACCACTGTGACCTTTTTAACAAGTATTGAGAGTGTTGAAAATAAAGTATAACACTGGCTATTCTTCATTCCACTGACTTCTACCAACTCACTTGAGCTAGTTATTATTTAATAATCGCTTTGTGATTATTAATGATTACATTGACAGCTTCCCCAATATTCTGTGTGTAGGATTTAAACACCTTGTTGAAGAAGTCTGGGGGATTTATAAGGAGAATCATTAACCAGCTGAGTTGCAGAAAAGGGTACACAATATTTGCAGTCCCATAGCATCCTAGATTATCTAATCAACAGAGAACGAACACCTATACAGCAACCTTATCTTCATGGTCTTCTCTGCTTGTTCATTCTCTAGGAAAGATAAGTATCAAGAACTAAAGTATGTATTACTGGCAGTCTTGCTGCTTTAGGTCATATCAAAATATAGGTAAAACCTGTTATTTTACATATTTCTTAACACAAAAATTTAGTTCTATGTGCAATTTCCTGCCAGAAAAGAGACATAAAAATGAAGAATGATGAGCTAAAACTCAATTAACATTGCTTGATAGAGGCATCAAACAATAACACAGCTATTAAGAATAATTAGAATCCTAACAGCCTAGAGGGACTACACACAAAGTTTAGAGAAGGACAGAGCTGCCATTTTTCAGAAATACCAACTCACAATGCACATTACAGGAAGCCTAGGATGTCAAATTTGTGATAGAAATAGCCTGGTCCAATAGACTACACCCTATTAATCCCATTAATTCACTGTGTTAAATGTATTATGACATTCAATAACCATTCCATGAAGATTTTTTGAAGCATGAAACAGGCCAATTTGGGGGAAAAAAAAACCAACAGATTATACAATTTAGGTAACGTCATTAACATTGCTCTGTCTGAGCTTTCTTTCTAAAATGTTGAGAAGTTGTGCCAAGGTGACTGTTGACCAAAGACTCAAAACTTGAGGCAACCCTTGGCATTACCACCTCATTTCATTCCTGTGATAGGTAGAATTCTAAAATGCCTCTCAAGACTTCCCATCCATGGTGGACACATCCTGTATAATCCACACAGGACTGAATGGGACAGATTCTACTTCAACTTTATGATTACATCATAAAGTTGAATTTGAAAAAAGAGATTACTTAAGTGGGCCTAATGTAATCACACCAGTCCATTAAAGAAACAGTTTTGTTTCCAGTTGTTGGTAGAAAAAGGAGTTGAAGATTTCTAGCACTAGGATTTGGTATGTTGTCACTGGACTAGAGAAAGAGAGAATCAAATAGCTGGGGATATAGACAGCTTCTGGAAGCTGAGAGCAGCCCCTGGCTGACTGCCAGCAAAGGCAGAAAACAAACAAAAACAAGACAGCCTCAGTCCTACAAATTCAAGGAACTGCATTATTCCAACTATGGATAAGACCCTAATGCTGGGAAAGATACAAGGCAAGAGGAGAAAGGGACAACAGAGGACAAGATGGTTGGATGGCATCACCAGCTCAATGGACTTGAGGTTGAGCAAGCTCCAGGAGATGGTGAAGGACAGGGGAGCTGATGTGCTGCAGTCCATGGGGTCACAAAGAGCTGGACACGACTGAGTGACTGAACAACAATGAGTAAGCTTGGAAGTAGATTTTTTTTTTTTTTTCTCAAGCCTTCAGAAGAAACTCAACCCAGTTGACATCTTGATTTCAGACTTTGGGGCTCTAAACAGAGAAACAAGTCAAATGTTACCCAGACTTTTAACCTACAGAATTGTAAAGTAATAAAATGTTGTTTTAAGACACTAAGTCTATAGTTCTTTATTACAAAACAAAGGAAACGAATAGGAGATCTGTTTGGGTCTGTGGCTCATCCTTGGAGAGGAGGATTAAGAGGTTATAAAGGGTCTATAATAAGAACAATTTTACTTCTTTACTTCTCTTCCCCCTGAAGTTAAAATCTTAAGTCCAAAAGACTACAGACCAGAGAGAAATGAGAAAGAGTGGGTTATTTATATTACCTGTGAACTAGAGAAGGGATGAAGAAAAAAAAATCTTTTGAGGCTTGCATGTGGTCAGGCTTGATTCAAAAGTATAGGAAGTGAAATAGGCATTTGGGATGAAAGTTCAAGTCAGTACAACAGAATGCATATTTCAGTAGCATGGTCTTCCTTTAGCTCAGTTCCTACACTTTGGGATTCATAGATAAAAGCATCTGATAGTGAGACTAGCTGTGAATGCCACATATTAAATAAGGTGCCTCAAGTATTAAGAAGTTGATCAATTTTTAATGCCTACTTATTACAAACCCTCCAAGGCATCCTAGAATCAATTGCTGATTATTGTTAATCACTAAAAGCAACTTCATTTTTAAAGTAAGGCTTAAGAGAATATTATTTCTTCAGTTCTTGTGACTTTTAAGACCCTTGCTTCTGTTGACTCTCCTGCCTACAACTTTTGTTGATGTCTAGTGTGGGAAAGCTAAATTTCAGCTGACATATCTTAATGACTGGTGAGCTGGTTGTCCTTTGAAGCCCATCCCTGGTGGTGTTTCTGAAGACTGGATAGAAAAGCATTTGTGATGGTCATGCCACGAGGAGAAGAAGCTCTCTGGCTATTTCCCAGCAGACCTCATAAACTGATAACTCACTGCATTCAGGATTTGGCCCTATGGCTTCCAGTTTAAGGAAACCAATGTTTATGGAGCCCCAAAATTTAAGCCATTACTTAAGAACAAATTCATATTAAATAAACCCAAGGAGACAGATGTGTATGTCTATAAGCAGAAGTATAGTTGCCATGATTTTAAAAAAAAAATCAGTTTTACTGACTAGTTCACTTTCTCTCCATAGTTGTGTCTAAATGTAATATTAATCAGAAAATTATTATATATCAGAACAAAAAGAGTTAAATGGAAGAGCCAATGATAAATGACATAAAACTCAAAGTGGTATAGTGTTTAAAAGTATAGACTCTGAAACCAGACTGATGGTGCTCAAACCCTGACTTTCCATTAATTAGTTATATGACCTTGACTTTATTGCTTAAGCTACATGTCTTAGTTTCCTCATATGTAAAATGTGTATGATAAAAAATATGTACCTTCCAGAGAACAGTCTTAGGTAAGGAGGGTAGTATATTGTATCAATGCCTTTTTCTCTTTTCAGTTTCACCTAGTAAAATATTTTAAGCACTTATAATTATGCCTTTTATATAGTAAGCTCTATTATATTATCAAACTAGACAGGAGATATCAGCTTACATTCTTCCTGCACAATGTTTCAAGTGCCAATACCAGCATCCCTCTACTCTGAGTAATACATATATTCTTTATTTAAATGTGGTAATAGAGTGGAGGCAATACCTCTCATCATTCAATAATAAAAGTAATAGCATTAGCTAATGTGCACTGGTTGCTCACCATGTCTAAATCTTTACAAATACTACATAAGTTATACCTCAAACATCACTCTGAAGTAGATACTACTATTATCTCCATTTTAAAACAAAGTGACTGAGGCACAAAGAGGTTGAGTAATTTGCATAAAAGCCCGCAGCTAGCAAAAGGCAGGGCTAGGATTCTATTTAATCTCCCCAACACTCAAAAAGGCTTCCTTGGCAGCTCAGCTGGTAAAGAATCCACCTGCAATGCAGGAGACCCTGGTTCGATCCCTGTGTCGGGAAGATCCCCTGGAGAAGGAATAAGCTACCCACTTCAGTATTCTTTGGCTTTCCTGGTGGCTCAGATGGTAAAGAATCTGCATGCAATGTGGAAGACCTGGGTTTGATCCTTGGGTGGGGAAGATCCCCTGAAGGAGGGTATGGCAACCCACTCCAGTATTCTTGCCTGGAGAATCCCCATGGACAGAAGAACCTGCTGGGCTATATATAGCCCATGGAGTCACAAAGAGTTGGCCACGACTGAGTGATTAAACACAGCACTAGTCGAAATGTGGTCTGTGGAACAGCAGCTTCAATACCCATGGGAGCCTGTTAGAAAACCAAGACTGCACGCCTCAGCCCAGATCTACTGGATCAGGATTGTCATTTGAACAGAATCCCCTTAGGATCTATATACATACTAATGGTCCAGAAGCATAGATCTAACTACATCCTGTCTCTCCATGTATTAACTTATTAAATTTTCACAATAAAATAATGATGTAAGATTCCAATATGCCTATATCATATGTGAGAAAAAATTAGACCCAAGTAAATTACCTAATATCTCATGCCTAGTGACTGGCACTGCAGTGATTCAGACTTAGGTTGAGCCCAGAGTCTGAGCTCTGCCTGAATGACCATTCTGACGCAAGTTTTGAGTTGTTGGTTTGTAGTTGAGAATTGATTGCAAATTGATGCTTGCTCTTTTGTCTGTTTTGCTTTGGGAACATGGGCAGCCCCAGAAGGCAGGTCCTGGGTAACTGCCTCAAGATATTTAGATGATGTTCATAAACACTTCAGTAGAAAAATAATCCAATAGAGGAAGGGGTGCCCAACCCTCATGCAGTTAACCATCTTGAGTTTCCAGCTTCTACAACCAATTACATCCTATGGGGGAAAATGGCTTCCCTGACATTATGCTTGCTCTCACTTTGAGAGAGATAGAAGCAAACACCATTCACCTGAAAGCAAAAAACTACAGAATTCCATTCTTAGAATGGTCAGGTGGCCCCTTTCCAAACCCATCCACCACACACAACCCTTATGTGTTCCTTAATTCTAAAGAGAAAGTTTAGGTAAGCAGGAAAGAAGTGTGCCAGAGTTCTTTACCCATTCATGCTTTACCTAAAGAAGAAAGCATAAGATGTTGGGATATATGAGCTGAGTTCAAGTTATGTATGTGTATCTTCTTTCAAAAGACATTTGTTTCCACAAAGGAAACAATTTACCCACTTTGCACAGTACTTTTTCTGCATTATCCAACTTAATCCTTACCCAGGATGCTGTGAAGGCCCTCTTATCATGGTAAACAGCCAATGAGTGGGAAAAACCAGAGTCTAAACCCTCTTGCTCTTACTCCAGAACCCAAACTCTCAACCTTAACAACAGATTCCAGCTGACTCCATTAACTTCTTATCTCTGTTAAGAACATGAATCAGATCACACTGGAAGGTAAATCATAACTGTGGATAAGATCATGGGTTCTAAAAAAAAAAAAAATCATGGATTCTGGAGCTAGGCTTTCTGGGTTTGAATCTTGGCTCCATCTCTAATAGCTTATATCTTGGAAAAATTACCTCAACTTCCTATGTCTCAGTTTCCTCATCTGAAGATTTAGGATAGTAACTTTAGGCCACTTAGATGATCTAAGTGAGACAACACATATAATGCCTTAGAATAATGCTGGGCAAATAGTAAATGTTCAGTATATTGTGCTTCTGTTATTATCACTAATATTCTCTAAGCAACTATAGAGTTAGAGTCACATTATTCTACTAACCAGTCTTCTGAGTAAATTGAGTGCTAACAACAGCAGAACGTATGAGCATTGTCAAAGTAGAGTATAATAATGGTTCCCAAACCAGCAGTAATAATTTTCAAGTGTCTGTAAACGTAGCTACCCTAGGACGGCAGCATCAGCCAACTGTGCTGTGGACTCCTGGCACCGCAGCTGCAGAGGACAGTCTGCGGATCAGTGCTTCTCTGCTTCTGGGTGCACATTACGGCACTCAGAGTGGCTTTTAAAATACTTTCTCTGGGTTAAAGCCTGGTTCATAAAGTTTCCCAGTTTAACTCTAGTGCACAGCGTTGCGAGTCATCATCAGGATTTCCCAAACATATGAATTACCAGGGTTTTTGTTAAAAGTACAAATTTCTAGTCCCTTTTGCTGAAGATTCTGATCCACAAATCAAGAGAGAAGGCAGGAATTTGTATTTTTAAGAAGGACTGAAGTGATTCTTATGTTCTCATTACATTTGGGAAACTGCTAAAATCAACACCTTCTGGCCATCTCAATTTTCCCTTGTTTTACTGGAAATCTATAGAATTACATGCACTAGGGAGAAAAAAAGACTCTATCTGATGTTTAAACCATATACAATATACAGTTATCATTTTTAACAAAACTTTTAAAATTATAAATGACACAAATTTGAAAAACAAAATGAAAACACCACAACCTCTATTAGGACTCTGGATAGCAACATTTTCTTCTATGCAAATATTTTACATATAGTTATGATAATTGAATACATTCTATATTCTGCTTTTTTAAAACCTAACTCTGCATCACCCTTTTATCAATATCTTCATAACCATCACATTTAATGATTGTCTAATGATAGTTTAAAAACTGTCATTAATTGACTTTAAGAGAGGACCTATGTCTTAGGCAACTATTTATCTCAAGTAACTTGTGTAGCATCTTTCATATAATAGCCTCTAATGAAGAGTTGGGAGAAGGCAATGGCACCCCACTCCAGTACTCTTGCCTGGAAAATCCCATGGACAGAAGAGCCTGGTAGGCTGCAGTCCATGAGGTCACGAAGAGTTGGACACGACTGAATGACTTCACTTTCACTTTTCACTTTCATGCATTGGAGAAGGAAATAGCAATCCACTCCAGTATTCTTGATCGGAGAATCCCAGGGATGGAGGCGCCTGGTGGGCTGCCATCTATGGGGTCGCACAGAGTCGGACACGACTGAAGCAACTTAGCAGCAATGAAGAGTTGATGGTAATATAGAATTCCCTCTGTGGTTCTCCAGTATCACAGTGTTCAGCTGTTAATATTAATATTCTCAGTACTTCTAGGATTTGAGTCACATTATTCTACCTAACCAGTTTTCAGAGTTAAAATAATTTAATGTTAAATTTTAATTTAACTTACATTACAAATGTAAAATGACATTTAGCGGTGTTTAAGATATTTATCCTTTGAGTATTTAGAATTAATATACTTCCTAATTATTTTATATAGGGTAATTTCCCAGAGATAAACTTACTGAACAAAAGTCAGGATATTCTTATGAGCCAAGTGACTTTCCCAATTGTTATCTTAATTTTCATTATTATCATAAATGTATTAAGAGATCCATTTTCATAGTACACTTAACAGTAGTAGGTATTATCTTGTTAAACTATATATTTGGGTATTATCTTTATAAAAGATTTTAACTAGTAGACCAACAATATTTTAAACATCTACTACCTTAATATTGGGCTTCCTTTCTGGTTCAGCTGGTAAGGAAGCTGCCTGCAATGTGGGAGACCTGGGTTCAATCCCTGGGTTGGGATGATCCTCTGGAGAAGGCAAAGGCTACCCACTCCAGTATTCTGGCCTGGAGAAATCCATGGACTGTATAGTCCGTGGGGTCGCAAAGAGTCAGACAGGACTGAGTGACTTTCACTTTCATCTTAATATCAATCAGATTCATGCTTTGTTTAGGAGCTCTGTCCTTTAGAAACAGCATCCAATACTGGCTGTGGATGACCTCAAAGATTACTGATGATTGCTTTTAACTATTCAGATACAATTGAAAATAAAATAGTCTGGAATTAAAATCCATGGTCTTGTTTGCCCATTCTCTACCATTTCTGTCCCCTTTTCCCCAAATGAAATTTAGCCACTACCTAAGAGTGGGCTTCAGAGAATATAGTTTGTTAGACAGTGTGCTCATGAGACAGGTGTGGAAAGTGCAGAAAAGGGGGAAAGAGCTTGAAATGACCAAAAGATCTAAAGTCCCATAAATGACACAGTTCCATAAGTGCCATGGATAGAGGCAGACCTAGGATAGTATAGGGGCTTATATGAGGGCTGCCCAACTTAAACTTGGCAGAAGTTGGACAAAGGACAAGACTATGGTTCTGTCTATAGTTCTGGAAAGTGTCATAGCAGAAGTGATGTCTGATGTGTGTGTAAATATAAGCTAAAATGTAACCATGTGAAGAATTAGATGTGTATATTCTTGACTTTTCTTGTTAAAAAAAAAATGACAGCATTGTATGTTCAGAAAACTTTATTAGTTCAGCAGGACTAAAGCACCATGAAAATGGATATGGCCAGAGATGAAGTTACACAAGTAGGCAAGGAGGAAATTGTAAAAATCCCTCTGCTCTACACTAAGTTTTCATAGTACCATGAAGGAAATGGGAATCCATTGAATCATAGAAATGATATAACAAAATTTTTGGTTTAGAAAAGTCTTTCTGTAACTACGTGAGAAACGAGAGGGAAGTAAAGTAAGAGGCAGTTTAAGTGAACAATGGCAAGAACCCCAAGAAAGAGTAACATCTACCTTTTCAAATTGTATTTTTCCAGATATATAACCAGGAGTAGAATTATTGGGTCATATGGTAGCTCTGTTTTTATTCTGAGAAAACACCATATTGTTTTCCACAGTGGTGGCACCAATTTACATTCCCAAAATGGTACTAGGGTTCCCTTTTCTCCACATCCCTGGCCAACATTTGTTTTGTGGTCTTTTTGAAGATAGCCATTCTAATAGGTATAAGGTAATATTTCATTGTGATTTTGATTTGCATTTCCAGATGATTAGCAGTGTTGAGCATCTTTCCATGTGCCTGTTGTCCATCTGCATGTTCTCTTTGAAGAAATCTCTATTCAGTTCTTCTGCCCATTTTTAATTGAGTTGCTTTTCTTATGTTGAGTTGTATGACCTACTTACATATTTTGAATATTAATCCCTTGTTGTCATTCAGTTGCTAAGTTTTGTCTGTCTGACTCTTTGTGACCCCATGGACTACAACACACCAGGCTTCCCTGTCCTTCACTGTCTTCCAGAATTTGTTCAAATTCATGTTCATTGAGTCAGTGATGCTATGCCACCACCTCATCCTCTGCCACCCTCTTCTTCTGTTGCCTTCAGTCTTTCCCACCCAGCATCAAGGTCTTTTCCAATGAGTCGGTTCTTTGCATCAGGTGGCCAAAGTACTAGAACTTCAGCATCAATCTCTCCAGTGAATATTCAAGGTTGATTTCCTTTAGGATTGACTGGTTTGATCTCTTTACAGTCCAAGGGACTTTCAAGAATCTTCTCCAGCACCATAATTCAAAAGCATCAGTTCTGTGATGCTCAGCCTTCTTTAAGGTTCAGTTCTCACATCCTACATGACTACCTTAAAAACCATAGCTTTGACTAGACAGACCTTTGTTGGCAAAGTGCTGTCTTTTCTTTTTAATATGCTATCTAGGTTTATAACAACTTTCCTTCCAAGCAGCAAGTGTTTTTGTTTTTGTTTTATTTCATGGGTGCAGGCACTGCAGAAACCATTCACAGTGATTTTGGAGCCCAAGAAAATAAAATCTGTCACTGCTTCCACTTTTTTCTTTCTATTTGCCATGAAGTGATAGGACCAGATGCCATGATCTCAGTTTTTTGAATGTTGAATTTTAAGTCAGCTTAAAAGTCATATTATTAAAAAAAAAAAAAGTCATATTATTTATAAATATTTTCTCTCATTTAGAGGATGCCTTTCCTTTCTGTTGAGCATTTCTTTTTCTGTGCAAAAGATTTGAAGTTTAATTAGGTTTCAATTGTTTATTTTTTGCCCTTAATTCCTTTGCCTTAGGAAATGTCCAAAATAAAATATTGTGATGATTTATGTCAGTGTTCTGTTTTCTTCTAGGACTTTTATGGTTCCCAGTCTTATATCTTTAATCCATTTTGAGTTTTTTTTTTTACATGTGAGAGAAAATGTTCTAGTTTCATTCTTTTATATATAACTGTCCAATTTTTCTACCATGACTTATTGAAGAGATTGTCTTTTCTCTATTGTATGTTCTTGCCTCCTTTCTCATAGATCAACTGGCCATGAATGTGTGTGCTTGTTTATGGGCTTTCTAGTATGTTCCACTGATCTATATGTCTATCTTTGTGCTCGTAGCATATTGCTTTGATTACTGTTGCTTTGTAGTATAATCTAAAGTCAGGGAGTATCATTCCTTCAGCTCTGTCTTTCTCAAGATTGTTTTGGCTGTTCAGGGTCTTATGTGTTTCCATACAAATTTTAAGATTATTTGCTATATTTCAGTGAAAAGACACATGCACCACAATGTTCCTAGCAGCATTAATGACAATTGCCAAGCTATGGAAGCAACCCAAATGTCTATCAACAGATGAATGGATAAAGATGTGGTATATACATACAATGTAATATTAGTCAGTCATAAACAGGAATGAAATTTTGCCATTTGCAAAAACATGGGTGGAATTGGAGAGCATTATGCTAAGTAAAATAAGTCAGAGAAAGAAAGACACTGTATAATATCATTTATATGTAAAATCTAAAAAAAATACAACAAACTAGTGAATATAACAGAAAAGAAGCAGACTCAGACATAGAGAATAAGCCAGTGTTATTAACAGGGATAGGAGATTAAGATGTACAAACTACTTTGTATAAAATAAGCTACAAAGATATATTGTATAACACAAGGAATATAGCCAACATTTTATAATAACTATAAGTGGAATATAATCTTTAAAAATTGTGAATTGTTATGCTGAACATTTGTAGCATATAGTATTGTACATCAATTAAACTTCAATTTGCATCAAAACATGTATATTATCAAGTGTGAAAGAGATTGCCAGTCCAGGTTGGATGCATAAGATAAGTGCTCGGGGCTGGTGCACTAGGATGACCCAGAGGGATGGGATGGGGAGGTTCAGGATGGGGAACACATGTAAATCCATGGCTGATTCATGTCAATGTATGGCAAAAACCACTACAATATTGTAAAGTAATTCGCCTCCAACTAATAAAAAAAATTTAAAAAAAAATAAACTTCAATTTGAAAAAAAAAACAAAGAGTAACAGAGTACATGGCAAGAAAGGAACACACTTGTATGGTATTGAACAGCTTATAGGGCTGTCATGTGTTGAGCTGATTTTCTCCAAATCCCAAACTAGATTAGGTCTCCAGGTATTTTTTTTCCTATTATCCTACATATTTTCTTAACAGTAGGAATTTTCCTAATGCCTATATAAGTCCTAATACATTTTCCTGAAATGTGTGTGATTAAATTATTTTATCATTTGCCTCCACAAACACTCTACAAAAATAGGAACTTTATCTTTTTTGCAGCCTGTTACATCTTCGGTACCTGCAGTGGTCCTGTAACATAGGTCTTCAATAAATGCCTTAATGTTCATAGTAGTAAGGAAAACCTTAGAATAACTCTCACTGTTTTGGCTTGGGATGCTATGTCTTAAAGTTGTATTTGCCATGACAGGGAACAAGCAGAGAAGGAAGAGGCTTGTGGACGACATAAAGTAGGGTCAGTTCAATTGTGGAAATTTTGGATTTGAAATGTCTGAAAAATACCTACCAAAAACTGTCTAGCTAAAATTTTGCTTTCTAGCCAGCTTTGTTATACAACAACCACCCCTCAAAATCACAATGGTTCACAAAAATAATGTTCAATTATTGGCCATATCACAGGATGGGCTGAGGCTCTTTCCAGAATGCAGTCAGAAGGAGCAGCCCCTTCTGAGACATATTCTTTTGTGGCAGACAGTGGAAGCAAGGGAAGCCAAGCCAAACCACACTAACAAATTTGAAGTGTCCACTTAGGCATCGTGTATATCACATCAACTCACATTTCTTCACCCAAAACAAGTCATGTAACTAAGCCTAAAGTCAGCAGGACAGGGGTGTATGGACCTTGTTATGAGGGGAACAGTAGTACTACAATCTATCATGCTGCTGCTGCTGCTAAGTCACTTCAGTCGTGTCCGACTCTGTGCGACCCCATAGACGGTAGCCCACCAGGCTCCGCCGTCCCTGGGATTCTCCAGGCAAGAACACTGGAGTGGGGTGCCATTGCCTTCTCTGACAATCTACCATACTTTGCTTAAAAACAGTATAACTGTAAGAATCATCAACATATATGCAGTTCAGTTCAGTTCAATTGCTCAGTTGTGTCTGACTCTTTGCGACCCCATGAACCACAGCACGCCAGGCCTCCCTGTCCATCACCAACTGTCGGAGTCCACCCAAACCCATGTCCATTGAGTCAGTGATGCCATCCAACCATCTCATCCTCTGTCCTCCCCTTCTCCTCCTGCCTTCAATCTTTCCCAGCATCAGGGTCTTTTCAAATGAGTCAGCTCTTCACATCATGTGGTCAAAGTATTGGAGTTTCAGCTTCAACATCAGTCCTTTCAATGAACACCCATGACTGATCTATGAAGTAGATGAAGCTATCAGAGGGTGTGATATCACACAGGTAGAATGGGGAGAGGGAGGAAAAGAACTGGGACTAAACATGAGGAATACAGAGAAGGAGAAAAGGTGGGAAGGCAACTAGATACAGGGATAAAAGATGAAAAAGGAAACCAAGGAAGTACACAAGTCTTTGAAGCCAAGGTAAGTCTTATCTGTTCAAAAACTGATCACATTTTCATCTGCTATGATGCTAAAAAATAAACTTCATAGCCAGAACAAGAGGCCCAAAGAAAACCACTGATGTCTAGAGATGTAAGATCAGGAGCTAGCATCTGAAAGCATCCTAAAGTCTTCCCTCATGGCTCATCCATTTTCCCAACATGCCTCACTTTTGTCTACCTTCCTTCTGAAATTCTCAATTGTCAGAAGTCAATATGTGCCCTAATCTCTTCCTTTTCCCACTATCTGTCCCATTCTGCAAACTTTCTTGTTACTATTCATCCTTTCTATCTTATTGGCCTGGCTAGCTGAGGATCTCATGGTTATTGTTGTTCAGTTACTCAGTTGTGTCCTACTCTTTGCAACCCCATGGACTATAGCACACCAGGCTTCCCTGTCCTTCACCATCTCCTGGAACTGGTTCAAACTCATGTCCATTGAGTCGGTGATGCCATCCAACTATCTCATCTTCTCTTGTCCCCTTCTTCTCCTGACTTCAATCTTTCCCAGCATCAGGGTCTTTTCCAATGAGTTGGCTCTTAGCATCAGGTGGCCAAAGCAAATTTCTTTTTTGTTAAAGGCCAGATAGTAAGTGTCTTAGGTTTGGGAGGCCATGCAGCTTGTTTTACAGCTACTTGTTTCTGTCTTTATAGCACCAAAGCAGTCACAAATGATAAGTAAAGTAAATAAAGGAGGCACCTGGCTAGATTCGGTCTGTGTGCCTAGAATTGCCAACTCATCCTCTGAAGAGAGGATTCATTTCTGACCATCTCTTGCTGCTCTACATTATTCTGACTTGACACACTATTTCTACACAATATAAGGATTGGAAATTATAGGCATAAATTCTACTAAATATCACCATTCATTTTTATGGAGTTGTCATAGGGTCTGAAGAAATGGTATTTTAAATATTTATCCACAATGCATGGAGGAAAATTCATTTCAGGGTCCACTTTGAAACAGATGGCACTAAAAAGTCTTCATCCATATCATAACTAAGACGTCTTGAGAAACAAACAGCAAATCACCTCAATCGACCTCTTTATTCCAAAGCAAGCCATCTTCTTAAAATAGCATCAAAGTGATTGTGTTCCTTCGCCCTATATCAGGTCAGTTTCACTATTTTTATTATTTTGATTGAAATGAGATTAAACCATAGCTATTCTTTTTCCCTGACACTAGAAACTTAAATATTTAGGTGCTTTTTTAAGAGAAGAAATACATTTATCTTTTTAAGTTTCAGTTTAACAACAGAAATTTAAACATTTCTAAAGGACACAGCATGTTACCCAGAACTTGATTGCTTTGAAAAAAATCTACAACCATGCCATTGAGCACTTCCAGACAAAAACAAAAATCCATTTCAACAATTCCTTTGAAAAGCAAATTTCACTGAAGCACAATGTCAATTACCTAATTTCAAATGCTCAGAAAAATTTAACAAAAGTCTTCTTGTTAATTGCTAAGTGCTCATCACTCAGCACAAATCAAAACAGGAGTAAGTTGTCTCCAAATAATAAACAGCATGTTTGGCTATATATTTTCTCCTGCTTGTTTATTCCTTATTCGATTTCTCAAGAGAAAAAAAAAAATGTTTTTCCTATGTACTCATCCTACATATTTCTCTTGTTTCAAAAAAACCCACAAAAACCAGAAAATAATTTTGTCAAGGAAATTATTTATATTCTGTCTAGAGTTTACATTGATTATGAATAAAAGGACAGTTTAAAAAAAAAATAGACCAACATATAGACACGTGCCACAGAAGTAATCTTAGCAATTATACACATGTATTATCACATGTAATCTTTTAGATCCCGTAGAAAAAGAAACGGCAGCCCACTTCAATATTCTTGCCTAGAAAATCCCATGAACAGAGAAATCTGGTGAGTTACAGTACATGGGGTCACAAAGGGTCAAATGTGACTTAGTGACTAAACAACAACAAGAGGGATTAAATTAAAAATAAGAGAAATTAAGTAATTTATCAAGAGCAATCAGCTAGAAAATGGCAAAGCCAAGATCTACCTTCAGAGTGTGGTCCCTTGAGCATTTAAACTACTTCACACAATGACCTGGCAAACATTCTCATATCTGGACTGTGGCGCTTTCTCCGTCAATGCATCCTTATCTCTACCCATTCCGCATGAAGACTATAAAACATTACACTGAAAGTTCTGTATCTCCTAACAAGTAAGCCTGGTCAGGAAATGGGACAGTTTTGGAGTTCTTCACCCCTGCTATTCCACCACAAAGCTGTGGGGAAACAATGGGTTCTAAGTGAGAACTGCTGCAGCTTCTGGTGAATTCTTCCCCCTATGATCAAGTCATTTAAGTGTTAGAAAGGAAACTTGTCTAGCAGCAACCATAAGTGATTTGTTCCATGACCTCCTGCAAACAACAACAACAACAAAAATTCAGAGGCTGAAGTGCTTTACACTAAGTGGCTAGTCCAGTTGATCCTTTTCATCACTACCTTTGCATCACTTTGCAAAGCCCTTCCTTATTAAAGTTTTCTTGGAAACATGCAGGTATCCCATTCTCTAGAACTTTAAAATAGAGTCCCCCATACTTATCATGTTTCCTCCATGAGATCAGAGGCCTTGTGTTTTGTTCTTTATTGAAACCTTAGTTCTTAGCTCTGTGATTTTCATGTGAGAGGCACTTGATAAACATCTGCAGAACAAATGAACTCAACATGTTTGTCAGCATTCACCTCTAGTGATTTTTCTATAGTGTGGTCCCCATTCTTCATTTATTTTTGGTTCCCTTTTTCATTTGGTCAGGTATGTCTGTAAAAGTGTTAGCCTCAGAATGTTTTCACAGGATAGCATTAGGTATAGCGATCTCGTAGAGTGTTTAGGAACCTAAGACCATGATTGCAACATAAGTATGTTTTAAAAATTTGTCTTTATTTGGTGTGGCTGGAAACTGATTGGACATTTCTGAAGTGGCGGGTGAGAGCTAAACTTCTCCAAGCCCTCTCTCAGTGGCATCAATTGCCCTTGTAGGTGTTTTTTTTTTCCCTCCTGCCTAAACACCTGTAGATTACACATATGTTCTTGAGGTTCAAAACTTACCAGAGCACACTGAAGTATGGCTATTTATTTTCTTTATTCCATCATAAGAAACTTATTCTATTTCCACCTTGAAAAGTCTTATTACATATGATTTCTTTTTCTCTTTCTTTTGTTCTAGGCTCTCTTTAGAATCACAAGTCATAACAAATTGAGTCTTCATTCTCTCTTGTCCATATCTGTGATCTTCTGTTTCACTGTTTTCATCTAATTGAACTTTCCCTCTGGCATAGTATGGATATTTTTTTTCCTTCACATTAATAATTTAGTTTTCTTCAGGTGAACATACATTCTTCACTGCCCTTAAAGTGAGTTTTAATTTATTTGTAAAAATGTTTACATGTAACAGTCCTTTAATTTTGCATTTTACCCTGATGATGCCTGTCCCTATTGGCCCACACTATTTTATGTTTACCATTTTTAAAAAATATGGTGCCTTCTTGTGTGCAGTTACAATTGCAAATTTCACAGTGGCTACAAGTGGTACTTTTCAGAAGAATGTTCATTGTTTGTTTCTTCAAAATTCTGTTCCCTTTTCTATTATGAAGTAACTTTTAAATGATGCTCCCTTTAAAAAAATGTATTTTCAGCATGTTTAGACTACTTTTGTCTCTGCTATCAGCCTATACTGTAATTATATTATTTCCTTTTCCTATCCTTGTGAAGTCACTCAGTCCTGTCCGACTCTTTGTGACTCCATGGACTGTAGCCCACCAGGCTTCTCCATCCATGGGGTTTTCCAGGCAAGAATACTGGAGTGGGTTGCCATGTCCTTCTCCAGGGGATCTTCCCCACCCAGGGATCAAACCCAGGTCTCCTGCATTGAAGGCAGACGCTTTACCCTCTGAGCCACCAGGGAAGTCCTTAGGCTAGTTAATATGTTCAAGTCCTGATTTAATTTTCTGTTTCTGGGAGGTTTCACTTATGTTACCTCTGCTATATGTGGGCAGCATCTCTCGCTTAGCCCACCGGGTAGTTCTTTGATAATTCCCATGATCTGTTTCTAGGGTCCCACTTGTATTTATGCTTGGCAATTAAAATTGGAACAAACTCAGCATGTACTATATCATCTGATTATGTCCATTAAAAGTATTCAACAATCCTCTTCTATCCTATTCTATATTCTAGTACATAATCTTGAAAAATGTACTATATCATCATTAGTCTTTTTCTACCACTTACTTGCTGCCTTTTTCCCCTGATATTAAAATCTGGGCCTGCATTTTTAAAAACGGGAGAGACAGGACCTCTCTGGTGGTACAGTAGATAAGAATGCACCTGTGAGTGCAGGGGACACAGGTTTGATCCTTGGTCTGGAGGATTCCACATGCTGCAGGATGACTAAAGTCTCAGCACCACAACTATGGAGCCTGAGCTCTAGAGCCCATGAGCTGCAGTTACCGAAGCCCAAGCGCTAGAGCCATGCTCTGCAACAAGAGAAGCCACCACGACGAGGAGCCTGTGTGCCACGAGGAAGAGTAGCCCCCACTCACCACAACTAGAGAAAGCCTGCTCACAGCAACAAAGACCCAGCACGACCAAAAAATAAATAATTTTTGAAAAATGAAGTGGGAGAGAAAAAATGGAAACATTCTGCTTGCCTCATGAATTGGAACTCAAAAGCCATAGAGAAGGAAACCCAACTTTTTTTTTAATCTAATGCACACTTGGGTCTTAGGGTACTATATCTATTTGTTACTCACTTGAAAAGTTTTCTTTTCTCATTGAGATATGGCACATATGAGAATGTGAGAAATTGTAAAAAAAAAAAAAAAAAAAAAATTGACCCTAGGAAACTAAAGAAAATGGAGTAGAAAGAACTGAGGTTAAAAGGGCAGGCAAAGTCCTCTTGGAAGACTTGAGTAATCTGGAAGAGGTTATTAAAAGGAAATTTGGAATTTGCATTTGAGATAGCACTCTGGTAACTACATAGAAAAGGATTACTGGAATGGATAAGAATAGTTTGATCGCTATTGGAAAGTGAAGACAGAAGCATTTTTCAACTAAAGGAGAGGCAAATATGTTGGAAAAGAGACAGATGAAAGATATTTGGAGGTGTACTTTTCTGGAATTGGAAACCTTATGGACATGGGCAAATGAGGGAGAAAGAGGCATGAAGGATACTCCCAGGTGTCTACTCTGCAAACATCAAAAGAAGAAATTCACAAGAAAGTGCAGCCTCAGGACAGGCAGAAATGCATAAGCACAGTTTTTAGAAACAGACATGTTAAATTTATTTTGTTTTTGAAAATTGCAGTTGAAGGTATGTAATCACAAATAAAATTTAGAAGCCCAAGAGAGGAATATGAATTGAAATAAGATGAGCAAGCCAAGGAAAAACTCCCAGGGGAAAAGCAGATTGCAGCCTATTTATTACTTCATATTTCTCAAGACTGCTTCTCATATCCTCTTGAACCTATTTAGGCTGTGAGATTCAGCAGTTTTCCCCTGAGACAGCTGTTCCAAGGTATCAATGTACATGCTCTGGCACACCATTCCAACCAACCAGGCCTTGAGTTGTAAAGGCAAGTCTGCCAGCTTGAGATTGGCAAAGGGAGGGATGGAATCATTTGTGTGACAACATAGGTTCAGACTTGAAATCCCGGCTACATGAAATGGGAAAAAGCATAAATTATAATAAACAAATGATTAGGAGGCAAAGCAGAATGTGATCCCAAAAAAGAAAATGCATAAATTTTAATATCGCTTGTTACCTGTAATCTTAGCAGAGGTATAGAAAAAGAAAACAATGTTTATACAAACCCAGGACTGTGGTTTTCCAGTATGAAAGTAGACCAATAAGATGACATATTAAAAATTCCAGTGATACTAATTGAAATGATGCCAGTGGCCCACAACAGGTAATGAGGTTAAATCACAACAGACAAGAAAAATGTCAAGCACTTCATGTTTCATTGTGACCGAATATTAGATGTAAGGGAGGAGAGCAAGATGGTGGAATAGGAGGATCCTGAGTTTCCCACCCCCATGAACAAATCAAACATAAGTACATGTAGAGAAATTCTCACTGCAAACAAACTGGAAACTGGCAGAAAGACTCATATAACCAAGGCTGTAAAAAAAGATTAACATGGAGTCATGTAAGGAAGGAAGTGAAGCAATCAGATCAGAACTCTTACCCCTCGGAGAGAACACAGAAAAGGAGGGGGATCACATGGTCTCAGAGATCCTACCTGGAGACTGAGAAGAAAGCTGAGCACTGAAGAATTGATGCTTTTGAACTGTGGTGTTGGAGAAGACTCTTGAGAGTTCCTTGGACTGCAAGAAGATCCAACCAGTCCATCCTGAAGGAGATCAGTCCTGGATGTTCATTGGAAGGACTGATGCTGAAGCTGAAACTCCAATACTTTGGCCACCTGATGCGAAGAGTTGACTCGTTGGAAAAGACCCTGATGCTGGGAGGGATTGGGGGCAGGAGGAGAAGGGGACGACAGAGGATGAGATGGTGGATGGCATCACCGACTCGATGGGCATGAGTTTGAGTAAACTCCGGGAGTTTGTGATGGACAGGGAGGCCTGGCGTGCTGTGATTCATGGGGTCGCAAAGAGTCAGACACGACTGAGCGACTGAACTGAACTGAACTGAATGGGAAACCCAGTCCTGGGGTTTGACACTGGGAAGACGAGTCCTCTTAGCTGGCTTGAAAACCAGTGGGACTTATAGGAGGACCGTAAGAAACCTAGGATCCTCTCCTGCAGAGAATGCACATGCTTGATTACTCCCTGCAACAAGGAGGAGGAAACAGAATGAAGCTTTCTGGGCTTGGGCCAGTTTCCTGTGACCACCTCAGTGCATGCCCAGATGTGCGGAGCTCCCGCTCCATACTCTGTAGCTCCAGATCCCTATGAAGGCAAAGGTTCCTGTTGTTGAGGAGAGTGAAGTTGTGGGAAACAGAGCTTGCTCACACCTGGCAATGAATCATGAAAGAGCGAGGATGTCATTGGAAGCACTGGCACAGGTGGTGGGTAAGAAACTGTCTTGAGCTCTGACTAGCACGCCAGGACTGGCGGTGTCCACCCCGGCCCACAAAAGAGGACAGTTCTGGCCCCTTCTGCTCCAGTGCTGCCCATCTCCCTCCCCCGGGGTGAAGGTGCTATAGAAAGGAGAGTGGAGACCATAATCTTAAAGGGAAAAGAACCAGCCAAGACTAGACCCTGAGGGCTGCTGCTCCGGCACTTTGGGACTTGCCCTTCCCTCTGCCCCTGCCTATGATGGGGCAGTAACAACCATTGAGCACAGGAGACGCTCATACCTCACTCTGGCTTTAGCCCATCCATCTCCAGCCGTACCTCCTACCAGGGTGACAGCTGCTAGCAAACCCTGGGGGAAAACATGACCTTAGCTTACTTCTGATCAGCTCTCCCATTAAAGTCACTGGGCATACACAGACTGCATAGAGATGTTCCCCCACAAGAAAACCCATACAAGACTGAGACCGGTAACTATTACCAAATTTAACAGAAAATGTTAAGACAAAATGTGAAGACAGGAATCTGTTTCAAATGAAAGAAGAAAAAACACTGAGAAAACACAGATACATGTTTACCAAATAGAGTTCAAAGCATTAATAATAAGAATGCTAAACAAACTTGAGGGGAAATGGATGAACAGTAAGAATTTTAATAAAGAATTAGAAAATATGTTAAAGAACCTGTCAGAGCTGAAGAACACAGTAGTTAAAATGAAAAACATACTAGAAGACACTAACAGTAGACTAGGTGATATAGAAGAACACAAAGAAAATCTGGAAGATGGAATAGTGGAAATGACCCAACAGGAACAGGAGAAAAAAGAAATAACGATAACTTAAGGGACTTGTGGGAGAACATCAAGCACACTAATATTTGTATTATGTATATGTTCAGTCACTCAGTTGTGTCCAACTCTTTGCAAACCCATGGACTGTAACCTGCCAGACTTCTCTGTCCATGGAATTTTCCAGGCGAGAATACTAGAGTGGGTAGCCATTTCCTATTATAGGCAATATTCCCAACCCAGTGATAGAATCCATATCTGAGTCTTCTGCATTGGCAGGTGAATTCTCTACCACTGAGCCACTTGGGAAGCCCAATATTTGTATTTGTATTATAGGAACCCATAAAAAGAAAGAGAAAAGGGATGAAAATATATCTAATGAAATTAAGGTTGAGAAATTCCCTAACTTCAAGAAGGCAACAGATATCCAGGTACATGAAGTGCAGATCCAGATAAAGAAGGATTCTTTACCACTGAGCCACTTGGGAAGCCCAACATCTGTATTTGTATTATAGTGAAGTGAAGTGAAGTCACTCAGTCGTGTCCAACTCTTTGTGACCCCATGGACTGTAGCCTACCAGGCTCCTCTGTCCATGGGATTTTCCAGGCAAGAGTACTGGAGTGGGTTGCCATTTCCTTCTCCAGGGGATATTCCCAACCCAGGGATCCAAACCGGGTGTCCCGCATTGTAGGCAGACGCTTTACCGTCTGAGTCATAGGGGCCCCTAAAAAGAAAGAGAAAAGGGATGAAAACATATCTAATGAAATTAAGGCTGAGAAATTCCCTAACTTCAAGAAAGCAACAGATATCCAGGTACAGAAGTACCTACAAAACCAGGTACTTGTAGTCCCAAACAAGATGAACCTAGAGATCCAACCAAGACATATCATAATTAAAACTGAAAACTGCAAATGTTAAAGAGAGAATTCTGAAGGCAGCAAGAGAAAAATAGAGTCACATACAAATGATCCTTCGTAAGATTATCAGCTGATTTATCTGCAGAAACTCTGCAGGTCACAAGTGAGGGACATGATATATTTAAATTACTGAAGGGAGGAATCCCTACAATCTAGGATCTTCTACTCAGCAAGATTATCATTCAGAATTGGAGATACAAGCAAAAACTAAAAGCTCATCAATGCAAAACTGACCATAAAAGAAATAGTAAAGCATCTTTTTTCAAGTGGAAAAGACTAGAACAAGAAGTAAGAAATTATAGGAAAAATTCCATTAGTAAAGGCAAGTATATAGCAAAGGCTATGGATAACATTAACAATACAAAGGATAAAAATTGGATGATCATCTCAATATAGTAAAAGCATTTGACAAAATTCAATATCAATTTATGATAAAAACTCTCAACAAATTGGGTATAGAGGAAACATATCTCAACATAATAAAGATTATTTATGACAATCCACAGCTAAAATCAAACTCAACGGTGCAAAGCTGAAATCTTTTCTTCTAAAGTCAAGAACAGAACAAGAATGCCCACTCTTATCACTTCTATATAACACAGTATTAAAAGTCCTAGCTACAGCAATCAGACCTAAAAAGAGAAGGAAAAGAAAGCAAAGGCATCTAAATTGGAAAAGTAAAACTGTCACTATTTGCAGATGACTCAATACTATACATAAGGAACCTTAAAGATTCCACACAAAGACCATTAGAATTAATAAGTGAACACAGTAAAGCTGTGCAACAATAGTTTATTCATAATTAACACTAATAGGGAACTATCAGAGAAAGCAGAAAGTAGTTACAATTTTAATCAAAAAGAATAAAATACCTAGGAATAAACTTAACCAGAAAGGGGAAAGACTTATACTTTGAAAACTACAAAATATTGATGAAAGAAAGTGAAGATACAAAAACAAAAGAAAGAAAAAATGGAAGGACATCCAATGTTTTTGGATTGGAAGAATTGAAACTATTAAAATGGCCATATTAAGAAAAGCAATCTACATATTTAATACAATTCTTATCAAAATACTCATGACATTTTCCACACAGCTAGAAATAATAGTTTTAAAATTAGTATGGAGTGACAGAGACCCCAAATCGCCAAAGCAATAAAGAAAAAATCTGGAGGTATCAAGCTCCTTGACTTCAGACTACACAACAAAACAACAGTCATCAAAACAGTATGGTACTGGCCACACAACAGATACATAGATCAAAGGAACAGAGAGCCCAGGAATAAACTCATGTACTTATTGGTCAATTAATCTAAGACAAATGAGATAAGAACATACAATATGTAAGACACACAATAAGTGGTATTGGAAAAACTGTACAGCTACATGTAAAATAATTTAATTAGAACATTTCCTCACACCACATAGAAAAATAAACTCATAATGGATTAAAGACCTAAATGTAAGTTCAGAAACCATGAAAATTCCTAATAGAAAAAATACGTAGAACATTCTTTGACATAAATTATAGCAATTTTCTTGGTATATGTCTTCTCAGGCAGAGGAAACAAAAGGAAACAAACAAATGAACCTAACTGAAAGTTGTGCACAGTAAAGAAATCATAAACAAAAAGACAATCTAGTGAATGGGAGAAAACATTTGCAAATGATATAACCAATAAGTGATTAACATCCAAAATATACAAATACCTCACAGAAATGCTTATGAAAAGAAGAAACTGGATTTAAAAAAATAGAAGATCTAAACAGACATTTTTCCAAAATAGACATACTGACAGCCAACAGGCACATGAAAAGATATTCAACATCATTAATCACCAGGGAAATGTAAATCAAAACTATAGTAAGGTATCACCTCACACCTGCAGGATGTCCAGCTTCAAGAAGACCACAGATGACCAGTGTTGATGAGGATGTACAGAAAAGGGGATACTTGTACACTGTTGGTGAGAACATAAACTGGTGAAGCCACTGTGGAAAACAGTATTAGAGGTTCCTTAAAAAACTAAAAATATAATTACCATATGATCAAGCAGTTCCACTCCTGGGTATACATCCAAAGAAAATAAAAACACTAATTCAAAAAGATACATGTTCCTGGAGCCAATCTCCAGCAGATACTGAGAAAAAGATTGTATTAATATACTGCTATTTGCCTTTGGATTGTAAGTCTTAACAAAATGCTGTTATTTCCTCTCATATTTTTCCCACAATATTAACCCAGTCAAAAACCTTAAAAGATTTCATTGGCAGGAGTCCAATGTTTTATTACACTCCTCAGTAAATGTCCATATTTAAAACATATTACCCACCTCCTAGAGTAATGAAAATAAAAACAAAAATAAATAAATGGGACCTAATTAAGCTTAAAAGCTTTTGGACAGCAAAGGAAACCATAAACAAAATAAAAAGACTAAACTCTGAATGGGAGAAAATATTTGCAAATGAAGAAACTGACAAAGAATTAATCTTCAAAATATACAAGCCGCTCATGCAATTCAATATTAAAAAAAAAAATCCAGCCCCAAAATGGGCAGAAGACCTAAACAGACATTTCTCCAAAGAAGACATACAGATGGCCAACAAACACATGAAGAGATACACAAAGTCACTAATTATTAGGGAAATGCAAATTAAAATTACAATGAGATATCACTTCACACTGCTCAGAATATCCATCATCAAAAAATTTACAAACAAATGCTGGAGAGGGTGTAGTGTAAAGGGAACCTCCCTATACTGTTGTTGTGAGTGTAAATTGATACAGTCACTATGAAAAACAGTGTGTAGATTCCTTAAACAAGGAATAGAACTATCTATTCTATTCTAAAAACAGAACTATCATATTACCCAGAAATCCCACTCCTGAGTATATACCACAGAAAACCATAATTCAAAAAGATATGCACCCTAATATTCATAGCAGCACTATATACAATAGCCAGGATATGGAAGCAATGGATGGAGCTAGATGACCATCAACTAAAGAATGGATGATGATGTGGTACACATATACAATGGAATACTACTTAACTAAATTGAGTCATTTGTAGAGATGTGGATGGACCTAGGATTGTCATACAGAGTGAAGTTAGTCAGAAAGAGAAAAATATTGTCTATAACACATATATATGGAATCTAGAAAAATGGTACAGATGATCTTATTTGCAAAGCAGATATAGAGACCCAAAGATAGAGAATATATGGATATGAAGGGG
The DNA here is from genome assembly GCF_910594005.1 of Cervus elaphus. NCBI lineage: Eukaryota > Metazoa > Chordata > Mammalia > Artiodactyla > Cervidae > Cervus > Cervus elaphus. The sequence goes on along the minus strand of NC_057839.1, from coordinate 18,922,316 downwards.
AAAAGAGGGATGAGGCGGGAGGAATTGAGATTGGGATTGACATATATGCAATATTGATACTATGCATAAAACAGGTAACTAATGAAAACAAGTAGCACAGGGAACTCTACTTAATTGCACTGGGAAGATTTGAATGGGAAAAAAGTGCAAAAGGGAGGCAATGTTTGTCTATGTGTGACTGATTTATTATGCTCCATAGTAGAAACCAACACAACATTGTAAAGCAATTATACTCCAATGAAAATTAATCTAAAAAATAAAAGTAATGGAGTGGAATCAAGAGTGACAATGGAGTGCCTGATATAAATGAATACTTAATGAAGTGCTTAGGAAATGAGTTTATGGGTCCTGCTTTGAAGGACCTTGAGTATGAAATGATAAAACTCCAATGGGAAGTGTACCAGGAAAGGAAATGGTGTAGTAGAACCAGCTCATGCCAGCTTGTTGCTGTTCAGTTGCTCAGTCTTGTCTGAGTCTTTGTGATTCCATGGACTACAGCACGCCAGGCTTCCCTGTCCTTCACCATCTCCCGGAGCTTGCTTAAACTCAAGCCCATTGAGTGGGTGATGTCATCCAACCATCTCATCCTCTGCTGCCCTCTTCTCCTTTTGCCTTCCATTTTTCCCAGCACCACGGTATTTCCCAAGGAGTCGGCTCTTCACATCAGGTGGCCAAAGGATTAGAGTTTCAGTATCAGTCCTTCCAATGAATATTCAGGGTTGATTTCCTTTAGGATTGACTGGTTTGATCTTGCAGTCCAAAGGACTCTCAAGAGTTTTCTCCAGCACCACAGTTTGAAAGCATCAATTCTTCAGCACTCAGCCTTCTTTATGGTCCAACTCTCACCTCCATACATGACTCTTGGAAAAATCATAACTTTGACCATATGGATCTTTGTTGGCAAAGTGATGTCTTTGCATGCATGTATACTGTCTAGGTTTATCATAGCTTTTCTTCCAAGAAGCAAGCATCTTTTAATTTCATGCTTACAGTCTCCATTTGAGTGATTTTGGAACCCAGAAAAATCTGTCATTGCTTCTACATTTCACCCATCTATTTGCCATGAAGTGATGGGACCAGATGCCATGATCTTAGTTTTTTTTATTGTTTCTTATTACCTATTTTTGTAAATTGAGAGTTGTTTGTTAAACATGTGCTTATGCTTAGTCACTCAGTCATGTCTGACTCTGAGATCCCATGGACTGTAGCCTGCCAGGCTCCTCTGTTCACGGGGATTCTCCAGGCAAGAATACTGGGGTGGGTTGCCATGACTTCCTTCAGGGGATCTTCCCAACCCAGGGAACGAACCCAGGTCTCCCACATAGCATGTAGAATTTTTGCCATCTAAGCCGTCAGGGAAGCCCTTGTTTAACATAATGATCATCAAATGTTAGCCTATATGACCTTACAATTAAGGTAGTAATATTAAAACCAAAGGTAATAAATGCTCAAAACCTCTCCTTTTCTAACATATTACATTTTAACTTAACCATGCTCTTGAGGTTATTTCCACCAATTATGTCTATATAGTCGAAATATAATATAATGAGGGCCACTGCACATCCCTCTCCTAATACACATTCAGTAACATCATCCTGGCAGCTTGAAATTTGCTGTGATGGAGTTCTTACATTATGCATGTGTGCGCTAGGTCACTTCAGTAGTGTCTGGGTTCTTTGTGACCCCAAGGACTGTAGCCTATCAGGTTCCTCTGTCCACAGAATTCTCCAGGCAAGAACTGAAGTGGGTTACTATGCCCTCCTCCAGGGGATCTTCCCAACCCAGGGATTGAACTCATATATCTCTTTCATTCCCTGCATTGGCAGGCCAGTTCTTTACCACTAGCACCACCTGGGAAGCCTTTTATACCACTGTTGTTGTTCAGTGGCTAAGTTGTAACTGACTCTCTGTGACCCCATGGACAGCAGCACACCAGGCTTCTCTGTCCATCATGTTCTCCCAGAGTTTGTTCAAACCCATGTCCATTGAGTCAGTGTTGTCATCCAATCATCTCATCCTCTGTCTCCCCCTTCTCCTCCTGCCCTCAATTTTTCCCAGCATCAGGGTCTTTTCCAATGAATCCGCTCTTCACATCAGGTGACCAAAGTACTGGAGCTTCTGCATTGGTCCTTCCAATGAACATTGAAGGTTGAATTCCTTTAGGATTGACTGGTTTGATCTCCTTGCTGTCCCAGGGACTACAAATATCTTTCCCAGCACCACAGTTCAGAAGCTTTCATTCTCGTGTGCTCAGCCTTCTTTATGGTTCAACTCTCACATCCATACATGACCAATGGAAAAACCATAGCTCTTACTACAGGGACCTTTGTCAGCAAAGTGATGCCTCTGTTTTTTAAAACACTGTCTAGGTTATGTCTCACACCACAGAAACTGGTAAATGCTAACAGATAAAGCCTTGATTTACTGTTATATCAACTGTCTAGACAAACTCTTACCCACTTATTGCCTATTTTTGTAAATAAATTCTTACTGGAATACTGCCAGTACTCAGTGGTAATGTCTGTGGCTCCACTATAACAAGAGTTGAGTAATTACCACAAAAGCTGTGATCCCAAATCTGAAATATTTAATACCTGGATTTCTAAGACAAAGTTTACCAAATCATGGTTTAGACTTAAGGAAACTGTAAAGAAAATAATTCAGGTTAAACTTAAAAGTGCGTCATGTCCATTGACACTTTATTGTGAGTTGCATAAGGTAAAATTTGAGAAAATAGTCTCATGGTATTTTAAACCACTATCTGATTCAGCAAAGAAGTCACTCATGTCATTGAAAAATGAGCACGATTCTAACATATGCCTTCATTGTTTCACTTTTACCTTATTTACCCATGCAAATGAAAGTATCAACCAATATTCATATCAAATTTATGTCTATTTGCAACCATTAGTTGGTTATTAAGCTAATGGAGTTCAGCAAAAAATCTTGAAAATATTGTGTCAATGCATTGGGTATATAGAATTTTTAATAAATAATATCATGCATTATTTGCAAACAGTATGTTCCACATTCTTTATATTGCTGAAAATATTAATAACTGATGTGTATATATACACATGTCTTTTTTTCAGACAGCACATTGTTAAATATTTATCAGCACACCATGGAGTAATATGAAGATATTAAAGATGCAGGAAGGCAATCTATAATAGAACAGGATTCCAAGAGGGCACCATGATTTTATTGCTGTGGAAGGTCAGCAGCATAGCCATGAAGCTTGGTAAGCATCACAGAACAGCATGGGAATTAAATAACAAAAAATACAGATGCTTAAATCACAGAACTTTGTGTTCTGGAAGAAGTTGATCACTGAATTGGGAGGCACAGATGGCTTTGACTGGTCCTGACTCTCTAAGGGGAATCTGGGCATAGATTGTTTTGGTGTCAGAAAAAGCTAAGGTCCTTTGAGAGCCCTATAATGCCTATAGTCAGCCTGCAATAGCAGGCAACCTGAACTCAGGAGTTCCAAGCTGAACTTTAATGAAGGCTTGAAATAATCCTCACATAATTCAAAACCCAAGACCCTCAGTGTGTGCTGGAGACAAGGGAAGCCTGGTTACCTGCTGTATAGAAAACATTTCAGTCCATTTTTCAGCACTGTGTAGGAATTCTAGCTACTATTACCATTGCTCCCAGATTGTTTCACATGGTTTCAAATTTCTATATTCCAAGTCTTTATCTACAAAGGATTACTATTATTCTACTCCTATCTCCTAAGGCAGTCATGTATCTCAATGAGAAATACGGTGACTGTAAGACACTTGGATGAAAGACACAAGGTTCAGTTCAAAGCACTCCAGCCAGACAAAGTACTCAGCACTTTTGCCTGAAAATAAAATATAGAACGTTTTTAACTAAAGCCTAACTTTCTGTAGCTAATTGTGGGAAGTTAGTCACCATTCCCCGGCCAAATATTAAGATTTTGGCAAATAAAAATCTAGCTTACACATAAGAATGTTATTATATGTATCAAAAATATGGATTTCCCGGGAATTTAGTACTGTGTTTTAGACTTTGCAATTTTTAAACAAAGGCATGTGGCAGGTCAACACATGCACTCAGGTTCATCCAGAGATTAGAGAGGTTGACCTCTACGTATCATTGACTTCTACAACACGGTGAAAGCTTTATTGCTCCTGGTTTTCTGATTGTGATTACCATGATTTTTCTGTGAAAGTACGGTGTGAGCTTTTGCAACTGGGCATAATCTTCTAACCACATGTACGACCATTCCCATGTCCAACACTCACTCCACAAATGTCCCAACCACCAGCTATTTCCAGTAGCTGTGGGTGAAATCTTCCTAATTATGTTGCCTAATTGCCAATGAAAGAAAGACTTTTCTCAAAGGAGGAAAAAAATACAAAACACTAGCAAAATTATTAAAAGAACAGTGGGTATTTATTAAAATGGAAACTCAGATGATAATCACAGAGACATCCAAAGAGGCTTCAAGAAAACAAGACACAAGAGACAAAATTATCAACCTCACAGATAGCTGTTCAAATGTTGATCAGAGATAGTATGCTACAAGGGAATGAGTAAAAATGTGGAAAGCTTATCAAAATTCTATAAGGGCCTCGAAATGACCACCTTCATGTAGCCACATCCCATGGAAATCATTTGAAAAATTGAGGTCCTAAACCACCAGATGGAACTCTCTTTTCCAAGAACCAAAGTATTCCCTTTTAAACTTCAGATGTAGCTATGTCAGTGTGCAGGTGTGTATATTAAGGAAAGATTAAGCTTAATGATAAAAGCTCAGAACCATGAGAAAGCCCTGACACTCTGTTATCAAACCATCTCTCTCTAGATCTGGAGTTGACGTTTTTCTCTTGGGAGAAAGATTGGGTTCTTTGATTAGACTGACAACATTAGAATAAATCACCTCACTAGGAAGATGAGGTAGGCAGAAGAAAGCTTATGCTTCAGTGTCTCGGTGATAACAGAGCTGCCATTAAGCAAAATGTTCTTTTGTTGCCTTTTTACCCTTAAGTTTTAAAACAAAGTCAAGACATTAGTGGTCATATAATTTTAAAGAAGCATCAGAGTTCATTTATCTTCTGTTTAGCTGACAGTCACTTTTCCATGGGGGGGGTGGGGGAGTTGCGTACAGTGTCAGTACACAGACTCCCCATCTGCCTCCCAGGTCATCAGATATCTTTTGTCCCCAAGGCAGCAGAAGCAGCTCTCTTCTATGTCTCTCGAGAAGGACAAATGAAACAAGCAAGGAGAAACCCAGCCTAAGGCCCATGGCTGTGCATGAGATGCAGTTTGGAACAAAACTTTTATTTCGTTTTTAATACTCCTGAACCTATCTCCTCAGAGTCTTATCTACCCACCTCAATACAACATGTTAAGGGCATTACAAATGGTCTCAGGAGGTGTGTGCAGAAGTTATCACCTCCAAAAACATTCTCATCACACCAACCTTGAGAGCACCTGGATGGGCAGCAGCCCTCTTTGGTTGCAAGTCACAGCAGCATGCCCACCAGGTAAAGGGCCAGGGCATCCCCCCAGTAGCCTGTTATCCCAGACAAGGCCCTGTCTGCAACCTATATAGGGAGGGGAATCTCCCTGTCACTAGAGACCTTGGTACAAGTGTTATATTCAGGAGCCAGTCTATACAACTACCCCACGGTGGCCATTAGTCAGCCCTCATGCTTAGTCGCTTCAGTCCACTCTTTGTGAGCCTATGGACTGTAGCCAGGCTTCTCTGTCCATGGGATTCTCCAGGCAAGAATACCGAAGTGGGTTGCCATTTCCTCCTTCAAGGGATCTACCTGACCCAGGGATTGAACCTGAGTATCTACATCTCCTGCATTGGCAGGCAGATTCCTCACCGCCAATGCCACTTGGGAAGCAAAAAACTCATGGTGACCATCTGTCAGCCCTCAGTAGAATAAAAAGGATGACTTTGAAGATGAAAGACTTCAATGGGAATTTTCTCCTCAAATACCAAAGGCATTATTTTCTTAGAGAGTCCACATGAATGAAACAATGACCACATACCAGTATCTGAACTCAACTTCTTATCCTGCAGATACAGGTTTTTATTTTGAAAAGACTTTTAAATATACACACAGGACCCTGCCTATGGAAAAATTGCTTTAAGTAAATAAAGAAACTATATACTCGCCCCAAATCAACCTATTACCATAGATTGCCTTTCTGAGGACTACATCTGAGATGATCATCGGTAGCAACACACCCTCAAGTACCCAAGAACGTTTTTCTACAGGACTTGGATGGCCAGTACTTACTTTCTTTCAAGAATATCTAGCCCCAGTGGAATGGTATTGTGCCTATCAAGCATGTGGACCAAAGACTCAGAAGACGTAACAAAGGTAAACACTCAGAAGAGGCGCTACATTAGGATCTCATTTCAAAAAGGCAGTACTGGAATTACCTTCTTTGGTGGATACCTGCAGTTGTTATATTAGAAATCAAGAGTGACTCCCACGTTTCCTTCCAAAGTACTATCTACATCTCAAATGTGACTCAGATAAGCAAATGATGATCTGTCATCTGCAAAGCCAGGGTTTCCCAGGAAATGAGGCAGCCACAGTAGTTGCTAAGAGACAGGTGACTCCATCACCCTGGCATAATAGGGAGTTCAGAGTGCTACTTCAAGGAACTGCTTTCACATAACAGTAATAGGACACCTTTGTGAGAACAGGATTCAATCTCCCAGGGGGGGCTGGTTTGAGCTGCAGTAAAGAGAAGACGAGCCCAGAAGCAACTCTGAAGGAATCAAGGTGCTCTTCTCCTGGCTTCAGTCCCGGGCCATCACGTCTGCCATCCTTGCCCAGTTATCAATTATTGACTCGGTTAGTGCTGGGAATTCCGACAGCAGAGGCTGCTTTTTCCTATGATTTGCCTGCCATTAACAATCCTTCCATCTCAACTGACGGTGGAATGGGTTTAAGGCATCATTAACACTGTAACATAGCCAACTAGAATGCTTATTAGTGTAGTTGTGACCCTAACACCAGGAAAAGAACAAAATTCCACTGGATTACAGTGTGTTATTTTGGCTGGGCTATGGGGCCCAGTCATTTAGTCAAACATTAGGTATTTCTGTGAAGGTAATTGTGGACGTAACTAGCGTTTATAATCATTTGACATTAGTTAAAGCAAATCATTGTCCATAATGGATGGGCCTCATCTAATCATTTGAAGGCATTAAGAGAAAAGACAGTCTTCCTAAAGAAAAAGCAATTCTGCCTCAATACTGCAACATAAAAGCACCATCTTATATCCCAGCCAGTTGGCCCACATGGAGATTTTAGACTCAAGACTGTAATAACAACCCTTCCTGAATTTCTAGCCTACTGGCTAGCCCTGCAAATTTCACACTTAATAACTCCTACCATGTCATAATAATTAGTATTTAATGCCAGTTAATGATAGTAGTCAATATTAGTAATTAGTTAATAATTATCTAGAGTTATCTAATATAGAGATATTTACAGGTATAGATATGTATAGATATCTACATAGAGAAAATAAGAGGTCTCTTTTTCTCTCTCTTCTATATATTAAGATAGATATATCCCAGGTGGTGCTAGTGGTAAAGAACCCACCTGCCAATGCAGGAGACGTAAGAGACCTGGGTTCAATCCCTGGGTCAGGAAGATATCCTGGAGGAGGGCACGGCAACCCACTCCAGTATTCTTGCCTGGAGAATTCCATGGACAGTGGGGCCTGGGGGGCTACAGTCCATGGGTCACAAGGAGTTAGACATGACTAAAGCAACTGAGCACACATATACAGCACACACAGATACAGGTAGCTGGCAGGGGAGGGAGGGAGGGAGAGGGAGACAGAGCTCTCTGGAGAAGCAGAATCAATAGAATAGCTGTGACTAATATAGATGGGATCATACAGATTCCTGTCTTACTACACAGACCTGTCTTAATAGCAATGGCTTTTACAGGAACATTATAAAGTGCCTTGCACAGTATTTATGTTTGACATAGCCTTGCTAAGTGAAGTTAAAACAAATCTTTCTGTTATAAACAAACAGATTCAGAGAGTTTAAGTAATTTGCTCAAGGACATTAAAATTAAATGGATCTAAGTTATTTTTAAAGCTTACGCTCTCTAAAACATTCAGTTCAGTTCACTTCAGTCGCTCAGTCATGTCCGACTCTTTGTGACCCCATGAATCGCAGCACGCCAGGCCTCCCTGTCCATCACCAACTCCTGGAGTTTACTCAAACTCATGTCCATCAAGTTGGTGATGCCATCCAGCAATCTCATCCTCTGTCATCACCCTCTCCTCCTGCCCCCAATCCCTCCCACCATCAGGGTCTTTTCCAGTGAGTCAGCTCTTCGCATCAAGTGACCAAAGTATTGGAGTTTCAGCTTCAGCATCAGTCCTTCCAATGAACACCCAGGACTGATCTCCTTCAGGATGGACTGGTTGGATCTCCCTGCAGTCCAAGGGACTATCAAGAGTCTTCTCCAACACCACAGTTCAAAAGCATCAATTTTTCGGTGCTCAGCTTTCTTCACAGTCCAACTCTCACATCCATACATGACCAATGGAAAAACCATATCCTTGACTAGACAGACCATTGCTCTAAAACATTAACCTCCCTTAAAGTCTGAAACATCTGTGTTCTCAATGAACATCTTTCTTACTAAAAATATTGTGGAAATAATAAGCTTACAGAGATGTAAGAAAAATAATCCTTCACTGTAAAGAATTTTAACATGCAGTGCACAATGGAAAGAATTGACATAAATAAAAGAATCATCCTGTCTCATTGCAACCAAAATTTACTCCAGGCATCTGTATTGAGACAACATTTTCTTTTGATTATAATAGAACTCATCTTTAACATTAACATCATAGATCTTCAGTGTTAAACATTCATCATCTGTACAGTTACAATGAAATCAGAGTCACTGCATTTAAAAAATACACTTAGAAGTTAATCTTTGAAAATAATATACCACAGACAAAGGTTATATCAACAATATCAACCATTTATTGACAACATTTAAGGCAAATCATCAAAGGCAAAGTTTGCAATGTAGAGGTTAATTTGTCAGCTTAAAAGCCCAGAATGCTCTGAAACAGGGCTTCTTACTTTTGCCTTCTCTTTTTCCAAAATACTTCTATTACAAAATACCATTTTTAGCATAGAAGTGAGGGCATAGTTTTAAGAGATGTGCTAACACCTATTGGCTATGTGAATTTAGGAATTTAGGAATATGTGAATTTAAGTCACAGAGTTGGACACAACTGAGTGACTGAACTGAACTGATGTGAATTTAGGAATAATTATTTAACTTCTCTATAGTGCTCTTCCTTACAAAATGAGCATTAAATAGTCTCTATCTCAGGGATTGCAGTGAGTTAAACAAGATGATGTATGTAAATCACTGAACTCATGTCTGACAAAGGAAACAGCCAGTAAATATTAGCTTTTACTATTATAATTCTGGATACCTATTTAATACATACTATAAACAAAGCATATTTATTAATTCACTTACCATTCATAATTTTGAGGTTTATAAAACTTTATTCCCATTTTCATGACTGTAATGATAATGCACATGGAAGTTAATTGACTTCCCAAGGTCAAACAGCTAGTAAATGGCAAGTGAAACGTGAATTCTATCAGTCTGACACTAGAATCTACGCTCTTCTAACTTCAAGGTGTTAGTAGTGCCTGACTTGTTCTCTATTCAATACCCAACATAAACCCATGATCCTTGTGCAAACTCAATCTATTGCACTAACAATGTATGTTTTCTCAGCCAGGCTGGCAAACTACTGCTAAAAAGCAAACTACAAGGATAAAGTTCTCCATTATCGTCACTCCCCAGCCGTGCCTCCTGACTGTCAAGAACGTAGAAGGCAAATGATTTAACCACGAAGTGGCACACTGTCATAGGTATGTAGTATGATCCAAATTCTAAGATTTTCTTCTATATTTAGAAGCCATGGAAATATGAGTCACAGGCTGTGTTCAAGGGGAGATGGTTTTAAGGGAATAATTAGCCTTAGATTCTGTCCCCTTTTAACCATGCAGCTGTTTGGACCACATCTGCCCTGCTCCAAAAAGTGTGCTCTGCTGTCAATTGTGACTTATATGAACTTTAAACTTCAGTTTTCTTATCTCTAAAATGAATATAATAAAATATACCATGACTATTTTATAAGGTTATCTCCAGGCTCAGATGGAAATATTTATATATTTTGCAAACTAGATGTTCTACAGTTGTGACTTGCTGCACAATAAAAGCAAGTATTCATGGGATAAAATATTAAACTGAAATTTTAGTTTAATTTAGTTCAGTCTAGTAACAGTCAGAAAACTAAGATCATGGCATCTGGTCCCATCACTTCATGGCAAATAGATGGGGAAACAATGGAAACAATGGCTGACTCTATTTTTTGGGGCTCCAAAATCACTGCAGATGGTGACTGCAGCCATGAAATTAAAGGACTCTTACTCCTTGGAAGTAAAGTTATGACCAACCTAGACAGCATATTAAAAAGCAGAGACATTACTTTGCCAACAAAGGTCCATCTAGTCAAGGCTATGGTTTTTCCAGTGGTCAGGTATGGATGTGAGAGTTGGACTGTGAAGAAAGCTGAGCACTGAAAAATTGATGCTTTCGTACTGTGGTGTTGGAGAAGACTCTTGATAGTCCCTTGGACTGCAAGGAGATCCAACCAGTCCATCCTGAAGGAGATCAGTCCTGGGTGTTCATTGGAAGGACAGATGCTGAAGCTGAAACTCCAATACTTTGGCCACTTGATGCAAAGAGCTGACTCACTGGAAAAGACCCTGATGGTGGGAGGGATTGGGGGCAGGAGGAGAAGGTGATGACAGAGGATGAGATGTCTGGATGGCATCACCAACTCGATGGACATGAGTTTGAGTAAACTCCAGGAGTTGGTGATGGACAGGGAGGCCTGGCGTGCTGCAATTCATGGGGTCTCAAAGAGTCGGACATGACTGAGTGACTGAGCTGAACTGAAAGACGTTCCAGATGATAATACCCTAGATCACTTCTCTCTTACTTCAGACACATATTTTAACAGATGCAAATATGAAGTTTAAAAGAGGATGAAATACAAAGCTAGTAGTGGTAGAGCTGCCACTGGAATGAAAAATTGAATCAAAGCCCATGAATCCTACTAATTTATGTATTAAATAGTTAAGAAAGCTAATTTCCTTCTGAGATATCAAAAGAAAACAACCTAAAATGATTTTTTATCCCTTGGGTGTGTGTAAGTGTGTGTGTGTGTGTGTGTGTGTGTGTGTGTGTGTGTGTGTGTGTGTGTGTGTGTGTGTGTGTGTGTGTGTGTGTGTGTGTGTGTGTAAGTGTGTGTGTGTGCGCGTGTGCGTGCGTGCACGCGCATGCACACATACTTACTTACTCAGTCGTTTCTGACTCTCTGCAACCCCATGGACAGTAGCCCACCTGGCTCCTCTGTTCATGGAATTTTCCAGGCAAGAATACTGGAGTGGGTTGCCATTTCCTCCTCCCAGGGATCTTCCGACATAGGGATCAAACCCACATCTGTTATGTCTCCTGCACTGACAGGCAGATTCTTTACCACTAGGGCCACCTGAGAAGCCCCTTCACCCCTTGCGCTGTGCTTAGTCGCTTAGCCGTGTCTGACTCTTTGAAATCCCATGGACTATGTCCTGCCAGGCTCCTCTGTCCAAGGGATTCTTCAAGCAAGAATACTGCAGTGGGTTGCCATGCCCTTCTCCATGGAATCTTCTCAACCCAGAGATTGAATCCAGGTCTCCCATATTGCAGGTGGATTCTTTTACTGGCTGAGCCGCCATCCCTTCTCCTCCACTTAATAGAAAGCTAACTAACAATACGACTTCCTTCATGGCTCAGTTGGTAAAGAATCTGCCTGCAATGCAGAAGACCGGGGTTCAATCCCATCCAATCCCTGTGTCAGGAAGATCCCCTGGAGAAGGGAATGGCAACCCACTCTAGTATTCTTGCCTGGAGAATTCCATAGACAGAGGAGCCTGGGGGTGAAGAAAATGGCAACCCATTCCAGTGTTCTTGCCTGGGGAACTGCAATCTATAACAAGGAGTTCCTTTCAATAAAAATTATCACTAAAGTGCTACTTCAGAAATCTAAGGGGAACCATGGATAACTTTGGGAAAACAAGGCAATGCATGGCTATGGAGGTCCCTTGTGTACTGATCATGTGCCCTTTAACACTATGCAAAGAACAGGCACTGATTCCAGGTCTCATGAAATATTTCAGAGATCACTAATATCAACAAGTAGTTGACACTCCAACAAGTAGCACTAGATGATAAAGAAATTGCTGCCCAGCAATTATGCTGCCCAGTTATAGCAGTAGGTAAAAATGAAGTGTTTTTTGAGCATTGGTATTTAATCTCCACTTGTAGTTATCCAGAGAACACTAAAGAAGCCAGTGTATTTGAGATTTTTTTTTTTTAAATCCATCTAAACTCTATTCTGAAAACTTAGGATTTGCAGAATAAGGGTAAAATGCCAAAGTTGGTAAAATGCTCTATTAAACTGATAAAAGTTGGTAAATGCTTCTATTTCCTACCTGACCACTGTGATAGGAAGAAGGCAAGATGTCAGCAGCCTGCAGGACCAGTTCCTGAGTTCCAAGCAGTGATGGATGACTAAAACTGCTATTGTTTTCCTTATACCACCTGCATGTATATTTCTATCCTCATAAATTCTGAAGCTTAGACTGTGAGCCATTCTCAGAAATTCTTACTAAGTATCATTACAATCATCACAGTCACACACACGAAGCATCTACATTGTGGAATGAAGCTCTGATGGGAACAGTGAAGTCACTGGAGGCACTCTGTCAAACCTGCGCTATTCAAATGATGTGGTCAGTATAAGGGCAGTCCTACCTGTGGCACGTGGACACTTCTACTGGTCTATAACCCATCAGGGTTAATCCAGTGTCTTTTATGTGCTCAGTCTGTGTGTCAAGCACCACGTGGGATTAAAACACATAATAAAGGACCTCTATTCAGAGTGATCATAACGTTCTGAAGGAGCGTGGCTTACATCATGGAACAAAGAACAATGCAAGTTAAACATTTAACAGTGCAATTAAGATGCGAAGGTGTCTATCAAAAACCACAGAGTGGGTGCTCCAGAGAAAAGGGAAATCTGCAAAGGCTGGAGAAGTCAAAGGAGGAAAATTAAATAATCATAAGTGTGGATTGACCAAAAGAAAGAAAGAATGTCATTCAAAAGAATAAATGAACATAAAATAAAACGTTATTTTCTTATCTTTAACAAGCTAAAAGATAGCTGTTTGTTTAAAGTAATAATAGCAACAATGTCTTTGGTGATCATACCATATGGATAAGTGAAATGCAGGGCATCAATATTGTAGAGAGGATAAGGAAAAATTGGGAATAACCTGAAATTTCCTGCACCACATGTAAGGCATTACAGTGTTATTTGAAAGTGGACTTAGATTAGTTTAATATGCAATTCTAAACTCTAGGGTAACCATCTTTTTATAAGTATAATAGTAGGAGAGAAAATTCAAATCTCATAAAAGCTCAAGACACAGGTTTTAAAAAAAAAGAGGGAAAAAGATAAAGTAAAAAAACTGGTGATCATAAGATACATGCATTACTGCCTTTTAGATTTTGCTTTCAAATAAGTAGGCAGAATTTTGATGGCTTCTCTTGGTAACCCTATGTGCCAGGGTGTGGAGGATGTTGCTCAGATGTGCCGATTCCCACACTAAAACCTTACTTCTCTCTCGATCACTGTTTAGTTTCTTAGAGAAGACCTGGGGGTAAACCCTGAACTGACAGCAATGCAATAAAGAAGGAGTAGAGGCAAGTTGACTTCTACAAACAGATGTTTAATTAAGTCCTTATTTCCATGCCGCTTCTTACCCTTTACTCCAGCCCTGGTGTAATAGATATCATGTTTCTGGTTCCAAAATGAAATTACTATCATAGAGATCTGGTTTGAGAATAGACTAAAAGTTGATAAAGAATCTGCCTGCAATGCAGGAGATAGGGGTTCAATCTCTGGGTTGGGTAGATCCCCTGGAGAAGGGAATGGCAACCCACTCCAGTATTCTTGCCTGGGGAATCCCATGGACAGAAGAGCTTGGTGGGCTACATTCGATGGGGTTGCAAAGAGTCAGACATAACTGAGCAACTAACATTTCACTTCTAGCCAAACAATTACACTTTACTGGGATAGGCTTGAAGGATCTTTCCAGAAAAGGATACCAGAGGTGATGAGGCTTCTTTTTTCAACTTCTAGTGCCCTCACAGAGGATGGTATGGTGATAATTTTTCCAGAGTAAGTTTACATCAGGAGGTGGGAAGTCTCTTATGCCTTTGAACAAGTACATCAAGAAATTCCAGCATAATGATTTATATAGTTGTAAAATGTTTTTAACAAGTTACATCACCTGGATCTCATAGATCTCCTAGTTGGGTTCCAGGTATGATTTCTTGCTGTATTTCCAAAATGACCTTACTATTTGGTCCTGTCACATTGCTTCTGTGTAATGATGGCCAGCCAGCCATTTGCCTCCAGCCTTTCAAACTTTATGAGGAATCGAGCAGAGGATCCTGGCCAGGGCTGTCTCGCAAGCCAGAGCATCCTACTCATGCATGTTTCAGGCTGCTTCCTCCTCTTCTCCCCATTTGCCACTCTTGCTTCCTTCCATCCTCTAGGCCTACACTGGACTCTCATCTGCTGGGAACTAAACTCCCCCTTCCTTCCCCTTCAATATCTATAACTCACTTCTTTGCTCTTCAACGCCTTTAAATTGTTATTGGGAGATAACTATAACGGGTCTGTCCAATCTATCAGAAATTAAGTTCCATGTGGGTAGGAATCTGGCCTGTTTTGCTCATTAATATGTCTGGAGTCTGGAACAGTGACAGACACATGAAATGCTCTCCATATACCTGTGTTAGGGCTTCTCTAGTGGTTCAGATGGTAAAGAATCCACCTGTAATGCAGGAGACCCAGGTTCCGTCCCTGGGTCAGAAAATCCCCTGGGAAAAGAAATGGCTACTCACTCCATTATTCTTACCTGGAGAATTCAATGGACAGAGGAGCCTGGTGGGCTACAGTCCATGGTGTTACAAACAGTCAGACATGACTGAGCGACTAACGCTTTTAATTCTTTTCCAATACCTGTGCTAGCTAGATGAATTTCCAACATACTAGCAAGAGTACCAATTTTTCCCACTCTCATAAACCTTATGGTGATAAAAACACTTTTCCAAATATTTTCCTATCCCCTTCTTATACTACATACTCATACCTTATCCACATCTCACTCCTGATAGCTAGAGAGAAAAATGCTAATGTATATTTTCAAATTCACCTGTAGCCTCAATAATTGTTCCAGATGCATTGCCTATATTTTGTCTATTATTTATAAAATGTCTCATGGTCATTAAAATTAAGTGAAAATTATCAGTTGTTGAGTCATGTCCAACTCTTTGCAATCCCATGGACTATAGCTCTCCAGGCTCCTCTGTCCATGGGATTTTCCAGGCAAGAATACTGGAGTGGGTTGCCATTTCCTTCTCCAGCAGATCTTCCTGACCCAGGAATCAAACCCAGTTCTCCTGCATTAGAGGCAGATTCTTTACTATCTAAGCCATCAGACAAGCCCCCTTACAATTAGCTTAGGTGTAAAATTGAGGACATATGATGAAACAAATAGGAATCTCTTGCCCAGAAGCCACAGCTGGAAAACCTCGAAGCCTCAATTCCAAGCCAGTACTAGTAATAGTTAGGGTGGTTGGGTGAGGGAATGTGTGTGTGCGTGTGTGTGTGTGCATGTGTGCACAAGGGCTTCATAGCTAACAAGGAATCTAGATATAGGCGAGTCCATAAGATTTAGGAAAGAAGACAGGGTTTGTGTGTAGGTGTTAACAGTCACAGCTGCTAGGCTGTGAAGTCAAGCTAGCTGCTTGACTGTCATCTCTTGAAAATCACAGACACTGCTAGGACAGTTATAACAACATCTCTGCAGTGACTAAGCCAGGCTGAGCTAACAGGAGAGAGGATAATGTAGGTTGACCTGAACTGTTTCTGATTCACAGGTACCAAAAATGAGAGGGTAAATGGAAATTTGAAAACCCCATCAAATAATAAAATTCATTATTTGCTTGGAAATTAGATCAATTTTCCTTTATCAACTGTTCCCTCCAAGAATATGTTTAATAAACATTTACATCAGGATTGTAGACAAATAAAGCTTTGTTTAAAATATGTAAACAAAATCATTTTTCTGAGATGATCAATAATGCTTGCAAGAGGTAAAATACAGAGGGCCTTTAGCCTATGGGGGCTTCCTCATAGCTCAGTTGGTTAAGAATCTGCCTGCAATGCAGGAGACCCCAGCTCGATTCCTGGGTTGGGAAGATCTGCTGGAGAAGGGATAGGCTACCCAGTGCAGTATTCTTGGGCTTCCCTTGTGGTTCAGCTGGTAAAGAATCCAGGAGACCTGGGTTTGATCCCTGGATTGGGAAGATCCCCTGGAGAAGGGAAAGGCTACCATTCCAGTATTCTGGCCTGGAGAATTCCATGGACTATATAGTCCATGGGGTCCCATAGAGCTGGACACAACTGAGTGAATCTCACTTTCACACTTTAGCCTATAGTATTTTTGCCATAATTCTCTAATCCTATCACCTAATAATACCAATAGCCAGGAATGACCCCAAAGATTTCACACTATGAAATATTACTTAAAATGTGTTGTGAGCTAAGACTGAATTTTAATTCAGACCCTTATTTCTTATTTGGCCTTAATAGTGAGATAAAAATGATGTAAGTGTTTTGCAAACTGTAAACTAAAACCTGTATTGTTACTTTAAAAAGAATTTCTTTGTTAAAGAAGGAACATCTCGAATAAACATGGCATTTTCAAAACAGCTTTTTTTTTGAGTATTGGAAACACTAGGACACTTCTGCACAATTAATGTGTTTGGATTGAAACATTGAGAGAAAAGTAAAAAATATATTCTTTCTCATAAACCAGGTTTGAAATCTTACACCATGCACCAAGACTTATTAAATACATGACATATGTACATTTTATTTAATCATCCTTAACATAAGATACTGGGGAGCTATTACCTTCCCAGTTTTTATTAAGAAAACAATTTCAGGATGGTAAAATTGTTCAGACTCTCGTAATAACTAGTTAAGCCAACACTCAAATCCATGATTTGATCCCAAGTCATAAATTCTTCACAAACTATATTTTATACTTGAAAGTGTAGATAACTATTATAAACAGGAGTAAGAGAAAAGGTAAATAAACCAGAAATCTGGTCATTTATTAAAGCATGTCTTCAGACTTTGGAGAAAAAGAAATGTTGAATCATTAAGGATCTCACGTTCTCTTTCTTCATTTGCATACAAGAAATCAAGCCAAAAACATAAGTAAGTGGAAATTTACTTGGGTAAAATTATCTCAGTTAGATGGAAAAATGTATTGCAATAGAATTTTTATAACCAAGTTTCTCTCTAAAAATGTCTGGGTATATAATAGGTTGTTTATCAAAAATCAAATGAGCTGAAGTGTGGAAAGGAGGTTCAAAACATGTTGAGCTTCACAATTTTGAAAAGCATATTTCAAAGTAATAATTTTTCTTATGCAGTATGCATAATATCCTAGGAAGTCTCCACCATACTGGAAACATTAAATTATCAGAGGTTTCTGTAAGCAAATGTCTTTGTTGGTTCTGTATTCACACATGGATATAACAGAACATCATGTTCTTATTGAAGGTCTATTGTATAGAGTACAAAGTTGGATGAGTTCTGATTCTGCTACCAATCTTTACCAATCTTAATTTATTATATTTTAAAAGAGAATGAAACAAAACATGAGACTCATCCAATTTCTGATTGGATTTTTCAGCAGTGCTACATATTAAATGCCAAATAACTAAATAGCCCTAGAGAAACTAGGCTCATCACTAGCTTGCCTACAAAACCCATTTTTATCTCATTGATTAGGTTGTAACAAAAAGTACTAAAGGAAATAAGTAGTTTAATAATATCATACAGTAGGATTTCTTTCAATAAAATCAAATTTTATGTATTTTCTTTTTTGAAGTATAGTCAATTTAGAATTGTAAGGAAGTTTAGATAAGCAGAAGCAGGGGTTCCAGGTTAGGTCCTAATAATGACATTACCCCACATTACCATCCACTGTGGTGGTTCACGGAGCCCAGAAACATTTGCTATTGAGTTTGTTGATCAGAAAATAACTGTCAACAATTTTTCTAGTAGCAAGGTCTCAGCTGCATTCTCCATTGATTGGACATAAGATCTCTTATTCCATTGCCACAGCAACTAATTCAATTAAACCAAATAATAGTTTTTCGACACAAATCTCATGCATACTTGAAAAAATCCTCAGGTTCAAGGTTAATCACTGAATGATTTAAGCTAATTAGCATATATTCTGACTAGGTTGATTGGTTCAGGGAGGGGGAGTTGCCCCACTTCAAGATAATTAGACACTGGCTCAGAACTTCTACTTGACTGTTACGGGGAAATGATCATGAAAGAATGGGATATCTGAAGCTACTATGGACATGCTTGGCACCACAGAAGAGGGTCCACTCAATAAAATTAACACAATAAGATGGAGAATGAGATGAGATTGATAGAACCAGGTTCTGGTGACAGGATTCGAGCCCCTACCTTCCCTAAGATAGGCTTCCCCCTGAGTTTCCCAAATACTTAAGCCAATAAAAAAACCTTCTTCTTAAACCAGTTGGGGTTAGGTTTTCTGTAGTTGTCACCAATATCTTTATCATACTTATAAAATCTTTAGAAGGAAAGAACACCAAGTATAGGGAGACAACCAGGAAACTGTTAACTGAAATAGAGTAACTCTTGTGATAAATTAGCAGGAGAGCCCGTCTATTAAAGTACGGTAAAGACAGTGTTCAAATAATCTGTCAAATAAAGACAGATTATTTGAACTTATAATATCCACTGAGATATGACTAGGCAGATTGTTGTAGGACTAGAGATTTCTAGGAAAAGAGAGTTAGTAAGGGGAAAGAGTTAGAAGAAAACACAGAAAAGTAACTAAACTGAAGGACCAGAAGATCTAGTGAAGAAAAGGAAATTGAGGGAAAAGTTGATAAATTGGCAGCTGGATGACTTGATTGGGGGCTTCCCAGGAGGTGCAGTGGAAAAGAATCTGCCTGCCAAAGCAGAATATATGGGTTCAATCCCTGGGTCTGGAAGATCCTCTGGAATAGGAAATGGCAACCCACTCCAGTATTCTTTGCCTTGAAAAGTCCATGGACAGAGGAGCCTGGCGAACTACAGTCCATGGGGTCACAAAGAGTCAGATGCAGGTGAACATGCAAATGCGCACACATGTACTGAAGGAGATGACTTGATTGAAAGTTGTATGTTGAGAATCAGAGTAAGAAGAGTAGGATAATAGTTGTTATTCCAGTAAAAAAAACATATGGAACTCTCATATTAATTATGGAAGAATTTAATACAACAAATATTCACACGTGTGTAAGGGCAGGATGTACAGAAACCATGGAAATAATTCCCTGAGCATGACAGTGACAGAATAGCTTGACCATGCCTAAACCCGAAGGGGTAGGTAGAAGGAGGACTTACTAGACATAAGGGAGGATAACTCTTGCTATCGAATTGAAAGGGCCTTTTGATAGCAACTCCACGTGGAGGGTGCAGGAGGACTAAGTTTCCTGACTAGATTCTTCCTCTCTTTGATCTATCTGCATTCTCTATTGATTGAAACAAATTAAAAACTAGAGAGCAAGGGAGCCCATTGATGGAGTCTAAGCAGATCTGTCTCTTAGGGCAAAGACAAGGGTAGAGCAGATTGGACGCAACTGAATGAATGTTTGTATCCTACCAAAATTAAAATGTTGAAACCATACCCCCAAAGATGATGGTATTAAGAGGTAAAAATTTGGGGAGATGCTTAAGCCATGAGGATGGAGCCCTTATGAATGGAATTAGTGCCCTTAGGAAAGAGCCACAGAGCTTCCTAGATTTTTCCACTATGTGAAGACACAGTGAGCCAGGTAACAGACTCTCAGACACCAAATCTGCTGTTGACTGTGAGCAACAAATTTCTATTGTTTGCCGTATTTTATTCGGAGAACGCAATGGCAACCCACTCCAGTACTCTTGCCTGGAAAATCCCTTGGATGGAGGAGCCTGGTAGGCTGTAGTCCATGGGGTCACAAAGAGTCAGACACGACTGAACACCTTCAATTTCACTTTTCACTTTCATGCATTGGAGAAGGAAATGGCAACCCACTCCAGTGTTCTTGCCTGGAGAATCCCAGGGACGGCAGAGCCTGGTGGGCTGCTGTCTCTGGGGTTGTACAGAGTTGGACACGACTGAAGTGACTTAGCAGCAGCAGCAGCATTTTATTATGACAGCCTGAATGGAATGAGACACTGGATGATGGAGTCAAAGGGGAAAATAGTTTATTCAAATTGAGGTTTAAGATGTAGAAACAGGGCAATTTTTAAGGATTCAGAAATTCTGTATGTAATTTGGGATAGACAACTAAGGTGGGATAGACTAAATAACCACTGCAGTCAGAGAGGCCTGAGTACTGTTAAACTTGAGGACTGTGAGCATTCAAGTCACCAAACATGAAGATGGTACCCAAGCAGAGAACCCTCAAAACCCTCTCAGAATGTGGGCAAATAACAGGAGACCAGATAGCAATTATCAGGGAAGAAAGTGAAAGAAAGTGAAGTCACTCAGTCGTGTCCAACACTTTGCGACCCCATGGACTGTAGCCCTAGCCCTAACCCTAACCCTGAGAGGGTATAAAGAAAAGAGAACCCCCTTACACTGTTGGTGGGTATGCAATCTAGTACAGCCACTGTGGAGAACAGTGTGGAGATTCCTTAAAAAACTGGAAATAGAACTGCCATATGACCCAACAATCCCACTGCTGGGCATATACACCGAGGAAACCAGAATTGAAAGAGACACATGTTCCCTAATGTTCATTGCAGCACTGCTTACAATAGCCAGGACATGGAAGCAACCTAGATGCCCATCAGCAGATGAATGGATAAGAAAGCTGTGGTACATATACACAATGGAATATTATTTAGCTATTAAAAGAATGCATTTGAATCAGTCCTAATGAGATGGATGAAACTAGAGCCTATTATACAGAGTGAAGTAAGCCAGAAAGAAACACTAATACAGTATATTAATGCATATATATGGCATTTAGAAAGATGGTAATGATGACCCTATATGCAAGACAGCAAAAGAGACACAGATGTAAAGAACAGACTTTCAGACTCTGTGGGAGAAGGCGAGGGTGGGATGATTTGAGAGAATAGCATTGAAACATGTATATTATCAATTGTGAAATAGATGACCAGTGCAAGTCCAGTGCATGAAGCAGGGCACTCAAAGCTGGTGCTCTGGGACAACCCAGAGGGATGGGGTGGGGAGGGAGGTGGGAAGGGGGCTTCCGGATGGTGGGACACAAGTACAACCATGGCTGATTCATGTAGATATATGGCAAAAGCCACCACAGTATTATAATTAGCCTCTAATGAAAACAAACAAATTAATTTTAAAAACTCAAATAACTGTCTACAATGATTGAAGAATTTTCTTTTAAAAAAATATCCAGACAAATTAACATGCAAAAAAGTCTATGGCAAACATTTCCCATTGTTACGGAACATGAAGAGGGTAGAGAGTTAAAACTGATTTTCTAAGCAACTTCTCTATCTAATCCCTTGCTTTCAAAGATATTAGTAGTGATAAGTAGCCAAAATCAGTACACATTTGGGGAAAAAAAATATCACAACGCAGTAGGTGACTAGGCAATGTAAGCAGTATGGACATCTCATTTCCATTGCTTACCACAGTATGCCATTATTATATTTCCTGTCTTCTTGACATTGTTCAAGGTCAAGGATAGTGTTTCCTTTATCCCCAGAGCAGTACTGCGTCATGTGGTCAGCATAGAGTTAATGATCAGTAATTAAAAGACTTGAATCAGATGAGGGAGAATTCATCCCGAACAGGAGGAAGCCTCAGTGTGGAATCCAAGGGTTTCTGTAATCTAGCTTCATCATAACTTGCACAACTGTCCCCCACTGACTTTAAGATAAAGTCAAACTGCCATAATGTGGGTAAATCAAGGTTATCCCCAAAGAGCAGTAGATAGTTATTTGAGATTTGATACCTATCTGTCTCTCCAGGCTTCTGTCTTTGCATGTTCCTTATTTTGTTGAATTACCTGCAATTTTCTAGGTCATGTCATTGTGCTCCTTCTGTATCTTTTGCCTGGGATGTTTTTCTGCCTCCCCATCAACATGTGTATAAACAACTTTTAAGGCCCAAACATCTTTCCTATTAGCCTTTCCTGTAGTCCAGCAAAATCCATTCATAATAGAATGGACCATTCCCTCATTGGGTCCTCTATCAGCTTCACCATTGTACTATTTCTATTTCACTTACTTACAAGTCTGCAAAACACTAGTGGATTCCAAGCTCCTTTAAGGAATAGTCTTATTTATCTTGTATTTCCAGTGATTTTAGGGAAATAGATAAGTGCTTGACATACACTGGTTAATGAATAAACAAATGAAATTCCATGTCTCAAACATATATTCATGGAACACAGTAACAATGAAGTTTCCCTCATGTGAAAAGCAGGATAATGCTCCCACCTCCAGAGACATCCATGTTCTAGTCCCAGAACCTGTTAATATCTTAGGCTTCAAAGACAAATAAGGTTAGTTTGTTAAGGATGCTAACCAATTTACCTTAAAATGATGAGTTAATCCTGAATTACCTGCATGAGACCAATATAATCACACTAGGAGGCAGAAAAGTGGAGTCAAAGAAAACTATATGTGATGATAAAAAGCAGGGTCGGGGAGATACTATGTTGCTGGAGATGGAAAGAGGGGGGTCATTAGCCAAAAATGCAGGCAGCCTCTAAAAGCTGATGGTAGCAAGGAAATTAATTCTTCTCTAGAATTTCCCAAAAGGAATACATTCCTGTTGATATCTTGCTTTTAGCTAAGTGAGACCTGTATCAAAATTCTAACCTACAGAACTATAAGATAAAAGTGTGTTTCTTTCTGGCTTACTTCACTCTGTATAATGGATTCCAGTTTCATCCATCTCATTAGAACTGATTCAAATGAATTCTTTTTAATGGCTGAGTAATATTCCATGGTGTATATGTACCACAGCTTCCTTATCCATTCGTCTGCTGAGACAAGGGCTCAGGGCTGGTGCACTGGGAAGACCCAGAGGGATCCGGTGGAGAGGGAGGTGGGAGGGGGGATCCGGGTGGTGAATACATATAAATCCATGGCTGATTCATGTCAATGTATGGCAAAAACCACTACAATATTGTAAAGTAATTAGCCTCCAACTAATAAAAATAAATGGAAAAAAATTGAGGAAAAAAAAAGTGTTGTTTCAACATGCTAAATCTGTGATAATTTACAAACTCAGCAGTAAGAAACTAATACACTCCTTAAAGTTCCGTGTTTGACTTCTCACACATCACTAACCTCTCACTACTTAGTTACCGCCTACTAAGTATATAATAGACCAAGCAATATACTGAGAATTTTAAAGGCTTGTTTAAAGACATCCACAAACATCTTCCTCAGAGGAAGATTGTCCCCATATTTTCAGTTGAGAAAACAGAAACTTAAAGAAATTGACTTCCCCAAGATGACACAGATAATAAATGCCAGTTTAAGATCCTTCAGTACAAAAGCCTTACTCACCTTTGTGTGATCCCGTGGTTTCTGAATTCTCTCATCTGGAATCACCCATTCTCCTGCCTGTCACACAAAGAAGGAGGAGTCCAGTGTCCCCTCAAAATGTCGTAGGCTCCTCTGGAATGTATGTTCTCTGTTATTCTACCACAACTAATTCTTCAAGAAGCAAATTTTAATCACTGCTCTTAACTGTAAAGGAGAAAGCTTTACTTGACCTCTCTCTCCTCCTTGAAATGGCAACAATCCTTTAGGAAGGAGCAAAATTTCAGAGCATAATTTTGGCTTCTTCCATCCTTTTTACTTACTCCCCAGCTAGGAGGAAAAGTAACCTTCCTGATGAGCAAAATTGATTGAATCTGATATCCACTGGGTCACATGGTCTAGAGGGTCAGCCGTAGGGCAGTGGGGGCAGGGTTACTGCATTGGAAAAGTAACGCAAACCTCTTTCACGTGGGCCACTGTAATGGGGGTGGTTGATCAGCATCACACTTCTAGTTTCCACAAAGTAAATCAGCTGTTTTAAAGTATAGACACCAGACCAGCAGTATTAGCAACATCTGAGAACTTGTTAGATATGCAAACTCTCCACTCTTGCCCCAGATCTACTGGACCAAAAACTTTGGGGGTGGGGTCCTGTGATGTATTTGAACAAGCTCTCCAAGTGATTCTAATGCACACTCAAGCTTGCAAGCCATCAGAATAAACAAACCTTGCAACCACCCATACTCCCTCCCTGGCAAACCAGTTAGAGCCCATTTCAACTTTACAGCTAGAAGTCAAGAAAAGAAAGTTGGTAGTACATGCTTTAAATCAAGCAGCAGTTTTCAGTACTATTGACTCTATAGCTCTGTATTTTGGGGTTTAAGGATGCTTCCCTGTCATTAATAAAGCCAATATTTTGACCCTCTCTGCTATCATTATGTTTATATTCACTAGTTAGAGTCAAGATGATAAGAGAAATAAATGTTCCATATTATCTAATCTTTGTCACATGGGGCATTGAGCAGAAAACCCGAGAAAAAGCAAAGCAAATACCAATGACTGCTAATTGAGATCAGGAGTCACGGTGAAATGTGGGGACTTTTGAACTGTGGACGTTACAGCAGCTTGACCACAGCCAAGTGCAAGCACTCACAGCTGTGGTAAGTTTTGTATTATGTAAAAGTGTCCCAACTATCACTTACAAGCAAAAATAAGCAGTGGTTAAGCATACAGACGTTCAATGCCATAAGGAGATAAACCTTGCATTGCATCTCAGTCCAGACTTTAGATCTCAAGGACAAAAGCAGATATTCCTAGTGACTAGGAAACCTATCAACAGGCTGATAGACTTTTAAGAACCCTCTACTTCCCCCAAAACAATCACCACTTGTCCTCTAAACTGTCTCTTGACTGTTTTTGAAGAGAGGTACAAATTTCAGGTGGAAGTAGTGAGAGATTTCATCTTCTTGGACTCTAAAATCATTGTGGATGGTGACTACAGCCATGAAATCAGAAGTCGATTGATTCTTGGCAGGAAAGCTGGGACAAACTTAGGCAGTGTGTTAAAAAGCAGAGACACTGCTCTGTCGACAATGGTCCATATACTCAAGGCTATGGGCTTCCCAGTGGTCACATACGGTTGTGAGCGCTGGACCATAAAGAAGGTAGAGAGCCAAAGAATTGATGCCTTCAAACTGTGGTGCTGGAGAAGACTCCTGAGAGTTCCTTGGACAGCACAGAGATCAAACCAGTCAATCTTAAGTGAAATCAACCCTGAATACTCATTGGAAGGACCGATGCTGAAACTGAAGCTCCAGTATTTTGGTCACCTGATATGAAGAGCTGACTCATTGGAAAAGTCCCTGATGCTGGGAAAGATTGAGGGCAGAAGGAGAATAGGGCATCGGAGGATGAGATGGCTAGATGGCATCACCAATGCAAAGGACATGAACTTGAACAAACTTTGGGGAATGGTAAGGGAGAAGGAGGCCTGGTGTGTTGCAGTCCATTGGGTCACAAAGAGTCGGATATGACTGGGTGACTGAATGACAATTTATTTCAGAACTTCAGACTAACTCCAACCCATGATTAGTGTATTTTATCAATTAACAGTTAGCATGAGGGTAACAGCCTCTCCTAAAAAGGTGCAGCCAACTTCGTGAAAACATTTCAGCCCCAAAGATCAAGAAAGTTTAGAAATTTTTGTTTCTGAAACAACTTCTCTAGGAATTGAGATTTCTGAGAGACTCAAAAAGGAAACTAATCATATTAAGAACATACTTTGTTCTCATAGTCAATTCAGAATTAGTAGAAAGGTAGGAAAAAAACCATTGAGCTAGAAAAAGAAGAATCTCCTCAAAAGAAAGGTTAACTCACTGAATCACAGATTAGCAGGATATGATATGCAAAGGAAGACAAACTAGGGAATATGCATTATGGAGTATGACTAGAGGAAGAAGTCTAAGAAGGAAGGTTCTAAGAGTGCAAACCACCATAACTAGCCCTGACAGAGTCCAGATGCAGGAAAACTACACCCGGATGATGCTCAGAAGGAGGATGCAGAAGACAATATTCTTGCTGTGTTGCAGTAGCACATGTTATCCCTTTTGTCAGAGAAATTCCAAAACAGAGTAAAGAGAAGGTTTAATGGGGGTGGGAGGCACTTGGCAGAAGTTGATCGTCCTGACTAAGCCTCAGAGGCTCCAGCTATGAAACAGCAAAGCAGCTTCATTTAATTTAGCTTGTCGATGGTGAGATATTGAGATATACAGAGATGTTAAGAAACTTTGTAGAGGAGGAATCCATAGGTCTTCCAACTGAAGAAAATTGTCATTGTGGCAAGAGCATAAAAATTGTTTGGGTTCTTGATGGAGATGGAAAACTACAGACAGAAAGAGTGAGAAAGAGAAAGTCATTCTCTTTTTCAGAGGACTTCTGATCTCCTTGATCTATGAACTGAAACTTCCGTTTTCTTTTATATTTAATGTATTTTCTCTTTTCATTTCCGACTGTACTGATAGCATCTTTTATCTAGGGTTTGATACATGGATAGAGGAAAGTATTCACAGAAGAGACATATTTTGGTACGTGAATAACTTTGTTGAAGCCTGTTAGAGAAAGGACAAGATGTTACACAGCTGACGATAGCTGTGAAAGGATAGCAAACCCTAGGTGGTAAACTCTCCCAGCCTCTATCTTCCCTGCCATAGGGAAGGTGAGGGGAAATGTTTGTCATTTTGAGGAGAGGAACATGAAAAGAAGGGCTTCCCAGGTGGCTCAGTGGTAAAGAACATGCCTGCCAATGCAAGAGACGCAGGATACATGGGTTTGATCCCTGGGTTGGGAAGATCCTTTGGAGAAGGAAATGGCAACCCACTCCAGGATTCTTGCTGGGAAAATCCCACGGACAGAGGAGCTGGCAAGCTATAGTCCATGGGATCGCAAAAAGTTAGATATGACTGAGTAAGCATGCATGCATGCACACACATGAAAAGAAAAAGATGACAAAAACTTTCAAAGAATCCAAATTGCAGTGGCCAGCTATGAGCTGATATAGAAGTTTAGGACATTCTAATGAATAGCTATGGAAAAATATTCTATTGGAAGAATAGCTGTGTGAAACCTAGACAGTGTATTAAAAAGCAGAAATATCACTCTGCCCACCAGTGTCAGTATAGTCAAGGTATGGTTTGACTGACTCACTCAATGGATATGAGTTTGAAGAAACTCAGGGAGATGATGATGGACAGAGAAGCCTGGCCTGCTGCATTTCATGGGGTCGCAAAGAGTCAGACATGACTTAGTGACTGAACAACAATAACAAAATGAATTATCTTCTAAAGTTTTGGGTGGTCAATCCCCAGCCAAAGTCCTTTAAATGAAATAAAACATTGTGCCTGTGTTTTCATTCTTTACAATACTCTCAGTTATGTATTGTTTTGATGAGCTGTTTTCAATTTTCAGAGTTAATTTTTAATCTGTTCCTAATTAGGAGATATCTGACTGCTTAGAGTCATAAAGAGGTTAGAAAGCCATAGAGGGTTTTTATTCGAATTTTGCTATGTTAGCTCCCCTAACTGGGCATTTATTTCATACAGTGATCTTATGCATGTACCAACACATACAATATAGACTTTGGAAAGACAGGTTTAGACAAATTTTTATGATAGTTGAAAATTATTTGAGATGATTGGAATCTTTAAGACAAATTATAGGAACACCCATGATCACATAGAAAGAAAAGAAAAAGGACTACAAATATGTCCACTAAAGTCACAAAAATTGTCATGCTAAATGGAAATATGTGTTGCTCTTTTCTTCCTATCACTTTGGAGCAAATAAATATTGGATGCATCCCTTAAATGACTCTTTTTGCACAAATGTTCTTAGCTTTGTCAGAGTATGAGACTCACCAGGGAGCTTTACAAAGTACTTGTGGTTGGTCTTTCCTAAGAATACTCTTGTTAGCAAATATAAACTGAATTAACCTGAGGTAAAGAGTTCTAATGCATAAAACTTACTAATGATTCAAGAGAAAAAAATATGTATATCATCACATACCTCCTGTGATCTTTCTGAGAAACAGAAATAAAAACTAATAAAGCAAGTGAAGCAAAATGTTAAAAGTTAATAAAGGATAAATGGAAGTTCGTTATATTATTTTTGCAATGTTTCTGTAAGTTTGGGAATATTTCAAAATAAAGCATTAAAAGTTCAATAAGAAAAAAACACTGAGGCTATTCCTTTTCCCCTAAACATAATTTTATTGCAGTACTTATTACACTTTATGTTCTTATCTATTTACTGCCTTTGCCCTCCAACTCCTAAGCACCTTGAGGTCTGGGACTTATTGTCTTTTCATCTCTGATGCCTCTTTTATATAGTCTACTTTCTACATTTTTATTATATGGATGGATAACATTCATAATGGCTTTCAAGATGCTTTTCTGTTCCTAGTGCAAAATTAGATGGTGGAGCTTCCTGTTTTCAGAATTGTTCTTACTCTGTTTACCTCCAAATAAGTAAGATATCTTTCTCCTTTATTTCCTTAGCAAGCAGAATCAAACTATAGTTTCCTTCTTAATGTCATATTGTCTTCTCTCTTAAGAGCTCTTTGGACTCACAAAGAAGTCTATAGAAGAAAAGAATGTTAGTTTCTCAAACTCTCTTGAATATTCTAGTAGTTGTGATTTTTCAGCCATTTGAATGTTAGTAGTCACTGTATACCTCAAATTTTAAGATCTGCTTCTCAAACTTCATTGGCTTGCAAAAATTGCAAATGCTTATGCTTTTATTAACTCAAGATCACTAAAAATCAACAAATTCAACTTTTTTTTCACTAAGGGGAGCGATGTGATTCCCAGAAAAGCTGAACTTCTTACCTAAATGGGAGTTGCTTTCATAATATTAAGACAATATTTTAAATGTATGTTTGTTTATACATATACACATACACATAAACAGATGATAGAGATATTATATAATTTCAAAAACAAAGAAAAGGATACATGTTTGTGAATTCCAAGTCCAGTGCCCATCTTATAATCAAAAACTGGACAGGAAAATCCTATTCAAATTTCTAACCAGGCTTATAAATTCTAGTTTGCAGGAATTTGGAGCTAGGAGCTAATCTAAATATTTTGTTTGTTTTCATTTCTGTTGAAAAATTTCTAAAATGTACTATATCCTGTTGTAAAAAACAAACAACATACAAATAAAGCTTTTTTTCTATTATTTATGATCATTGCTGTTGCTACTGCTGCTGCTCCGAAGTCGCTTCAGTCGTGTCCAACTCTGTGCGACCCCATAGACGGCAGCCCACCAGGCTCCTCTGTCCCTGGGATTCTCCAGGCAAGAATACTGGAGTGGGTTGCCATTTCCTTCTCCAATTTATGATCATTACACATGGCTAAAAAGTACCCTCAATGATTATGGGCTGCAGGTTCCTCATTTTGCAGGGGAAAACCTTGGTAGTTTAAGTGCAAGGTACATAGAAAGTAGGTGACAGAGCCTTGATTAAACCTTTCTTCTGACTCTAATTCTGCTGCTCAAAGACACTGATGTTAGAAAGATTAATATTTTAGAGCTCCAAGATATAAGTTCTTTTAATAATATAAAGCCATATATTTATATTCACACATGTCTATAATTATTCTGGTAAATTTTGTTTCTATTAATCATTGTGTCATTTTTAAGGAAGAAAAATGGTGTGAACTTTTTTTTTTCTGAAATTTCTACTTCAGTGCGACTCCAGACTTAGTGAAAGTGAAGTCGCTCAGTCGTGTCCGACTCTTTGTGACCCCATGGACTGTAGCCTACCAGGCTCCTCAGTCCATGGGATTTTCCAGGCAGAATACTGGAGTGGGTTGCCATTTCCTACACTTCCCCAAACCCCTAACTCTCCATTAAAATACAGGTGAAGGTATGGCATGGGACATTGAGGAGGCTCTGAACAAAGGAAGTTGTTTGCCTGTCAAGATGAATTTTTGATAAATACATGCAAATCGATTAGCATTTATGAGTTTGATCATGACCTATTACAGGCTTCATTCAGATTTGAAAACACATGGTGGCAGCAGCATCTGTCTGGAGATAAAGGAAAGGCTGACCCTCTCTTAACAATCTGTATCAATTGCAGTAGCCCATTGCTCAGCTGATGCTTCATTCTGAAGGAGTTTAAATTTTATCCTCAGGCTGCCTTCACCAGCCTCTTACTCTTTCCTTCTCCCTTTTCTGTATTTCCCCAGGGGGAAAGATGACCAGATCTTACAGGATAGGAAGTAGAGAGGAGGTTTTCCCCCTGAAATAGTAAATACTAGAAGGCACTAGAAAAAATGTACCAACAGAGTCCCTAAACTGTAAGAAGGGCCTCCTGCATGAGAATCATTTGAGGTATCCAGCAAAATCAGTTGTTTTGTGCTCATCTGACATCTCCTGAATCAGAATCTCTGAGTCATTAGACTCAAGAGTTTACATTTTAATGAGCTCACAGATTATTCTAACACACCCTGCTGGAGAACGACAGGGACCCAAAGTTTGACAAGGGATTTAAAAATAATGCTATAGCAGAAATATGCACAGCTTGTAAGTTTACATCTTGATGAATTTTCAGAAATTGAACACATCCAGGAAACCAGCAGCCACATCCAGAAAGAGAAATTTCCCTAAGAATTTTGTCATAAGTAGTCTCTGCATCAAAACCAAGAGGAATTTCCAGATATGAATCATTATATGGAGAAACTCAAAAAAATACAAATGAAATTTTAAAATATATTCCAGTTGAGTAAAAGATATTAAAATGCTTAGGTACAAAATAGATGTTCAAATATTAATTGCTTAACTGTATAGTAACAAAAATCAAATCAATGAATAGCAAAAGATATAACAAAAACTTATTCACAATAGCAACTAAGAAGATAAGACTTAATAATAACATAAATAAGAATATTATAGTCCTTTAAAAATAATATAACTTCATCTAGGAAATCTTGACCAAACACAAACTTTTATGTTCCTAAAATGCATAAATACTTAAAAAATAATGATTAAAAATAATAATGATTCAGTTGAACTAAATTTCCATGCAAATCTCAGTAAAATTTCACTATTTTAGGTTGAACTAAATTCCTATGAAAGTCCAGTAAAATTTTCCTCTGAGCCGGAGAAAATTATTCTGAAATTCATCTGGAAGGCCAAAAAAAGCACATTTTAAAATTATAAATAAAAATAATTCAAATAAATCTTATTCTACTAGGTAAATAAACATAAAAATGTCATGAATGGAAGCAATGACAAACTAGCAAAAATAATATATAGGCAATGAAACAGAATACATCTCTTCAAAATAGTCACAACTCTAGTAGTTTTCACACAAGCAGGTATAAGAGTCACCTTGGGGACTAGGAAACATTGCTGACTCTGGATCCCACCTTAGAATTTGAAAATCAAATGTATTCCTGCATGATCCAATTTCCTGGATAATAAAAATAACAGAGAAAATGGGCTAAATTGACTTTCTTAATGTCTCTAATCCCAGAGTAACTCATAAAAGGAAATGTATAAGGAGAGTGAGATGCTGCCTTTTCTAAGAACATGAATTCTTGGTACAGAGGAGATGAGGATAAGCAACTAGATGGTTCATAAACTACACTAAACTGATGAAGGGTGTCTCTAGGCTGACATAATGCTGAAGGAGTGCTTGAATGGCTGTGGCTATACAAATCCACCAATTAGTGTCCGTCATCTCTTTTTGGGACTGTACATACTGGAACATTAACAGGAAACATTTGGGGCCCTCTTTATATGTATTAATCCAAACTTTCATGTTTATTCTCATTTACAACTGCCTTCCCATTAAGTTAAAACACTAAGGCAGTTTTATGATTCTACCAACTATAGTCATATGGCTTCCAGGACTTCTCATTATCACATCATATAAGGGACTGAATATAATCACTCTCATAGACTTCCCTGGTGACTCAGATGGTAAAGAATCTGCCTGCAATGAAGGAGACCTGGGTTCGATCCATGGGTTGGGAAGATCCCCTGGAGAAGGGAATGACTACCCACTCCAGCACTGTTGCCTGCAAAGTTCAATTGACAGACAAGCCTGGTGGGCTATAGTCCATGAAGGCACAAAGAGTCAGACATGACTGAGCAACTACACACACATACACACACACACCCACCATGCGCTAAAATAACAGCACTTACATAGTCCTTCCTTTGTCATAATTCAAACTCCAGTTGGATTTTTTTAATGTATGCAAACCATATTAAGCACAGTAGTCATAAATACGCACAGAACCAGAGTTTGCTTTCTGCTTTATCATACTAATGATTTAAATGGATCAACCTAGATTTTTTAATACTTCAAATTGGAATAACTGTTTGGAATTTTAAAAATAATCATGTTATCATGCTCCATCAGACAATATACCAAAATTTTAGATAAAAAAAGAGATCAATAAAAATACAGAATCCCAAAGGAAAACATGAAGTAAATATGAGTATCTTAAACCATCATATGCGTAAAACTTCTGTCATCATAAAGTCAGTGAAAGATCTTGCCAAGAAACAAGTGAAAGATTGAACTTCTTTAAAATCTGAAAAAAAAGTCATTTTAAAAGAAAGTAAACTATGTAAATTTTTTCTTAAAACAGCATTGGCAGAAAAATTTTATTATAATTATTATAGAGTATATACTAATTAACAAGAAAAGTAATTTGGCAATATGTAAAAAATAGTTAATAGCCCCTCACTTGTAGCCCATAATTCCTCTTCCAGGAATCGGAAGGAAGGCAGAATACACAAAATTGTTGTGTCCCAAACACCTTTTTAAAGCAAATAGTATCCTATGGCAGACAGGGTTAATTGTCACCCTGACAATTAACAGGCTATGAAGCCAAGAGGAGAGGGGCTGAACTAACAGGAAAATGATCGGAGAGTAAATTGAAATCAGGAACCAAGAAGACAGTCTAATAGGAACACCCTAAAAAGGGTGTGATTTCCATCAAGTGGCAGACACCCGTTGTGCTGCTGGTTCTACAGTCAGAGGCAGTGAGAATTTGATCTCCCCGATGGTGTTACCAGCCACACACTCTTTCCCTGTTGTCAGAAGGAAAACAAGGAGGGAGAAAAAAGTGAGATGGAAAATATGAGGCACCAGGTTGATGCCAGTAGAGTCTCAGGCATGGAGGTTTTTAAAAGGGCCCTGTGATTTTGCAAAGGATGGGAGGGGAGGTTGGGGATGCCCCTGGAGACCCTGAGTTGCTTAGAAGGAAAGAAGAGCTTAAGGGTATTATCCTGTTTGGATGGAATGACAAGGATTGTAATTTCTTCTTTCTACACTTCAAGGTTAAAAAAATTTTTTCAGCAATGCCATTTTATACTTTTATAATCAGAAAAAGAATTCAAAAGAAATTTTTAAGAATTATTCTTCTACATTTAGCTTGAAATTTTAAATCTGCTCTGGTATTCCTTAGGAAAAAGAATAATCTGAAATAATGTTCTGTTAGAGGTTAAGCATTTATACTACAAAAGTGCAATACCACAGAAGGATGTTTTCTCTTTATATCATATTCTGTGCTACTGAAAGTCCTATGGGAATGCTAGAGGCAAGGCAGTAAATACAATTTCTTTTCTATCTAGGTCCTATTCACACAAAAACCTTTCTGTTTGTATTTTCCAAGGACAATATTTGGGAAGGTAATAATAGAGAGGTAAGAGAGCAAATGCATATTTTAAACAGGATTATGAAAAATATTTTGTTCAGTAAATACAAGCAAAAGAAAAGCCCCAAGGCACTGAAGCAATATATTATAGAAAATGCAATGAATGATCCATATATAACCCATAGTCTTTAGGAGCTAATATTTAAAATATTTTATTTTTTATATGTTTAATTGGCTAATTGAAACATTACTGACAAAGGTTCGTATAGTCAAGCTATGGTTTTTCCAGTAGTCATGTATGGAGTTGGACCATAAAGAAAGCTGAGTGCCGAAGAATTGATGGTTTTGAACTGTGGTGTTGGAGAAGACTCTTGACAGTCCCTTGGACAGCAACAAGATCCAACCAGTCCATCCTAAAGAAAATCAATCCTGAATATTCATTGAAAGGACTGATGTTGAAGCTGAAGCTCCAATACTTTGGCTACCTGATGTGAAGAACTGACTCATTAGAAAAGACCCTGATACTTGGAAAGATTGAAGGCAGGAGAAGGGGATGACAGAGGATGAAATGGTTGGATGGCATCACTGACTTGATGGACATGAGTTTGAGCAAGCTCTGGGAAATGGTGATGAACAGGGAAACCTTGGTGCTGTAGTCCATGGGGTCGCAAAGAGCTGAACATGACTGAGCGACTGAACTGAACTGAGACATTGAGATTTCTGTCAATTTAACAGTGTAAAAAAAAAGCAACATGAGAAAACTTTCTTTGGGAGAAAATAAATGATTTTCTCCCAAAACAACAGAATAGATCATCATGTAAGATAGCAATAAAAAGATAGAAAAGTCTCATTTAAAATATATTGGCTATAAATTATTTTATAATTATGATTACAGAAGTCTTATATGCAAAACTCGCTTTCTCACTGCTAAATGGACCCTAAATTGGTCTCTATGGTATTATGATTTATAATAAGAAATACACAGCCTTCATCCCATTTCTGGTACAACGCTTCTAAAATTTTATGTGATCAGTACAATAAAGTATCTTTTGATATACATAAGAAACCCATTTCAACCACACCTAAGTTTATACTAATGATGTGAATTTTGGAAAGTACTTATGGATGGGGCTTCCCAAGTGGCTCGGTGGTAAAGAGTCTGCTGGCCAATTCAGGAGTCGAAGGTTGATCCCTGGATTGGGAAAATCCCCTGGAAAAGGAAGTGGCAACCCACTCCAGTGTTGTTGCCTGAAAATTCCCATGAACAGAAAACCTGGTGAGTACAGTCCTTGGGGTTGCAAAGAGTCAGACACGACTTAGCGACAGAGCACTTATGAATGGGGCCTGGATGCCAGGGGAACCAACCATGTGATTAAAGAGTTAAAACTTTCAGGTCCACTCGCTAAACTCTGGGGAGGGAAGAGAGGCTGGAAATCAAGTCCAATCACTGATGGCCATACAGTGGGAGGTAGTATCATTAAAACGGTGGCATAAGTGTTCCTGACTTCAGTTCCCCCCGTAAGAACACCAAATAGCAACTATCCATAGACAAGACACCACGGTGAAAATTCTAGAACATGATGGTTGAGGCTGAGGCACCCTCTCTGGATCACAGAGACTGAGAAGGACCGTATTAGATGAACAAGGAGAACAGCTACTTCTAACCACAGCATCCCTCTCCTAGACTGGCAGAGAGTGCAGAGAGAGGTTCCCCCATCCCCCCATCCCACCTCTAATTCCAGGGTGTATGATTTCCTCTAGTGGGAAAAAGAGAGCTCAAGGTGGACATCCAGTTCCCCCAGCACTGCAGGTCTCAATCTGGGAGGCCCATTTGGGTTTTACCTCATGAGGATTACAAGGGCTTGACTTACTGGATCAGACTGGGTAGGGCCTACAACAATCCATGCTCCAATGTTGGTGGACTGAGTTTCTCCATCAGTGCTGAATAGAGATCTCAGCCAGGGGCTCTAGGTCCCAGTTACAGAGCCAATCCAGGGGTCCAATCTGGCTAGGGAACTGGGTGTACAGTCCTTCCTGACTCTTCCTGATTTAGGGCACAAAACAAGTCTAAACAAACTTAAAAAGTTTGAAATCATATATGCACTTTTTCCAACCACAATTTTTTGACACTAGAACTTGATAACAGAAGGACAACTGGAAAATTCACAAACTGAGGAAGAAGGAATACTCCCAAACTCATCTCACAAGGATAGCATTTCTTTTGATGCTAAAACTATGTGAGGATTCTACAGGAAAAGAAAACTACAGGCCAATATTTCTGATGAATACAGATGGGAAAATTCTCAACAAAGTATCAGCAAACCAAATTCAACAGTACTTGTGAAGGATCTATACCATGAACAAGGGGTATACATCCCTGGGCACAGGATGGTTCAAAATATGAAAATCAATAAATATGATACATTACATTAATAGGATGAAAAACATGTTACATGATTATTTCAATAGATGTAAACAAGCATTAGTCCTTCAGTTGTGTCCAGCTCTTTGCAACCCCATCAACTTTAGCCCACCAAGCTCCTCTGTCCATGGGATTCTCCAGGCAAGAATAATGGAGTGAGTTGCCATTCCCTTCTCCAGGGGATATTTCCAACCCAGGGACTGAACCTGAGTCTCCTGCATTGCAGGCAGATTCTTTAGTGTCTTTGACAAAATGGCATTTACAAGAAGGATGGAGAAAGAAGAGATCAGGAAATTAGTATTATAGGTCAAGGAAATGAGAGCAAAGAGTGATTTGCTAAGGAATGAAAGAACTTCACTTTCACAAGGGCGTGAGAAGTATTTATAGTCTTTTATGGGACTGGCAAAAAGAGAGTCTGACAAAAATTAATAAAAGCTAGAAGCCACATTTAAAAACATGTCAAGGAGTTTGACTTTATCTCAAGAGCAATGGAAAGTCAGAGAAACAATTTAAGAAGGAAGGTGTGATGTAAAAATGTGTTTAATGATAATAAAAGTAATAAGAGCTGCCATTTAATCCTTCCTGGATAAACACTTGATATATATCAACTGCTTTTTAAAATTAATTTTTCTTGAAACATAGTTGCTTTACAATGTTGTGCTAGCTTCTTGCTATATAGCAAAGTGAATCAGTCATATGTATAAATATATCCACTCTTTTTTAGATTGCCTTCCCATTCCCACAGAGCACTGAGTAGCGTTCCCTGTTCTATACAGCAAATTCTCATTGGTTATCTAATGTATATACATAGTAGAGTATATATGTCAGTCCCAATCTCCCAATTCATCCCACAGCCCTATTCCTGCTCTTGGTAAGCATAATTTTGTTCTCTACATCTGTGACTCTATTTCTTCTTTGCAAATAAGTTCACCTCTACCATTTTTTCTAGACTCCACATATAAGCAATATCATATAATATTTGTTCTTCTTTTTCTGATTTACTTCACTCTGTATGACAATCTCTAGGTCCACCCATGTCTCTGCAAAGGGATTAACTTTGTTCTTTTTTATGGCTAAGTAATATTCCATTTTGTGTAGTTCCACATTTTCTTTACCTATTTCTCTGCCAATGGACATTTAGGTTGCTTCCATGTCCTGGCCATTGTAAATAATGCTGTGATAAACACAAAGGTGCATGCATCTTTCAAATCATGGTTTTCTCCCAGTATATGCCTAGGAGTGGGATCACTCAGTCATATCATAGCTCTTGACTGTGTGGATCACAACAAACTGTGGAAAATTCTTAAAGAGATGGGAATACCAGACCGCCTGACCTGCCTCCTAAGAAATCTGTATGCAGGTCAAGAAGCAACAGTTAGAACCAGACATGGAGTAACAGACTGGTTCCACATTGGGAAAGGAGTACGTTAAGGCTGTATATTGTCACCCTGCTTATTTAACTTATATGCAGAGTACATCATGCAAAATGTTGGCTGGATGAAGCATAAGCTGGAATCAAGATTGCTGGGAGAAATATCAATAACCTCAGATATGCAGAGCAGAAAGCGAAGAACTAAAGAGCCTCTTGTTGAAAGTGAAAGAGAAGAATGAAAAAACCGGCTTAAAACTCGACATTCAAAAAATGAAAATCATGGCATCCAGTCACATCACTTCATGAAAAACAGATGGGGAAACAATGGAAACAATAAGAGACTTTATCTGGGGGCTCCAAAGCCACTGCAGATGGTGACTGCAGCCATGAATTTAAAAGATACTTTCTCATTGAAAGAAAACTATGACAAACCTAGACAGTATATTAAAAAGCAGACACATTACTTTGCTGACAAAGGTCTGTCTAGTCAAAGCTATGGTTTTTCCAGTAGTCATGTATGGATGTGAGAGTTGGACCATAAAGAAAGCTGAGCACTGAAGATGAACTGTGGTGTTGGAGAAGACTCTTGAGGGTCCCTTAGGCTACAAGGAGATCAAACCAGTCAATCCTAAAGGAAATCAGTCCTGAATATTCATTGGAAGGACTGATGTTGAAGCTGAAGTTCCAATACTTTGTCCACCTGATGTGAAGAGCTAACTCCTTAGAAAAGACCCTGATGCTGGGAAAGATTGAAGGCAAGAGAAGTGGACGACAGAGGATGGAATCACGGATTTGATGGACATGAGTTTGAGCAAGCTCCAAGAGTTGGTGATGGGACGCCTGGTGTGCTGCAGTCCATGGGTTTGCAAAGAGTCAGACACAACTGAGTGAGTGAACTGAAATGAACTGATGGTAGCTCTATTTTAAATTTTTCAAGGAACCTTCATATTGTTCTCCATAGTGGCTGTACCAATTTACGTTCCCAACAACAGTGTAGGAAGGCTCCCATTTTCCACACCCTCTCCAGCAGTTATTGTTTGTAGACTTTTTGATGATAGCCATTCTGACCTGTATGAGGTGATACCTCATTGTAGTTTTGATTTGCATTTCTCTAATAATTAGCAACATTGAACATGTGCCTTTTAACGTACCTCTTGGCCATCTGAATGTCTTTGGAGAAATGCCTGTTTAGATCTTCTGTCCATTTTTTTATTAGGTTGTTTGTTTTTGATATTGAGCTACATGAGCTATTTGTATACTTGGAGAGTAATCCCTTGTCAGTTGCTTCATTTGCAAATATATTCTCCCATTATGAGGGTTGTCTTTTTTGTTGTTTATGGTTTCTTTTGCTATGCAAAAGATTTTATGTTTAATTGGGTCCTATTTGTCTATTTTTGCTTTTATTTTCATACTCTAGGTGGTGGGTCTAAAAAGATCTTGCTGTGATTTATGTCTGCCTATATTTTTCTCTAAGAGTTTTATGGTTAGGTCTTTGATCCATTTTGGACATCAACTCCTTTAATCTTTGCTACAGTAATATTATTCCCACTTTCTGGATGAGTAAATTGAATCTTGTGGAGGAAGTGTGCCCAGTGTTCACAGCTAGAATGCGACTTGGCACAACTCAAACCCAAATTTGTCTGACTGTAGGGAAAATCAGGGGGAACAGCAAAGTCCATATTAGGTCAACCCATCAGAAATTGCTGAAAACTACATCAGATGGTTGAATCTAACTGTCTTATGAAATCCCCACATCTTTTGAAATTAAATTTCATTTTCATAAATGGAGATGCCAGATGCACATATCTAAAGAACAGAGATGTCATTTTAAATTCTCAATCCAACTTATTTTGGCAGTCTCATACTTTTGCACATTTAAACCCAAAGGTCCCTGGCTTAATTCTCTACTTTCTCTGCTTCTGCCATTCCAAGTCTTTTTTTGGTCTCTTGATTTCTTCAATTCCCTGTCAGCCAGGAGCCTGCTGACTCTCCACATGTGTTTCAGGACCTTTGACTTTCCTGCATTTTCCCTGATGTCTCTATTCTCAGTTTGTTCTTTAAAGATTGAAAAAAAGACTACTTGCAGAACAGATCTTAGCAACATTATGCCACAATCTAAAGAGCCATACCGACATCCCATGGAAGTGATGCTCTCCCACTGCGTTTTTCAGAGTTCTACATGTTGCAGCTTTACCATCTCTGTATCCATCACAGATTTCAGCATCCAAACCCAGATGAAGAGAATAAGAGATATGAGGGCATGGTAAATTGGCATTTGAACCTCACTTTACTTCCTAAGCAAGATTGCTGACTACTTATATCAGCAGATAATATTCCACTTAGACTTTAATCCTTGAGACTCAATTGAAATTCTAAGCAAAGTTGGGTTATTTGATTGATCTGCTGGTAGATATCAATAGGATCTAAGTCTGGCCTTCATTTTGATATAGGCCCTTGACAATTAGATCAATAACCCTATTCTCCTCCTTAATTGTTATTCCTTTCCTTCATTTGTCCTCTGTCTCTGCAAAATGCTTCCACCAAGAATGCTCTCAACCAAAATATTCCACATCAATAGTTTGCAAACCTAGCCACCTCAGATAACTTCATTGTTTTGGTGAAACTTACACATGCTTATTGTGTAATTAAATCAAGAAATATACAAAAAGATAAGGAAAAAATTAATGAAATAAGTGAAATAACATTACAGAATTTACATTAAATGCTTATCATTCTAGGCATCTCTTGATGAATGTTTGCAAATCAAAGAAGGAACAGATAGATGAAGTGGATAAAGAAGTTGTCAGAAGGATAAC
Organism: Cervus elaphus; assembly: GCF_910594005.1. Classification (NCBI taxonomy): domain Eukaryota; kingdom Metazoa; phylum Chordata; class Mammalia; order Artiodactyla; family Cervidae; genus Cervus; species Cervus elaphus. Next base: position 18,881,714 of record NC_057839.1, on the reverse strand, counting down.
AAGGAGGGAGAAAAAAGTGAGATGGAAAATATGAGGCACCAGGTTGATGCCAGTAGAGTCTCAGGCATGGAGGTTTTTAAAAGGGCCCTGTGATTTTGCAAAGGATGGGAGGGGAGGTTGGGGATGCCCCTGGAGACCCTGAGTTGCTTAGAAGGAAAGAAGAGCTTAAGGGTATTATCCTGTTTGGATGGAATGAAAAGAACACCCTGACGGAATGACAAGGATTTTAATTTCTTCTTTCTACACTTCAAGGTTAAAAAAAAAATTTTTAGCAATGTCCATTTTATACTTTTATAATCAGAAAAATAATTCAAAAGAAATTTTTAAGAATTATTCTTCTACATTTAGCTTGAAATTTTAAATCTGCTCTGGTATTCCTTAGGAAAAAGAATAATCTGAAATAATGTTCTGTTAGAGGTTAAGCATTTATACTACAAAAGGGCAATACCACAGAAGGATGTTTTCTCTTTATATCATACTCTGTGCTACTGAAAGTCCTATGGGAATGCTAGAGGCAAGGCAGTAAATACGATTTCTTTTCTATCTAGGTCCTATTCACACATAAACCTTTCTGTTTGTATTTTCCAAGGACAATATTTGGGAAGGTAATAATAGAGAGGTAAGAGAGCAAATGCATATTTTAAATAGGATTATGAAAAATATTTTGTTCAGTAAATACAAGCAAAAGAAAAGCCCCAAGGCACTGAAGCAATATATTGTAGAAGTTGGTAGATAGAAATATGGATAAGTGAAAAGATCAGTAGATAGATAGATAGATGGACTAAAAGACAAAAGCAGTGGTATAAAAAGTTGATCATCCTATACATGCTACTTTTTAAAAGAGTGTTAGATTTAACTTTTACATTTAACAGAGAAGAAATCTAAAAGAAGCTAAAGAAACTGCTGAAACTTAAAACATGTTTCTTTGTTTCAATGCACAATTTTCTTACTTTTTCATGAATAAAAACAGACATGGGGCAATACTAAACATCTAGAGTTATGATTTCTTTTAAATGATGTTTCAATTTTAGATAAAATAATTTACTCTGCTTTTAAAAATGAGGAAACTAAAAAAATAAATAAATAAATAAAAATGAGGAAACTAGCACACTTCAGTCTTCTCTTCCACCCTCTTCCTCATTTTGGTTTAATTTTTTATATTACAGGGTTAATAGCACTTATATTCTACTCTGTAACCATAGTTCCTTCATTTACTTAGTCTAAGTGTCTGTTTTAAGTAGATGCAAACATAACCCCCAGGCCTTTCAGCACACTTTTCTATAGTAATTTATTGATTGAATAGATTTAATCATTAATTTTTTAAAAAAGAAGGACATAATTCCTGTATTCTATGAATTTGTATGTGCTTGCAAATATCAGTATGTTGCCTTTCGTACTAGAGGAAAAAAAAATTGTTGAAGTGAATTAAGTTACTGGCTGAGTCTCTTTATTGCTAAATGCTGTAGTCATCCTCTACATTCCCTGGAATTGAGTGGCAGTTTAATCCTTTAGTGTTTTCTCCATTTCTCTTTTGGTTGCTAGGATTTCATCTTCAGTAGTTTCAAGAATAACTTATGAGTGCTTTGGCCACCGGTGCTGCACCTGGACCTGGGAAAAGGTGCTCCTGATCCAAGCTCTGTTCCTTAAAGGAGCTTAAACTAGCTTATCCCAACTCATGCCTTTCCCCCTGGAACAAAGGGTACAAAGTCCCCAGGGGCTCTGGGCTTACGCTTACTCTAGATCACACTTGGGTCTAGCGTAAGGCAGTGGTGCCTGGGAGTCCAACACTCTGTCTGAACAGCCTTGAGCCTGTTTCCAGAGCCTACACAGGCATTTTCCCCGGAGTTTGTTACCTGAATGTGGACAGCACCACTACACCCAGATCAAGGGGGAGCCCAGAGATGACTTCTCTGTGAAAGTATGCAGAAAGCTTGGACATGTGTTCTAAGGTATTTGTATATATACAAATGAGGCCCCTCATGGCACCAAATATTTATGAGGCCATCAGGGCTGTTCATCCATGTTCCAGCTTGTAACTCTAAGGAGTTAAAAAACAATTACTAATTTAAATCAGATAGTTGAGAGTATATTTATCAAGGTAGGTATATATTAGGCATAATCTTTAAAATTTTGACATTCAGTTCATCCACCTCTGTTTACAGTTTTGTGTTGTTTTCACTAATGTAAGATGCTGACAAAGTGACCTCTGGAAAAAAACTTGCTTTTTTATTTGATAATTTGAGCCCATTTACTTAACAAATGAAAACAACTTGGTCACCTAAAATATTTTTATTTCTCTCTTTTCTTAGAACTGTGTAAGTAAATTGCTAAGGAAAATGTTCAAATAACCTGAGGTGTTTTTTTTTTCATTATAGAAAGTGACTTGCACTTTCTACTATGATGTTTAAAGAATGATGTGTTTTTCTTTAATGCTCAATAACTGAACTAAGGCATGTATTGCTATTGATTATAACATTTTACTAAGATATGTCTTTCAATCTTAATATTCAGTTTACCATCAATTCATGGAATTCTGTTTACTTTATTTTAAATAATATTATTATTATGTCCCATAATTTAGCTGAAAAAATTTTCCTGTTTGTGTGTTCTTTGTTGTGTACATTATGTCTGTCCTATTGCTTTGATACCTTTGTTCATTTCTTATATGTTCATGGTAATTATATTAAGACTTTCTTCCTTGAAATAATTCAATTCCATTTTCATGCAATTTGTTTTGCTGTTTACTATTTGTAATTCATTATTTCAGTTCTATAAAGTTGGATTTTGGATCAAAGGTTTTTTCCTGAATTCTATAAATTTTCTTTAGATTTTATTTTTGTGTTTTTTTTCCTTGGACCTCAATCCATTGATTTATTAAATTTGTCCTTTTATTAACTTCTCTTATAATGAAAGACATTAATTAGGACTATTCTTTTGTTACTAGATTATGTTTTATCTTCAACAAGGCACTCTATCTGCATTCTCTATTCTCCCTTTCTCTCTAAGACAAAGAGGTACTGATGTATTTACACTTTTCAGTTTGCTCATGCTAAAATGAGAAAATCTATAACCTGCCTATCTGAAACCTATAATTTAATTATTAACTATAATATTGTTAATTATTCATCCATGTTAATATAGCCCATCCACTCTACTCTAGCTTGAGTTCATGAGACAAAGAAGATAAATGTCCACTGAGACCTTGTATGAGATATTTAGGAGAAGTTCATTTTTTTCTTCAGAGATTTTATTAAATGTTCCTTATTATAAGTAATTTACAATATGATGTCTTTGTGTGTGCTTGTGTTGGGCACAAAAACAGAATAATCTACTCCAAAATGGTAAACCTTCAGGATTTAGATCATTCTTCTACTTCAATTCAGAGTTACAGGTTTCCTTCAAAGACACTTTTCATTTTCTGATTGTATTCACCTGTTTCCAGTGGTTCATTTTTTAAAATCAGAGATATGTTGTTCTTGTTTAGTTGCTAAGTCATTCCTGACTCATTGCAATCCCATGGACTGTAGCCCACCAGGATCCTCTGTCCATGGGATTTCCCAGGCAAGAATGCTGGAGTGAGTTGCCATTTCCTCCTCCCAGGATATCTTTCTGGCCTAGGGATCAAACCTGTGTCTCCTGCATTGGAAGCCGCTGAGCTACCTTCAGCCGTGAAGAGATAATCCATGTCCAAGGTAAGAGAAACCCAAGTAAGATGGTAGGCACTGAGAGAGGGCATCAGAGGGCAGACAGACTGAAACCACAATCACAGACACCTAGCCAGTCTGATCACAAAGACCACAGCCTTGTCTAACTCAGTGAAACTAAGCCATGCCGTGTGGGGCCACCCGAGACGGACGGGTCATGGTGGAGAGGTCTGACAGAATGTGGTCCACTGGAGAAGGGAATGACAAACCACTTCAGTATTCTTGCCTTGAGAACCCCATGAACAGTATGAAAAGGCAAAAAGATAGGACACTGAAAGATGAACTCCCCAGGTTGGTAGGTGCCCAATATGCTACTGGAGATCAGTGGAGAAATAACTCCAGAAAGAATGAAGACATGGAGCCAAAGCAAAAACAACACCCAGTTGTGGATGGGACTGGTGAAGCAAGGTTCAATGCTGTAAAGAGCAATATTGCATAGGAACCTGGAATGTTAGGTCCACGAATCAAGGGAAATTGGAAGTGGTCAAACAGGAGATGACAAGTGTTAACATTGACATTCTAAGAATCAGCGAACTAAGATGGACTGGAATGGGTGAATTTAACTCAGATGACTATTATATCTACTACTGTGGGCCATGGAGTAGCCATCATAGTCAACAAAAGAGTCTGAAATGCAGTACTTGGATGCAATCTCAAAAATGACAGAATGATCTCTGTCCGTTTCCAAGGCAAACCATTGAATATCACAGTAATCCAAGCCTATACCCCAACCAGTAACGCTGAAGAAGCTGAAGTTGAACGGTTCTGTGAAGACCTACAATACCTTCTAGAACTAACACCCAAAAAAAGATGTCCTTTTCATTATAGGGGACTAGAATGCAGAAGTAGTAAGTCAAGAAACACCTGGAGTAACAGGCAAATTTGGCCTTGGAGTACGGAATGAAGCAGAGCAAAGGCTAATAGACTCGATGGACATGGGTTTGGGTGAACTCCAGGAGTTGGTGATGGACAGGGAGGCCTGGAGTGCTGTGGTTTATGGGGTCACAAAGAGTCAGACATGACTGAGCGACTGAACTGAACTGAGCTACCTGGAAAGCCCATATTAGACACATAGGTCTACCCAATAAATTTGGATTCAGTATGCTGGTGGTGGAGAACAGAATCTGCACTTTTCATCAGATTTGGAAAACTTTATTCATTTATTTAAATATGTTTATGCCTCCTCTCTTTCTGGGACTCTAATCACTAATATTTTAGCTCACTTGATATTGCCCCATGTCTTTAAACTCTGCTGACATTTTTAGTCTTTTTTTTTTCTTTTTATGTTTCAATATGGAGATTTTATATTGATATAGTTTAAAATCTACTGGATTTTCCCCATAGTTCTGCTCTCAATTGCATCCAGTGTGTTTTTCATCCTAGGTCATGTATTTTTAATCTCCAGAAATTCGATTTTCATCCTCTTTAGGTCTTCCATGTCTTTCTTTAATATGCTCACACTTTCTGCTACCTTCTTTAACATATATTTATATGTTCAAGAGTATATTTAAATAAGTTTTAATGCCCTTGTGTGTTAAGTCTATCTTCTGTTACATTTTGATATCTCTTTCTCTTGATTGATTTTCTCCCCTCATTATAGTGCTTCTTGATTTGGGAGGCAATTTTTCATTATATGTCAGAAGTGTAAATTTTATGGTGTTGGGCATTGGATTTGGTCATAGTTCTTTAAATATTTTTTTAGGGATTTGTTTTGGGCCACAGTTAAGTTACTTTGAACTAATCTCAACCTTTTGAGGCTTGTATTTAAGCTTTCTAAGACAGATAGAGTTCAGTCTTTAGTCTAGGGCTAATTTGGTCTCATAAATTGAGGCAATACTCTTCTAAGAACTTTATTTAACTACACCAATGTTAAGAGCTCTTTCCATCTTTGCTTGTGAACTATTCCTGGCCCAGTGTGGTGTGATCCTTAGACATTGCCTGACAGGTTTCTTTATACTGGCTCTTTGGCCAACATTGTGTGATTTCCTTATATGCATGTTTTTGTCATCAGTACTTTGCTGTTGATGTGAGAGAGGGATCTCTACAGATCTCTTGAGAACTCTTTGCCTCTGCTTCTGTTTAAATTTCCTTCCCATCACCACAGGCTGGATACTCTCTGTAGACAGTGAGCTGGGGCAATCACAAGCTCACTTCATTTATTTTGGCTTCTTTCCAAAATCACTCTACTATGGTGGCTGTTTTCTGATGTCTAAAAACAGTTTTTTCATGCATGTTGGTTGTTTTGTTAGTTGTTTAAAGCAGGGAGGTAGATCCTGTCCTTCTTACTTCACCATGTCTGGAAGAAGTAGTCCTCTTATGATACATTTTTAACAAACTATGCAAAGGGCACTTGTTTTGGAATGAACTATTGTGCAGAAATGATGACCAAGAGTAAAAGTGGTAGCAATAAAGAGAAAGGTAGCTGGGACCATCTTTACATCCTGGGGGTTATATAGGATACCTCCCAGCAGCATGAAACAGCAGGGTATACTATTTCTCCTCTCCACTCTGTTTTTATTTTTTCTCTTAAACCTCAGCAGGTAGCCCTTACATATTTAACACTTACTATAATAGAGACTACCTATGGTTGGTAATGGAAACTAGAGAGGAAAGGAACATGTCTTATTCTCATGCAGTAGGTAGGAGAGGGGACATGTGCTTGATTCCTGACTTTAGAATTGCACTGAGAGGTTTTGGGGTTCTTTCCTTTCTACATTATCCTATACATAACAGCTTAACTTGGGAATTTTAGTCTTAGCCTTTCTGCAATTAAATTCTTACTTTACACAGCATCCAATGAAAGTATTTTAATTTTGTCATCAGTGTGGACATGTTATAGGAGCCATTTAAAGGATAGAGTCACATCAAAGCCTCATTTAAGCATAATTTACTTTCTAAAGCCATATCACCTTGATTAACTAAATTAGTAGTTCCTTTAGAGATCTCATGATTTTAAATGAGTCACTTTACTTGTAATGTTTTGCAATAAGGCTTAATTTACTGTCACCTTCTCGACAGTTCTGATTTGCTGCTGTTTTCCAAAGCCCAGTAGGATGATTGGTGCATGAGAAAATAGCACAGCTTAGAAGATAAACTAGAACACAACTTGTCATTTTCAGTTCCATCTGCTCAACCATGTCGTTATTAAATTAGAGTCTAGGAAGGTGTCTCACTGTCCCTTAGAATGTCATATTGGTCTCCTGAAAATAAAAATAATATTATTGCTTTGAACACATTTCTTGGTATTTTAGTGTCAAAATATGAAGGTCTAAGTTCTAATTAGAGAAACACTGACCATATGCTGTGTAACACTTGGTATTTACAATGAAAACCTGGGTTGAGGTTATCATAAAGTCAGGCTTCTGAAGCAAGTGTGTATGTGAATAAAATTTGGCTCACAGTGATGTCCAGCTCCACTCCCAAATTTGATCAATCCCAAGAGCAACCACGCAGTGAAATAACACTGCATGACCTTAAGATATGTTTGTAACACACGGTTCATTCATTATTTCAACCATAACTTGTTTTAGGTAAGTGACATGATGATTAGCAATGTGAGCACTGATCCCTTGCTGCTCAAATCTACGTAATATTAGCCCATTAATTCACTTTAAAAGACACATATAGACATGCCATCAGTGTGTCTGATCAGGAACAATTAAGAAATGAAACAATTGGGATTGCAGAGAAGAAAAGGTGAGGATAGAAAACATCAGTTTTTAGATTTATACTCAACCTTAACTTTAAACTGGTAATGGCCAGTTTTCTCTTGGTAGACATTAATCAGTCTGCCAGAAGTTATCTATAATATGGCAGCATCACAGGGCACTAGGGTTAAAAGAAGTGATTAATATCGTTTACTCCAATCTTCTCTCTTGAGAGATGATATCCCAAGGCTAGCCTAAGGTCAGCCAGGTAAACATTAAAATCAAGGGGCTAAAAATCTAGGTCTCCTGTTTCCCAATCCATTGTTCTCCCTACTTCTGCAATAATCTAGGATAAAAATACTTAACAGCATGACAGATTAATCCTAGTGCTGATGATTTCGGCCATTCTAATAGGTATGCAGTGTTATCTCATTGTTATTTTCATTTGCATTTCTCTGATGATATATGCTGTGGAGTGTCTCTTCATATCCTTATTTTCCGTCTTGATATCTTCCTAGGTGGAATGTCTGTTAAGGTCTTTGGTCCATTTTTTAATTGGGTTGTTTGTTTTCCTACTGTTGAGTTTTAAAAGTTCTTTGCATAGTTTGGATAGCAGAAAATGTATTAGATATGTCTTTTATATACATTTTATCCCAGTCTGTGGTTTGTCTTCTTGTTCTCTTAAGCATTTATTTTTCAGTCTAGTTGACTCATAGTGAGCTTGAAGTAAACTAAAACCTCTACAGGCAACTGAACTCATAGAATATGAAGAACTTCCTAGCTAGAAGTCTTTCCTGGGATCCACATTTTAAAAGGTTTTTAGTACCATTCCCAGAGGCCAATTTTATATAAATCTAAGTAAGAGCCTAAAGTCATCATGTAAGAATTGAAAAATATAACAAGATTTTAAATTAGGTTTTCAATATCCTATGAAGTTATAACACAAAATTAATACAATATTAAAAAATAAACCCCAATTCTCCCACATGGAAATTCAGAAAGCTCTTGTCCAATCTTATGTTGATGGTGGAATTTCATGAATTAATCACAAAATTTGAAAGGAGTAAAGGAAAAGCTTTCTCCTTTTAAAAAAATATTTTCCTTTCTTTTATGCTCAGTTGCTCAGTCATGTCAAACAGTTTGAGATCCTATGGATTGTAGCCTGCCAGACTCCTCTGTCCATGGGATTTTTCAGGCAAGAATACTGGAGTGTGTTGCCATTTCCTACTCCAGGGGAACTTTTGAATCCAGGGATCAAACTCACATCTCCTGTGTTTCTTGAATTGGCAGGCAGGTAATTCTTGAATTACCACTGTATCATTGAACAAGGGGGGATGTGGTGTGAATCTGTGTGTCATTCGGGTGTTCTTCATAAAATGCTAGCTGCGTGTGGATAGTTACTGGGTTTTTCCTGTGATAGTACCCTGGAAAATTTTAACTGTGTATACACTTTTCGGTGTGGAGAGGATTGGTATCTGGTGTTATACGGTTTTATTAACAGACATTTACAGTTGCTGCTATGAGCTGGGAGAGAGGAGTGTAGTCTTTCCCTTCTTTGTAGTAACGCTTGTTATGCAAGGGTGTGTTGGGCCACATTGGTCAGACTTTAAACCAGCACTCAGGCCATTTCTCTGGACTCTACTGCACACTGGAGAGGGAGGTGTTTGGGGTTGGATTAGATGACCCACGGAGAAGGAAATGGCAACTCACTCCAGTATCCTTGCCTGGAAAAACCTCATGGACAGAGGAGCCTGGTGGGCTGCAGTCCATGGAGTCACAAAGAGTCAGACACGACTGAGTGACTAACACTAACTAACCAACCACCGTGTCACCTGGGACTTCTAAATAAATAGCGACTTTTAAAATAGCATATCTACCACTGTCACATGAAGGAAATATCATTTTCTGGAATGAAAGAAATATTTTATTACCCCTCCTGGGAAAAGGCCAGTCTTCAGAAAAGAAAGGAGCCAGAGATAAATGACCCTTGTATTAGTCTGCTTGGGCTGCTATATCAACATTCTATATCACAGGCTGGTTGGCTGAAATTTATTTCTCACTGTTGTAGAGTGAAGTCCAAGATGGAGGTGTCAGGAGGGTCAGTGTCTAGTGAGAGGACTCTCTTTGGGTTGCAGATGGCCACTGTCTCATTGGCAGAGAGAGAACTTTGGTATAGCTTTCTCTTTGTATAAAGGCACAAACCTACTGGATTAGGACCCCACCCTTATGACCTCATTTAACCTTTCTCACTTCCTCACAGGCCCTATCTCCAAATTCTCCGGACACGTTGGAGATGAAGGACTTTAATATATGAATTTGTGGGGGCGGGGGGACATAATTCAGCCCATAGAAAAACCTTATAAACCAACAGAGGTTATTAAGAAAAGATAAAATATAATGTTTGAGGCCTTTTTTCTTATAATTTAATATAAACAGATGAGAGTATAATGGCATAAATGGAAAAAATTTATTCTGTAAAAAATAGTGAAGCAATTCAGGGTCAATCACTATCAAACAAAATAAAAAATTTACACATTTAGAATAAAAAACTGCATTACCATGGCTAAGAAGAGTATAATTGCAAAAGGCAGTATATTGTGTGTGAACAGGCCAGATGCCTAGCTATTTTCTATCAGGGTTTTGTAGGTAGTTGAGTTACAGGTGATAGAAATTAACTTTTATTATAGTAAACACATGTCTGTGTAGATCTGTGTAAGATATTATACAATCCCTCAGTGCACATTTAGTTGTAGAGTCTGCAGGGATATGGAGGGGAGGAGTTTAGAAGGGAGAAAGAGAATGGGGGGATGTAAAAGGTAGGGGAAAAAGGAGAAAAGAAAAGTGATATGTCTTTGACATATTCTGCTCCCCACAGCCTAAACAAAACCATTCCCTGGAGGGAGTAGAACTGTTCAAAAATGGTTAAATCATGTAAATGTGACCTTATAGGACCAGAACACAGCTGCAGTGACAATTATTTAATAATGCTGAAAAAATATGTGTGTATATATATGTGTGTGTGTGTGTATATATATATATATATATATATATATATATATATATATATATAGACCAAAAATCAAATATACTTGTAATGGTTTTAAAATATGTCACAAACTCTTTGATTCCTCTCTGAAATATGGAGTCAAATTTCTCTTCCCTTTTTAAAATTAGAAAAAAAACCTTTTTTATTGAATTACAGTTGATCTATAAGATTATATTAGTTTCAGGTATACAACATAGCGAGTCAATACTTTTATAGATTATGCTCTGTTTAAAGTTATTACAAAATAATAGTTTCATTTTCCTGTGCTGTATATATCCTTGTTCCTTATTTACTTTATGCATAGTAGTTTGTTCTCTTAGTCTTATTCCTCTATCTCATCCCTCCCCTCTTCACTCACCCCACTGGCAATCACTAGTTTATTCTGTGTGTCTAGTGATCCACTGCTAATCAGTGGTGGTGGAAGTAATAGCATATGGCTTCCAAGATTAACTCATAAAAGGAACTCTGGCTAATTTCTCACACTGTCAGATCATTCGCTCTGGGGAAAGCTGGTTTCATGCCGAGAAAACACGCAAGCAGCTTCAAGAGAGGTTCATGTGGCAGGTGAAAGTGAAAGTCACTCAGTTGTGTCTGACTCTTTGCGACCCCATGCACTATACAGTCCATGGAATTCTCCAGGCTGGAATACTGGAGTGGGTAGCCTTTCCCTTCTCCAGGAGATCTTTCCAACCTAGGGATCAAACCCAGGTCTCCTGCATTGCAGGTGGATTCTTTACCAGCTGAGCCACAAGGGAAGCCCTCATGTGGCAAGGGACTAAGTATTTCTAGCATGGGTCATATGAGTGTGACATCTTAGAAGCACATCTTCCAGCCCCTCTAAAACCTTCAAATGATACCCCAGCTGACAACTTTGATGCACCCTTATGAGAGACGCCAAGTTAGAACCACCCAGCTAAGTTGCTTCTACATACTTCACCCAGAAACTGAGATAATAATTGTCCATCATTTTAAACTTCTAAGCTGCTAAGTTTATTGAGTAGAGTAATATTTGTTTCTTTAAGCTATAGTATCTAATATATATATATATATATATATATATATATATCTGATAACTAATATGTATTAGATCTCCCATATAGCTGGCAGATTCTTTACCAGCTGAGCTATCAGGAAAGCCCCTATGTAGCTAATATAACATAACTAATATAATATCTGATATTCAAAAGAGGGAAGATTGATTATTGAATAGCAAGTACATTGATTAGAGTTCTATTTATGTTCCTATTATCAATTCTACTTATGTATTTTACTGAACTCTTCTGCCTTTATCCCAATTGATGGAACCTGTTAGTAGTTTTTTTAAAAAAATGGCTAAATTTAACAAATCAATGAAATTTTTGTCTTCCATTTTATATGATAAGAACCTTGGCCTAGTAATTGAGAATCAAGTCATAGAATAAAAAAGGTAAAATCCATAATAGGAAAACAATTCTCTCTTGTTTAAATTATTTTATTAACTGTAAAATAAGCCTATCTTCAGTTTTTCAACAACCTAATTCATTCAATCCTTAGATCAAGGAACTAAATTACTCCAACAAATAACTTCACGTTAGAAATTATCTGGATTTATTAAAAAATAAAAACCTTAAAACTTGCTTCACATGAACACAGCCTGCAATAGATTGATAGTTTCCAAATATATGTTGGCCTAGAATGTTTTATTTTTGGTAAAACAATGTAAAGAAGAAGAGAAAAATTTTAAGTAAGAGCCTTCTCCCATCTACAGACCTCTCCCTGGGATGCTTTGGTGCCATGGAGAACTATATTATAATCTTTTCACTGCTCTCTTTATAAAGCTTGACTGAAGGTCTGGCATCATTAGATCTGTTTGACTGGTTTAAGGAATTAAACCTCATGTATAGAGACTATTGGGCAGATAGAAGGATGAGAAAAGCCCTGTTCCAAGGACCAGTTACCATGTTGAAGGTTATAATATATGAATCATACCACATAACATTTTTAGAAGTACCAAAAGGGATAATTGCTCCCTTTTGCCTTTTAAGGTACCTCAAATGCTAACTTGAGCTATTGCAGCTTCCCAAGCATCTCGCTCAATGTGACTAAGCCTAAGACTTAATATCCAAAGGTCAGATCATTTGTCAGGATATTTTCTAGCAGGCAGCAAGTAGAAAAAACACTGTGGGTGAACTATTAAGGAAACAATGAAAGAAGGCAAGGAAATTGTGGCTTAAATAGTGGTTAAAATCTTGCCACTACCAATCCAAAACCAAATTTCACCTAAACCATAACTAAGTGAGAAGCAAAAGGGCAAAGAAATGAATGTTTAAAGATAAAGCATGGAATCCATAATTTTAATAGTCCTTTAATATGACTTTATATTGTCCTCTGTCACTCTTGCATTTATTGTCAAGGCTGTATATTGTCACCTGGCTTATTTAACTTATATGCAGAGTACATCATGAGAAATGCCAGGCTGGATGAAGCACAAGCTGGAATCAAGATTGCCGGGAGAAATATCAATAACCTCATATATGCAGATGACACAACACTTATGCAGAAAGTGAAGAGGAACTAAAGAGCCTCTTGATAAAGGTAAAAGTGGAGAGTGAAAAAGCTGGCTTAAAACTCAACAAGCCAAAAACTAAGATCATGGCATCCAGTCCCATCACTTCATGGCAAATAGATGGGGAAACAATGAAAACAGTGAGAGACTATTTTCTTGGGCTCCAAAATCACTGCAGATGGTGACCGCAGCCATGAAATTAAAATATGCATGCTTCTTAGAAGAAAAGCTATGACAAACCTAGACAGCATATTAAAAAGCAGTGACGTTACTTTGCCAACAAAGATCCATATAGTCAAAGCTATGGCTTTTCCAGTAGTCATGTATGGATATGAGAGTTGGACCATAAAGAAAGCTGAGCACCAAAGAACTGATGCTCTTGAACTGTGGTGTTGGAGAAGATTCTTGAGAGTCCCTTGGACAGCAAGGAGATCAAACCAGTCAATCCTAAAGGAAATCAGACCTGAATATTCATTGGAAGGACTGATGCTGAAGCTAAACTTCCAATAATTTGGTTACCTGATGTGAAGAGCTGACTCATTAGAAAAGATCCTGATACTGGGAAAGATTGAAGGCATGAGGAGAAGGGGTCGACAAAGGATGAGATGGCTGGATGGCATCATGACTCGATGGACATGAATTTACGCAAGCTCTGGGAATTGGTGAAGGACAGGGAATCCTGGCATGCTGCAGTCCATAGGGTCACAAAGAGTTGGACACGACTGAGCGACCGAACAAAAACAATATGACTTTATATCTCTATTTGTTAGGAGGTTATAATATTCTCTGGAAAATCAAATGACAATTTTAGTTGCATGGTTTTTAATTTTTCTTATAGTGTACAATAGTGCCCTTTTGTGTTACTATTCATAAAATGTTATTATTGGTCCATGAAATTGGAGTTGAAAATTATAAATGAATTAATGAACAAAGCAATCAGTGAGTGAATGAAAACAAAATGGTAATAGGGATTGGTGAGGGTTGATAATGAGATCAGTCTTGAGCGGATAGAGGAATCTATGTGTCAGGACCCTCTTAGAATGAAATGTATGAGGATGAAGTAAAGTCAAGTTTTACCTCTGTATTTTTTTAACCTGACTCTAGTCTTCATTACATTTAATTAATTAAACTTATCTGATTATAAGACTCTCCTTTGACCTGAAGCAAGGCATCTGAAAATTCAACCTGGCATTGTGGATTCCAAATCTCAAGATAGAAGCAGCCTTCAGGGTCTTTACAGATCATTTACTCTCACAGATTTTTTTTAAATTAATTATTTATTGAAGGATAATTGCTTTACAGAATTTTGGTGTTTTCTGTCAAACCTCAGTATGAATCAGCCATAGGGATACATATATCCCCTCCCTTTTGAACCTCCCTCCCATCTCCCTCCCCATCCCACTCTCTAGGTTGATACAGAGCCCCATTCAAGTTTCCTGAGACATACAGCAAATTCCCGTTGGCTATCTATTTTACATATGGTAATGTAAGTTTCCATGTTACTCTTTCCATACATCTCACCCTCTCCTCCCCCTCCCCATGTCCATAAGTCTATTCTCTATGTCTGTTTCTCCATTACTGCCCTGTAAATAAATTCTTCAGTACCATATTCCTAGATTCCGTGTAAATGCATTAGAATATGATATTTATATTTATTTTTCTGGCCTACTTCACTCTGTATAATAGGTTCTAGGTTAATCCACCTCATTAGAACTGACTCAAAGGCATCCCTTTTTATGGCTGAGTAATATTTCATTGTGTATATGTACAACAACTTCTTTACCCATTCATCTGTCAATGGACATCTAGGTTACTTCCATGGTCTAGCTATTGTAAATAGTGCTGCAATGAACAATGGGACATATGTGTCTTATTCAATTTTGGGTTACTCAGGGTATATGCCTAGGAGGAGGATTTCTGGGTCATATGGCGGTTTTATTTCTAGTTTTTTAAGGAATCTCCATACCAATCTTCTTCCATTGTGTCTCTAGCAATTTATATTCCCACCAACAGTGCAAGAGCGTTCCCTTTTCTCCACATCCTCTCCAGCATTTATTGTTTGTAGACTTTTTGATGAGGGCCATTCTGACTGGTGTGAGATGATATCTCATTGTAGTTTTGATTTGTATTTTTCTAATAATGTGCAATGTTGAGCATCTTTTCATGTGTTTGCTAGCCATCTGTATGTCTTCTTTGGAGAAATGTCTGTTTAGGTCTTTTTCCCACTTTTTGATTGGGTGGTTTGTTTTCCTGGCATTGAATTGTATGAGCTGCTTGTATATTTTGGAAATTAATCTTTTTTCAGTTGTTTCATTTGCTATTATTTTCTCCCATTCTGAGGGTTGTCTTTTCACCTTGCTTATAGTTGCCTTTGATGTGCAAAAACTTTTAAGTTTAATCAGGTCCCACTTGTTTACTTTTGTTTTTATTTCTGTTACTCTATAAGGTGGGTCATATAGGATCTTGCTTTGATTTATGTCATCGAATGTTCTGCCTATGTTTTCCTCTAATAATTTTATAGTTTCTGGTCTTACATTTAGGTCTTTAATCCATTTTGAGTTTATCCTGCGTATGGTGTTAGGAAGTGTTCCAATTTCATTGTTTTACTTGTAGCTGTCCAGTTTTCCCAACACCATTATTGAATAGGCTGTCTTTCCCCTATTGAATATTCTTGCCTTCTTTGTCAAAAATAAGGTACCCATAGGTGCATGGGTTTATTTCTGGGCTTTCTATCTTGTTCTGTTGTCTATATTTCTGTTTTGATGACTGTAGCTTTGTAGTATAATCTGAAGTCAGGAAGGTTGATTCCTCTAGCTCCATTCTTCTTTATCAAGACTGCATGGGGTATTTGGGGTCTTTTGTGTTTCCACATGAATTGTGAAATATTTTGAATTGATTTTTTATCCTGCAACTTTGCTAAATTCACTGATTAGCTCTAGTAATTTTCTGATACTATCTTTAGGGTTTTCTATGAACAGTATCATGTCATCTGCAAACTGAGAGTTTTACTTCTTTTCTGATCTGGATTTCTTTTATTTCTTTTTCTTCTCTGATTGCTGTAGCTAGGATTTCCACAACTATGTTGAAGAATAGTGGTGAAAGTGGACACCCTTGTCTTGTTCCTGATCTTAGGGGGAATGCTTTCAGCTTTTCAACATTGAGAATAATGTTTGCTGTAGGTTTATCATATATGGCCTTTACTATGTTGAGGTAAGTTCCCTCTATGCCCATTTTTGAAGAGTTTTAATCATAAATGGATGCTGGATTTTGTCAAAAGCTTTTTCTGCATCTATTGAGATTATTATCTTTCAATTTATTAATATGGTATATCACAATGATTGATTTGTGTATATTGAAGAATCCTTGCATCCCTGGAATAAACCCAACTTGATCATGGTGTATGAGCTTGTTGATGTGTGGCTGAATTCTGTTTGCTAAAATTTTGTTGAGGATTTTTGCATCTATGTTCATTGGTGATATTGGCCTGTAGTTTTCTTTTTTGTGTGTTGTCTTTGTCTGGTTTTGGTATCAGGGTGATGGTGGCCTTGTAGAATGAGTTTGGAAATGTTCCTTCCTTTGCAATTTTTTGAAAGAGTTTTAGAATAATAGGTATTAACTCTTCCTAAATGCTTGATAGAATTCTCCTGTGAAGTCATCTGGTCCTGGGCTTTTGTTTTTTGGGAGATTTTTGATCACAGCTTCAATTTCAGTGCTGATAATTGGGTTGTTAATAATTTCTATTTCTTCCTGGTTAAGTCTTGGAAGATTGAACTTTCCTAAGAATCTGTCCATTTCTTCCAGGTTATCCATTTTTTTTTTTTTTTTTGCCATATAGTTGTTCATAATAGTCTCTTATAATGCTTTGTATTTCTGCATTGTCTGTTGTAACCTCTACTTTTTCATTTCTAATTTTGTTGATTTGATTCTTCTTTTTTTTTTTTTTTTAAATTTTTTTATTAGTTGGAGGCTAAATGCTTCACAACATTTCAGTGGGTTTTGTCATACATTGATATGAATCAGCCATAGATTTACACTTATTCCCCATCCCGATCCCCCCTCCCATCTCCCTCTCCACCCGATTCCTCTGGGTCTTCCCAGTGCACCAGGCCGGAGCACTTGTCTCATGCATCCCACCTGGGCTGGTGATCTGTTTCACCATAGATAGTATACATGCTGTTCTTTTGAAACATCCCACCCTCACCTTCTCCCACAGAGTTCAAAAGTCTGTTCTGTATTTCTGTGTCTCTTTTTCTGTTTTGCATATAGGGTTATCGTTACCATCTTTCTAAATTCCATATATATGTGTTAGTATGCTGTAATGTTCTTTATCTTTCTGGCTTACTTCACTCTGTATAAGGGGTTCCAGTTTCATCCATCTCATTAGGACTGGTTCAAATGAATTCTTTTTGACGGCTGAGTAAAATTCCATGGTGTATATGTACCACAGCTTCCTTATCCATTCATCTGCTGATGGGCATCTAGGTTGCTTCCATGTCCTGGCTATTATAAACAGTGCTGCGATGAACATTGGGGTGCATGTGTCTCTTTCAGATCTGGTTTCCTCAGTGTGTATGCCCAGAAGTGGTATTGCTGGGTCATATGGCAGTTCTATTTCCAGTTTTTTAAGGAATCTCCACACTGTTTTCCATAGTGGCTGTACTAGTTTGCATTCCCACCAACAGTGTAAGAGGGTTCCCTTTTCTCCACAGCCTCTCCAGCATTTATTGCTTGTAGACTTTTGGATAGCAGCCATCCTGACTGGTGTGTAATGGTACCTCATTGTGGTTTTGATTTGCATTTCTCTAATAATGAGTGATGTTGAGCACCTTTTCATGTGTTTGTTAGCCATCTGTATGTCTTCTTTGGAGAAATGTCTGTTTAGTTCTCTGGCCCATTTTTTGATTGGGTCATTTATTTTTCTGGAATTGAGCTGCAGGAGTTGCTTGTATATTTTTGAGATTAATCCTTTGTCTGTTTCTTCATTTGCTATTATTTTCTCCCAATCTGACGGCTGTCTTTTCACCTTACTTATAGTTTCCTTTGTAGTGCAAAAGCTTTTAAGTTTCATTAGATCCCATTTGTTTAGTTTTGCTTTTATTTCCAATATTCTGGGAGGTGGGTCATAGAGGATCTTGCTGTGATTTATGTCGGAGAGTGTTTTGCCTATGTTCTCCTCTAGGAGTTTTATAGTTACTGGTCTTACATTTAGATCTTTAATCCATTTTGAGTTTATTTTTGTGTATGGTGTTAGAAAGTGTTCTAGTTTCATTCTTTTGCAAGTGGTTGACCAGTTTTCCCAGCACCACTTGTTAAAGAGGTTGTCTTTTTTCCATTGTATATCCTTGCCTCCTTTGTCAAAGATAAGGTGTCCATAGGTTCGTGGATTTATCTCTGGGCTTTCTATTCTGTTCCATTGGTCTATATTTCTGTCTTTGTGCCAGTACCACACTGTCTTGATGACTGTGGCTTTGTAGTAGAGTCTGAAGTCAGGCAGGTTGATTCCTCCAGTTCCATTCTTCTTTTTCAAGATTACTTTGGCTATTCGAGGTTTTTTGTATTTCCATACAAATTGTGAAATTCTTTGGTCTAGTTCTGTGAAAAATACCGTTGGTAGCTTGATAGGGATTGCATTGAATCTATAGATTGCTTTGGGTAGAATAGCCATTTTGACAATATTGATTCTTCCAATCCATGAACACGGTATGTTTCTCCATCTGTTTGTGTCCTCTTTGATTTCTTTCATCAGTGTTTTATAGTTTTCTATGTATAGGTCTTTTGTTTCTTTAGGTAGATATACTCCTAAGTATTTTATGCTTTTTGTTGCAATGGTGAATGGTATTGTTTCCTTAATTTCTCTGTTTTTTCATTGTTAGTATATAGGAATGCAAGGGATTTCTGTGTGTTAATTTTATATCCTGCAACTTTACTATATTCATTGATTAGCTCTAGTAATTTTCTGGTAGAGTCTTTAGGGTTTTCTATATAGAGGATCATGTCATCTGCAAACAGTGAGAGTTTCACTTCTTCTTTTCCTATCTGGATTCCTTTTACTTCTTTTTCTGCTCTGATTGCTGTGGCCAAAACTTCCAACACTATGTTGAATAGTAGTGGTGAGAGTGGGCACCCTTGTCTTGTTCCTGATTTCAGGGGAAATGCTTTCAATTTTTCACCATTGAGGGTGATGCTTGCTGTGGGTTTGTCATATATAGCTTTTATTATGTTGAGGTATGTTCCTTCTATTCCTGCTTTTTGGAGAGTTTTAATCATAAATGAGTGTTGAATTTTGTCAAAGGCTTTCTCTGCATCTATTGAGATAATCATATGGTTTTTATCTTTCAATTTGTTAATGTGGTGTATTACATTGATTGATTTGCGGATATTGAAGAATCCTTGCATTCCTGGGATAAAGCCCACTTGGTCGTGGTGTATGATTTTTTTAATATGTTGTTGGATTCTGTTTGCTAGAATTTTGTTAAGGATTTTTGCATCTATGTTCATCAGTGATATTGGCCTGTAGTTTTCTTTTTTTGTGGCATCTTTGTCAGGTTTTGGAATTAGGGTGATGGTGGCCTCATAGAATGAGTTTGGAAGTTTACCTTCTTCTGCAATTTTCTGGAAGAGTTTGAGTAAGGTAGGTGTTAGCTCTTCTCTAAATTTTTGGTAGAATTCAGCTGTGAAGCCATCTGGTCCTGGGCTTTTGTTTGCTGGAAGATTTTTGATTACAGTTTCGATTTCCTTGCCTGTGATGGGTCTGTTAAGATCTTCTATTTCTTCCTGGTTCAGTTTTGGAAAGTTATACTTTTCTAAGAATTTGTCCATTTCATCCAAGTTGTCCATTTTATTGGCATTGATTCTTCTTTTTTTCATGATGAGTCTGGCTAAAAGTTTGTCAATTTTGTTTATCTTCTCAAAAAACCAGCTTTTAGTTTTATTAATCTTTACTATTGTTTCTTTCATTTCTTTTTCATTTATTTCTGCTCAGATCTTTATGATTTCTTTCCTTCTACTAACTTTAGGGTTTTTTTGTTCTTCTTTTTCAAGTTGTTTTGGGTGTAAAGTTAGGTTGTCTATTCCATGTTTTTCTTGTTTCTTGAGGTAGGATGGTATTGATATAAACTTTCCTCTTAGAATTGCTTTTGATGCACCCCATACGTTTTGTCATGTTTTCATTGTCATTTATTTCTAGAAAATTTTGTTTCCCTTTTGATTTCTTCAGTAACCTGTTGGTTATTTAGAAGGGTATTGTTTAATCTCTGTATGTTTGTGTTTCTTACACTTTTTTTCTTGTAATTGATATCTAGTCTCATAGCATTGTGGTTGAAGATGCTTGATACAATTTCAATTTTCTTAAATTTACTGAGGTTTGATTTGTGACCCAAGATGTGGTCTATCCTGGAGAATGTTCCATGTGCAATTGAGAAGAAGGTGTATTCTTCTGCATTTGGATGGAATGTCCTAAAGATATCAATGAGCTCCATCTCACCTAATGTATCATTTAAGACTTGTTTCCTTATTAATTTTCTGTTTGGATGATCTGTCCATTGGTAAGTGGGGTGTTAAAGTCTCCTAATACTATTGTGTTACTCTCAATTTCTCCTTTTATGACTGTTAGTGTTTGTCTTATGTATTGAGGTGCTCCTAAGATGGGTGCATAGATATTTACAATTGCTATGTCTTCCTCTTGGATTCTTCCCTTGATAATTATGCAGCGTTCTTTCTTATCTCTTGTAATCACCTTTATTTTAAGGTCTGTTTTGTCTGATATGAGGATTCCTACTCCAGCCTTCTTCTGCTTCCCATTTGCATGGAATATATATTTATGTCCTGTCAATTTCAGTCTATATGTGTCTTGAGGTCTGAAGTGGGTTTCTTGTAGACAGCATGTATATGGGTCTTGTTTTTGTATCCATTCAGTCAGTCTGTGTCTTTTGGTTGGAGCATTTAGTTCATGTCCATTTAAAGTAATTATCAATATATATGTTCCTATTGCCATTTTCTTTAACTATTTGGGGTTGATTTTGTACATCTTTTTTCTTCTCTTGTATTTCTCGGCTGTATAAGTCCCTTTAACATTTGCTGTAAAGCTGGTTTGGTGGTGCTGAATTCCCTTAACTTTTGCTTATCTGAAAAGCTTTTTATTTCTCCATCAATTTTGAATGAGATCCTTGCTGGGTACAGTATTCTTAGTTGTAGATTTTTCCCTTTCATGTTTTAAATATATCCTGCCATTCTCTTGTGGCCTGCAAAGTTTCTGCTAAGATCAGCTGTTAAGAGTATGGGGTATCCCTTGTATGTCTCCTATTGCTTCTCCCTTGCTGCTTTTAATATTCTTTCTTTGTGCTTAGTCTTTGTTAGCTTTACTAAATGTGTCCTGGCATGTCTCTCTTTTGGTTTATTCTGTATGGGACTCTTTGTGCCTCTTGGACTTGATTGACTATATCATTTTCCATGTTGGGGAAATTTTCTACTCTTCAAAAATTTTCTCATACACTTTCTTTTTCTCTTCTCCTTCTGGGACCCCTAAAATTAGAATGTTGGTGCATTTGAAATTGTCCCAGAGATCTCTGAGACTATCCTCAGTTCTTTTCATTCTTTTTACTATATTCTGCTCTTCAGAAGTTATTTCCACCATTTTTTCTTTCAGCTCACTGATTCGTTCTGCTTCAAATATTCTGCTATTGATTCCTTCTAGAATATTTTTAATTTCAGTAATTGTGTTGCTTGTCTCTGTCTTTAATTCTTCTGGGTCTTTGTTAATTGATTCTTGCATTTTCTCCGTTTTATTTTCAGGGTTTTGATCATCTTTACTCTCACTATTCTGAATTCTTTTTCAGGTAGTTTGCTTACTTCCCCTTCATTTATTTGGACTTCTGTGTTTCTAGTTTGCTCCTTCATTTGTGTAGTATTTCTCTGCCTTTTCATTTTTTTTTTTTTAAACTTACTGTGTTTGAGGTGTCCTTTTCCCAGGCTTCAAGGTTGAATTATTTCTTCCTTTTGGTTTCTGACCTCCTAAGTTTGGTCCAGTGGTTTCTGTAAGCTTCATATAGGGTGAGATTTGTGCTGTTTTTGTTTGTTGGTTTGTTTTTCCCCTGATGGGCAAGGCTGATTGAGGTGGTAATCCTGTCTGCTGGTGATTAGATTTGTATTTTTGCTTTGTTTGTTGTTTAGATGCACAGGGTGCTGGTGGTGGTTGGGTGATGCCTGGTCATTCAAGTGGTTTCCTTTGTGTGAGTTCTCACCATATGATACTCCCTAGGGTTAGTTCTCTGGTAGTCTAGGCTCTTGGAGTCAGTGCTCCCACTTCAAAGGCTCAGGGTTTGATCTCTGGTCAGGAACAAAATTCCACAAGTGGTTTGTTATGGCGTTAAGTGAGATTAAAACAAATAACTAAAAATGAGAAACCAAAGATGAACCCCAGACAAATGGCAGTGACAAAATCAGGCAAATAATAATTAAAATAATGGAATATACACATATACACCCATGAGCAAAGTCAAAACAGTCTGACAAAATAAAGTACAATAGATTGACCCAGCAAATAGATTTCCCAGCAAAGGAAATCACAAGTTATATTTAAGAGTTAAGACCAAAACCAACTCAAGCACAAACTGGAAAACAAAACTAAAGCAAGGTGCCAAGTGGAGAATAAAGCAATGAAAACAAAACTAACACATATGTTGAGAAGAAAGGAAAGAAAGAAACAATAGATTTGCAAAGTTATACAGAGGTAGATGAAGATTTACATGCAATAGCTATTAACTGCAAGGGGAAAAGAACAATAGGAAAGGCAAATAAAGGAACAAATGTGAAAAAATATAGGTTTAAAAAAATTAAAATTACAAAAAGGAGAAAAAAAAGAGAAAGAAAGAAGAAAGAAAAAAAGAAAACTCCACACAACTGCAAAAACCCAACATAGAGGCAGAGGTTTATAACAACAATAAAAAGTGTAACAAAAATAAAGTACAATAGGTTGACCCAGCAAACAAAGGGAGCCAAAAATTACATCTACCAGTTAAGTGCAAAACTAACTAAAGTGCAAACTGGAAAAAAAACTACAGCAAGGTGCCAATTGGGGAATAAACCTATGAAAATAAAACTAATGGACAGAAAGAAAAGAAAGAAGGAATAGATATGCAAAGTTGTACAGAGGTAATATAAAGAAGATTTATATACATTATATAAGGGGAAAAGAACAGTAGGGAAAGCAAACAAAGGAATAAATGTATAAAAGATAATAATAGGTTTAAAAACTTAAAAATTAAAATTAAAAAAAGGAAAACAGTACAAAACTGCAAAAGCCCAATGTAGAGGCAGAGGTTTATGAGAACAATAAAAAAATGTGACTGAGGAGGGAAAAAAGAAACTCAAAAACGTAATTAGATTTCATAGTGCCAATAAAATTAACAACTATAACAGTTCAGTTTAGTTCAGTCGTTCAGTCATGTCCGATTCTTTGCAACCCCATGAACTGCAGCACACCAGACTTCCCTGTCCATCACCAACTCCCGGAGTTCACTCAAACTCACGTCCATTGAGTCAGTGATGCCATACAACCATCTCGTCCTCTGTTGTCCCCTTATCATCCCACCTTCAGTCTCTCCCAGCATCAGAGTCTTTTCAGATAAGTCAGTTCTTTGCATCAGGTGGCCAAAGTATTGGAGTTTCAGCTTCAGCATCAGTCCTTCCAATGAATATTCAGGACTGATTTCCTTTAGGATGGACTGGTTGGATCTCCTTGCAGTCTAAGGGACTCTCAAGAGTCTTCTCCAACACCACAGTTCAAAAGCATCAATTCTTTGGCACTCAGCTTTCTCTGTGGTCCAACTCTCCCATCCATACCTGACTACTGGGAAAACCATAGCCTTGACTAGATGGACCCTTGTTGGCAAGGTAATGTCTCTGCTTTTTAATATGCTGTCTAGGTTGGTCATAACTGTTCTTCCAAGGAGCAAGCGTCTTCTAATCTCATGGCTGCAGTTACCATCTGATGTAATTTTGGAGCTCAAGAAAATGAAGTCTGTCACTGTTTCCATTGTTTCCCCCATCTATTTGCCTAGAAGTGTGAATAAAATTGACAACTACAACAGAGGGGGGAAAAAAAATCCAAAAGAATCTACAAGTCAAACCATAAGAATAATAAATGTTTTTCTTCAGGCACTGTCAGAGTCCTTTTCTTTGCTGGGAGTCACAGTCCACCTCACCTCCCTAGGACGCCCTCCAACACTGTGCTGATCTCTGGACCTGCTGTGGGGGCAGCTCAGATTCTAATCTGGTCCTGCTCCTGTGTGTTCTTGCCTCCAATGTCCACAACTATCAGAACTAGCGTGCTTTCTTTTGTGGGAGCTCTTAGTGTCCTTGTATATATTCCATAAACACAGAGCCTGCCAAGTTGATTGTGTGGATTTAATCTATGGCTTGTACAGCTGATGGGAAGGTATAGGGTCTTCTTCCTTAGCCACACTGCCCCCTGGGTTTCAATTGCAGTTTTCTTTCCACCTCTGCATGTGGGTCGTCCACTGGGGTTTGCTCCTGAGGCTGCCCTGGAGGACTTGGGTTTGCCCCTATGAGGACCAGGTGTGGAGGTGGTGCAGTTGTTTGGGTCGCAGGGGTTCTGACAGCACCAGGTACTCAGGGGAGTTGGCGGCTAGGGCAGCAGAAAATATAATGCTCTGGAAGGGTATGGCCACCAGTATTGGCTAATATGCTCCAGTATTCCTGCCTGGAGAACCCCTTTTCTGACAGAGAAGCCTGGCAGGCTACAGTCTACAGGGTTGCAAGGAGTCAGACACAAGGGAAGCAACCCTGCGTGCATAGATGTGAGAATTTTTTTGCCTGTGGCAGCTCTGCCCCAGTGAGAGTTGAGCATGAAGGTGGCACAGCTGCTTGGCTTGCGGGGACCTTGGGTGGTGCCAAGTATGCAGGGACAAGGACTGTCTCCACCGCAGGAGTAATGGTCCTATCAGAGGCTTTTTTGGGCAGGGTGCTCTTGTAGCTGGCGATCAGAAGCCCTCTTTGGCCAGTTTTTCTCCTTACTCCACCCATTCAGGCACTTAGAGGGCTCCCTTGCCTGGGGTCCTTCTCTGTCATTCAGTGATCAGGCACATAGAGAGGCCCCCGTGGCTGGGGTCCTACTCTATAGATCAGCACCTCAGGCACTTAAAGGGGCACCCTGGGTGGGGTCCTACTCTGTAGTTCAGTGCCTCAGGCATTTGACGGGCCAGCCTCTCCGTTGTTCACCTGCCCCATGCTGGCAT
Source organism: Cervus elaphus (assembly GCF_910594005.1). NCBI lineage: Eukaryota > Metazoa > Chordata > Mammalia > Artiodactyla > Cervidae > Cervus > Cervus elaphus. Next base: position 18,856,518 of record NC_057839.1, on the reverse strand, counting down.
GTGGAAGAGAGGCTATGGTGATGGCTCCACCCCCTACGCATGACTCAGCAGTATTGCCTTGCTTCCATGGCTGCCCGTCTTTCCTCCACAGGCACTTCCCACCACAATCTCCTCCCTCACATCCCCTCAAGCCATCTTTCTGCAGTCAACAACAGCCCTCGCCCTGGGATTGTTCCACAACCCCTAAAGTCCAGCTCCCAGCCACTGTGCCTTCCAGGGGACCCGCATCCCTGTCCGGGGTATGTATGGCTGTGGCAAGGACTGTCTGATTCTCATTTCATTTAGGCTGCCACAGATCAGCTGTTTCACTCTCAGCCTTAAATGTTTCTCCTCTGACTCAGACAATTGCCCCAATATGGGGATTGGACCCCTGCTTCAGTTCCCCCACCAACCCAGAACAGATCCAGTCCTACTAACACTCCTGTTTTCCCCTCTAGCTCCTTCATCTTACTGAGTTTTGCATGGGTCTACATATTCTTTTCCACTGGTCAGGTACTCCTGTCCGCTCTCAGCTGATGTTCTGCATGCACGTCTGTGTCTGAAGGTGTATTCCTGATGTATCCATGGAGAGAGATGTACTCCATGTCCACCTACTTCTCCCCCATCTTGTTCCTACTCTCACAGACTTTTGACAGGATCTTCAGTAACCCATGCTGGCTAAGCCTTGCTTGCTTTCCAAAGTGTACCAAACTAGATCCTTCCAAGTCATGAAGTCCTTAAAGAACCCCCTAGCAGTTAGTTCTCTTTGTGCTTTCTTTCAGAAACTTTGGTAAAGCAGCATTTGCATGAAAAACTACAAAATAGTCATAGATTGATAATACTAACAGTAGTAAGTTAACATATATTGAATAACTACTTTATGTTAGCCATTGTTCTAATACATTTAATCATCCCAGCCACCCGAACAGAGTTTCCCTAACCAACTTGGAGTTTTTTTTTTTTACAGGACTCTTAGAATAGATTTTCTCCCACTTTATGAATTAATTCACATAATGATGTTTATCTCTTTTCTCCTCTAAATTTCAAAGCTGGTGACACTTTAGTTGTTCTTGTAAATTTAGCTCATCCCCCTCCCCCACTTGGAATAAATTCTGTCCCTGATCACAGGAAATTTCAGGAACTCTACGGTCACAGCTTAGAGAATCAAACTCCAGGCAGCCTGATTTTTGCTTCTGCTCTGACCTTGGTTTTGAGCTCTGGGAGTAAGGCTCTCCTCTTATTTCTAGCAGCCAAAACCCTGGCCATCTTATTGCATAAATGTCTCCTTTGATTTCTTGAGTGGTTCCTTGGTCTTTCTGACACTGAAACACTTAGAGCTCTGCTCCTGAAACCCAGCAACTTGTCCCCAGGAATTATTGCTGTCCTGCTCTTACATCAGCTTCTGGCCTGACTGAAGTTTTGCCTGCTGTCTGTTCCTCAGAACTCTCACTTCTTCTGCTCCAAAAGATTAATTTACCCCACAAACCTTTCTCATTCCCATGTGACCAAATCTTGAATATGTGTCACTATCTCTTCTTTCCTTTCTTTCTCCTTACCTTAAGGTCAAAATCCCCAAATCAACAATCTATGAGGAATTCATTTACTGAATATGCACAGGATTATTAATTTGTCATTCTTTAATTTATGTCTGTCAATATTAAGCTTTATTTCCACTTTCTAGCACACTAGTCTCATGAGAAACTTAAATCTCCCCAGGTAACTATATATTCTTTATTACTCATGTTGTCTTTGTTTTGATTATGATCAAATTCAGCAATTTTGTGGTTGGCAGAATTATTGGAGAAGACAGAAAATATTCCATATGTTTTAGATCTGTTGAAAATTTTTAAAATATTGACAATTAGGGAGTTTCATAGTGATAATTTGAACTATCTATTTCAAATTAATATTTAGTACATCATACAAATTTATAAGATGGGTTCTACTGGTTGTAGATACTTAAAGAAAAAAAACAGCATTGCTCCTTTCACTAATTTAGATTTTATCCATTCAGTTACTCAGAAATAATAGGAATATTTTCATAGGTTTGTCTATATAAATATGCATGCTAATAAAGTGTGGATCAGCTTTATTTTTAAATAAGTTCTATATTCAAGTAAATGCCCAATCAAGGAAGACTGGAAGTCCATTTAGGATGTTTGTGACATCAAAATAGATACTGGTTTGGCTTTGTCTCAAAGCAGCTCAGGATAGATTTCTAACTTTTCTCCCCAAGACTAATAAGCAATTTCTCAGTTTAAATATCTCTTGATTTAAGATGTTCCTCTCCAGTTATCCAAGTCATACCTGAAAAGGTGATTTTAAAGATAATTATAGACACAGAGGAGAAAGGATGAATGAGAGGAGAATATAAGAGGCAGAAAGATAGGAAAATAAAACAATTACAGACAGCAGTCTCCCAGGAGAAAGAAAGATGAATGAGGGGAAAGAAAATGAGGAAATTTACAGGAAACACAAGAAACAGGAAGAAAGAAGTATAAAGAATTAACATGGCCTTTTAAAGAGAGAAGAAAAGAAGTAAGATTAGATTAATTCATTCATTTATTGAGCATTCACTATGATTATGTACTAAGCAGTGCTGTAGGTCTTTTCTATAAGGTAAAGGAAAAGATTATTTCAGACCTCAAAAGATGTAGAATCTGTCATAAACATTAGTTCTAACTAGGGATGAACCTGAAATATTCTGATTAAGTTGGATATGTTCTCTTCAACTGGTCCTTTATATTATGTGGAAAAATTAAAGAATTGTGAATGACTAGATTTTTTTTTTAAGGCAGGACAACAGAATTGCTTAAAATAATGATCACAAAGCATAGCAAATTTCTGCATATGAGATATGATTCAATGACATCAGTAAAGCCTTTATAATACCACCTCTGCCCTTGGAAAGTGCCTCAATCTCCTGTGTTTCTAATCTTATTCTCATGGCTCAGGAAAGAAAGAGGAAGCATTCTTTTCCTGTTCCGAGTTTCTACTGGTCCATGCAATAAGAACCTCTGACTTCTTCAATTATATAATTGGTTAGAAGCATCCAAGCATTGGATGGTTTAAAGAAAAAAACATTGGTTTAAAGATCCAAGCATTGATTTTCCTATGTGAGAAGGCATGTTTTTTAATGATTGATGAGATGATAAGAATATGACTTCTGTTCATTCCTATCTCTGTCAGGTGGAGATAATTGCTGAAGGTCTTTGTGTATGCATGGCCTCCAACTCCCTGCCCTACTCTTGATAGGTGAGAGTTGAGAGGTATTCTCCATGTACCTGTAAGTACATGTACCTGTAAGTACCTCCATGTACCTGTAAGGCTTCTCTGTAAACTAGCACTTCCCTCACACAGGTCTGAAGATATGAACATGGTAGTATGATGAGGGGTAGAGAGTGGAGGAAGCACTAGGAAGTCAATTTTACCATCTTACAACCAAATTGAGGCCAAATTCCCTAGTTCAACTTGACCAGCAATGAAGTGAGTCCCTATTTGCTCTCTGTGTGTATTTTTCAATGGTCTAGTGTGTCATTAATTATATGCCATTGATTCCTTGGTTAGAATGAGTATATTAGTTTCCTTTTGACAGGGGAGTCCAGGGGTCCTGCGGGTAACCTATCAATGGAGGTGGGGGGTAGAGCTAAGAGGAAGGCTGAGAACTTTTGGTGCTGTGAAGGGCATAATGGCCAGTGGGGGTGCTCTGGGCTGGAGGCAGAGTTACAGAATAAGAAAAGGGAGACCTAAGAGAGGCATGAAAAGACTTTAAAATAGCAATTTACCATCATTTTTTTCCCCTAAGAAGAGCTTTTAAGTGCTAGCCAGCATCTCTATTTAGTAGATACTTGAGAACTTTGTGTCCAGAGAAATTCATAAGATCTGTATGTATCTCCAAACATGAAATATTTACCAAACTTATTTACTTATAGTCACACAGAGAATAGATATCACTTTAACAATTTTTACAGAATTTACCTTGAGGGTTGGAAAAGTTAAGTGCTTTGCCTAAAGTTACAATTAAGGAATGGTGAACAAAGGGCATCACAGCTAGCTTGCTCCATCGCCAGTTGAACAATAGATAACCCCATACCAGAACCACTACCATTGCCCTGGAAACTTGATGTGGTTGCCACCATTCCAGAATATATCATCTTCTTTTCCTTCTTTGCCAAATGAGCTTCTGTTTCAAAGACTAGAGTGAATGCACCTTCTTGATTGAGCCTAAGTCATGTGCCAACCCTCTCACTGCAGTGAAAGCGAGAAAAGCAACTATCTGAGACTTTTAGCACTTCTAATGAGAGGTCAAGAAGATTTCAGATTATAGGCAACCAAATAATGCAAATATCCACTCTAACTACTGAAAAAATTACAACCTTAGACCTTCAGTTGTACCAACCACATTTCTAGTGCTCAACAGACACCCATGGCTACTGTAGGCTTCCATATTGGACAGTGAAGATATAGAACCTTTCCATCATTGCAGAAATTCCCATTGGACAGTGCTGACCTAGCAACACCTCTCATTGTAGTAACATGCAAACTAAGGCCCCTGGAGGTTAATGGATTCATCAAGGTCACAGAGCCAGCTAACATTCAATTAAAATCCAGATATCAAATATCCTGACTCCCTTTTTATTGCTCTATCCATTACAGTTTAATGTCTTTCAAATTAGAGTTAAGTTTTTTCCACATTTCCCCAATTTGTCAAAAGTGCTTTTTATTCCAAAGTCTATGGTTTATTGTATTAATTTGAAAAACTGGGAAGCTTCAATGAGAATCCAGCAGAGCCTGGGTATATTTTCTGACTCTTCATCTTCAAATGAATTGTTGCATAGAACACTGAGAGAATAGTTTTGAAGCTTAGCCAGTCATGGAAAAGGGACAAAACTCATGGACAAGCACGACACCAAAGGTTATAGGAGAGTTTCTGTGCATCTTCAGTGCTGCTTGTCTAGAGTCGGGAGAAGAGTCGCAAAGAATCTGACATGACTGAGCGACTGTCCCTCACTCACTCACCTCCAGGTTTAAGCCATCACCACCTCCCCTAGGATACTGAAATAGCCTCCCCTAGCTGATCCACTTCTGCCTCTGCCCAGTCATTCTTCTGCTCACTACTGTCCAGTGGATCTCTATGTCACCCATGCTAAAAGTCAAAGCCCTGATGATGGCCTACAAGCCCCTACATGTGTGGCCCACCCCCATTTTTGACCTCATTTCCATCTAGTTACTCTCTCTCTCTGCCCCACAGCCCCTCTTGCTGATTCTTGAACGGACAAGGCATGATTCTGTCATTGAGAATGTTACTTTTTCTTCTCTTTAATTATGTTCAAGATATATCATTGGTCAGAGGTTTCCACCACTTTAAATAAATAACAACCTATCTTTCTCCCATGTCACCCCTGCTCCCATCTTTGGCTCTCCCTATCTCCCTTGCTCTGTTTTATTTTTCTCCAAAGCACAACACCATCCGACATTCTGAGTATCTATTTGCTTATTCGTTCATTATTTATCTTCTCTCACAGGCATATAAGATCCTTGTGTCCAGATTTAATCTATTTTTTTTCTAGATAAATGCCTGTTGATAAATGAGTGAATGTTAAGAAAGACAAGGAAGAGAGGGTAGAGTTTTAGCACCGTATACTTGAAGCAGAAATAACTCATATTATAATCAGAAGGGGGAAAAAGACTATAATAATGGGGATGATGAGAATTATGATAGTAACAACTATTATTTGCTGATTTTTTTACTAGACAATGTCACTGTTTGCAGTGCTTCATTTAATTCTCCCTCAACCGCTGGATACAGGCCCTATTATTATCTCAGTTTAACGGCTACGGAGACAGAAACTTTAGAGATTTGGATAACTTGCCTAAAGAAGAACAGTTGGTAAATGTAAAAGCTATGAACTTTAACTCATATCTGTCTCCAGAGTCTATACTGCAAACAGTTAGTCTAACATCTCCAAGATGTATACAATTCTGTGTTAGGGTCTGCCAAAACAAAATGACACACAGCAAAACAGAAAGACTGCCTAAAGCAAAGTCCAAGATTAAAACCAGATCCATAGAGTTAAAAGACAGACCTCTATTATAATGCTATCCTATCATCTTGCTTTGGCAAGTAATAATAATTAGAGGCAAAAATACAAGCAAACAAAAAGTCAGCTAAAAAAAATATATATATATATATATAGTAACTCTCTAGATCTGAATTATTTAATTCTCAGTCTATTTTGCTATATTTTAAGATCTTAGTAAACTGGTATTTTTAAAAACTTGTCCTCATTAATAACACCCAAGTTTGCCTTATCTTTCCTCCCATATTCAGTTCGTTCACGAAATATGTCAATTTGACTTCTGACTCAGTTGAAGTCTGTAAGTAATGCCCCTTCATGATTGCCCCTAAGTGAGAGATGTTATCTATAAGTGGCTTCACACTGAGAAGGTTAGTGTGATAAATCTAAAGGGGCAATTATTTTAATAAAATACTTTCTGCCTAGTAGAATAGTGGTTTTTAATATTAAATGCTACTGGTGAGATGAACAGTTTCATACATTATAACTGTAAACATAAATTGATATAATTTATCTGAAAGCAGTGTCAAGCTGTTCTTACCTTTTAATCTAATAATTCCACTTCAGCTCTAGTCTGAGAATAAGTGTGAAATAGAAAAGATACATAAATAAACTCTACTATAACTGATTGATTAGAAAAAATATTAGCAACATTCTTACCTTTTGGTAACAGGAGAATGGTTAAGTAATTATAGGCATAACTTGTTTTATTGCACTTCCCTTTATGTGCCTCAAACATATTGTATCTTTTTTACAAATTGAAGCTTTTTGTAAACTTGCATTGAGCAAATCCACAGGTGTCATTTTTCTGATAATGGTTGCTCACTTAGTATCTCCCCATCACATTTTAGTAATTCTTGCAATATTCAAACGTGTTCATTATTATTATATTGTTATGGTGATATATGCTTAGTGTTCTTTAATGTTGCTATTGTAATTGTCTTGGGGCACCACAAACAGCACCTATATAAGACAGAAAATATAACTGATAAATGTAATGTGTGTTCTGAGCCCTCCATCAGCCATTACCTCATCTCTCTCCTTCTCTCAGTTCTCTCTATGCCCTCCCTGTATTCTTGTGAGGGAAGCCTGCCATATTGCAGTCCGTGGGGTCACAGAGTCAGACACGACAGAGCGACTGAACTTAATAACCCTACAATGGCCCCTAAATGTTCAAGTGAAAGGAAGAGTCACACATCTCTCACTTTAAATCAAAGCCTAGAAATTCTAGTGAAGAAGGCATGTCAAAAGCCAAGGTAGGCTAATAGCTAAGGCTCTTGCACCAAACTGTGTGTGCACCAAACCAAGCTGTGAATACAAAGTCAAAGTTCTTGAAGGAATTAAAATTGCTACTCCAGTGAACACACAAATGATAATAAAGCAAAATAGCCTTATGGTGGTGGTGTTGGTTTAGTCATTAAGTCAGGTCCAACTCTTGTGACCCTATGGACCGTAGCCTGTCAGGCTCCTCTGTCCATGGGATTCTCCAGGCAAGAATACTGGAGTGGGTTGTCATTTCCTTCTCCAGGGGATCTTCCCGACCCAGGAATTGAACCCGGGTCTTCTGCATTGCAGGCAGATGGTGGGTATGGGAAAAGGTTTAGCTTTCTGGATGGAAGTCAGACCAGCCACAACCTTCCCTTTAGCCAAAGTCTAATCCAGAGCAAGGCTCTACCTCTCATCACTTCTGTGAAGGCTGAGAGAGGTGAGGAAACTCTGGAAGAAAAGTTTAAAGCTGGCAGAGATGACTCATGAGAGTTAAGGAAACAAGCTGTCTCTGTAACACATAGGTGCCAGGTGAAACAGCAAATGCTGATGCAGAAGCTGCAGCAAGTTACCCAGAAACTCAAGAGAGTTAAAGTGGGCTACACTAAATGATAGATTTTCAGTGGAAACAAAACAGCCTTCCATAGGAAGAAGATGCCATCCAGGACTTTCACAGGCAGGGAGGAGAAATTATTGCCTGGCTTCAAATGACAGGCTAACTTTCTTATTAGAAGCTAATGTAGCTAGTGATTATAAATTGAAGCCAAAGCTCGTTGACTGTTCTGAAATCTTAGGATCCTTAAGAATTATGTAAATCTACTCTGCCTGTCCTCTATAAATGGAAAAACAAAGTCTGAATGACAGCATATTTGCTGACAACATGGTTTACTGAATATTTTAGGCTCACTGCTGAGACCTCCTGCTCAGAAAGAAGATTCTTTTCAAGACATTGCTGATCACTGACAATGTACATGGTAACCCCAGAAGCTCCAATGGAGGTTACAGTGAGATTAATGTTGTTTTCATGCCTGCTAATACAACATCCATACTGTAGCTAATGGATCAAATAATAATTTTTATTTTAAGTATTATTTGAGAAATACATTTCATAAGGTCGTAGCTGCCAGAGATAGTGATTCCTCTAATGGATCTGGGCAAATCAATTGAAACCTTCTGGAAAGGATTCATCATTCTAGATGCCATTAAGAACACTCATGATTCATGTGAAGTCAAAACATCCATAATAAGAGTTTCAAAGAAATTCATTCCAACTCTCATAGCTGACACTTTGAGAGGTTCAAGATTTCAGTAGAGGAAGTCACTGCAGAGGTGGAAATAGCAGGAGAACTAAAATTAGGTGTGGATACTAAATGAAGTAGGTCAGACAGAGAAGAAGAAATAGTGTATGACATCCCTTAAATGTGGAATCTAAAAATAAATGATACACATGAACTTACTTACAAAACAGAAAGAGATTCACAGACTTAGAGAACGAACTTAATGGTTGCTGGCGGAAAGGATGAGGGGAAGGAACAGTCAGGGAGTTTGCAATGGACATATATACACCGCTATATTTAAACAGATAACCAACAAGGACCTGCTATATAGCACATGAAACTCTGCTCAAAGTTACATGGCAGCCTGGATGGGAGAAGAGTTTGGGGGAGAATGGATTCATGTATATATATATATGTTGCTGAGTCCTTTCGTTGTTCACCTGAAACTATCACAACATTGTTTGCTTATCGGCTATACCCCAATACAAAATAAAAAGTTTAAAAATAAAATAAAATAAAATTACAAATGGAACCTGAAGATGGGACTGCATTGCTACAATCTCATGATAAAACTTTAATGGATGAGGTGTTTCTTTTTATGGATGAACACCAAAAGTGTTTCTTGAGATAGAATCTACTCCTGGTGAAGATGCTGTGAAGACTGTTGAAATGACAACAAAGGACATGGACTATTACATAAACTTAAAGATAAAATAGCAGGTTTTGAGAAAATTAACTCCAAATTTGAAAGGGGATCTACTAAGGTTAAAGTGCTATCAAACAGCATTGCATGCTACAGAGAAATCATTCATTAACGCAGAAAACTGCACTGTTGTCTTATTTTAAGAAATTACCACAATCACTCCAATCTGCAGCAATAAGTACCCTAATCAGTCAGCAGATATCAACATCAAGGCAAGACCCTCCAGTAGCAAAAAGATTACAACTCACTGAAGGCTTAGTGGTTAGCATTTTTAAGCAATAAAATAATTTTAAATTAAGGAATGCACATCATTTTTAATACATAATGCTGTTGTGCACTTAGTCTACAGTATAAACGTAACCCTTATGGGTGTTGGGAAACTAAAAATTTCATGTAATTTGCTTTATTGAAATATTTGCTTTATTGCAGTGGTTTGGAACTAAAATTGCAATATCTCCAAGGCACGCCTATTTGTTACTTAAGATCAAATACTGTACTGCTGTTGAAAGATATAATTGTATTTCTTTCTCTTGTACAGAGAAAGAAGTCAGCAGAAAAGAAACAGAAGACGGTTGTCTCTGGGTAGTAAATCTAGGTGATAGTTTTCATTCTACATCTTGTATTTCAAAAGTGGTTTACAAAGAAGCATTAAATATTTGCATGATTTAAAACTGTTTACATTTTATTTGATGAAAAAGAATGTTCAACATTGCTAAAATTTTAACAAACTATTTGGTCATAGACTTCTAATGAGCTAGGAACCTAGTTTCAGCAGAGAAGTTTTTCCTTCTCTGACATTGAGATGAAAAAGTTAATAATGCATCGTACTTATGTCAAACTGTACTGGTTTTTTCAAATGAAAGAGAGAAGAAAGGAAGGAAGAAAGAAGAAATAAGGAGGAAAGAGAGAGGGGGGCAGGGAAGGGAGAGACGGAGGAATAAAAAGGCATTTCTGAGAAAATGAAGTGTTCATAGATTTTTCCACTGACTCTGTGAATCTGGGAAAGAAAACAAATTTATTGGCACTTTTGTTTTGCCAAAATGAGAGTAGTGGTAAATTTTGGTGTAGTTATTAAGAGCATGAACGCTGTGACTTGATTGTAAAGCAAGACTCTGAGGCCATATGGTGTGGGTCCAGCTCCTAGCTTCACCATCCAGCTGTGTTAATCTTGGATTAATCTTGAAATTAATTTCTCTATTTCTGTTTTCCTTTTGCAAAATTAGGTTAAGAAAAAGAAAACACTAGAGTCTTGAAAGTTTTATTCTTAGAAAAATGTCTAGTGCATAACAGTATTATAAAAATGTTAACTCTTATTATTAACCTTACTGGATCATATTCATTTAACATGTCAGTTACTTTTTTCTAATATCCTTCTTTTACAGATCTACAATTCAAATCTCAACATGGGTACCACTGGGTTTAAAATCAAAGTAACAACTGGGATGTATTAATTTCTAAGGGTTCTACAGAAGAATTTTTTTCCTTGCCTTTTCCATCTTATAAAGGCTGCTGACACTTCTTGGCACATGACCCCTTCCTCCATGTGTAAAACCAGTAACTGCAGGTTGAATGAGTCCCATGCTATTGTCTCTAATGTAGACAAGAAAGATTCTCTGTGTTTGAGGACTTGTGTGATTACCTTGGGACCGCCCAAGTAATCTAAGAGGATCCCTCCTTCTCACTGTTTTTAATCTTAGCCACATCTGCCATGTAAAGTAACATATTCACCAGTTCTAAATATTAATGCATGGACATCTTTGGGGGCCATTGTTATGGCAGCTATGCTTTCCCATTCTCTACAAACATAGATATACACTGAATGATCTCACCCTATCTTTCTTTTTCATTTCCACACTATGAAGAAATTTTATAATGCCACAGTTTTAACTAAAATATTTTGTTTTAACCATTATCTGTAAGGGTAAGAGAGACTCCCCCCTTTTTTCCACATCCATGATTTGTGGGGACACTAAGGGCTATATATTTCATGATCTTATTTCTAGGGTTTATCAGATTAAAAGAAAAGATGAACCTTGTAGCCTTCTCCAAAATGAATGATAATGCCTTTGCTTTTGCCTCTTGAGGCAGGTAGCCAGGAAATCTCTAACGATGGACAGATGAGGTTACTGCTCTCATTCCTGAGTGATGCTCACTCCAAATATCTCCCCTGTTATTTGTTGCAGAAAATTCACATCATGATATAGTGCTCATTCTTTTTAAAAAACAGATTGTTTTAAGAACACAAATATGTTATTTGAGATGATTAAAATCATCATTAATACCTTGACCCAATTACCCTTGGAAAATGGGGAAATGTTGGTGAGGGATAGGAAATATTCTGGAAAGTACTGCCAGAGTGTAGTTGAGGTGCAGGTTGAGGGTCATCTAGGAGCTCAAGGAAACTGATGGAAAGAGGGGTCTTTAAAATATGTGCATCACAAATTCAGTGTGTAGCCAGAGAAGGAGGAGGGTACTACTCACATTCACCTTGCGCCTCACTAAATTGCCAGAAGTCAGTGCAGTGACTGTTCCCAGGCATGAAATCCTCCTCACGGGGACCCTGCAGAGCATGAGACTGTATGAGCACCGACAAAATCAACAACTGTATCAGTTCAGTTCAGTTCAATCACTCAGTCGTGTCCAACTCTTTGCAACCCCACGGACCGGAGCACACCAGGCTTCCCTGTCCATCACCAACTCCCAGAGCTTGCTCAAACTCACGTCCGTTGAGTCAGTCATGCCATCAAACCATCTCTTTCTCTGTTGCCCCCTTCTCCTCCTGCCTTCAATCTTTCTCAGCATCAGGGCCTTTTCCAGTGAGTCAGTTCTTCGCATCCGGTGGCCAAAGTACTGGCCACTAATTCTGTGCTAGATACCAGGTTAGACTTAGGTAAGTTGCTCTCCCCCTCTGACACTCAATTTCTACAATTATATAAAATGGGACTAAAGTATATAAAACGGGACTATGTGGGTTATATGAGGTAATACGTGAGACAATACTCTGTAAAATTAAATGTTTGGTACAATAGCAGGTGTTATATGTTTCCACCTCTATATTATGTCCTCAAACTCACTGTAAATATGACAATTTATGTTCCATGGTACAATGGCTTCTTATGGGCTTGAGAAACCATTATTACTACTAATAGAAAACAGAAAAAAGGACAAAAGGAAGAAAGGGAGGGAGAGATGAATAGAAGAAAAAGAAAAAAGAAAACTATAGGTATAAAAGCCAAATGGCATGCCTATTCTTTCCTTAAAGCAAATGTGTATACAGAAAGGTTTAGTATAAAATCTACAGGCAGAAAAGTGGTATTCATATTTTCAAGGATAGTTTCGCATTAGTTTATAGCTCTCAATACTGTTTAGCAGAAGTTTTAAGCAGAAGTTCTTAGAATAGTGGGAAATCTTCTGCAGAATTGTCATAGGCCATATACAATATGATCTGGAGAAGGAAATGGCAACCCACTCCAGTATTCTTGCCCAGAAAATCGCATGGACAGAGGAATACAGTCCATGCAGTCGCAAGAGTCGGACACAACTTAGCGACTAAACCACCACCACCAAACTATATCCAATCAGTTCACTTCAGTCGCTCAGTCGTGTCCGACTCTTTGCCACCCCCTGAATCGCAGCATGCCAGGCCTCCCTGTCCATCACCAACTCCCAGAGTTTACCCAAACCTATGTCCATCGAGTCGGTGATGCCATCCAGCCATCTCATCCTCATCGTCCCCTTCTCCTCCTGCCCCCAATCATATCCAATATGATGTCCAAATCTGTGGCACATCACATACACACACACACACCCTCGTACACAAATATATAATTTTGTATGTAGCAATGTGAACCAGTGGAAAGAATGCTAGATGGAGTCAGAATACCAATTTGTTACTTCCTCAGACAATAGATTTTTGTGTGTCCCTGGACTAGTAACTCAGTCTCTCTGGACGTCATCAATAAAACTGAGAGTTGGAATAGATCACCCTTAATTCTAAAACTGCATTAGTTTCATGTCAAATCAGTTTGTAAATTTAATTCATTTTTCAAAGCAAACAGTAACAATCTCCCAAGGTAAATATTATAACTGTACCTGAACTTGAGCAAATAATGAAGAAACAATAGGCAATGAGAAAATAATAGACTTACACTATCCTTTCACATTTCCTGCTTTCTTGCCCCCTTCAGGCTATCCTCAAAATTGTAATAACTAGCAACATTTGAAAAAAATGGAATGAAGGCACCCATTCCTTCCTCTCACTATGATACCCACAACCTACCTCAGAGAGGTCCATCTTCATCTCCATTATGTCCTTATAGACTACATAGGACAAGGCTTTCTGCGAATATCTAAGAATTTATCTCAGCTTTGCCAACACTAAAACCAATGTAAGCCCCCCACTCCTTAATAATATATATTTTGACCACCCCAAAATACCATGATTACCTCTCCTTTTCTCATAATTAGTATTTTTCTTCATATTGTTAAGACTCCTACAATATTACATGAAAATCTAAAAGAATTAGGTTCTTCTTTTTTAAAAACAGAAGCCAATATCTCCATTGTTTCATAACCCTCCACAGTGCTTCATGTATAGTAAAGATTGACTATTAACACACAAGTTAAAATAAATTCACTGATCAAATTGAGTTGGTTAGAACAAAGCAAATCTATTAGTTTTTCTAATCCTTTCGGATTTGGCTGCAACTGCACATGCTAAGTTTCTCCAAGTCTGCTTTGTACTGTGCTTAGTCACTCAGTCGTGTCCCAGTCTTTGCAAGACTGCCTTTGTTGAGTTATAATTCAGATTTCAAAAGGACACAAAATTTAATTAGATGCATATTATTTTCACATAGGCCTGTCATCTGGTACTTTTTGAATCAGCTTCAGCAATTTGTTGACTGTGGTAGCTGAATATGAATTACAATTCTTTTATATTTGGGTTTCTTATAAAGATAAGGATTGTTGAAAATTCCAAAGTGAACAGGTTCTCTCTTTTAAAAGGTATCCAGTAAGAGCTGCCTTCTTATCTAGATGTCTCAGAACTTGGAGGATAATGAAACTGGTTCACAGTGTGAGGACTGGCAGACACATCAAAATGGATTTGCCTTTACAAATGTTTGATGTGAGATTCCAGAAAGACAAACAGATACAAGGCAAGGACTGGGAGACAGGAACTGGGCCTATTCAAGAGCAATGATAATTTTGCCAGAAAAACGGGAAAAACAAACATTCGCAAGCCAGAAACAGACGCATTGTAGACCTAGGAACAAACTTGAGGAAACTCCTGGCAAGTCAAGTGAGCTAGAATCTCAGTATTGCAGACAGATTCTTTACCAGCTAAGCCACAAGGGAAGCCCTAATACCATGTAAATTACATGTAAATAGTTATAAATATAATGAAAATGCTATGTAAATAGTTTCCAGGGCATTATAAATTTAAATTTTGGTTTGGGGAACTTTCTGGAATCTTTTTCAAATACTTTTGATCCAAAGTTGGTTGAATCCATGGATGCACGATCTGCAGATACAGAGGCTGATGGCATTGCCTATCATACTCTCTGCTGTCAGTCATCCAAATCATAAAGTTGCCTTAAATTAATGCCTTGCACAGAATTAGGTACTCACCAAATGCTTTGTAATAAATATGAATGGATGAAATATACATTGTATATAAAATTCATATTTTAAAAAGTCATTTAAAATTAATTTTAAAATTAAAAGTAAGATCTAGAAAGTATCTTAAATCAAGTCTAGACTAACACCTACACAGCTAGTTAGTAGCTATTGTTACTATTAATAGAACCCAGGTCTTCCACCACTTGAGCTTGTGCTTTTTTGCATGCAATAATTACATTCAATATTGACAAAACAATGATCAATCATAAATATTAAAAATCATAATCATCTTGTCAAGTGTTCTTTCCACTGATTCCCTGGATCCTTTAATTATCTTAGTTACGTCAATCAAGCTGGAGGAAAAATTTATTGCATTTCTGCTTTCTAGTGCACACTCACATATGTAACATCTTTTGATTCCTACATCAACCCCATAATATAGTTTCTCTTTAACTTCAGTTTACAGGTTAGGAAGTGAAGTAAACTGCCTGAGGTCACAGCCTCGGAGTTGTGGAGAACACAAACCACATACAGATTCCATTCTCTTGCTATTATCCTCTGCAGTACCACTTAGCCCTTTCACCATAGTTTATCCTTATGCAGGACATGCTCTGTGATTTCTCAGAAGATATGTGTGCCTTTCTGGTTTTAAATAACTGACCCAACCAAAGTAAAACTAAGAAATGTGGTATTACTCTTTATTGTCCATTGTCAGACCTAAGACCAGGTAAGAACTGTTAGCTGTTCTTGGAATTTCAACCAAAATCTCATAAGAAATTTAAACTCTCCATAGCAAACTGGAAACTTTTAAATACCCTGTAAGATTTCCAATGCAGTAACAAAATTCATTTACTGAGCATCAGATAAAAGTGTTAAATAAACATCTATCTAACAGACTCCAAAGCACACATCTGCCAAGCAGAGGATTCTTCAAGATCCTTGAAGTCTCTCCCATTTGACTAGATGGCTCTTTTTTCTTGGTTAGTCTTCTCAAAACTTTCAAATTCTTTCTCTAACATAACTATACATCAAAGATTTTATGTAAGAGAAAACAACTTATTTTTATGAAATTACAACTTTGCATGTGTCAGCTCTTTTTATTAAAAACTGAAGTCTTACAGCCCATAGTGAGTACTAATAGTCTTTTCTATTTAATTCACATCTTATTGTTTGCGGGAAAGCCAATTAACCTTTCTAGGGAAATCATATTACAATTAACTGTTTAATAAGTTAAGTAGTAAAAGCTTTTCAACAATTTATTTTCCTTTTGAATGGCTATAAATTAATGGCTAGAAATCTTTGACTAGAAGTGAATGTAGCAAATTCACAACAAGATTGAAATTCAAAAAAAAAGCTGCTTCCCTCTTCCCTTCAATAAAGAGAAATGATTTTGAATCCACATTTCACTTTTAAATGGGTTATTTTTAAACTGTTAGTGGGAATGCAAACTAGTACAGCCACTATGGAGAACAGTGTGGAGATTCCTTAAAAAACTGGGAATAGAACTGCCATATGACCCAGCAATACCACTCCTGGGCATACACACCGAGGAAACTAGATCTGAAAGAGACACGTGCACCCCAATGTTCATCGCAGCACTGTTTATAATAGCCAGGACATGGAAGCAAGCTAGATGCCCATCAGCAGACGAATGGATAAGGAAGCTGTGGTATATATACACCATGGAATATTACTCAGCCATTAAAAAGAATTCATTTGAATCAGTTCTAATGAGATGAATGAAACTGGAGCCCATTATGCAAGTGAAGTAAGTCAGAAAGATATAGACCAATACAGTATACTAATGCAAATATATGGAATTTAGAAAGATGGTAATGATAACCCTATATGCAAAACAGAAAAAGAGACACAGATGTACAGAACAGACTTTTGGACTCTGTGGGAGAAGGCGAGGGTGGGATGTTCAGAGAGAATAGCATTGAAACAAGTATACTATCAAGGGTGAAACAGATCACCAGCCCAGGTTGGATGCATGAGACAAGTGCTCAGGGCTGGTGCACTGGAAAGACCCAGAGGGATGGGATGGGGAGGGATGTGGGAGGCGGGATCGGGATGGGGAACACATGTGGATCCATGGCTGATTCATGTCAATGTATGGCAAAAATCACTACAATATTGTAAAGTAATTAGCCTCCAACTAATAAAAATAAATGAAAAAAAAAAGTTCAGAGAAAGAGGGAATATGATCATTCCAACTGAATGAAGAGTGAAACAGACATAAGGTAATAATTTTGAATAGTGAATCCTACACAGACAATTGTCATTATCTTTCAAAACTGTATAATGTACTATCAACTTTTCTGTCTTTTACTGAATTATGAACTCAGTTCTGATTTCTACTTTTGCCTTAGTAGTCTGCACTTACTAATTTCTCTGTAGTACTATCACTTCAATTTATGCAAATATAATATAGTTGAACAACAATAGAAATATCAAGCAAATAGGAAACAATTCATATTTTTCAACTCATTCTCAGATAGGCAATATGGTGATGCTGGGATTAGAAATGGATAGAAACTAATTTGAATCTAGGCTCCGCCAGGCTGAAGAGAAGTATGACCTTGAGCAAGTTCTTGATGTTTAGTCACTAAGTCTTGTCCAACTCTTTTGCAACCCCCTGGTCTGTAGCCCACCAGACTCCTCCATCCATGGGATTTCCCAGGCAAGGATCCTGGAGTGGGTTGCCATTTCCTTCTCCAGGGGATCTTCTCGACCCAGGGATGGAACTCCTGTCTCCTACATTGACAGGCAGATTCTTTACCCTTGAGCTACCAGGGAAGCCTAGGGAAATTCTTAACTTTTGTTAAATAACTGAAATGAGGTACATTAACTTGAGTTTTTCACATGTTAATGAAGTTTATTATATAATTATATAAAACACCTGATACTCAATTATTACTAGTTTTATTCCCTAACTTCCCATTTATAGCTCTATGAACAGAAACCTGTTTAAAGACTAAAAGCAGTGACTCTTAACTTATCATATCATCTTTGTGAGTTCCCTCCCTCTTTCTGGTGACAAAAAAAAAAACTATTGCTGCTACTGCTAAGTCACTTCAGTCGTGTCCAACTCTGTGTGACCCCATCCCTGGCAAGGGATGTGTGACCCCCCATTCTCCAGGCAAGAACACTGGAGTGGGGTGCCATTTATTACTTCTTAAATAAGCATTCAGAGCAGAAAAAAAAAGATTGCATATTATGAAACTGGAGAGGTTAATATTTTATCTTTCTTAAATAGGGAATTTGTAAAAAGAAAATTAAGGATAAACATTTTTGAGGCATTATCAAGAAACATTATATGAACATCAATGTCGTGATGTTTGAATTCTCAGTGAAGCATATTGCCTTCTGTGGAAGGTTTTTCCTGCATAGCCTCTGTGTTTTTCATTAAGCAAACCCCTTAAAAATAATGTTTTACACATCTAACCTCAAAATAAAATAACATGCAATCTCTTTATCTCATCCAGACTTGAAGGAAGAAATCTGCTAACCATCTGCAGACTAAGAAAATACCTTAAAGATCATTTACTCCAGTCTGTCGAAGATGGTACCAAGATATTATTTAAGCACAAACTTCATAGGCAGTACTCCAATGTTTTAGGTGGGTTAGTTCTTTTTAACTTCTAAGACCTTAGTTCTTTCTATTGAATTAAAATCTGCTTTACAATTATTTGTTCTAATTGATTCCACTTCTGTCCTATGGAGCAATACAGAACATCAGGGCTCATCCAGTTTGGTAGCCTGGAAGATGGTAACTATCCTCTCTTTCTTTCCCTTAGAGTACACCACTTGGGTATTTTTCTGGAGAACCACCCATCACGAAGTTTCAGTACGTTTAGTTCTGGTGTTGCTGAGGGCTGTTGTCTCTAGGGGTGGGTCTGTGATTTAAACATGGATTCACAGTACTCTTATGATCATAGTTATTAATAAAGGAATGAGCATGAGACCTAATTCACAACAGAACTTTGAAATATTGAGCATGAGGTATGCTCAAATAATTTCAGTAGACTTGAAGGTGTAGCTCCTCTGCCCACCATCTTGTCCAAAGGAATCAAGAGACTCTATGGAATGTGGCCAACAAAGAAAGAAGAGGTGTAGATAGAAAGAGTGACTGGGTCTCAAAATATGTAGCCAAGTACAACTTTCTGTTATATAAACTAAAACATTCCTCGCCCCCCCGCCCACCCTTAGGTTTGCTTAGGTTGAATTTACCGTCACCTGCAGCCAAAACAATCCTGGTTGAAATACTCATATCAACATTCTATGTATATTTGAAGATTGCTGTTACTTTCTCTCTATTATCTTCTATTATTTCAGACAAACATTCTCAATTCCTTTCATTTCCATTCATTTCAAAAATTTTACCAACTCTCTTTCAATTTCCTTACTGTGCTGCTTAATACCTACTGAATAAAATAGGAATAAAACACAAAAAGTTTGCTGGCACAAACTGTATACAAAAGGAAAAAAAGGAAATTTTTAATGTGCTTTAGGGGAAGGACAATTTTCAAACAACCTAGAAATGCCGTTTCATGTCAATTAATGTGCCAACTTCAAAATTGTTTTCTTGTCAACAAGTCAGGTTTCCAAAGGACCTCTACTTGGTAACACTTTATAAGCAACTAAAGATCACATATTTCAATCCAACTACATTTGCTTGCTAATATTCCATTATTGTAACTCTTTTACTAACTTTAAAAAAAGTCACTAATTAAGATTACACAGTTTTTGACATAACTAAATATATACTTGTGTACAATATGCAGTTTTCATGCTATATTTGAAGTACATAAAAACAGCTAAGATATAGTCCCTTAATTTGAGGATTTTATATCTGCTGCATTATAACATGGAATTCATCATGATCACCATCACCATCATCATCCACCAGACTCTCATTCATTCACTGAGTGTTTAAATATGACAGGATTGGTGCAACATGCTTTGCAGATATGGTCTCATTCAATCCCCTTAACCTCATGACATGTTATTATTATCGCCAATTTATAGACAAGAAAACGGAGGGAAAGGTAAGTTAGGGCATCATGAGCGAGTTTGCCTCTGTAACACTGATTGGGATACATGCAAACTCTGTCCTGAAGAGAATACAGTGGAAGAAGCAAGAACCTCTTGATGGTAGCACTTCTCTTTTTAAGTAAAGGAATGGTATTTTTTTAATCTTTTCAAACTGGGAAAATAAATGAAGAAAC
Organism: Cervus elaphus; assembly: GCF_910594005.1. NCBI lineage: Eukaryota > Metazoa > Chordata > Mammalia > Artiodactyla > Cervidae > Cervus > Cervus elaphus. The sequence goes on along the minus strand of NC_057839.1, from coordinate 18,836,366 downwards.
AAGAAAAATAAACACATCAAATAAATCCTTAAAATTTATACTGAAAATATATTGCAAATATTTATGACAAGCAGGACTCTGGGGAAAGTCCTCTTCTTTCTCAGTCACCTAAGCTGATGGGTGGGCCTAGCCCTGAACAGATTGTGAAAATAGTTCTTTACCTCTGATCTCTCTTTTCTATGCCCTTATACCTTACAGATCCATATTCTATTAATTTCTTACTCCTTAAGATGCCTGCATCCTTTTATTCTTCTTCTTCTATCCCTTAAACAAACTTTTTCCCAGTATCTATCCTAAGGAAAGAATCCCAGTAATCTACATTTTGGACTGTATTTATGTCATGATTACAATTCCCAAGAGATATTAACCTTATTTCTGACGGTGAAATAAAAGTCTTTAAAGTTTTTTCAAGGGTCAGCCAGTAGATAAAGACTTTTTGGTATAGAAAGAGATGTCCGGGAATGCCTCCAAAGTCACACTGCATAATCAAACCACATACCCAGCAACTGAGCCCAAGGCTGATTACAGATGGCACCCACCTGCCTTCCTTCTTCCTGCTCTTTCTTCTTCTGCACTGGTCTCATTTTCAAAGAGACTCTTGCTTCCATCCCCATGGACAGCCTTTTCCAAATCTCCTGCCAATGCTATCAACAAAAAATAAAAATGAGAGAATTTTGCTTCATTACTTTACATTTTCCTACCTCCTCCATGATAGAAGTATTAATGAGCAATGGCATTACTGAAAGGTATATAGTGGGCAGATAATTCACCGATGAATAAAAAGATATGAAATAAATAACATAATTTACAATTATGATTTTGGAAAGAAAGCAATCAGGGCCTCAAGCTATTCGTTACAGAACATCCTGGAGTGAGGAATATGTCAAAATTAGACAAAATACAAATTTAAATATACAAATGTAGTATTCCTCAACTAAATGTGTTTAAATTCTCTCTCATTCTAAAAACAACAAGTAAACAAGCATACATTTTTGGTCAGATAATTTCATCTTATGTTTCTCCTTGACATTCCCTCTCCACAGGCAACATATTCAAATAGAATGCATGTTGTTTGCTAAGTTGCTTCACTCACGTCCAACTCTTTGCCATCCTGCCAAGCCCACCAGGGTCCTCTGTCCATGTAATTCTCTAGGCAAGAATACTGGAGTAGGTTGCTGTGCCCACCTCCAGGGGATCTTCCCAACCCAGGGATCTCACAGGCAAATTCCAATAGAACAAAGTAAAAGAGTTATTTTCAGGGAGTACATATAATGAGTATCAATACCCTAACAATACCTGTCTCTGAAACTGAATTTCCATTTGATATTGTACTAATAGTATGAATATAATGTTCCTTTAAAATGTCCAAAAGGCTAATGTAAGACCTAAGGAAAAGACTTTATATGTAAAAAAGAGATGTTATTTTAAACACTGTGTTAACCATGACCTGAAAGTCTTAGGGAGGTTTTGCTATTTGAAGATTTCTCACCCGCTATGACACTTAGAGAAACCACAAACCAACACAGGCATCAAGATGGGGGTGTAAGCGTGTCCTGTCAAGCAAAGCATAGGTTTCTCACGATTTTGATGCATTCTGTGTGCATATGCTGCTTTTCATTTGGCAAGCTTTTTTTTTATGTCCCAGCAGATGGCTAAGGAATAACAAGCATTCTTTGTTTGTCAGGTTTTAAGTACTCCAGAAGATATTTTAAAGCTATCTGGATTCAGTTCATTCCATTCCAAGTTGAAAATATAACACCTTTAAAAAGATCTACTCCCTTTGATCTATGGACCAATAGTATGAAGGTCTTATCTGTCCCTGGAGGGTGGGTTATTGTTAATGGGACTGAAACAGTCAAATCCTGGGCTTTGCAATGGTTTCAAAACCATGAAGCATAATGCTCCTCAGTCCTTCCCAGAGAAATTTGTTCAGAAAATGAACTTAATCTGGAAATTAGTCCTTCCTTCAGATTCCATAGTATTTAAAGCCTAGAACATGATCCAACACATACTAGGTGATCAGAAAATATCAATTGAAGTAGCCCATTCCTGCCTTGGAACAGCTTGGGGAAAAAAAAAAAAAGCCATTAGACATTGAACAGAGCAAAAAAATGGAAAATAGAGACTAGTATCAGAACAGAAATAATGCTCCTATAACCACTCAATTCTGGGTTTTAAAAATTCCTTGTAAAGAGAAACTAACACTTCATGTAAGCACTCTATTGGGTAGCATTTACAAGTCATGTTTGGCATGTTGTAAATGCATTTGTCCCTCTTGGAGCACCTCCCTACACAATGATGATTTATTAGAATGCTATTTGTCTCAAATATTTTTATATTTAAATATGTAAATCCATTGCAAGACTCTCAGTAAAGCCCACATATGTCACATGAATGGTTCTCATGACCACTGAAACGGTACAGCAGAGCAAACACAAGCCAAAGCTCTCTGTCATCGAATATGGAGGCATGACATTTTGCTCTTCCTACCTGAACTGACACTCACTAATGCATTTCTTAACTCTATAGTGGTCTCATTTCCCGCTACTATTTCATTTCTTTAAGAACATTTAACCCACAATGGATGACAGCAAAATATAAACGTGCCTGAGAGACTACAAAATTTCCAAAGTACATAATCATCCTGAGTATTAAAAAATCCAAGTTTAATAACAGCTCTAGTCACTTCTAAGCAATGGCCAAGGAAAAAAGGGAAACAATAAGTAAACAATTATGGACTGATAAAAGTTATTTGATATTATAAAAGGAAGTATAAACATCATTTCAGCCTTAAGTTGACAAACACCAAAGAATCCACCTGCCAATGCAGGATACAAGGGTTCAGTCCCTGGGTTGAGAAGATACCCTGTAGAAGGAAGTGGCAACCCACTCCAGTATTCTTGCCTGGGAAATCCCAAGGACGGAGGAGCCTTGCAGTCTACAGTCCCGTGGGTCGCAAAGAGTCAGACAAGAATTAGTGACTAAACAACAAGAAGGAACAATAATTTGAACAAACTATAACTGGAGACATAAAAATAATCCAAAATAATTGAAGAGAATAGAAGAATGATGTATGATTCTGGGAATACATCTACATAAGAACTGGGATAATACAACTCTGAGTGGCAATGACACAGTTAGTGCAATTTTCACAACATATCTTATTCTTATCCTCCCAACACACACAGTGCTAAGACTTATAGTCTTAATTTCATAGCATGAGGTTCAAGGCATCTCAGTAAATCCTAAGTTAAAAAAATCCTTCGCAAAATTGCATGAAACTTCACTAACAAGGAGGCCTCTGGAAATGCTGGCTGATTCTTAGTCATAAATGTTATGTCCTGGTCATAAATGTTATATCCTAGTCATAAATGCTAGTCCACTGAGTAGTATGGTAATTATTTCTTTTATGCTTCCCTTGGTAATTTTGAAATGCTAACTTTCATCATGTGCTTTCCAACTTCAAATACCTTCCCACTCCCACTTTATTTTTTTCTCCATGATCAGGGCCCATGGTTTCACTCTTTCTTAGGTGAGTCCTAGTGCCCTAGGAATATATGAGTAGATTTGGAAGTCTCTCATGGGGGATGATTCTGTGACCCTCTATGTCACCTCCTCCATTTATAGTCTGATGAGATTCCAGCCAGTGGTGCTTAGTAGTTGTCATGCAATTTTTTGTTATTCTCATATATACCATGCTATTTTTATCTCCTAAAATATCATACTTCTCCTGATGTGATACCATTATTTCAGCCTTTTAAAAATATCTGAGAAAATCATTTATATCCTGTGATTTATCCAGAGAGTTATACGCTTCACTAAAATTCACACTGAACAAAGTTGCACGTTTTAAAAGCATTCTTCTATAATCTCCTTCAATTTGGTAGAGGGGAGGATTGAAAACAATCCACAGTGCAAAGTTATTGAGAGAATAATTTTACTTCAGTTCAAAGACTTCAAATAAGTAGAGCATGAACAAGACTGTTTTGAAACTGATGTGGGTAAGACTACATGAGTGTCTCTATCTACACGTGATGAAAACAAAAGAAAATAAAGTTGAGTACAAACTGGGAATACTTCTTTTGAAACAAAACTAAAACAGTTTCAACAAAAAGTTTCCAGTTCCTAAAAAAAAGTTGTTTAAAAGAGCTTAAAAATCATCAAACAAGAGATGGGACTATTTGAAGATACAAATATCAGAGAAAAATATCTAGCACTAGCTGGTAACCCTCTTCACCATTGCTCTGCTAGTATAGAATCAGACAGGGCTGTTTCACCCAGCTGGAGAAACGTACCGGAAAATAAACCCATGGGTAAATAACGATACTACTAACGTACTTTGTTGTTTAAGGTCACAGCTTTTCAGAAGTTTAAATAAATATATTCTGTTTTTGAATAATACATCTCATCTATATATAGAAAGTAATTTTTACTATTACAATCATTTCATTAATGTAGTCAAATTTTTTAATGGTTCAATTTTTTTTTCTGTTTGGTAGTGTCTGGTCTTATTTTTGTAACAGCATTTTTTCAAAATTTCTTCTGCTAATAATGTTCATAACCTATATGCTGATAATTTTATATTCCTTGTAATTTTTTTAAATATTTATGATTTAGTATTTTTAAAGTTCAATAAATGTCTTCTTATACTTGAATACAGTAAATATTACATGTCACTGACACTTTAAAAATAAATTCTAGACACTTTAAAAACAAAATGTCATTGTTAATATCCCTACTTTCATATTAACACAGAGTAAGCACTATAGCACAGATACTGTCATTTTATTTTGACACTACAGTCACTAGAAATATAGCCCTCCCAGTCTCATTCTCAGCAATTTAAACTCAGCAAAACTCTGTCCCAACTACCTTTCTAGCTCATCCTGTGATATCAGGGCTTTGAGAGAATGGGAAGTAATTCTTTCCCATTTGCTATAAAATAAATTTAATCTGGAAGGACAGAGAAAGGCACAGACTGTGTCTCGTGGTAACCATTATAGGTAGGACAGTGGATAAAAAGCCAAGAGTCAGACACATAGGCCATATTCCTCCAACTGACTCAATGATCTTTTAACTTTCCTGTAAGAGCAGCTTTGGGGGAAAAACTGGCTTCTTGGCGCCATTCTCACACAGACTACTTGAAATGCCATATTTATCAGAGTGAAAGTCTCCTTTATAGGAAGTAAGATCTCCAGGAGATGTCACATCACATTTCATTCTTCAGAAAAAAATAGTAACATTACCTTCTGAGTTCTAGAATATGAAGTTGCATCATGCAGGATCCTCAACTATAAGCAACAGACACTGACTCCACCTATCTTAAACAGGAAAAAAGTAACTATGAGAAAACTGTGGACTAGCTTACACAATCTAGAAGGAAGCTTCAAAAATAAGAATCGAAAATCTAGTGAGACTCAAAGGAGCCCATGCAGCCTACATCACACCACAGGAACTCTTACTTTAAGATATGACCCAGGTCAGAGCCAATGTTCTGCCAGTGAATTGTTCCTCTGCTACTGTGCATGAATTCTAAAACACTCTTCTGGTTTGATGCCCCTTCTAAGTCCCAAGCAGAAACATCCAACTGATAAAGCATAGGTCAAGTGTCTTTAGCCTATAAATCTGAGACTCTGCTAACTACAACTAGGAAATTCCCTTCAAAAGGAAGCATGTGAATGGAGCCAATCAGTATCAACAACTGTCCGTTGTACCAAGCTTTGGCCATGAAAGAAACAACAGAATTAAAATAATCTTTCATTTCTTGAAGTGAGATACATTTCAAAGCATAACTTCAGAAGGAGCTAGGAGTGTCCATCAAAGAGGAAAGTCAAAATGGCAATGGCTTTTGGATTTTAGGAATTGGTCTTCAATGTTCTCAAAATGTATTCAGTATCACGTCCAATTTCCTAGAAACCTGGGATGTTTTTGAAAGATTAAATAATTTATTTTAAAAGCAGAAAGTAAAGAGAGGGAGAGAGAATTAAAAATCTGTTAGCAAACATTTATAACAAAAATATCTGAGTTTATTAACTAGTCTCCCAGCTTTGTTTGACATATAAATTCATTTTAAAGTAATTATAATATAGAAACTTCATCTTATTAGAAACTGCTAAAATAATTTCCTTAATTTGTGTGTTTTAATAATGATCTAAAAACTTTCAAATAAATTAATCACTAAAATTATACTAATAATTTAATATTTTAATATTTTTGACATATTTTTTATTTTTCTCTTTAAAGAGACTATAAAGGTAATTTATTTAAACTATTCATGATTTAAAAACATCTTAAACTGCTATATTTTATCATGTTGTTTATATGGGCCAAATATATATTTAAATATAGATTGAACATTGGTTATGGTTTTATTAATAGTATCAGAAGAAAACAAAATCTATTTTTATATATGATATTTTAAATTCCTGCTCTCTGAATTACATTTCTAATTTCTATACTTAGTTATTGAAGCAATTGAGAATATTTTCAGACTACAATCTATAAGACCTCGTCATATAACTTATTGAAGGTACAAAAAAGTGTTATCTGCTAAGAAATGAAAGAGTAGACATAAGTATAGCATTTCTTTTTTAACAGTGCTTTTTGGCATACTAAATATATCATTAGATGGGACACAGAATTTAAATCAGATGGATGCAATAGATCTGATGAAAAAATTATCATTTTATCCTATTAATGTGCATTTTGCCATTAATGTTTCTTTCACTGCCTTTAAACTATAAATAATATAAAGATTAAGTAAATGGATAAAAATTAGAAATACTTTTAACTGTGAAAGTGAAAGTGTTAGTTGCTCAGTCATATCCAACTCTTTGAGACCCCATGGACTGTAGCCTGCCAGACTCCTCTGTCCATAGAATTCTTCAGGCATGAATACTGGAGTGAGTTGCCATTTCCTTCAGGGGATCTTCCTGACTCAGGGATTGAACCCAATCTCCCGCATTGCAGGCAGATTCTTTACCCTCTGAACCACCAGGGAAGCCCAATTATAACTTCAATGAGCTTGAAGAATAAAATCCAGCTCACTCTGTTTCACTAAATGTGAAAGACATTAATTTATTTAAAAAATTATTTTCAAAAAATGTCATTTTCAGCTACTTCAATCAATAAAATTTTGTCTGGAAGCAGAAAAGAAATTCTAGTGTCATTGGAAATTCTATTACTTCCTTCTATAGGTTCTATATTTGGTTGTGGAAAGCCCCAAGTCAAATCCTTGAAAGAGTTAGGTGCTCAGTAGTGTACAACTCTGCGACCCTGTGGACTAGAGCTCTCCAGGGTCCTCTGTGGGATTCTCCAGGCAATATTGGAGTGGGTTGCCATTTCCTCCTCCAGGGACTCTTCCTGACCCAGGGATTGAACCCAGGTCTTCTGGCAGAAGTCCTGGAAGAAGAACCCAGGTCTTATTGCAGGCAGATTCTTTACCGACTGAGCCATGAGGGATGCCCAAGTCAAATCCTGGTGTGCCCTAGTTATTGGGAGAAGACATAAGAAATAACTGTTAACCCCTTTATCCTCAATTACAGGATTATTATTTGTTCCTTAGAATCCAGAAATTTATAAAATAAAATGCATCAGTTGTTTGAAGTGAAACTTTCTTTTTTATTTTAACAGTCTTAAATATACTATGTGCCCACTCTTAACTGTTTTGTTTCCATCCTTCTTTTGTCAGCAATTACAGTCTTAATCCTGAGTGCATGGAAAAATCCCATACAACATGCTCTTCCAGAAAGGGCAGTCACACAAAAATGCCGCTTCACACTTGCTCTAGCAGTATAATACATAGGCAATTGGGATGACTTAACCTAATATCACACCAATTATCAGAAAACTTACAACTGCATTATTTGTGCAGCCAACAGCATCAATGAGTCCTCTGTATTTACCAACAGAACTGTGGCTGATTTTCAGATAATTAGTATATTTTCATCACATTACAGTTTAGACATTTCATGAGGTTTCTTTATTATTCCCTGTCATACTCTGGTGTCCAAAACACATGCTAAACTGGTTTTCCAAAAGGACAAGAGGAAAATAATGAAAGCAAATGAAATGTAAAGCTCCCAAGACCATTGGTACAGGAAAAATAGCAAAAACTTTGCTTGTGTTCAGTCCTACTGCAGCTACACAGTCCCCCTACTGTGCTCAATGCTTTCTCTCTCCTCCCACTTCTAGTGAGAAATACGGCTTCAATTCCTACACATCTGAGCTTGAAAAAGGTGCACATATTTTAAGAGTTATAAAATCTGCTGAATTCTTATCCCTTTAATGGCTCCATAAAGAAGGCAACCGTCTTTTGTTCTTCTGATGCCAGCTTTGCTTAGAAACGCTCCTGCTCTTAGTAACAGGACCTTGACAGTGAAAGTGTTAGTCACTCAGTCCTGTTCAACTCCATGGACTGCAGCCGACCAGGCTCCTCTGACCATGTGATTCTCCAGGCAGGAATACTAGAGAGGGTTGCCATCCCCTTCTCTAGGAGATCTTTCTGATCCAGTGATCAAACCTTGGTCTCCTGCATTGCAGGCAGATTCTTTACCATCTGAGCCACCAGGGAAGCCCAACAGGACCATGGGCAAACGAAATCATTCCATCATGACATTTCTTATCAACAACAAGCCCTCTTCACATTATTCCAAAATGGGCCTTTCTAACACGGAATCTGAAATAGTCAATTGTTAAACATGTACCCATTAACTCTGATTAGCTTAATTTTTGTGTTCAAAAAAATGCTAGGATTCAATAGGAAAGATAGCATATCTCTTCTTGCTTTTTGTCATTCTATCTTCTATGTCAATAAAATGCCAATATTAAAAAAGCACTGAATAAAAAGTGATCAGTTCAGTTAATGTATTAATTCATGGACAAATCATTGTTTTAGGCAGTGCTTTCACAGAACTTTCTGTAGTTACGGAAATGTTCATGCAATTTTTACCTGGTAGTGTGTGTAATTGCTGGCCACAAGTGGTGACTACTGAACAATTGAAAAGTGCCTAGTATAACTGGGGAGTTAATTTCTTTTAATTTTCTATCATTTTAATTAATTAAGCTTAAATTTAATTAGCCACATGTGGCTAGTGACTACCAAATTGATGCTAAGATATAAATATAACCAGGACACAACTTCTGCCTTCAAGGAGCTCACTGTTCAGAAATACAAGCTCAAAAGCCATCACAAGTCTTAATAAAAGAAAAGGCATTTGAGCTGGTTATGCAGAACAAATATAGAATTTAACCTGTGTTGAGAATTCAATCTACCTCTTAGACATACACTAAATTGTATATCCAAGGGCTGAAGACTGTGTTTTCTATTTAACTTATAATTAATATGTAACTATATAAAAAATAGACTTGATTGGAAACCTAAAAGATATTATATGAAAAGCATTTAGAATACAATAAGAACTATTATACATCTGCTAATATCATTATTATTTAAAAGATAAATTTTGTCCTACCACTGAAGTCCATGATGCTCAGTATTAAAATAAAAATTAACCAGTTTTTTCCACTGCCTTGCACCTGTTTTCTGATTTTTGTTTTTGCTAGTACATTAGTATGGACTTCTTTAAATCCACCATTCCATAGGCAATGCTTGCCAGTTTGGTCAGTGAAACATGTTGATTCTTCAGGAAAAATAATAATTTAAGTAAAAAACATTAGTATAAAATGTTCTTAATTAGACCAAAGATACAATTATTTTTCTCATACCCAGGATTTACATGCCTCACTAGCTTTGGTGATAAGGAAAAAGGTAAAGAGAAGAAAGAAGTCAGGACACATGATCAGGAACCTCCAGCACCAAGCCATCTTCAAGTTGTGGCCTATGATCCCAGAAACAATATTAGGCAAGTTCCCTTAATTCCATTGCTTATTTTTTAGTTTATAAGAGAAAAGGTTAAATAGCTCCATCTAGAGATACTTGTGATAGATACTTGTGATAGATCTTAGAGATATACAGATCAAGAAATCATTGAAAGTGTGAAGTCCTGGACAAGCTCCTGTTTCTTCCTCCAAAGGGACCCATAAATAAATAGCTCCACAAATTCTAGATCCTATCTACTGTGAAGCTAAGGAAAACCACTATAAACCAGTCAGTAGAAATTTATAAAATTTTATCTTAGTAAAATATGAGATTGAATGAGTATAACTCTCTCCTAAAAACAGCAAACTCTTTTGAGGAATAAGATGAAAAATGAGACAAAGCTTTACAATGGCTCTCAAATAAGCTAAGTCACATATACAGATAGAACCTACAGAACCACGCCAAGGTATTATACACAAAGCAAAGCAGGTTGTAAGACAAAAATCAGCTCTGTGTTCATCACACTAAGGACAAAATGGTGTGCAAAGACAAATACTCCCTGAATCTAAGTGGCTTACATTCTGATGGAAGATAGAGGCATGAATCAAATAATAAAAAAATTTTAAATCGCAGTGGTATAAGAGCTATTAATAATAGTTAGATGGTACAAGGAATAATAATAATAATAATAAAAGATCAGAAAGACTTCTCCAAGGAAATGACATTTGAACTCAAATATAGAAGTTGAATTAGAGCTAACAAGGTAAATAAGGGAAGAATGAGCTTTGCATGCAAAGGGAGAGAGTGCACAAAGTCTGTTGCAGGAAGGGACATTAAAAATCCAAGAAAGTGAAAGTGGACACAGGTGCATGAGAGTAAAGTGAGACAGCAGAAGGAGATGTAGCCAGTTTCTGAGTGAACTCTAGAAAGTATCATGTTCTCTGCAGTATATTTTTGTTCCCCATCCTGCACTGACATTTGGACATATGTAATATCTCTATCTATCTGTATTTACATAGATAGATAGTATTTGTATTTGGTTTCTTTACTAGAATAAGCAGAAATGCTTGAATCTTTCTAAAAAGGGGGCTCTACAGACATGTTACACGGGAAAAATCAGGGGGTTTAGTTTAGCTGAATGACAAATGAAAGTTTCAAGGTTTCAGCTGCCTAGAAAAAGGCAAGCTTTCCTACAAACAAGATTAGCAAGGCCGACCCATGAAAAGGGATGCAGGTTCACTACATGCGTCAGGAAGATCCCCAGGGAATGAAATGGAAACCCACTCTAGTATTCTTGCCTGGGAAATCCCATGGACAGAGGAGTCTTGTAGGCTACATCAATGGGTCGCAAAGGGTCAGACATGACTTAGCAACTAAACAACAAAAAAATATATATATAAACACACACATATATAACACATTTTTTTTTATCCATTTATCTTTTGATGGCCACTTAAGCTGTTTTCATGTCTTGACTACTGTTCATTTTTCAAAGAAATAACTGTAGTATAGTTGCAGCCTACTTCATGCCCTTTTGTCCTCAATTTTGCTAAAACAAACTAGCATGTGTACTTTATTCCAGATAACTGGTTCAGACAGCTGAATCTGGGTCAAAAACATAAAGAATAATTATGGGGAGAATTGAGATAGGAAGCAATACTTGTATTTTTCAAATTATAGTTTTTTTATTTTAATGAAGATATATAATGAGCCCAATTATACATTTTTGATGAAATCCTTCATTATCTTTTCACAGCCAGGCATATTTATAAAAGATGGAATTATAGAACTGAAAGTTGAAATCTCTGGGAAGGACCTGGAAAGCAGTTATTTGGAGTTGTCAGTGGAGGCTGAATCCGTACGCTTTGGAAGCAATATAATGATAAAATATATCAGGTTGGATTTTAACTGTCAATAAATATTTTTATTTTGAAAGTTTCTTTTTTAATACAAAGAAAATTAAAAATAAATGTATTTAATACAAAGCAAATGATTCTTTTTCAGTGTGGAAAATCAGTTCCTCGTGAGTTTTTCAGATTTTCTTAAGCAGAAAACACCCACAAAGTAATTTATAAATATAGTTTAAAATAACAATTTTTGTCCTCCAAATAAAAACAGAATAAGGTAAGTTTGTCAGGCATTAACTCATTGTAGAGTACTCATCTGCTACCTGTAAGTCCAGGGACTCATATGGGAAAAACAATAACAGCTTAATTGTTGGTAAAGACACGTATTCACACTTCAGAAATACATCATAGTTGGTACAGGCAGTTCTAGTGCCACTCAGCACACAATCCTAAGTGGAATTTTCTAGAATATAATTTTCTCAAGATCATCTTAACCCAAGAGATTATTTGAAATAAACAATAGTATCAGCAGTTTATAGAGAAGACACTTCCCCCTCCCTACCCACCCCTGCTCAAGTATGTTCAGCTGGGCTAGGAGAGTCTAATGTGTTACTGTCTAGTAGAACTTTCTGATGGAAATATTCTATATTGCTTGGCAGCAACTGGCTAAATTTGTTTTTTGAGTTTTTGAAACTGTTTAGTAAGACTAAATTTTATTTAACATAACAAATACATTTAAATTTAAATAGCCACATGCAGCTGGTAGCTACTGTATTTGTCAACATAGGTCAAGTGGATGCTACTTATGATTTAACTACCTCAGGTCTTAAACTATTATAGACATCTTGCTATTTCCAGGAAATTTGTTTTTCTCACCTTCATACAATAGCAGCTATCCTTCTAAGATGGCATCTAAATGGTAGAATCCTACCAACCAGTATGTTTGCTCCATGTATCTATCTTCTATGCAGGTAGAACAAAGACAAAATAGTAATAAATTATTACAGATAATTTACTGGTAAAAGATATGGGTGATAGCACACTTACAATGATTATTGGAGATGAAATTAAATTTTCATCTTCCATCTAGAATTTGAGTAATGAGAAAGCCCTTTATGGCCCTACTATTGGTTTCCCTTCCTAAATTTTCATTAAAGAGCACCAACAAGAAAGAAAAAAATAAAAACGTATTAAAGGAAATTATTAATTTTCAGGCTTATTATACCAACAGCTATTTTTCCCTGTTATGTCTCAATGAAATATGTGAACAAGTCTAGAAACGAGAAAGAACAAAAGCTAAGGGGGAAAAAATGTGAGTTGCAAAAATTGCATCAGGACGCCAAAGAGAGAGGTGACAGCCTCTCTCAAGCTAATGCCAAATTGTATTGAGTGAGGTTGAAGGGCTGCATAATGATATGCAGAAGGTCAGGTGCAAAATTAGAATTGTGTTTCCAAGAGCAGGGTGATAGGACTGGAATATCTATTAGATACTCCTCACCTTAGAGCTCAGGAATGCCAGCCATGTGACAAACACATTGTGTAAGACTTCAAAAGAAAATGGGTTCAAAATACTTTGGAGGGGGGAAATTGTTTTCAAACAAGTCTCACAAAATAAAAGGAAAAAAATTGAATGTTATTTTAAGTCACAGGCTGCCTATAAAGCCATAAATTTTCATTCTTTGTTAAAGACCATGATACAAGTCAGTGTTTCTCAAAGTATAAATTTGAACTGCTGGTACTAGAATAATTGTTAAAGATACAGAGTCCTGGGACATGTCCCAATTCTTCCAAGTCAGAATCTCTAGAAATGAATTCCAGGAATCTTTGTTTTTACCAATATCCCCAAATGATGCCTATGCAAACCTAAAAAATGTGATTTAAGGGATGACAAGGAGACTAGAAGCTCATATACTGGAAGACAAAGGAAAAAGATTTCATTATTTGTTCAATAGGTAGATGCCCAAATTTTCAATCACCACAGGATGAAAAATAATAATTACCCAATATCTGTAATTATCATGAATAACTTTGTATCTTCAATAAAATCAAGGTACATATCATTACTAGGAGCTGAGATAGCTAATTTAATGGGTTAACTTGATATGGTCAAGGAAGCCTAGATATTTGGTCAAACATTATTTATGGATGTGTCTGAGAGGATGCTTCTGGGTGAGATTAACAATTAAATAGGTAGATTGGATAAAGCAGATTTCCCTTCCCAATATGAGTGAACCTCATCTAATCTGCTGAAGGCCTAAATAGATTAAAAGACTGAGTAAAAAAGAATTCCTTTTCTTTGACTTATTGTCCTCAATTTGTCTTCTCTTGCCTGGCATGATCTGGCAATAGAGATACACAAAATATTTCCCAATGGATGTTCCCAATCAACCACATAAAAAGGCAAGGAGTTGGGTTAACTATGGGATACTTTCTAACACTTTTTGAAATCTAGTGAATATAATGTGATTACCTGGTTGCTTCTAAATGTCACTGGACAAAATGTTGAAAGAAAAGGATGCACTCAGGGATTTGAATTCCCAGTTCAAGTGCCACATAAATGAACTGAATGCTTCATTATGTGCCCTTAAGATCCTTACCTCCTGTAGCCACAGGGTTGACTCCTGAAAATCAAATGTAGAATCTCATCTCATGACTGGCTGAATTACAACACAAGTTGTATTTCACAAATCCAACTCTTTGACTCCATGGACTGCAGCAAGCCAGTCTTCCCTATCACCAACTGCCAGAGCTTGCTCAAACTCATGTCCATCATGTATGGGATGCCATCTAACCATCTCATCCCCTGTCATCCCCTTCTCCTCCTGCCTTCAATCTTTCCCAGCATCAGGGTCTTTTCTAATGAGTCAACTCTTCGCATCAGGTGGCCACAGTATTGGAGCTTCAGCATCAGTCCTTTCAATGAATATTCAGGATTGATTTCCTTTAGGACTGGTTTGGTCTCCTTGCAGTCCAAGGGACTCTCAAGAATCTTCTCCAACACCACAGTTCAAAAGCATCAATTCTTCAGTGCTCAGTTTTCTTTACAGTCCAACTCTCACATCCATAAATAACTATTGGAAAAACCATAGCTTTGACTATATGGACCTCTGTTGGCAAATTAATGTCTCTGCTTTTTAATATCCTGTCTAGGTTGGTCATAACTTTTCCTTCAAGGAGCAAGCGCCTTTTAATTTATGGCTGCAGCCACCATCTGTAGCCATCTTGATTTTGGAGCCCAAAGAAATAAAGTCTGTCACTGTTTCCATTGTTTCCCCATCTATTTGCCAAGAAGTGATGGGACTGGATGCCATGATCTTCATTTTTTTGAATGTTGAGTTTTAAGCCAGCTTTTTCACTCTCCTCTTTCACTTTCATCAAAAGACTCTTTAGTTCTTTTTCACTTTCTGCCATATGAGTGGTGTCATCTGCATATCTGAAGTTATTGTTATTTCTCCTGGCAATCTTGATTCCAGCTTGCATGGGCATTGATTGGGAAAAAATGAAGTACTATAAGTTGACATGGGAACAGTGAGCCCCAAAATTTTGATGTGTTTTCTTTGGAAGACATGCCTTTATTTAATGTAAAAGAAAAGACTTAAAGGCTTAGAGAGATTGGAACATTAGAGTTCATTTATCATTTAATATTTTGTCACCTCCACTGGGAGGTCCCAGAAAGCATGCCTTTCATCAATACTGTGAGAAGGAAATCTGTGAACGGAGCCCATGTTTGAAGAGTTCTCTGATAGCTCTTCTCTGTAGGTCAGATCTTGCAATGGAAAATGTGGTCACCAAATTGGAGAATCTAAATGCAGTGAGTGTAACAAGATTCTTTGGTGGCAGGGGCAAAGTGGCACCACTCAACTGGCAGAGGGAAGGTGGATGTGGTCGCCATAGTGTAGAGCAGAGTCAAAGCAGCAATCAAAATAGTCTAATTCATGTAGATCTAATTGATTATGGTGTTACTAGAAGTGAAGTAGTATAGATAGGAAAGCTACTAAATTCTTATTTAACTGTGTAAGCAGAAAATTTCTAGGTCAATTGAACAAAAGCCTAAGTTGTAAGAGAAAAACAGAGAACCAGGGCCCTTCAAACAGTTACCAAACCTGAGCCAGTTTGTAGACCCAGAACCCCTTAAACAGAGGGGAGACTAAGTCCCTTGAGGAAGGACACATGAACACTATCAAAAGTTTATACTGGTAATCTTTCTTCGAGCCCTCCCCAAAGTGACCTATGGTCTTTTCACCAGGGTAAC
This sequence comes from Cervus elaphus, assembly GCF_910594005.1. Taxonomy (NCBI): domain Eukaryota; kingdom Metazoa; phylum Chordata; class Mammalia; order Artiodactyla; family Cervidae; genus Cervus; species Cervus elaphus. The sequence goes on along the minus strand of NC_057839.1, from coordinate 18,820,447 downwards.
TATAGATTGGAAAGAAGAAAATAATCAGACTTTTCAGGGACTACTGGATACTTGTTCTGAATTGACACTGATCCTAAGAGACCAAATGCCATTGCAGTCCACTGGCCAGAGTAACCTTCAGGGCTTATTGGAGGTCAGGTAATCACAGGAGTGTTGACTCAGGTGTGTCTCACAGTGGGCTCCAAACACATCCTGTGACTATTTCCTCAGTTCTGGAATGCATAATTGAAATAGATATACTCAGCAGCTGGCAGAATCCTCATACTGGTTCCCTAATCTGTGAAATGAGGGCCATGTAGAATGCACTAGACCTGTTTCTACTAAGGAAGGTAGCAAACCAGAAACAATAATCCAGCATTCCTAGAGGCATTTCCAATGTTAATTCCATCATCAAGGACTTGAAAGATGCAAGGGTGATGATTCTCACCACATCCCCATTAAACTCATCTATTTGATCTGGGCAGAAGATAGATGGATCTTAGAGAATAACAGTGGCTTATTGTAAGTTACTAGGTGGTAACTCCAATTACTTCTGATCTACCAGATGTGGTTTCATTGCTTCAGTAAATAACAAATCCCCTAATACTTGGTAGCAGTTATTGATCTGGTAAAAGCTGTTTTCTCCAGAAAACACACTTGTCCATAAAACCCACCAGAAGCTGTTTGCTCTCAGCTGGTAAGAAAGGAATACATCTTCACTGTCCTACCTCAGGGGTATATCAACTCTCTAGCTTTATGTCATAATTTAGTTCACATGGATCTTGATCTCTTTTCCTTTCCATAAGATATCACACAGGTTCATTACATTAATGATATTATACTGATTGAACCTAGTGAACAAGAAATAGCAACTCTTCCAGACTTATTTTTTTTTTTTTTAGCCTAGCTTTTTTAATTTTTTTATTAGTTGGAGGCTAATTACTTCACAACATTTCAGTGGGTTTTGTCATACATTGATATGAATCAGCCATAGATTTACACTTATTCCCCATCCCGATCCCCCCTCCCATCTCCCTCTCCACCCGATTCCTCTGGGTCTTCCCAGTGTACCAGGCCCGAGCACTTGTCTCATGCATCCCACCTGGGCTGGTGATCTGTTTCACCATAGATAGTATACATGCTGTTCTTTTGAAACATCCCACCCTCACCTTCTCCCACAGAGTTCAAAAGTCTGTTCTGTATTTCTGTGTCTCTTTTTCTGTTCTGCATATAGGGTCATCGTTACCATCTTTCTAAATTCCATATATATGTGTTAGTATGCTGTAATGTTCTTTATCTTTCTGGCTTACTTCACTCTGTATAAGGGGCTCCAGTTTCATCCATCTCATTAGGACTGGTTCAAATGAATTCTTTTTGACGGCTGAGTAAAATTCCATGGTGTATATGTACCACAGCTTCCTTATCCATTCATAGAAATGAATGAAAATGAAAACACAACAACCCAAAACCTATGGGACACTGTAAAAGCAGTGCTAAGGGGAAGGTTCATAGCATTACAGGCTTACATCAAGAAACAAGAAAAAAGCCAAATAAATAACCTAACTCTACACCTAAAGCAATTAGAGAAGGAAGAAATGAAGAACCCCAGGGTTAGCAGAAGGAAAGAAATCTTAAAAATTAAGGCAGAAATAAATGCAATAGAAACTAAAGAGACCATAGAAAAAATCAACAAAGCTAAAAGCTGGTATTTTGAAAAAATAAACAAAATTGACAAACCATTAGCAAGACTCATTAAGAAACAAAGAGAGAAGAACCAAATTAACAAAATTAGAAATGAAAATGGAGAGATCACAACAGACAACACTGAAATACAAAGGATCATAAGAGACTACTACCAGCAGCTCTATGCCAATAAAATGGACAACTTGGATGAAATGGACAAATTCTTAGAAAAGTATAACTTTCCAAAACTGAACCAGGAAGAAATAGAAGATCTTAACAGACCCATCACAGGCAAGGAAATCGAAACTGTAATCAAAAATCTTCCAGCAAACAAAAGCCCAGGACCAGATGGCTTCACAGCTGAATTCTACCAAAAATTTAGAGAAGAGCTAACACCTACCTTACTCAAACTCTTCCAGAAAATTGCAGATGAAGGTAAACTTCCAAACTCATTCTATGAGGCCACCATCACCCTAATTCCAAAACCTGACAAAGATGCCACAAAAAAAGAAAACTACAGGCCAATATCACTGATGAACATAGATGCAAAAATCCTTAACAAAATTCTAGCAAACAGAATCCAACAACATATTAAAAAAATCATACACCACGACCAAGTGGGCTTTATCCCAGGAATGCAAGGATTCTTCAATATCCTTCCAGACTTATTGACAAGATATTTAAGTGCATGTCAGGGGGTGGGAAATAATCCAATGAAAAATCAGAAGCCTTCTACCTAATAAAATTTCTAGGCATCCAGTGGTGCAGACATGTCAAGATGCCCATTCTAAAGTGAAGGACAAGTTGTTTATCTCACCTCTCCTCATACCAAGAAAGACAGGCAATGTCCAGGGGAGTTCTTTGGATGTGGGAGGCAATATTTTCCTCATTTAGGTATGTTATTCCAGCCTCTTTACTGAGTGACCCAAAAAGCTGTTAGTTTCAAGTGGGCCCAGAACAGCAGAAGGCTCAGCAACAGGTCCAGGCTGTCCTGTTACTTGAATCATATGATCTGGCAGATCCAAAGTGGACTGAAGATGTTAACGGTAGATAGGGATGCAGTGTGTATCCTTTGACAGATCCCTATAGGTGAATTACACACAGCACAGGCCTTTGGGATTTGGGGACAAAATCCTACCATTCTCCACAAGTAAGAGAAGCAGTCCTTTGAGAAGCAGTTCTAACCCTGCTACTGGGTCTTGAACACTTAACCATGAGCCACCAGATACCAAGCGGTCATAGTTAACATTATGAACTGGGTATTAACTGACCTATAAAGTTGGGTGTCCACCACATGGCAATGTTCTACCATGTGAATGGGCCTACTTGGCCCTGAAGGCACAACTAATTTACGTGAACAATGACCGAAGTGCACATGGTCCCCACTCCTGTTATATGACCGTTTCTTTCCCAGCCTGTACCTGTGTCTTAATGGGAAATTCCCTACCATAAGTTGACAGAGGAGAAGATTCTTGCCTGGCTTACAGATGATTCTGCACAATATATGGGTGCCACCTGAGAGTGGACAACTACAGCTCCTTTCTGGAACATCCCTGAGGACAGTGATAAACCATAATCCTCCCAGTGGGCAGAATTTCAAGCAGACCTCCTGGTTTCTCATTGTCAGTCTGTTTGGTCTGTTATAACAAAACACAATAGGCTGGATGGCTTACAAACTGCAGAAACTTACTGCTCACTGTTCTGGAGACTGTAAGTACAAGATCAGGGTGCTAGCATGTCAGGTTCTGCCAAAGAGCTTCATCTGGTTTGCAAACTTCTGTGTTCTCACATGGCAGAAAGGAGTAGGAAACTTTCTTAGACCACTTTTGACATTGTACCATTTCTACCGTGAAAGGGGAAACACTTTGTTTTCACTGGAATAGACACTTACTCTGGATATGAATTTGGCTTCCCTGCATGCAGTGATTCTGCCAAAACTACTCTCTGTGGTTTCCAGAGTGACTAATCCATCATTATGGTATTCCACACTTCATTGCTTCTGATCAAATAACTCACTTCACAGCAAGTGAAGAGCAGCAATGAAATTCAGGAATTTTTCTATGTTTCCCACCATCCTGAAGCAGCTGGCTTGATAGAATGGTAAAACGGCCTTTGAAGATTCAGATAAAGTGCCAGCTGGGTATCTTAAGGGCTGGGGCAATGTGCTCCAGAAAGATCTGTTCTGAATCTCAGTTCAGTAGCTGGTGTTGTTTCTCCCATAGGTAGAATTCATGGATTCAGGAATCAAGGAGCATAAATGGAAGCAGTATCAATTGGAAGCAGTAATCAATTGGATTACCTCTAGTGATCCACTAGTAAAATTTGTTTCCTGTTCTATGACCTTTTACTCTGCCAGTCTTAGTTCCAAAGGGAGAAATGTTTACATAGGGAAACACAACAATGATTCCACAAAGTAGAAATTGGGATTGCTACCTGGCCACTTTGCACTCCTCACTCCTATGATCAATAAGCAAAGAAGGGAGCTACCATGACGGCTGAGTGAATTGATCCTGACTAGCAAGAGAAAATTGGATTCCTATTCCACAATGGAAAGTTGGAATATAGGAGACCCTTTTGGATATCTCTTAACATTGCCATACTCTGTGATTAAGTTCAATGGGAAATTATAACTGAACTCAGGTAGGGGTACTAATGGCCCATACCTTTCAGCAATGAAGACTTGCCTGGATCATTCTACCAGGCAAGAACTGTAACTAACTGATTTCTTGCTGAAGGTAAAGGGAGTGAGTAATAGAAAAAGGTAGTCATAAAATATCAGCTGTCACCATGTGATCAGTTATAGCCATGAAGACTGTGTCATGGGTATTCCTCCTTATTCTGTTATGAATATATTTGTGCATGTATAAATAGAATATATAAATATATGTATATTTTAGACAAACATTTTTATTTTTTTTTCTCTTATTCTCTTATGTAACATAAATTAAATACAATACAGTCAATTATTTCCATATATTGTTATAAACATGTAAAGTCATTAAGTTGTATTGATTTTATGCCATGCTATTTAAATATTGTTAATTTTACATGATACTTGGTAAGTTAGAGAATATCAGTGAGAAGATTAACCATTCAAGGACTTTGCCTCCTCTTCTAAGCAAGAGGTTAATGCATTTTCAGTTGTACACAGAAAAGGTATTTCATGTTAGATGAATTTTGACCTTATTGTCTTTTTGGAGATATATGATTTGAGGAGATGTGTATGGGTACCATAATGACAAGGGGTGAACTTGTGATGGTTGATTTTATGGGTAATTTTGACTGGGCCATGGGGTGCTCAGACACTTAGCAAAACATTATTCTGGATGTGTCTGTGAAGGAAGTTCTAAATGAGATTAACCTTTGAATCAGCAAACTGAGTAAAGCAGATTGCCCTCCATAGTGTGGGTGGGCTTTACCCAATCTGTTGAAGGCCTAAGTATAATAAAGCTGGGTAAGAAAGAATTTTTTTCTCTTTGCCTGTCTTTGAGCAGGGCCATGGATTTTCTACACTTAGGCTTGGACTTGGACTGAAACTTACACCATCAGCTCTTCTGGTTCTTTGACCTTCAAAATCTGTAAAAGACAAGAACTATACTATCAGCTCTCCTGGGTCTCCAGCTTCCTAACATCAGATCTTGAACTCTGTGATAGCTAAAATCTCTTAAGACAATTCCTCATGGTATATATATTCTATTGGTTCTGTTTTCTGGGAAACTCAGACTAATCTAATATAGGTAGTACGATCTTAAATGCTCTGGAGTAAACCAAGTATATGTTTAAGAATCTGTTGTAGGCTCAACTTGAGCTTGTCTTTTTTTTCAGGCAATCAATACTTCTGTCAACTACAAATTGACACTTGCCAAGAGCATGTGCCAGTGACTGGAAAAGAACAACAAGGGCACTTGCCATCTGCCTGTGCTACTCCAGCTGCTGACCTTCAACACTCTCTGAAGGGAATTTAGTATGGAGAGTAAGGCACTCTGGGCTCCAGGGAACCTGGTGGAACAGGTCTTTAGATAGTTATTTTCAAGAACTGATTTCATGATCCCAATCCTTGCATCTCCTCATATCTAGAAAAGCACTAAATCCCTTCATGGTAATATCAGTTCCTAGGGACTAGCAGAAAACCTTTTGTAAAATAAGCCCTTGATTGCACTGACCTCTTCCTTCACCAAAATCTTATATATTGACCTCCCCCCACTACCTCTTTGGAGTAGTCTCTCAGAGCTATCTGAGGTACTGTCTCTTGGACTGCAGTCCTCATTTTGCCCCCAAATAAAACTTAACTTGCAGCTCTCACATTGTGCATCTTTTTAGTTGACACTAATGCAATTAAGGAAGTCTCATTACTGACTGAAGTGATTTGATTCCACGGCTGTACTGATTTGAAAACACATTAACATGCTGACATTAAGATTTGCATGGTAGATTGGGTTAAGTTAGAAATTTTCAAAGACTGACATCGAGGGTGGTGGTGCTATATTTAGTTAGGAAGTACAGGCCAGGTAGCCCACTTCTACTGTAAATCAAAACAGCTTTAGATTAATTTGTTTAATACACTGGGAAAGTTTCACTTAATAATGAGTTCATTGACTAAAATGTGAAAAACCACTGGATTATGAGATTCTAAATTCATCTTCTAATTCTAAAATCCAGTGATTTACTTGAAGGTGGTGATTTATCTTTAGCCAAATATGAAGTGTTTTATGGCAGTGAAAAGTACAACGTGAAGGTTCAGTAAACACCACTTTCACTCCAAATGAGGTGAAGGATCCATTGTGTTCTGGATTAATCAGACCATTCTGAGCTACAGTAAACTAATTCTGGTTACCAAATTTTAAGGAGATAAATAACAGAAAACATAATCTAGAGGAAAGTAGTGAGGAGACTGAAAAGACTAGAACCACAAGGCCCTGGAGCAAGTTGTCATTTTGAAACACAGAACTGCAAGAGACATCTTAGTGCCCTACATATTTTAATGGCTATCACTTATTCAAGTGGAAGGCTTAAGTAGGATTTAAATTAAAAAACACTTAAATTTGAAAAGCATTAAAAACTCAGTTCTCAGTCACACTAGCTTCAAGTGTTCAACAGCCTTATTTGACTAGTGACTATCATATTAGATAGTACACACAGAGAACATTTCCATCACTGTAGAAAGTTCTATGGACAATACTATCCTTAAGGGCAGAACTAGGACCAGTAAAGAGTTAGGACTTAGAATCAATCAACAGAAGTCCTTTCTATGGTTAGAGTTATCCTGCAATAGAATGGGCTAGACTCAGCAACAAGGGAAATTGATCAATCTAAGCCACAATACATGCAGAATTCTAGCATTCAGAAAGACACTAAACAGAAGACTTCCAAGATGATAACCAAATTTACAGCTTTAATTACATGGAATCGCTTTATTGCAGATACTTCTATCTGATCAAATGCGGATATTAGCCACTTTCAAGCTGCTATTTTTAACATATTTCCTAGGGCAAATTAAGCTTTAGAGAGCTTTAGTTCTTTTTATCATATCTACTGCTTAAGTCATGGGTTACTTGTTCAGCTTTGAAAATGCATTTCCCTGCTCTTGTTAAAGTGTAGAGATGGAATATAGAAATCGACTCCTTCCAGTTACCTCTATGAAACAGATACAACAGAGATAGGACACTGTGCATTTGCAGGCAAACTTCGGTGAAAATGTAAAGTGTTAACATAGGGCAAAAGAGAAAGAACAAGATATAACTTAGGGTTCAAAGTTTATCTTACCAAATTGTCAGGGTCTACTTGATTGAAGATGACCAATATGTAAAATAATGTTTATGGGAGCCAACATCCTTGCATAGTCAAATGAGCAAAATGGAAATATAGACATCCAATAAGACAGTCATTCATCTTCTTATAAACACAAGCAACAGCAAAGGGATGTCAAGAACTTGAGTAAAAATTTTTTCCTTCAGCTATTTTATTAGTACCACAGAGAGATTTATAAGAGGATGAATGGGGAAAAAAGGCAAAGTTACATCCAATTAAATGCAGAGTTCCAAAAAATAGCTAGAAGGGACAAGAAGGCCTTCTTCAATGAGCAATGCTTACTAAGAGAAGAAAACAACAAAAGGGGAAAGACTAGAGATCTCTTCAGAATTGGAAATATCAAGGGAGCTTTCCACCCAAAGATGGGCACGATAAAGCATTAAAAAATGCTAGAGACCTAGTAGACAATGAAGAGATCAAGATGAGATGGAGAGAATACACAGAAGAACTGTATAAAAAAGATCTTAATGAAACAGATTACTACAATGGTGTGGTTAGTCACCCAGAGCCAGACATTCTGGAGTGCAAAGTCAAGTGGACCTTAAGAAGCACTGCTGTTAATAAAGCTAGTGGATGCGATGAAATTCCAGAACTATTCAAATCTCTAGAGGAGGATGCCATCAAGGTTTTGCATTCATTATGTCAGCAAATCTGGAAGACCCAGCAGTAGCCACAGGACTGAAAAGGTCAAACCTCATCCCAATTCCCAAGAAGGGTAGTAGCAAAGGATGTGCTAGCCATTGGACCGTTGTACTCATCTCCCACGATAGAAACACCATCCTTAAAATCTTACATGCTAGGCTTCAGCATTATGCAAACCAAGAACTTCCAGATGTCCAAGTAGGGTTTAGAAAAGGAAGAGGAACTAGAGATCAAACATTCACAGGATTATAGAGAAAGCAAGGGAATTTCAGAAAATCATCTATCTCTGTTTCATTGACTATGCTAAAGCCTTTGACTGTGTGGATCATGAAAAACTGTGAAAAGCTCTTAGAGAGATGGGACTACCAGACCATCTTAACTGTCTCCTAAGAAACCTATATGCAGGGCAAGAAGCAACAGTTATAACCCTATAAGGGAAAACTGATTGGTTTGAGAAAGGAGTATGACAAGTCTGTCTGCTGTCACCCTGTTTGTTTAACCTATACCCTGAGCACATCATGAGAAATGCCAGACTGGATGAGTTACAAGCTGGAATCAAAAGGCAGGAGAAACATCAACAACCTCAGATACACAGATCATACCACTCTAATGGCAGAAAGCGAAGAGGAACTAAAGAGCCTCTTGATGAGGGTGAAGGAGGAGAGTGAAAGAGCTGGCTTAAGACTAAATATTAAAAAAAAAAAAAAAAGAACTAAGATCATGGTGTCTGGTCCCATTTGCATGGCAAATAGAAAGGGAAAAGGTGGAAGTAGTGACAGATTTTCTCTTCTTGGACTCCAAAATCACTGCAGATGGTGACTGCAGCCGTGAAATCTGATGATTGCTTCTTGACAGGAAAGCGGTGACAAACCTAGACAATGTGTTGAAAAGCAGAGACATTACTCTGCTGACAAAGGTCCATATGGTCAAGCCTATGGTCTTCCCAATGGTCACATATGGTTGTGAGAGCTGGACCATAAAGAAGGCAGAACACCAAAGAATTGATGCTCTCTAACTGTGATGCTGGAGAATACTCCTCAGAGTCCCTTGGACAGCAAGGAGATCAAACCAGTGAATCTTATGGGAGATCAACCCTGAATATTCACTGGAAGGACTGATGCTGAAGCTGCAGCTCCAATGTTTTGATCATCAGATGGGAACAGACAACTTATTGGAAAAGTCCCTGATGCCAGGAAAGATTGAGGGCAAAAGCAAGAGGGTATCAGAAGATGAGATGGCAGTATGGCATCACCAATGCAATGAACATTAACTTGGGCAAACTCCGGGAGATGGTGAGGGACAGGGAGCTCTGGCAAGCTGCAGTCCATGGGGTCACTAAGAGTCAGATACAACTGGACAAATGAACAACAGCAACACTTGATTGAAGGTGATGAATATAGAAAATAATGTTTATGGGAACCAACATCCTTGCATAGTCAAATAAGCAAAACAGAAATATAGACATCCAATAAGACACTTACTCATCTTTTCCTTATAAACACAAACAACAGCAAATGGATGTCAAGAACTTGAATAAAAATTTTTCCTTTGGCTATTTAATTGGTACCACATAGAGATTTATAAGAGGAGGAATGGGAGAAAAATTCTCCCTAGCCAACTTTCCAGAACAAAAAGTGTTAATTAAAAGAAGAGAAATGTAAGATTTCCTCATTTTTGACCCAAGCCATAAACTCCAATTCTTGTATGTATCAGCTTGTATTCTGTATCATATTATGTATTCTTGTATTGTGATTAAAATTCCCAGTTTCCTGGTCCAAGAAAGCACATGTCTTCATTATGATTCTGTTAATCACTGTTCCTAAATAATTGAAAGTATACTTCTACTTCCAGAAATATACCATAGGCCCAGGAGTCTCAGAATGAACCCAGAACAAGGCACAGAATATGAGGGATGCTCTTTCTTCAACCCAGGGGCTATAAATACAGACTGGAAAATAATCTTTCCAGGGGCATGAATTGATATCAGCATCATTTCTCTGCCTCTGCTCAGTCACTAGGTAGGGGGGAGAAGTCTTCTCTGAAGCCTTAGAAGCAGAGTATTGCTTTGCACTCATTCAGGATTCACTCCCACACCATATCCATGTGTCAGAGCACCCAAAGCTGATACTTAACATTAAAAAGTAGTTCTGAAAATTAGACGTTTTGAGAAAAGTTAGTTCTGGGCTCATAACCACTGTCTCAGTCTGGGTACTCCTGAAATAGGCACTGAGATAAGTCTCTGAGTGAGTAAGGGAGTGAGTAGGTGAGGCAGGAAAAGGGAGCAGCCAATATAGGGTGCATAATCAAGCGAGTTTCCCCTGAGGATGAATGGACCTTATTCCCACTGGGGAAATCTGGGGCTAATATAGAACGTGTCAGAACTATCCCACCCCAGAAGCAAGGGAGGTGTTTATACACCACCTCCTGTCAGTCATTTGTCAAGGTATGCAGCATTAATTTGTGTCCTCTTCTGGCTCACTGTGCGCATAGTAAGAGTAAGTGGCCAAAGAAAACTCTTATGCAAAGAGACACAGATGCTGGCAGATGAAAGAAAGTTAGTCCTGCATGCACAGAAATGATAAGGCTTGAGAGAATATTGGCAGAGTACCAAGAGGATTTGCTATAATCCTGGAGGGGCTGAGTCATACATGAAACTTCACAAATTGGGCTGCACAGTATTATCAAGTTTAGGCCACACCAAACATGAGATTCGAGTCCAAAATTAGCACACATAGGAGGAAAGTCGGTATTAGTTTTATAAAACATAAATAACAGAATTTGACTCCTAAGAATGTCAGGTGATAGAATTATATAGATCACAAAATCTATGTCTAAACTGATTATGTTAAAAATGAATCAGAAGAATAAGAAAACAAAAACAGGCAGATTTGAGGAAAATTTGATCACTGAGGTTAAAAATTCAATGGACTGAATGAAAGCAGATTAGAAAATAAAAAATAGATAATTAGCAAACTAGAAGACAGAGCTAAAGAAGTCACCTAAATTGGGGAAGCAAAAGGATGAAGAGTTTAAAAGTGTGATAGAGTAATAAAAACATGTAGAGAATAAAGTCACATGGCATATTGTATCTCTAAAAGACACTCTGGAAACAAGAAATAAAGAAAATTTAGGGGGGAGGAAAAGTCAACATCTTTAAAGATAATAGCATAGAATTCTCCAAAGTTTGCTAAAGAATCCAATCCTCAGACTAAGGAAGCCCAACAAATCCCAAATATAATTTCTCCTTGTGGTGCAATCCTTTGAGCCAGTCCTTTCTAAAGTCACCAGCAACCTCCTCAGATGATGTTTTTTTATCTCATGGGTCCCTTCTTCTCAGTCTTTTTTGCTGAGTTTTCCAAACCTCTTAATGTTAAAAGCGTCCTTGGCCCCCCCCCCTTTTCTATCATTTAGCAATCTCATCTAAATTTAGGGCTCTAAATGTTATGTTTATAATAAGCAATTTCCAAAATTATATCTGTGTCCAGACCATTCTTCCATAAATTCATATTTATATATAAAATGTGCTACCCAATATCTCTGATTAGATGTCTTTTAACATCCAAGACTCAACATGTCCTATGTTGATTTATCTCCCCCTCCCCCCACCGCCCTTAAATCTGTCACATGCAACATTTCATATTTCAGTTAATGACCACCCTATCCTTCCAGTTGCTCATACAAGAAATTTGGAGTCCTCATTAACATCTCTTCCATAGCTCAATAAATCTCACTGGCTAAAGGCCTTCCCAGATGTCTCTGTGCTGTGTGCTCAGTCTCTTCAACATGTTCGATTCATTGAGATCCCATGGACTGTAGCCCCGTGAGGCTCCTCTGTCCATGGGATTCTCCAAGCAAGAATTCTGGAGTGGGTTGCCATGTTCTCTTCCAGGGGATCTTTCCAACCCAGAGACTGAAACTGTGTCTCTTACATCTCCTGCATTGCCAGGCAGATTCTTTACAATTAATGCCACCAGATAAAGAATCTGCCTGCCAGTGCAGAAGCCTGGCTTTATCTTTGGTTCAGGAAGATTCTCTGGTGCAGGAATGGCAACCCACTCCAGGATTCTTGCCTGGGAAATCCCATGGATAGAGGAGTCTGGCATGCCACTGTCCATGGGGTCTCAAAAAGTCGGACATGACTGAGCACGCAATTCTCACTCATTCACTACCTAAAAGTGTATTCATAATCTTACACTTCTTATAACTACCGTAGCTGGATGGCTGGTCTAAACGCTAAAATCTGTATGAACAACTGCAAGATACTTTGTGGTGGTGGTGGTTTAGTTGCTAAGTCGTGTCTGACTCTTTGCGACCCCATGGACTGTAGCCCGCCAGTCTCCTCCATCCACGGGAGTTTCCAGACAAGAATATTGGAGTGGATTGCCATTTCCTTCTCCAGGGGATCTTCCCGAACCAGGGATTGAAGCCAGGTCTGCTGCACTGCAGGCATATTCTTTACTGGCTGTGCTACCAAGGATGGAAAGCTTCATATTAACCCCAATTATTTACTCTTCTAACCACACCTTTTCCCACCAAGTGACTGTTAAGATCCTTAAAAACAAAAGTGGAAGGAGTTCCATGATTGTCTAGTGGTTAGGATTCAGTGAATTCACTAATGTGGCTTGGGTTCAATCCTTGGTTGAGCAACTGACATTCCACATGCTGAACGATGTGGCCAAAAAAAAAACCACCCCAGAAATAAAAGTAGTATTTACTTCCCTAGCCCTTGACTTTAGTCATGCAACTTGCTCTGGCTAATGAAATACTAGAAAAAAATGACAGAGACTCTCACTGTATTTGTGTATAAAGAGTAAGTCTCTTGTGCTCTTGACATTGCAATATACTTACCTGATTTGATGGTCCCAAGAGGAAGATGACGAATCTGTGGAGCTCAGTGACCTCATTCAAGTTCAAATTAAAATGAAACATTCTTTAGCCAAACTACAGACAAGTCATGAGTGTATGAGCTCAGTTAAGGTCCACAGAGACATCTAGCCAACCCAAAGATATATGAGATAGAAATTCTCACTACTGTATGCTATGGAAATGTTGTGATTTTATTATTATAGAAAGTGTAGATTGATATAGCCTAATAGGTCTCCCAACTTTTCCCTGTGACTCCTAAAATCTTGCCTCAACATACAAGCCAAGAAGATCTCGTTTTTTCTTTTTTAATTATTTTAATTTTTTCTACTTTTGTAATGCACTGACTTCCCATAGCATATGGACAATGTTGAAAACCAAAAATACAGATATAAGCATGTACTTATTTTAACATTTTATCCTATGTCACCCCATATTTTTGGATAGTTTTAACAACAGAAACAAACCTAAGCAATTGAAAATACGAAATCCAGGTAACTGGTTCTGTTCCCCAACCCCAATGTATAAGCAATGTCAATCCAGGAATACTTGAATCAGATGAGAATCAGAGCCGATTCCTGTGCTTCTTTATATATATTAATCTGTGTTTTGAGCGTTGCAATACGGAAAACAAAACCATTTCAGCCTGTTGATATCTGAGTTTTACTTTTAGAAACTGTCAATTCAGAGTTTCATTAAAAGGCCTCCATTTTTTAAAATAAACTCTAAGTTTACATGTTAATAATCAGTTGAATTTTAAAAAGACTTACTTTCAACTTTGAAAACAAATTATCTTTCAACTTATAAAAATACCTTTACTCAGCTAATGAAAACTCAAATATCTATGTATCCTCTTGAAATCTGTAACTAGATATCTAATACGCACCAAACTGCCTAAGGTTAATATTAATAATCTCCAAATTATAAAAATGTGTTAAAAATTATGGTGCAAAATATTATATAATTATACTATATAATAAAGAATATATAAAATTCTATAAAGAAATAATTCACTGCTTCCCCTTTTGTATTTTCTTCTTTGTAAATTAACTTGTACTTTTTTTTAATGTATAATATGCCGACACAGGTATCAGAGACTTAATTCCAGTGTTACTCAAATGAGTCAAAACAAAACCAATGTACATTCAAGCCAATAGATTAATGATTAAGGGTACAATTAAAAAGCTGGAAAAAATACTCAGTAATTCTTAAACACTATCAAATACTTTTGTCCTAATTGTCAAAACCCATTACTTATAACGTTTAGCTATTTGTTTGACTGTTTATGTTTTCATTTTTCCCGTCTTTTTTTTATTTGTCTTAAACCATCAAACCCAGAAACCATCACCTCTAGCTTCTCTTCCATGGTTTCTGACCACAGTTATAAGATCCTCTGTTTCTGCTTGCCAGAAGCAGATCTTTTTCACCAAAAGTATCTGCCATGCAAGATTTCACTAGCTATTTACAAGAGTGTCTGACACAGAACCATGTTCTAGGGAAGCTATCCAGATGTAACAGTCACATCCAAGTACAGCTCCAGTCTGAATATTTCTGGGAAGAGACCAAAAGTAGTAGTTGAGACAATCTGAATTTGTACCTGCTAAGGAAGGTCACTGCCTTCGGAGTTGTTTCACTTTTGCAATGATGATTTAGTTCATCCTCAACCACCTACATAACCTGAGGTGCTTTGCATTCACAATGGAGATTCCCAGGAGCCAGCAGACCTCCTGAGGCAAAAATGTCAGGGTGGAGACTGTGAATATGTATTTGAAGGGAAAAAAAAAAAAAAAAAAGCTTACTAGGTGTTTGTGGCTCACAGACAATCTCTCACTTAAACGTTGTCAAGGAAAACTGACATGCTATTTAATAAGGAAGCCCAGAGGAGATAGTCAGGGAAAGGTCTGTATCTGTACCAAAATAAACCCTGGAGAATCGTTAAAACTTGCAAACAGCGCAGAAAGGAGCTGGTGCTCTTTGCTCTAGCGTGTAACAGAAAACTAAAGGGTTTGACCAGAAATCCTCTAGCTGTGGCTATTCTTGCACAACTGCCTCCAGAGTTACATTTATACTTTTTATACTTTTGTTCAGGTTCCAGTAAAAATACAATCTATTTTATATGGCTTGCTGTTTTCTAGTCTTGGATGGCTTGCTCAGGCTAACGTTTTTTTAATTGAATAATTCAAGCATCTGACATAAAATTATAAACTTGCACTGACAACCAACAAGAAAAGCAGACATGGCATAAAATATTTAAACATAAAACCAATGAAGCAAAATATTGCAGGGCACAGAGTTACTCTCCCACCCCAACTCCAAGAAGCTTAGCTTTTCTTTGCTGATTTCTTTTTTTTTCCCTGTTTCTCTTTTTGGCATAATAATAAACACTAAAAATTCATTCAGAAGCTACTGTGCATCTTTGAACTCAAATTTATTTGGCTTTTATGTGCTAATAAGAAGTTTCACCTATAAAATGAGCAGTGAGAGTTAATAAATAGCTGTTGAACTGTGTCCAATGGGAGAGGCAAAGCTGAGGCTGATGGCTCTTATTACTTGCCACTCACACCAGGATTGATCTGAACGTCTATGACAGAGCCTTTGAATGTGGGGAAATAGAAATGTGTTATTCAGGTACAGAGCCAGTCTTTTTAATCCAGACTTCTGAAAGACAGTCTTTATGAAAGACCCTACTAAAAGTAGGGAATGGAATCCTCTTCATTTTATTCCCAACAAGCACATACAAGAACACACAGGCATCCATTTTATACCCCACTTTTAAGACCAGGTTTCAATATTTTATCTCCAAAACATATAACTAAAATAAAAGATGAATAAAAACATGCAAACTAAAAAACACATTTTAATGCATGAAATTATTTCTTAGATAGCTCTAAATATTCAATTTTGAAATGGTCCAACCATTGGTCTATGGGATCAAAGGCAGAATAACTTTGGCAGCAGGTGATGAAAAAAAAGTATCTTCACCATGTATGTGACCTGTACAAGCTACTTAGCATTTTCTTTTCTGTAAAATGGGAATAATCATGAGGCATGTTTAGCCTAGTGTGTAAGAGGATAGGAATGAGACTAAACAGTAATAACATTTTTTAATACTTAATAAATCTTAACAAGGAACAGGCAGCATTGTTGCATAGAGTGAATAGGGAGTAGGTACAAGGGAGAAAACAAAAGAAAATATGAAGTATAGAATGACTCTAAATGGTGATTTTCTTCACTATTATCTATAGAACTAAACTTTAGTGTGTGAACCAGTACTTTAACATATTTCTTAAATTTTTAAAAATATCCATTTGATTCTTTTGAATATGTAGAGTGGGGAATTGTGCAAAAGAAAAAGTAGGAGGAGTAAGAGATGAGGAAAGAGAGAGAAGAAAAATAAAATATTCCATCTTCTAATTTCAGCTTCTCTGAAAACAAAGGAATATACATAACTCCTGATTTAAAGACCCTGAAACTATATGCCCCTATCAGAATTTCAACCATCTCTTCCCACTCAGGAAAATCTGCAAAAGCCTTAAGAATTATTTCCTGCAAAATAGACTGTGTACTTCTTTAGGTAGAGACTGTGTTTTGAACATTGCTGTATTTCTAGCACACAGTACAAGGTCCAGGACATAGTGGATACCAAAAATAGTGGAATAATTAAGACATTTATTAATTCAAACAACATTTATTAAACATCTACTATTTAGCAGTCACATTTTAGGATATCAATGTTGGATAAATTTCCAACTATGTTTAAGTGGCAATGTCAACTTCACTACTGTCCCAAGTGTGTTTGAAAGTGAAAGTCGCTCAGACGTGTCTGACTCTTTGAAATCCCATGGACTGTAGTCCATGGAATTCTTCAGGCCAGAATACTGGAGTGGGTAGCCTTTCCCTTCTCCAGTGGATCTTCCCAACCTAGGGATCAAACACAGGTCTCCTGCATTGCAGGCAGATTCTTGACCAGCTGAGCCACAAGGGAAGCTCAAGAATATGGGAGTGGGTAGCCTATCCCTTCTCCAGTATTCTTCCTGACCCAGGAATCAAAGTGGGGCCTCATGCATTTCAGGTGGATTCTTTGCACTGAGCTACCTTAACAGTTTTTATTGATAATCTACATAGATGAACCACTTACAGACCTTCCTGAAACACAGGCTGAACATAAACTGTTCTTGATAATTACTGTGTTCATGAAATCCTATTGTTACTGATGCTGTTGTAAATATCTGCTATTCTTCCAATGTCTTCCACCCTCAAATCTAAATGCTGGTTCAGACATTCAGGTGATAATTATATTGACAACTGAGATGAATCACAATCTAAAAGGTGGGAAATATGTTTACTCTGCTTCTCTATATTTTAAATATAACTCTTTAAAAACCACTGACAGGGACTTTCCTGTAGGTTCAGAGGTTAAGACTTTGAGCTTCCAATGTAAGGAATGTGGGCTCAATCCCTGGTTGGAGAACTAAGATCCCACATGCCACACCCAAAAATAAAAAAAAAAGGAAGAAAAGCATTGAAAAAAATTTTTTTTCTCTATGGACTGAGAATGAAGTTCAGCTGAGTGCATAAATCATTGACCAGTTCTCAATCTATTGCCTTTCAACACCAACTCTACTCTGCTATCTCTTTTGATACTAGAATGTATCTCCTGATGACCTAAAACAAATAGACTGCTAGATATTTCTCTAGTAAATATGGATCAGCAAAGAATTGCAATTCTGGGTCTTTAACCATGGCAAGACACATGCAAGTCCCCACAAGGCAAAGTAAGGAAAACATTTTATAACGGGTCAAAAAAGTTGGGAAGGCTATTGTGAAAAGAGTCCATGGCTCTTCACTAACCGAGCCCCACTGAAATAAGAAGTGTCTTTCCTCTTCCTGTTGGTTTCTTCTATTGTCTCAGGGCATAAGCATGCCCCTTTCTGATCTGACTTTATTTAATTGAAGGTTCTGTTTATTAATCTTTTTATACTTCCCCAATTTGGTGAAGATTTTTTTCTGAATGCATCAATGATCAAGAGTCAGGTTTCCCAGTTTCATGCCTTTTTGTCCTTCAGTGCTAGGAAGGATATTTCCTGGGTATAGTGTCTCAGGTCAGAGGAAAAATGCACAGACTGCAAACTTATTGAAGTCACATTCACGTAACAAAGAGAAGTAGGAGGGAAAACTCTCGGGTACTTCTTATCTAAATCCTATATGTTATCCTAAGACTCTTGATCCCTTGGACAGCAAGGAGATCAAACTAGTCAATCCTAAAGGAAATCAATCCTGAATATTCATTGGAAGGACTGATGCTGAAGGTGAAGCTCCAATACTTTGGCCACCTAATGTGAAGATTCGACTCACTGGAAAAGACCTCGATGCCAGGAAAGATTGAAGGCAAGAGAAGAAGAGGGTGACGGAGGATGAGATAGTTAGATGGCAACACTGACTCAATGGACATGAGTTTGAGCAAACTCCAGGAGACAGTTAAGGGCAGGGAAGCCTGGTGTGCTGCAGACTATGGGGTTGCAAAGAGTCAAACACAACTTAGCTACTGAACAACTACAACTGTATGTTATCAAGAACACAGATGCTGGATATCAACTGAAGCATCACGTCATCATCAAAGATTTGGTGAGAAACTTCCTACAGATCTGATCTGGATATCTTAGGGAAACTACCTCATGTTGTCTGCTTCAATTTCAGTAAATTCTACTTATAGGTCACCAGATGATATGCAAGTAGTCCAGTCAGGGTTTGCTTTCTTATCATGCGTCATGTGAATCCAAGAATATATTCCTTGGAGTTTGGCAGCACAGGGCCTCTGATAGGGGCCTCTACAGCAAGGTTAAAAAGAATTCTGTTGGAGGTGCCTTTCTTCACAGACAAAATCTCCAGCTTGCAAAGTGTGATGCTTAATACCGTTGTCTCCTGAGAGCGCACTGATGATCAAAACATGATTTTTTAAAATAAATATTGAAGTGAGATTATTTTATTGGAGGGTATTTGCTTTACAATGTTATATTGGTTTCTGCCATACATCAACATGAATCAGCCATAGACATACATATATTCCCTTCCTCGAACTTCCCTCCCACTTCCCACCCCATTCCACCCCTCTAAGCTGCCACAGAGCACCAGGTTGAGCAACTTCCTATTAGCTATCTATTTTAAATATGGTAATGTATATATTTCAAGCTACTGTCTCAATTCATCCCACTCTCTCCTGTCCCCACTGTCTCCATAAACCTATTCTCTATGTCTGAGTCTCTATTCTTGTCCTGCCAATAGTTTCATCAGTACCATTTTTCTAGATTCCATATATATGAGTTAACATACAATGTTTTTTCATATTGTTTTTCCTCTTTCTGACTTGCCTCACTCTGAATATCAGGCTCTAGTTTCATCCACCTCATTTGAACTGACTCAAATCTGTTCCTTTTAATGGCTGAGTAATATTCCACTGTATATATGTATCACAACTTCTTTATCCATTTATCTGTCAGTGGACATATAGGTTGATTCCATGTCCCAGCTATTATAAATAATACTTCAGTGAACACTGGGGTGCCTGTGTCCTTTTCAATTATGGTTTTCTCAGGGTATATGCCCAGTAGAGGGATTGCTAGGTAATATAGTAGTGTCATTCCTAGTTTTTTAAGACATCTCTATACTGTTCTCCTTAGTAACTGTATCAGTTCACATTCCCACCAAAATGAAAGAGTGTACCCTTTTGGTCATAGCCTCTCCAGCATTTATTGCTTGTAGATTTTTTGATGATGGCCATTCTGACCAGTGTGAGGTGATACCTCATTGTAGTTTTGATCTGCATTTCTCTAATAATAAGTGATGTTGAACATTTTTTTCAAAAACATGGTTATTTTAAATAGAAGCAATTGGCCTTTGCAGTGTTAGAGTATCCTCTTTTTTTTAAAGCAGTTGTGGGTCAAAAGAAAGCAAGAGCCAAGTGCTTTGGGCATCCTGTGGTTATCTTAAAGGTTTAAAATGTGCACATTCCAAAAGGGGTGGATTTGAAACTTGTGAGGTTGAATAGAAATGTTTTTGGTCAAGATAAGTGGAGAGTTTCTACAAATTGGGCCAATTGAGTGTTTATAATGCCATTAGTGTATTCAACTAGACCCGAGGATTAGGTGTGGCAAGCACATTAAAGTGTTGCTAAGTTGCTTTAGTTGTGTTCGACTCTGTGCAACCCTATAGACGGCAGCCCACCAGGCTCCCCTGTCCCTGGGATTCTCCAGGCAAGAACACTGGAGTGGGTTGCCATTTTCTTCTCCAATGCATGAAAGTGAAAAGTGAAAGTGAAATCGCTCAGTCGTGTCCGACTCTTAGCAACCCCATGGACTGCAGCCTATCAGGCTCCTCTGTCCATGGATTTTCCAGGCAAGAGTGCTGGAGTGGGGTGCCATTGCCTTCTCCAAAAAGTGTCGCGAAACTGGCCAAACATTGCAGACTTGTTGAAACACCTTGTCAGTAAAATGGGCTCCTCAATTATAAGGAAGTTGGAAAAGAGTTTCTTAGGTAGTGATAATCCTTTGCAAGAGGACTTCAGCCACAGAAGTGGCAGTAGCCTGTCTGCAAGGGAAGACTTCAGTCCAGAACAGAAAACATATGGGGCTTCCCAGATGGCTTGGCAGATAGACCATGACTAACACATATTCATATCCATTAAATGGAGGAAGTTGTATGAAATCCATTTGCCAGATTTTGAAACATCCATTAGGCAGTTTGAAATGTCCAGAAGCAGTTCTTGGACTTCCGTGAGTTGTACTTTGGGCAAGTGGGACAGATGACAGCACATTCTAGGACCTTATTATTGTTTCCCCATCATTATTTATTAGTGAATGCTATCATTTTTGTCAGTAGGTCAACAGATTAATGTTAGTATAGTGGTAAGAATTAGGAATTTTAGAGCCTCCAACAGGACTGTGCTGTTATTTGCTCTAAACCAGAGCTTTCTTTCTTTGTTAAACCAATAGTTGAATTTCCAATCTTTTTTATCTTTTTCTGAGGCCAACTGTTGTTTTTTCCTGGCCAGTTTTTTCAAGTTATTATTTGGAGAAACATTCTCTTGGACTATGACAGAGGTTTGGCTGTTGTTGGTGACTTTAAGGAAAGCATTATTTGTGGAAATGTCAACAAAATAATTTCTTTTCGCTTCCAGAGAGTCAAGTATACAATGCCCCAGAATTCTTAGCTGAAGTGGCAGATAAAAGTATTATACCAACAATCTTGAACATAGGACCATTTTAAATTTTATTTCCACTGGAAGTAAGCAAGCCATGTAGATTCCACAACATTCTAAAATTATGAGCTATTCCAACAGCATATCTACTATTTGAATAAATATTAATAATTTTGTCCTTAGCCAAAGTAGTAGCCATAAGCAAAGATGCTGCCTCAACAACATCAAAAGAAGTTGCAATAGAATAGTTAGCACAATACTTGCCACTACCACCTTTAAAATAAGAACTATCAGTGAACCTTGAGAAGTCAGTATTACTCAGAGAAATTTCCTGTACATCATTATGATGAGTCAGAAGGTGATCAGTCAGCCTCAAGAGATTGTGAAGGACTTTGTCCATGATGGAGATGAAAAGAGTAGCTGGGTTAAGATTATTACAACACAAAAGAGTTACGTAAGAAGCAATTAACAAAAGACTTCATGGGAAGTGAGACAGCTGGGTGAGAAAAGTTGAGTGTGCTGAGCATTCAGGAAATTCTCTACTACATAAGATACAAAAACGGCTAAAGGTAATTCTACATTTATATGTAGCCTTATCTAATAGGGCAGTGGCCATAATGGCCCTATAGGTCAACAGTGTTCCCTGTATTTGTGGATGAGTATACCAAGGGTATTTTCTTCCTTTTCATATTTATATATATATATATATATATATATATATATATTTAAAAAAGAAAGAAAGAAAAGAAAATCTAATGATTGGGATGCCCAGGGGCAAGTGGGTGCATCACACTCTTCATTAAAAACATAAATGTTATGTTGTCCAGTTCTTCCCATAAAATTGGACTGGGATTGTCCCTGTTTAGTAAAACATACAAAAGTTTGGATATAAGAGAAAAAAATTGGAATCCAATTTCAGCAATAACCAAACCAAGGATCCTCAGGAAACCTCACAGTTGGCACTTAGTTTTGGATTTTTGGAAATGTAGGACATGACGAAGTCCATCTGGATCTAGTTGTAGCCCTTGTTCTTATATCAGAGGCCCTAAATGTGAAACCTGTGTTAGGGTAAACTGCAATTTTTCTCTGGCAACCTTATGTCCCTTTAAAGCTAACAGCTCGAGCAAATGGATGCTGCCTTCATGTGAGGAGATTTGAAAAGGAGAACATGGAAGCAAATCATTGACACACTGCAGGGAAATAAAATCCCTAGGGAATTTCATATCATCCATGTCAGGATTCATGATTTGCTAGAAATAAGGACCCTCTGTAAAACCCTGAGGCATTACTGTCCTGGTGAATTGTTGAAGGTAAAAAGGCATTGTATATCTTCATCGACTGAAACACTAAAGAATGCACTACATAAATCAACAACAGTAAAGAAATGGCTCCTGGTGGGAATGAATGTTAGTAATATGTGAGGATTAGCAATAACAAGATGTCCAGGGATAGCAATGTTGTTTATTGTTGGAGGTCCTGGACAAACTTCCACTCTTGGCTATTAGGTTTATTCACCAGTAAATTATGAGTGTTATATGCCTGGTTGCTCAGTAGAAAAGAATCCACCTGCCAATGCAGGAGACATGGATTTGACCCCTGATCCAGGAAGACCCCACATGCCGCAGAGCAACTAAGCCTGTGCACCAAAACTACTAGGCCTGTGCTCTAGAGCCCAGGAGCTGCACTACTGAGCCCACAAATCACAACTACCGAAGCCCATGCACCCTAGAGCCCACGTTCTGCAACCAGAGAACCCCATGCACCACGAGTACCCCAGGCACTGCAACTAAAGAGAAACCCCCACTTGCCACCAGAGAGACGCATGCACAGCAACAAAGACCCAGCACAGACATAAATAAATAATAAAAATTTTTAAAAGAATATTATATAAACTACTACAAGAGAAAATGAGGTCTTGAGCCGTGTATTCTTTTATTATGAGCTTTATGCCTTGAAGGTCTTCTTTACTCAAAGAGTATTGATTAATTCTGGGAAGAGGTTTTAAGAGATCTATTTGAATCTTGATGGGAGGTGCACTGTGATCTTGCCAATATCAACTGGAGATTTTTGCCCGTAAGGAAGATGGTAGAGGATTCAATAGGGGTAAGTGATCAGTGCTTTCAAAATCAGGTTCTAGTACAGTCAGAGATGAAACAAAGAAAAGATGTCAAGGGTCATTTAATTCACCTGTTTGGTTACTTTAATGACTATCAAAAAATTCTAGAATTATTTTCTGTTGGGGGGAGAAAGAAATTCTGACATGATATTTCTCTTAAGTTTCAGCCTAATAAATTGATTGGGGTGGGAGAACAGAAAAGAAAAGGGTTTGTATATCTCTAGGCTGAAACAAAAGGAAACATGATTAGAGACAGGAACCTCTTGAGTTTCAATAAAGACCCCTTCCAACTTGAACTGTTTTAGTACTCCAACAAAGGGGCTGTTTTACAGTAGTGGGGTTGAGCAAAGAGAGTATGACTCAGGCTTGAATAGATTCATGCCAAAACTGGAAAAATGTTTCTCCAGGCTAATTAAAAGGAAGGACTGGAAAGAGCCCCTGTATTTTCCTGAAGCCCACCACTGCAAATCAGGAAGATATTGGAAAGGTTGGTTAGAGGGTTGGAGATGCCTAAAGCACTTACATTTGTAACAATCTATTTTCTAGTTCCCTGGCTCATTCAAATAATAGAAGAAACTAAAAGAGTTTGGGACATCCCTGGTAGTTCACCTGGTAAAGAATCCACCTGCAATGCAGGAGACCCTGGTTCAATTCCTGGGTCGGGAAAAACCCCTGGTGAAGGGACAGGCTACCCACTCCAGTATTCTTGGGCTTCCCTAGTGCCTCAGTCAGTGAAGAATCCACCTGCAATGCAG
Organism: Cervus elaphus; assembly: GCF_910594005.1. Classification (NCBI taxonomy): domain Eukaryota; kingdom Metazoa; phylum Chordata; class Mammalia; order Artiodactyla; family Cervidae; genus Cervus; species Cervus elaphus. The sequence goes on along the minus strand of NC_057839.1, from coordinate 18,796,407 downwards.
GAGACCTGGGTTCGATCCCTGGGTTGGGAAGATCCCCTGGAGGAGGGCACAGCAACCCACTCCAGTATTCTTGCCTGGAGAATCGCCATGGACAGAGGAGCCTGACAGGCTATAGTCCATAGGGTCCTAAAGAGTCGGACACGACTGAGCGGCTGACCACAGGAGAGTTTTAGTTTTGTTTAGGAGCTTTCGATTGCTGGTGTTGAGATTAAAGATACTGCTGATCTCCCTTTGAGGTGACTCATCTTGAGGCGGCACTAGTGGTAAAGAATCCACCTGTCAATGCAGGACACTAAGAGATCTTGATTCCTGTTGGGGAGATCCCCTGGAGAAGGAAATGGCATCCCACTTCAGTATTCTTACCTGAAAAATCTCATGGACAGAGGAGGCTGGTAGGTTACAGTGCATGGGATCACAAAGAGTCAGACACGACTGAGTGACTCAGCATGTATGCACATATAGAGTGTAAGAGGACTGGTTTGCCAGGTCAACTAGATCTGAAGTGGTTTTTCCATTCCATCTTGGTCCTTTCTACCAAAGGTCCTGGTTCAGCACATTAATATACATAAAGTTAAAAGCCACCTGGAGGAATCAATGTCGGAAGGAAAAGTAGAATTCTCCAGGCAAGAATACTGGAGTGGGTTGCCATAACCTCCTCCAGGGGATCTTCCCAACCCAGGGATTGAACCCAGGTCTTCTGCATTGCAGGCAGATTCTTTATCATCTGAGCCACCAGGGAAGCCCCAAATAAACTGAAGTCAGTTGTTATAGTCATGAACAGATTCATTCAGATTTTTGTTTATAAGCCTGAATTTTGTTCCAACCAATAAGCTTTGAAAAATCTCTGGGAATTGCTTCATGAAGTCACCTAACAATTGCCTGAAACTGATCATATAATAGATTAATGGACTGGTCTCCCAGCTGTAAATCTAGAGAAGCTTTAGGGTTTTCCCAAATTGTGATTTTCATCGAGTACTGGGATGGCCTTCGCTGACAAGCGTACAAACTAGAATTAGTTGATGTAAGTGAGAGAAACCAGGCTGAAAGTTTGAGTGATGTGTTAAGTTCCTTAGGAAATCTGTGGGGATCTTTGGTTACTTTGGGAAGTTCTTTGACTATGGCATGCAATTCAGTTTTAGTCCAGTTGTTGTTTTTCAGTTGCTAAGTTGTGTCCGACTCTCTGTGACTCCTGGACTGCAACATGTCAGGCTTCCCTGTCATTCACCATCTCCTGAAGTTTGCTCAAACTCATGTCCATTGAATCAGTGATGCCATCCAACCATCTCATCCTCTGTCATCCCCTTCTCCTCCTGCCTTCAATCTTTCCCAGCATCAGGGTCTGTTCCCTGTGAAGAGTCAGCTCTTCACATCAGATGGCCAAAGTGTTGGAGCTTCAGCTTCACCGTTAATCCTTCAATAAACATTCAGGGTTGATCTCTTTTGGGGTTGACTGGTTTGATCTACATAATGACTGGTTTGATTGACCAGAGTTTGAAAGTATCTATTCTTCAGTGTTCAGCCTTCTTTATGGTCTAGCTCTCACATATATATGACTATTGGAAAAACCATAGCTTTGACTATGCAGACCTCTGTCAGCAAAGTGATATCTCTGCTTTTTAATATACTGTCTAGGTTTGTGATAGCTTGTCTTCCAAGGAGCAAGTGTCTTTTGATTTTGTGGCTACAGTCACCATCTGCAGTGACTTTGGAGCTCAAGAAAATAAAATATTTAGTCCAAGGAATATAAAAAATTCAAGGTTTAACCTCTGGATTCTTAGGAGGCTTAATTTCAAAGGGCAAGGTTCTGAGAAGTTCAGAGGAAAAGGGAGTGGAAAAAGTTTTTCTTTTTAAAAAGGAATTTCAGTGAGGTATTCGTATTGGGGGAACTGAAGGTACAGGTGGTCTGGAAAGGAAACAGGTAGATGGAACTGGAGGCAGATCCTGAGACAAAGACCAAGGCGAGCCTGAGGCTTGGGAGCCATTTTATCTTTCTTTGGTTGTTTACTTCAGTGAATCTTAAAGTCTTATTTTGCAGAGAGGCAATTTAAAACTCCTGATAACCCTGGGAAGCCTCAAAATACCCATCAAAATAGGCATTCCCTTCAGTACTGGAAATTTTGTTTTAAGAAAACTAATAATCTAATTCAGTTTTAAGAAAATTAAGTTTGGGGATTTCAAAAGCTCCGCATTGTAATGGCCATTGATATTCTAAATACCCTTTGGTCAGGTAGGTGCATTTAGTTAGAAACGCCCATAAGGAAGGATCATGATTTTTAAACATAAAATCAGCCAAAGTTCCTGTAGTGAGGGGTATCCTCAAAATATTTAGATAACTGGAACCCCTTTTCTCAGAGGTGTTTTCCCCTACAGTAAAAGAATAGTTCTCAACAGCATAAACAGTTTAAAGCTCAAACAACTCAGTTCAAACAGCCTGCCACTCAAATAGCCTATAGTTCTAAGGAAATAGTTTACTTCCAGAGGAGCCAGGCCAGTCTTTTTAGGCAGTTCCCATAAAACAGGCCTGGGTCAGGAAGATTTCCCTGGAGGAAGAGATAGCAACCCAATAATTTAGCCCAACTACTGAATGATTTCAGTATTCTTGCCTGAAAAAAAAAAAAAAAATTCCTATGAACTGAGAATGGGCCACAGTCCATAGAGTTGCGAAAAACTGGACATGACTGAGCATGCACACATGTATTCTGAACACTACAATTCATCCCAATTTCAGTGAAGATTCCCTGGTTCCAAAGGAATAGACCAAAGATGTCTCAGCCAGCCTCTAATGGAACAGTCTGATCTCAAAATCAGACTGAAGTACCATGTGAGTACCCAAATACAGATCAAGGCTAAAATTGGAAGCACAAAACCTTAAAATAAATCCCAACTAAAGTCTAGAGAACTTTAAACACAAAGAGAGCATAAGAACTTTAAACACAAACACAGCATCACTAGCAAGCCTCAATTCATTGATTTTGGATCAGTTCTGGTCCTGACAACTCAGCAAGCCAGGAAACTTCTCCACTATCCAGTGAACTGGAAACATCCTTTTTAACAAAGTCTATATCCCACTCTCAGAGAGAATAGCTCTCTTTCCAAGTTAGTCTCTTCCTTGGGTCCTCTCCCTCAGACCCATGGTATTCTGTGGAATTCTCTTTTATTCCCTCTTAGTTATAAGCAGATAGAAGGATAGATGATAGATAAATATGAGATTTTTAATAATTTTCTATATTAAAGTTTTCCTGTTCAAATTACTGCATTGTTTCTGTTTCCTGATGGGATCCTGATTGAGATAGCATTTCAAATACAGTAGTAGAAGAAGATTAACCTACTTTCTAAGGATTAAAAAAGAAAATGAAACTCATCAATTTACTCAATTTCATTAGAAGTAGAAATACATAAATAGAACATATGCCATTGTCATTCTTTGACTATGTCATTCTATGACTAAAGAACTATGATTTCATATATGCATAAAATTTTTAAAAAGTAATAGAAATACTTTTTAAGGTTTCAGTTATTTGTTCCCACCCATGATGTCAGTAAATCTTTCACAAACACAAAGTTCAAATAAAAGCATTTTACAGAGTCAGCTTTCTGTAAGAGAGGTCCTAGGAAACTTGTACATTATGTAATCTGTATGCATCATACATATTTATGAATATTTGTCCTTTTACCTAAACACACACTATAAAAATCTACTTTGTTAAATGTACATATCCTGTAACTTGATCATAAGCTCTTTATTGCAAAATTCAGGCTTAAACTGAAGAAACTAGGGAAAACCACTAGGCCATTCAGGTATGACTTAAATCAAATCCCTTATGATTATACAGTGGAGGTGATCAATAGAATCAAGAGATTATTCGTAGACAGAATGTCTGAAGAACTATGAAAAGATTCAGAATACTGAACTGGAGACAGTGAACAAAAGCACTGTAAAGAAAAAGAAATGCAAGAAGGCAAAGTGGTTGTCTGACGAGGCTTTACAAATAGCTGAGGAAAGAAGAGACACAAAGAGCAAGGGAGAAAGAGAAAGATATACCCAACTGCATGCAGAGTTCCAGAGAACAGGGAGAGATAAGAAGGCCTTCTTCAAAGAATAGTGCAAAGAAATAGAGGAAAACAATAGAATGGGAAAGACTAGAGATCTATTCAAGAAAATTCAAGGTATCAAGGGAACATTTCATGCAAGGACTGGCATAAAAAAGGACAGAAACAGTAAGGACCTAACAGAAGCAGAAGAGGTTAAGAAGAGGTGGCAAAAATACACAGGAAAACTGTACAAAAATGGTCTTAAAGACCCAGATGACCAAGATTATGTGGTCACTCACCTAAACCCAGACATCCTGGAGTGTGAAAATCAAGTGGGCCTTATGAAGCATTACTATTAACAAAGCTAGTGGAGGTGATGGAATTCCAACTGAGCTATTTCAAATCCTAAAAGATGATGCTGTTAAAGTGCTGCACTCAACATGTGAGCAAATTTGGAAAACTCAGCAGTAACCACAGGACTGGAAAAGGTCAGTTTTCTTTTCTTTTTTTTTTTTTCTGTTCATGTACTTTCATTTATTTTCAATGATAAATGATCTTAATGTGTTTCAAAGTGCTGTTGTTCAGTGGCTTAGTCATATCCGACTCTGCGTGCCTATGGACTGCAGCACACCAGTCTTCCCTGTCCTTCACCATCTCCTGAAGCTTGTTTTCATTCCAATCTCAAGGAAAGGCAATGACTAGGAATGTTCAAACTACCGTACAATTACACTCATTTCACATGCTAGCAGAGTTATGCTCAAAACCCTTCATGCTATGCTTTAGCAGTCCATGAACAAAGAACTTCTGGGAGCTTCTGGGAAGAGTTTGCACTACACAGCAGTCCCCTAGGCAGAGGCTGGCTGCCTCTGGAGAGTTTAAGGGAGCAGCAGAATCAGTGGGGATTGGCGTGCGTCTGGCATCCGGGTCCCCTAGGAAGCCACATTCCTTGGATGCAGCTTCTGGGCTTTCACACCAGAACCCGCTGTGTTCCTTTGAGAGGATTCAAGATGGGGCAGGGCAAGGACAAGCACAGATGGTGACTAACAAAAAGAAATAGGATCATGGCAGCAGATGATGACAATGGTGATGGAACAAGCTTATTTGATATCTTTTTTGACCATCAGAACAACACCCAATTTCCCCAAAGTCAGTCTCTCCCATCAGGAAGCTTCCATAAGCCTTTTATCCTTATCCATCAGAGGACAGACAGAATGAAAACCGCAATCACAGAAAACCAATCAAACTGACCACATGAAACACAGCCTTGTCTAACTCAATGAAACTATGAGCAATGGCCATGTAGGATCACGCAAGACAGATGGGTCATGGTGGAGAGTTCTGACAAAACGCGGTCCATTGGAGAAGGGAATGGCAAACCACTTCAGTATTCTTGCCTTGAGAACACCCTGCGAAAATGAAAGTGAAAGTCACTCAGTCGTGTCCAACTCTTTGCAGCCCCATGGACTCGTCCATGGAATTCTCCAGGCCAGAATACTTGAGTGGGTAGTCTTTCCCTTCTCCAGGGGACCTTCCCAACCCAGAGATCGAACCCAGGTCTCCTGCATTGCAGGTAGATTCTTTACCGGCTGAGCCACAAGGGGAGCCCAAGAACACTGGAGTGGGTAGATATCCCTTCTCCAGGGGATCTTCCTGACCCAGGAATTGAACCAGGGTCTCCCGCATTGCAGGCAGATTCTTTGCCAATGGAGCTATCAGAGAACCCCAGGAACAGTATGAAAAAGCAAAAAGATATGGCACTGAAAGATGAAATACCCAGGTCAGTAGATGCCCAGTATGCTACTGGAGAAGAGTGGAGAAACAACTCCAGAAAGAATGAAGACACAGAACCAAAGCGAAAACAATGCCCAGCTGTGGATGTGACTGGTGATGGAAGCAAAGTCTGATGCTGTAAAGAGCAATATCACATAGGAACCTGGAATGCTGGTCCATGAATCAAGGTAAATCAGAAGTGATCAAACAGGAGATGGCAAGAGTGAACATCGACATCTTAGGAATCGGATGAACTAAAATGGACTGGAACGGGTGAATTTAATTCAGATGACTATTACATCTACTATGGGCAAGAACTTCTTAGAAGAAATGGAGTAACCCTCATAGTCAACAAAGAGTCTGAAATGCAGTTCTTGGGTACAATCTCAGAAATAACAGAATGATCTCTGTTTGTTTCCAAGGCAAATCATTCAATATCAGAGTAATCCAAGCCCATGCCCCAGCCAGTAATGCTGAAGAAGCTGAAGTTGAACAATTCGATGAAGAACTACAAGATCTTGTAAAACTAACACCAAAAAAGATGTCCTTTCATCATAGGAGACTGGAACGCAAAAGTAAAAAAGTCAAGAGATACCTGGAGTCACAGGCAAATTTGGCCTTGGAGTACAAAATGAAGCAAGTCAAAGGGTAACAGAGTTTTGCCAAGAGAACACACTGGTCATAGCAAACACCCTCTTCCAACAACACAAGAGAAGACTCTACACATGGACATCATTGAATGGTCAATACCAAAACCAGATTGATTATATTCTCTGCAGCCAAACACGGAGAAACAATGCAGTCAGCAAAAACACCCTGAGCTGACTGGCTCAATTCATGAACTTCTTATTGCCAAATTCAGACTTAAATTGAAGAAAGTGGGGAAAACCACTATACCAATCATGTATGATCTAACTCAAATCCACTACAATTATACAGTGGGAGAGACAAACAGACTCAAGGGATTAGATCTGATAGACGGAGTGCCTGAAGAACTATGGACTAAGGTTTGTGACATCATACAGGAGGCAGTGCTCAAGATGATCCCCAAGAAAAAGAAATGCAAAAAGGCAAAATGGTGGTCTGAGGAGTTCTTACCAATAGCTGAGGAAAGAAGAAAAGTAAAAGGCAAAGGAGAAAAGGAAAGATATTCCCATTTGAATGCAGAGTTCCAAAGAATAGCAAGGAGAGATAAGAAAGCTTTCCTCACCAATCGATGCAAAGAAATAGAGGAAACAATAGAATGGGAAAGACTAGAGATCACTTCAAGAAATTTATAGATACCAAGGGAACATCTCATGCAAAGATGGGCACAATAAAGGACAGAAATGGTATGGACCTAATAGAAGCAGAAGACATTAAGAAGAGGTGGCGAGAATACACAGAAGATACAAATAAGATCTTAATGACCCAGATAATCATGACGGTGTGACCACTTACCTAGAGCCTGACATCCTGGAATGTGAAGTGAAATGGGCCTTATGAAGCATCACTATGAACAAAGCTAGTGGAGGTGATGGAATTCTAGTTGAGCTATTTCAAATCCTAAAAAATAATGCTGTTAAAGTGCTGCACTCAATATGCAGCAAATTTTGAAAACTCAGCAGTGGCCACAGGACTGAAAATGGTCAGTTTTCATTCCAATCCCAAAGAAAGGCAATGCCAAAGAATGTTCAAACTATCACAAAATTGCACTCATCTCACATTCTAGCAAAGTAATGCTCAAAATTCTCCAAGCTAGGCTTCAACAGTACGTGAACCAAGAGCTTCCAGATGTTCAAGCTGGATTTAGTAAAGGCAGAGGAACCAGAGATCAAATTGCCAATATCCATTGGATCATAGAAAAAGCAAGAGAGTTCCAGAAAAAATCTACTTCTGCTTTATTGACTACTCCAAAGCCTTTGACTGTGTGGGTCACAACAAACTGGAAAATTCCTAATGAAATGGGAATACCAGACCACCTTACCTGCCTCCTGAGATATCTGTATGCAGGTCAAGAAGCAACAGTGAGAACTGGACATGGAACAACAGACTGGTTCAAAATGGGGAAAGGAGTATGTCAAGGCTGTATTTTGTCACTCTGCTTATTTAACTTATATGCAGAGTACATCAGGCAAAATGCCATGCTGGATGAAACACATGCTGGAATCAAGACTGCTGGGAGAAATATTAATAACCTCAGATAAGCAGATGACACCACCCTTATGGCAGAAAGTGAAGAAGAACTAAAGAGCCTCTTGATGAAAGTGAAAGAGGTAAGTGAAAAAGTTGGCTTAAAACTCAACATTCAGAAAACTAAGATCTTGGCATCCAGTCCCATCACTTCATGGCAAATAGATGGGGAAGCAATGGAAACAGTGGCAGACTTTATTTGGAGGGGCTTCAAAATCACTGCAGATGGTGAATGAAGCCATGAAATTAAAAGACACATGCTCATTTTACATAACCTCCTGCTCGTTCTGCCTCTGTAACTCATCTTGCTCCTTGCAAAGTCTGGATCACATAGGTCACGTAGTCTCAAAAAGACAACACCAGGAACTGGAGCTTAACTCACTCACCCTTGTCCTGCTCTTTGCAATTGCCCAACCGTGCCAACCTGCTTAATCATGCCTGTCCATGTAAAGGTCAGGCATCCCCCTCCCCATCTTGACTGCTGTTCCTGTGCTAATGAAACCCCTTAAACCAGCCTAGTAGCAGCTAGAGTTGCCCACTGTAGTCTGTCTATAGAAACTCTGTAACCCCTTTGCCTGGGGCTCAGAGCTTAGAATGTTAACTCCTCTGGGCCCACCGGCATAATAAACTTGAGTTCTCCAATTAAAAAAAAAAGAAAAAAAAAAGATAACAAACGTATGGTTACCAAGGGGACATGGCAGGGAGGGATAAGTTGGAAGGTTAGGACTGACACACACACTACCATATATAAAACAGATAAATAATAATAAGAACCTACTGTATAGCACAGAAAACTCTACTCAATACTCTATAATGGTCTAAATGGGAAAAGAATCTTTTATATATATATATATATACACACACACACACACACATATATATATAAACTGATTAGCATTGTCTGAAACTAACATTGTAAATCAACTATGCTCCAATAAAAATTAATTAAAAATTAAAAAATAAATAAAAAAATAAAAGACACATGCTCCTTGGAAGAAAAGCTATGACTAATATAGACAGCATATTAAAAAGCAGAGACATTACTTTACCAACAAAGGTCTGTCTAGTCAAAGCTATGCTTTTTCCAGTAGTCATGTATGGATGTGAGAGCTGGACCATAAAGAAAGCTGAGCGCCAAAGGATTGATGCTTTTGAACTGTGGTGTTGGAGTAAACTTTCGACAGTCCCTTGGACTGCAAGGAGATCAAACCAGTCAATCCTAAAGGAAATCAGTCCTGAATATTCATTGGAAGGACTGATACTGAAGCTGAAGCTCCAATACTTTGACCACCTAATGTGAAGAGCTGACTCATTTGAAAAGACCCTGATGCTGGGAAAGATTGAGGGCAGGAGGAGAAGGTGGCAATACAGGTTAAGATGGTTGGGTGGCATCACTGACTCAATGGGCATGAGTTTGTGAAAACTCCAGGAGATAGTGAAGGACAGGGAAACCTGCTATATTTCAGTTCATGGGTAGCAAAGAGTTGGGCATGATTTAGTGACTGAACAACTATGAACAAATCCACAGAAAAATTAAAGTAAGATGTATACTCTCTCTTCATAAATTCTTATCGTTACTGAAATGCAGGGCCGCAAATAAAAATCATACCTTCAAATGAAAACACATGTGCTTTTGTGGTGCAGGTCCATTTGATATTCAACTTACTGATTTTGTCTCCAATTGTTATACAGATAAATATGTTTTTCTTCCCAGCTAGAACATGTGCACACCAAGAAAGTGGCCCTACTTTCCTTTTACTTCTGCTCAAGACATCTACTCAGAATAACACTAAGGGCGGGGGGGAGGGGGGTGCTTTTTGAAGCACTGAAAAGAAAAATGTCTCAAAAGGCAGAGAATTCCAAATTCAAACCTCTACACTTTTACTTAATTGTCATGTGACTGTAGGAAAATTACTACTCCTTTGTAAACTTCAATTTCCTTATCTGGCTAATTGCTAATAATAATAAGCATGCAATGGGTTCCATAAACATTTAGGAAAATAAGTACCTAGCCCAGTTCCAGGCACACAGTAAACATTTATAAACGGTTGTTACTACTGCTGCTACTACACACAGACACTGTGCTTAGCAAAGACTTCTTGAATGAATATAACTAGCTCAGCATAAACGCCAGGTTTTCAGTGTGATAAAATGGAAAATTTACAGAGAAAAATCCAGATTGCCTGGGAAGGATTTTTTTTTTTTTTTTTTGCCTCAAAATCCCAGAATGTTTCTAAATGGGGTAGCAGAAGTAGATTATTATCCCCATGGCCAGTTTCATTGTGAAACAAGGCAGGACACATCTTCTGGATCACAAGATCGGGAAATTCCTGCAGAGCAGCTTTCTGTCTCACAAGGGGGTAGCTCAGCTGATTTCAGGACTAGCCTATGAGCCAGCACTGCCATTTGAGGTAGACCAGGTGGACGAGTTGTTGGCCACGATGAAGGGCTCTCCCCTTCCCTCAACCCGGCAGTGCTCACTCTTCTGTCCAGCTTGTCTCACCATGTTTTCCAACCATCACGTAGCCCCACTTCCCTTCATTCTGAAATTACACACTCTCATCCTAAGAAAAGACACAAGCATCTTTTCTGACTCAAATGGATTATATTCAATTAAACCTGCACCAGCGATGGCTCTGTCCCACTTGTGATGAAAGAAAAAGAAGAGGAAAATGAAACAACCATCCTAATTTTCCCAAAATTAAAGCATATAATTAGTAAGAGTTTTGGTATTCTCAGCAGATGATTTCGAATGAAAGCATTTGTTTAACTGTATTTAACCAAAAGATAAATAAGAGATAGTAAAAGGAAGACAGCTGTAGAGTATTTCTAGGGTTACTATATTTTGAGTAGCTTCAGGGTAAATTATTATAAACAGTACAGAGACTTTGTACCAAACTCTGACGACAGATGGACTTGAAACTTAAAAATACCTAGGAAACAGAATAATTCTGCAAATAAGACATTTTTGGGGATACATGTCTGGATTTATTATTAAGAAAGAAGCAGGTAGAACAAAGAAAGTAAATATTCATTTGACTTCTACTTAATAATTTCTTTGCCACTATTAGGGAAAGTACTAGAGGAAGGAAAGATTAACCTGCTTTCCAAGGATATTAAAAAGAAAAAACTCAGCAAAGTACATCCATTATGGGAAACAAATTTTACAGAATATGGAATCTCAAAAAACAAAGCAAGGATCATAGCAAGTATGGGAAGGGAAATACCCTATCAAGGCTCTTAATATTTAAAATTGTCTGGATAGCAACATGGGAATATGAGTCTAGCACCAGAAATTCAATATTTTGTCTAAAACTGGATATTTTTTATTTGAGGCAGAAATGGCCCACTCTTGTTACAAATAAGGAAATAAACATTTAAGAACAGAAGAGCATCAGAATTTACCCTGTTGGGCAGGTTTTCACTTTGGCAAAAATATATTTCAATTTTCTTAACATCATTTAATTTGTAATCCTTTTTGGTAATTACAAATGTACCTTGTTTTTATTCAGTAGATGTATCTTTTAAAAAAAAGCTGAATAAATTCAAATTTTATAAATTATATTTTTATAGTTTATAGGACTTCACCACTGGCTCAGCAGGTAAAGAATCCATCTGCAATGCAGGAGCCTCAGAAGATGCAGGTTTGATTCCTGGGTTGGGAAAATCCCCTGGAGGAGGAAATGGCAACCCACTTCAGCATTCTTTTTTTTTTTTTTTTTTCACTTCAGCATTTTTGCATGGAAAATTCCATGGACAGAGGAGCCTAGCAGACTATATAGTCCATGGGGTTGCAAAGAGTTGGACACTACTGAGCATGCACGTACATATAATTTATAAACTATATTGCAATGTCTCTAGAGGGTTTATTACTTAAAAGTTCTTTCTAGAATGAAAACCCCTTTTGCAGAATTTTTTAAAAATTCTGATCATTTAAAAAGCAGATCATTTGTATAAATTTAGTAGTTTGGTAGTTTAGAATGCTCTAAGGCGAGTTGCTTGTATCAGTACTAGCAAATAGTAGAACAATTTTACATATTTAAATATAATGGTAACTCTGAAGTATTCGATGAAATAATTCTACTGTATAGCACAGGGAACTCTATTCAATACTCTATAATAACATATATGGGAAAAGAATCTGAAAAGAATACATGTATCAGTTCAGCCGCTCAGTCATGTCCGACTCTTTGCAACCCCATGAATATATGTATACATGTAACTAAGTCACTCTGCTGCATACCTGGAACACAATAGTGTAAGTTAAATATATTCCAACATAAAATTTAAAAATTTAAAGATTATTTGGCATACTTGATCCCCTTGTAGGCTTTCAGTCATAATCCTGAAGACTTGAGTGTGTTCTGCTTAGAAAACTCTTCCTAACTTTTCTGAATTTAGGGTGTTTTTCTTCTTGAAGGAGAAAAAGAGAGAGGAAATGGGGTAGGGGAATGGGATGTACTTTATTTCTGAACCATCATTTACCAGTCCTTCAGGAATCTTCTTTTTTTTTTGGTAAGCAAAGGGTTTCTCCAAAAGTACTTATATCAACATTTTTTTCCTCAGCCCCTCAAATTCCTAATTACACTGTTGCTGCTAAGTCACTTCAGTCGTGTCCGACTCTGTGTGACCCCATGGACTGCAGCCTACCAGGCTCCTCCGTCCATGGGATTTTCCAGGCAAGAGTACTGGAGTGGGGTGCCATTGCCTTCTTCACCTAACTACACTAGCCATTCTCAAATATGCTCTGCTCTATACTAGTTGAAAACTGAACAGACTTGGAACCAAGCTGGCTTTTCAATTTACTTACTGTGCTCAGTTTAATTCTACTTGATAAGGTCCAATTACACTGGCTTTAGGGTTGACTCTTACATATAGTAGCCTCTTTGTATATCAGGGGAAATTGTTCTATTATTAGCCTACCATGTAGGAGATTTGTAACTAGGGTTTGAGCTATTTTTATTTATTTAGAGATTCTTACTCCAAAAAATCTACAAGAAGTTCCTAAAATAAGATGACAGAAATGAAGTTTCAAGAAACTGCTTAAATAGGACTCTATAGTAAAAGAATCTCTACTACATAAAGGGAGCTAAACACATAAATTACGCAAACAAGCTAAATAATAAAGACCAGGAATGCCTTTGGTTACCTGGAATGACCATTATTCAGTTCTTTTGACAAATATTGAATGAATACATAATTATTACATACAAGATGTCATGTTGGGAATTATGGTGGCTAGAATATAATCAAAATAGCCTGTATTCTTGAAAGAGTTTACAATTAAATTGAAGATACCTGAGCCTTTCACTGAATGCTTATAACGCAAAGTGCCATTACCTTAGAAATGTGATAAACTAATTGCTTTGAAAGCTTATAGGAGAATAGAATTATGTTAGCTAGGGAAATACAGAGGTACAGTAAAGCAGACGGTATTTTGAATTGGGTAGCCCATAAGAGATGAAGGATGGAGAGACTCTATAACAAAAATAAAACAAACCAAGAAACATGTATAGGTAGACACAGATTGGTAGAGACATAGACAGATAGATAGAGGTAGAGAAAGAGAGGGCTTTTCTAAGAAAACGGACTATCACAGAACGTCTAGAGATAAAAGGAGCAATAGTTACCATAGACAGAAATGGAATATAACATTTGTGTCAGCATCAGTGTAAAATACAAGTTGTACTCAGGTGTTCAAGGGTATTCATTCATTCATTCAATAAAGAATAAATAGCAGTTTTTTATGTGCAAGGCATGATAGTTGGGGATACAGCAGCAAACAGATTTTAGACATGGTTCCATACACAGGGAACTGATAGAATGGAAGGTGTGTGTGTGTATGTGTTATATATATATATATATATATATATATATACATATATATATATATAAACAAGGATTATGGTGAAGGATGAGGTTATCCTAGAAAGATACCCTTAGGAAGTGCTATTTCCACTTAGAATTGAGAATGAGTGGCAAAGACAGGAAGGAAAGGGTGGCAGAGATAGAAAATTGTCTGCGAAAGAACCCTAAAGAATCTAAGTATCTAAGTATAGCTGGGAATCTAAAATAAGATTTAAATTCATAGAGGCACAATATTAAAGTACAATGAAATAAACTACCAGGTAAGCAGAAACACATTTGCGTAGTGATTCTTTATTAACCTATTTATGACAGAATAGCTTGAATAGTCAGATATCTGCATGTACACTTTATTTTGGTGAGTTTTTTCTCCTATCCTAGTCAGTTGCTTAATAATACCCTATTTTTATTGCTAATAACTTTTTAGGAACACTGACTGGAAACTTCTAACATAAAACTTGGTAACTTGGAACATGATTTTTTTTTTAAAAAAAAGCAATCAAACACACAAAAAACTTATCTTGCTTCTAGAAAAGCTAAGATAGTATGACATAAGAGGATCTGCTTAGCTGTAGCATTTTCTCAGAAAACAGAAAAAAAAGTTAATATTGTAGAGAAGTTGAACATTAACAAAATCTCTTTTCTGATGTTCACTATTGGGAAAAGGAGTTGTAAATCTGATTAATATTTATTCTTTGAAATAAGCTTTAGGGATAACTTTGATCTGTCATTCAATATTAATTCTAAAAACGTACTGAGCCTATTTTTGACCAAGTATTGCTTTGGACATCAGAGATAGAGTAATTTTTTAACTGCTTTATTGGGATATAATTTACATTATACTTTACCTATCTGTAGTGTAAAGTTCAGTGTTTGTCACTATATTCCAAAAGCTGTTCAACCATGACCACAATCTAATTTCAGAACATTTCCATCAAAGAGAAACACTGAACCCATTAGTAGTCATTCTCTGTTCCTGCTGAATCCTTTCCCTTCCAGATCCTGGAAACCACTAATATTTTTTTTAATGCCTCTATCATTTGCCTATTCTAGACGTTTCATATGAACAGAATCAAACAAAAAGTGGTCCTTGTGACTGGCTTCTTTCATTTAGCATAATGTTTTTCAGGTTTACTCAAGCTGCAGCATAATTTTCTAAAAGGAGGAAAAACAGACAGAATCCTTATTCTAATGCAGCTTACAGTATCATGAAGAGACTGATACTAACCAAACACTAGAAAAAATAAATGAAAATCACTTACTGTGAAAAGTGCCATGAAGAAAAGGCACACATAGCTAAAAGAGCATATAAGAAAGGTTTTGATGTGGTCAGAGAGTTTAAGGCAGCCCTTCTTGAGAAAAGCATAACTGATATGAGACGAAAATAATGAGAATGATATAACTGGACATAAAGAAGCAGCAACAGCATTTGAGACAGAGTGATCAGCAAGGAAATGGCTCTTTGGCAAAATCAAGCATGACAAATGCTTAAGACTGAAAGAAAACCAGGCATAAGCCAGGAGTGGATAGGAGTAAACCAAATAGAAAGTGTGTAGTCAAGATGAGAAATAATAGGGAATTGGACTAGGGTGTTGGCAGAGAGTCATGATGGACAGCCAGGTTAGGGATAGTGCTGTCTGATCAAGCCCTTTGTGAGCTGGTTCTGTCTTCTCTGTATTTCCAATAGACCCTAAGTAAGCCACGGCTAACTGCGGCAAAGTTCACGGCACTACAACAACATCCAGGACAGGTCAGGTGCAGTGAAGAGAATATAGATATAAGAGGTCGGTGTAGTGGCAGTCAGGGATAGGTCCTAAAGAGCCAGATGAACCATTTTTAAGGCATTTGTGTTTTATTCTAAGGGCAATGAGAGTCAACAATAATTGTTAAACAAGAGAATGTCATAAACAAATTATATCTTTTAAGATATATCTTGTTTGGGGAAAATTAATTCTGGCATTATGATAGTGTAGAGTTGCAGACTGAGAGGAATGTTGAAACAAGAGAACCAAGTGAAAAGATATTTTGGTAGTCTAGGAGTGAGATAATATGTGATAGAAATAGGGTAGTAACAATGAAAATGTTTTAAAAGAATAAGGACTGAAAATTCAAAGACAGATCATTAATTTTTTCTTCAGAAGTTTACACAGCTGTTTGACAAAGGGTCTTAGAATCAACTTGTTAGAATGGAATCCTGATAACTGATAAAAATTAACATAATATATTTAAGTTAAATATATATGTCTTATAACTATATCAATTTGTCACTATAAGCCTAAAAGTATGGAGTCAATTTTGTATCTTCATTTTTATTTTAAAATGAGAACACTGAGGGACTTTCCTGGGGGTCCGATAGTTAAGACTTTACCTCCCAATGCAGGGGATGCTGGTTCTATCCCTGGTTGGGAAGCTAAGGTGCCACATGCCTCAGGGCCAAAAAGCAAAACATAAAACAGGATCAATATTGTAACAAATTTAACAAAGACTTTAAAAATGGTCCACATTTTTAAAAATATTAAAAAAAAATAGTGAGCACATTGACATGGTTTGGGTGTGAGGGCTGGTTAAGAAGAATTGTAAGAGAAGTTGGATTTCTGAGGATTTGGCACATCTCTTCCATGCCAGAGAAATGGGAGCCCATAACTCAGGTTGAGGACCTGATGAAGTTGCTTTGGATTGAAGAAGAGCTTAATGAAGGGAGCCCTGGGTCCAGTGGCAGACACCTCATGGCCTGCCAAAGGACTGCCTTCTTTTTTTTTTTTTTTTCATTCTCTCATTCTTTTTTCTTTTTTTTTTTCATACATTGATATGAATCAGCCATGGATTTACATGTATTCCCAATCCCGATCCCCCCTCCCACCTCCCTCTCCACCCGATTCCTCTGGGTCTTCCCAGTGCACCAGGCCGGAGCACTTGTCTCATGCATCAGCAAAAGCTGAGAGAATTCAGCACCACCAAACCAGCTCTTCAACAAATGCTAAAGGATCTTCTCTAGACAGGAAATACAGAAAGGTTGTATAAACGTGAACCCAAAACAACAAAGTAAATGGCAACGGGACCACACCTATCAATAATTACCCTAAATGTAAATGGGTTGAATGCCCCAACCAAAAGACAAAGATTGGCTGAATGGATACAAAAACAAGACCCTATATATGCTGTCTACAAGAGACCCACCTCAAAACAAGAGACACATACAGACTAAAAGTGAAGGGCTGGAAAAAAATATTTCACGCAAACGGAGACCAAAAGAAAGCAGGAGTCGCAATACTCATATCAGATAAAATAGACTTTCAAATAAAGGATGTGAAAAGAGACAAAGAAGGACACTACATAATGATCAAAGGATCAATCCAAGAAGAAGATATAACAATTATAAATATATATGCACCCAACATAGGAGCACCGCAATATGTACGGCAAACACTAACGAGTATGAAAGAGGAAATTAATAGTAACACAATAATAGTGGGAGACTTTAATACCCCACTCACAACTATGGATAGATCAACTAAACAGAAAATTAACAAGGAAACACAAACCTTAAATGACACAATGGACCAGCTAGACCTAATTGATATCTATAGGACATTTCACCCCAAAACAATCAACTTCACCTTTTTCTCAAGTGCACACGGAACATTCTCCAGAATAGATCACATCCTGGGCCATAAATCTGGTCTTGGAAAATTCAAAAAAATTGAAATCATTCCAGTCATCTTTTCTGACCACAGTGCAGTAAGATTAGATCTCAATTACAGGAAAAAAATTGTTAAAACTTCAAACATATGGAGGCTAAATAACACGCTTCTGAATAACCAACAAATCATAGAAGAAATCAAAAAAGAAATCAAAATATGTATAGAAATGAATGAAAATGAACACACAACAACCCAAAACCTATGGGACACTGTAAAAGCAGTGCTAAGGGGAAGGTTCATAGCATTACAGGCTTACATCAAGAAACAAGAAAAAAACCAAATAAATAACCTAACTCTACACCTAAAGCAATTAGAGAAGGAAGAAATGAAGAACCCCAGAGTTAGCAGAAGGAAAGAAATCTTAAAAATCAGGGCAGAAATAAATGCAAAAGAAACTAAAGAGACCATAGCAACATAGCTAAAAGCTGGTTTTTTGAAAAAATAAACAAAATTGACAAACCATTAGCAAGACTCATTAAGAAACAAAGAGAGAAAAACCAAATTAACAAAATTAGAAATGAAAATGGAGAGATCACAACAGACAACACTGAAATACAAAGGATCATAAGAGACTACTACCAGCAGCTCTATGCCAATAAAATGGACAACTTGGATGAAATGGACAAATTCTTAGAAAAGTATAACTTTCCAAAACTGAACCAGGAAGAAATAGAAGATCTTAACAGACCCATCACAAGCAAGGAAATCGAAACTGTCATCAAAAATCTTCCAGCAAACAAAAGCCCAGGACCAGATGGCTTCACAGCTGAATTCTACCAAAAATTTAGAGAAGAGCTAACACCTATCTTACTAGGACTGCCTTCTTTACAGTGCAACCCGTCTTCAGAAAACCTCCATTTGGCATTGAACAGCGCCACCCCACACTTCAGAGCCAACCAGTAATTTGAAATTTGAGGCAACTGAGAAGTCCTTTTGAGTTTCCATTTTAGAAATGCAGGCTTCCCTGAACCTTACAGGAGCAGCAGAGAATCCCAGGGCTCTTAGAAATGTCCCTTTGCAGCTTCTTGGATGTTGGCCAGAGGAATTCACAGCCCTATCTTTCCCAGTGAGCTCCACATCCTTTCTCTCCCACAGGCAGTAGCCACCTGAGAGCCACGACACAACTTGACATGATGTCCCAAGAGCCTGAGAACTAGTCCTTGACAGAGCTGCCTTGAGAAGAAGCCCAGCACCAAACAGAACATCCTAGTAGTCCAATTGTGGCCTGTGGTTCCTATTTTCCTACCCACTGTTCCACCTCAAACAAAGATTTGCTTAAGAGGATTACCTTGGTGGGATTTCTCTTTGTTAGATATTTTTACAACTGTCTTTAAAGAAACATAAAATTATATTTGTGTGGGAAAAATTGCTACCCCACGGGTTCAGTAATTGCTATACATTTACAGTGCTTTAATACCATAGGAGCTCACCATCAAAATGATGGGGAATTCATTTCCAGTGGAGAGTTGGATGAATCTCTTCTGCACTCTTTCTTTACTAAATAGCCAAACACAGAGCATTAAAGCAACATTTTAGTGTAAGTTGGCATGTTCTCATTGTAAAATGGGAAAGAAGCTTCAAATGCCTAGAAAAGAGATTAACCTTTCCCAAGAATTATGCCAGCAGAGAAAAATGTAGTGTTCCATGGTCAAGAACACTAAATAAATTCTATATTTGAGCAAGTTCTTTTATTTTAATGATATTTTAATGCAATATCTATTTTAAATGGTTTCTTAAATAATTAACATACCAAATATGTAGACTTTTTATTAAGTATGCTATATAAAAATATGCTTTCAGAGATATATAAAAAAAAATTGAGTAACAGATGTTCAATGCAACTTCTCCAACCATAGTCTTGCTTTAGCAAGACTTTGACATTCATAGAATGAATACTAACTACTCCCAGAAGACAGAATCTACTCAGAATTTCTCACAGTCAGACCTAATACAAACTCTTTCCTCATAATCAGCTCTCTGTCCCTCAAAGAAATGAATCTATTTCCAATTTCATAATGTAAGTACATGCAAAATAGAATTAGGTATATGTAATCCACATTATTTAAATTTTACCTCTAAAATGTATCAGTGTCAAAGTGACTGATGGCACTTGAGAGTGACGGAAATATTAAAGTCTCTGTGTGAGAAACAGATCTTAAAGAACCTTCTGGTTTATGATAAAATAATTAAGAGCTTATTCACAATAGACCTGTGTTAAATATGACTGAAGTAAATCAACTTTGCCTTTTCCATCCAGGGACTTGCTTTTGCTTTTCTCTTGCAACAATTCCAATTAGAATAACCATCGTCAGATACCATTTATTCAATGGCTTCTCTTTTATTGCAGTCACTAAAATATTTACTCTATGATTAAATAGCTATGGTATCTTCTAGTTATTTTGAACCTAATTTAAAGGCGAAATATATCAAAACTGTTCCAAAACATTGAACATTTTGTATTTATGTTCTTGACAAAGGTGAGACGGAAAGAAGATTTTGCTGTCTTTTATAAGGTTCCAACTAAAAACAGAAGTGTTTAGTCAAAGGAAATTACAATGAGAGAAAACCTGAATGAGTTATTCTTCCAAAGGGAGGACAGAAATTATATTTTTGGATGACTTTAACTTCTTCTTTTGTCAGGTAATGATTAAAAATTTGACAGGAATAATAAGCTTTTGTTAGGTTTCGTGTTAATTTTAATAGGATGATCAAATAAGAATCATTATTTGCTATATTCAGAGAAAAATAAAGCTGTTCCATGGAAATAGTGTTGCTCTAATATATAGCTTTTAGGGCTTCCCTGATAGCTCAGTTAGAAAAGAATCCACCTGCAATGCAGGAGACCCCAGTTCGATTCCCAGGTGGGGAAGATCTGCTGGAGTAAGGATAGGCTACCCACTCCAATATTCTTGGGCTTCCCTTGTGGCTCAGCTGGTAAAGAATCTGCCTGCAATGTGGGAGACCTGGGTTCAATCCCTGGGTTGGGAAGGTCCCCTGGAGAAGGGAAAGGCTACCCACTCCAGTATTCTGGCCTGGAGAATTCCATGGACTGTGTAGTCCATGGGGCCGCAAAGAGTTGGACATGACTGTGTGACTTTCACTTCACTAATATATAGCTTAGGCCTCAGGGGCACTGACTCAAAGTTCTTTAAGACTCAGACTACCCCAGCAGCATCAAGTATTGAGAAAAATCCATTCTGAGTCACTTCTATGCCTCTCAGGAAACCAAATCATCACGAACTCCCCAAGGGACCTTTTGGTCATCCACCTATCCAGACAGTCATTCAGTCAGAAAGGAGATCCTGAAGGACCTACACACAGTAACAGGCACTGGACAATACAACAGCTATCAGGATACAGTTTCTACCCTCTAGCTTTATGGGGGAAGGCAGATGTGAGGGAAAACAGTGACAATATGTTGTGAAAAGTACCTTCACTGGGTGTATACAAACTTGTTGGAGCACAGTGTTCTCTGCTTATTGGGGAGATAAGACTTCACAGGGGAGAAATAACAAACTGAACTGTCTTAAAGATTTCCCTCTTGCTTTCTATCAGCTTAAAAAAGGAAAAAAAAAAAAAGATATATTCTGCCTTCCCAGAACTCACCAGGGGCAGTACATCTGGGGCCAGGAGACAGGAAGGAGAAGGAACTGGGAACCCACTCCAGCACTCTTGCCTGGAAAATCCCGTGGACGGAGGAGCCTGGTGGGCTACAGTCCATGGGGTCACAAAAGAGTAAGATACAACTAAGCAACTAAACAACAAAACAGCAAGAGACAGGAAGTAAGTGAATGATGCAAACAAGTAAAGCCCATATTCTATGGGACATTTCACTCTGAACGGCTCTCTTATAAAGAAAGCCACCTTTATAAATACCATATCTCTCAGTTTCCCAAGAGAAACCTGAAATCTGGATTTTTAAATGTTGATTACCAATAAATATTGTTTAAATCCTTGTGCTAGACAAATTAAAAACCTACAGGCAAGACTGGCCCACTGGACACTAGTTTGCAACCTTCAGGTTTCCACCTCAGATTTATGGGTAAGAACTCAGGCACTATATTCTGTAGGCTGCTTCTGTCACAGAACTCCTGAGCGATCCAAGAAAGTTACGCATTTGTTCCATATTTGTATGAACTTCCTAGAGACAGCCGATATGTTTCAGCAATGCAGCTTTTGGAAATGCATGGCCTGAGGGCAAAGAATTATTACTCTCTTTTAGAGAGGTTTTCACTCTGTAATCGAGAGAAACCAAAACCATTGTTTCGATGGCCTAAGTGGACTTTGCAAGGCACAAAGAGTAACTCCAAAACCGAGCAATTTACTTCTTTCAGAGCATCAGAGGAGGCCCACTGGGAGCTGTTCTTGGAAGCAGCAAGCCATATCTTTCTTAGTCCTACACACCCACCTGATTCAGGTTTCTTCTCCATGAGGTACAGTCTCCTTGGAAATTTACACATGGCTTTTTCTCAAGAGTAAGCAAGAAGCATATCATTTGTGGACAATACAGCTTCATGAGGAAAATAAATGACTTGAATTTTCCCCATCATCAGGAAAGTAGATGAAATACAAATTCATAGTTGAGATACTCTTAAGTGCTCAGCTCTTTGAAGGGCCACAGTTTTGTTGTTTCAACCTTATTGCTGTTATTATTAAATTTTTAGTCTATAGCGAGGCAATTTTAGGGAAAAAGAAAAGGAGAGAACTGGCATAGCATCAAATGAAGCACATTCCTAATGCGGGTTTTGCATAATACACTAGCATCCCACACACACAGATGTCACTGAAAGTAACCAGTCACCAGTGGAAGCAGGCTCTGCAATGATCCATATAATCAGTCAGGAACAAAACTGTACTGATGCAAAAAACAATTTCAGACCCAGTTATCACATTTTGGAAAGCTGGGAACATATTCAAAATTGGTGGTGCTATAGAATTACTTTGGTTCCTTCTCCTGTTACTTCTCAGGTTTTACATTTAAATGGCTCTATGCATAAACAATAGTTATTATTATTTCATTTTATTCTGATACTCTCTTACTTCTGATTATGACCACTGTAAACTAAACTGATGTGTGTTCCTTTGTGGTTGGCTAAGTACTTGGTAGGCGCATAGTATCCACTACATTTTTGGCAACGGTATGGGGACAGAGGCACGCTGTGTATTGCTAGTATGACTCTGCATTGACACAGACTTTAAGAAATGCAATGTGGTAATGTATATCACAACATCTTTAAGTTTAAACTTGGGACACAAGAACACTTCTGGAATTTATCCTAAATAAATGACTGAATTATCTCTAACAAGGGAAAATAAATTGTCCTCAATAGCACACTGCTTAAGTAAATTATCTAAAGGTCCATATAGTCAAAGCTATGGTTTTTCCAGTAGTCATATATGAATGAGGGAGTTGGACCATAAAGAAGGCTGAGCACCAAAGAATTGATACTTTCAAACTGCGGTACTGGAGAAGAATCTTGAGAGTCCCTTGGACAGCAAGGAGATCAAAGCAGTCAATCCTGAAGGAGTGAGAGAGTGAAAGTCACTCAGTCGTGTTCAACTCTTTGTGATCCCATGGACTATAGCCCACCAGGTTCTCCTCTGTCCATGGGATTCTCCAGGCAAGAATACTGGAGTGGGTTGCGGTTTCCTTCTCCAATCCTAAAGGAAATCAGCCCTAAATATTAATTGGAAGGACTGATGCTGAAGCTCCAATATTTTTGCCACATGATGCAAAGAGCCAACTCATTGGAAAAGACCCTGATGCTGGGAAAGACTGAGGGCAAGAGGAGAAGGGGGTGATAGAGGATGAGATGGTTGGATGGCATTACTGATTACTCAATGGACATGAGTTTGAGAAAACTCTGGGAGTTGGTGATGGACAGGGAAGCCTGGCATGCCGCAGTTCATGGGGTTGCAAAGAGTCAGACACAACTTAGCAACTGAACAACAACATCATAATGGTATATCCATACAATAAGGTAAATCCTTATGTTTTATAATATGAAGAGCCTATGGTGTGTTGCAAGATGTCCTTTGTATATTGCAAAGTGAACAAGGTAGCTTTTAGAGTAGGATGCCTAGAAAGATTGAAAGATAAAAAGAAAGATAGATAGAGCAGCTTTATACAGTCAGCAAAAACCAGACCTGGAGCTGACTGTGGTTCAGATCATGAACTCCTTATTTCAAAATTCAGGCTTAAATTAAAGAAAATCAGGAAAACAATTGGCCATTCAGGTATGACCAAAAACAAATCCTTTATGATTATACAGTAGAAGTGACAAAAAGATTCAAGGGATTAAATCTGGTAGACAGAGTGCCTAAAGAACTATGGACGGAGATTCATAACATCGTACAGGAGGCGGTGACCAAAATCATCCCAAAGAAAAAGAAATGCAAGAAGGCGAAGGGGTTATCTGAGGAGGCTTTACAAATAACTGAGAAAAGAAGAGAAACAAAAGGCAAAGGAGAAAGGAAAAGATATACCCAACTGAATGCAGAGTTCCAAAGAATAATAAAGAGAGATAAGAAAGCCTTCCTAAGTGAACAATGCAAAGATATAGAGGACAACAGTAGACTGTGAAAGACTAGAAATCTCTTCAGGAGAATTGGAGATATCAAGTGAACATTTCATGCAAGAATGGGCACAATAAAGGACAAAAACAGCAAGGACCTAAAAGAAGAAGAAGCTATTAAGAAGAGGTGGCAAGAGTACATAGAGCAATACTACAAACAAAGCTGGTGGAAGTAATGGAATTCCAGTTGAGCTATTTCAAATCCTAAAAGAAAATGCTGTTAAAGTGTTGCATTCAATATGTCAGCAAATTTGGAAAACTCAGCAGTGGCCACAGGAAAAGGTCAGTTTTCATTCCAATCCCAAAGAAAAACAATGCCAAAGAATGTTCAAATTACTGTACAATTGTGCTCATTTTACATACTAGCAAGGTAATGCTGAAAATCCTTCAAGGTAGGCTTCAACAGTACGTAAACTGAGAACTTCCAGATGTACAAGCCGGACTTATAAAAGGCAGAGGAACCCAGGGGCCAAATTGCCAACATCCATTGGATCACAGAAAAAGCAAGTTAGATATGTAGATAGAGAGACAGACAGACAGATGATAGCTAAAAGTTGGGAAGAATATAATACAAACATATAAGAAGAAGAATATAATACAAACATAGCTTTCCATAAGTCTATAGAGGAACAAAGTAAGAACTGGGGAATTTTAATTCTACTTTATTTAGTGTTTGACTTTTTAAGCATGTGTAGCCAGTTTATTGGAGAAGGAAATGGCAACCCACTCCAGTATTCTTGCCTGGAGAATCCCATGGACAGAGGAGCCTGGGAGGGGGGCTGCAGTCCATGGGGTCGCAAGGAGTCGGACATGACTGAAGCAACTTAACAGCACGCTAGTTTATTGAACATGCTGAAACTGATAAGTTATAATAATAAAACAATGTCCTATTTCTCCTATCATTTCCTTTAAATATGACCTGTGGGATTTTCTACATCCTTTAGTGATAATTAGAGCAGATCTAACTGTTTTTCCCATCCCTTTCAGGTATTTAAATAACTTTGCTTTCAACTTTTAAAAAGGTTCTCTCCTATTTAGCTCCAAACTTTAGTCTCCCATCTGAATAAAGCTTCTCCCTCTCTTGGCATGATTCTGATCTTCGGCTTGGGAAACAAGTTAAAAAGAAAGAGCTTACTCTGTTCTTTTATTCTCCTTGTCCCACTTCTCTTCCCCAAGCTGCTTCTCTATCCTTCAGGATCAGTATAAAGGGAAGAAGGCTAAGACAAGAAGGGATAAAGCAGTTTTTCTTAGCTGCTACTGTGTGGATCTCTCTCTTGGCTACTCCATACTCTGCCACAGCAGGTGTTTGAATGCAGCCCTTTTGCACTGAATGCATTAATGTATTCTTCATACTCTTGCAAGGCAAAGACCACCATCTGCATCTTTGCACTGAACTCTTTGGCTAACCCTTGCAGGCCACCTCCATCTTGAGTTCTTGCTCCCAATCACTTTCTGCTATTTCCCCCTCACTCTTGCAGTCAGCAGCTCTCTTGAGTGCGTTTTTTAATGTTATATATACAGAAAGAGTGGGGGTGGGGGACTTCCCTGGTGGCTTAGCATTAAAGAATTCACCTGCAAGAGACGAGACCGGTGTTCGATACCTGGGTCAGGAAGATCCTCTGGAGAAAGAAATGGCCACCCACTCCAATATTCTTGCCTGGAAAATTCTATGGATGGACAGAGGAGCCTCTTGGGCCATGGGGTTGCAAAGAGTCAGACATGACTTAGCCACTAAACAACAACAAATACAGAAACGGTGGTAAAAGGAGAATGGTAAAACAACACAAAAAAGATCAAACAAAAATGATAAAGAAAGTATGACAAAATATTAACAATTTGTTAATTTCAGTGATGGGAACATAGGAGTTCTTTATGCTAGATGGCATACTTTTCAATAAGTTTTAGATTATTTCCAAATTAATAGCTTCAAAGAATGCTTCCTCTGAGGCACTTTTGGGGCAATGAAGTAGAAAGAGAGAGAATATACAGGCATGTAAGTCCATGGATTTGCATCCTGCGTCAAACCTGTCGCTTACTAATTTCATCCAAGTGACAAGGGCCACCTTATTGTACAAACTTTGACTTTATAATCTCTCAAAGGGAGATAGTAACAAGGGTCCTGATGATGTTCCTGAGTGACTATGGAACTTACATTCATCAAGGAGTGTGCTAATGTGTGCAGGTGATACTGTCCTGTGAGTGGGGTATCATGTGCCTAAATTAGGGGCCCATTAGGTTCTCTGAACCCAAAGGGAGGAGGAATGGACGCTCCCTCCTACAGTGAAACTTTATACCCTAAAGCCTAGAGACCCAGGTTTGAACTCTGGGTCAGAAAGATCCCCTGGAGAAGGGGATGGCTATCCACTCCAGTATTCTTGCCTGGAGAAGGACATGAAGAGAGAAGCCTGGGAGGCTACAGTCCACAGGGTTGCAAGGAGTAGGACACGACTGAGCAATTAAGCATGGACAAAGCCTAGAAATCCAGGGAACCATTCTTTACTCTACACAGGTTGAGACACAGTCAGAGAGATGCTCTAGGCAAGAACGACTACTTGGAGCTTTCTTCAAGTCAACTCACAATGGGAATAAAACCTGAGACCTCTGAAAGCCAAGAGTCAAATAAGAATCTAAGTCTAGAAAAAGAACTGAGAGTTTCCTCGATGGCTCAGTAGGTAAATAATCTGCATGCAAAGCAAGAGACACAGGAGACGTGGGTTCGATCCTTGGGTTGGGAAGATCTCCTGGAGGAGGAAATGGCAACCTACTCCAGATTCTTGCCTGGAAAATCCCATGGACAGAGGAATCTGGTGGGCTACCCATGCGACCCAGACCATGGGTTGCAAAGGGTTGGACATGACTGAGCAACTAACATTTTCTTCTTCACTTTCTACAAGAATTCACCTGAGATTCTGAGGAACTGCTTCCTAGTTTATTGTCAACTTTTAGAATTACGAATAACAGCCAGACAAAGCCATAAAAGATCAGAGTCCTTTCCCATATTCCCAAACCTTCCACATGTGCATTGTTTTGGAGAAGAGGCTATGAGAATGTCAGCCTCCTAAGTATTGTTTCTTTGGTCAGTATTCAGGGGGGAAGTCCTACTGAATCTCTCCAGTCTCTAGCCCTGTCTACCCAGTGGTACCAAAGGAAAAAAGAACCGCAATCAGATAGAATCTGCTCTCTTAGCAAAGCCCCAGAGATAGACTTCTGCTTTTAATATAATTTATCCAGAACTGATCATATTGCCAGAGGAAAGAGCCAGGAGTACTTTCCCCAGCAGTTTGTCATTGTCAGCAGACATTTGATTGCCAGCAACAAGGAGTTTTACCTCTGCTTTCTTTATTTCATTCTTAATACAATTTAAAAATGTGCCTCTACCCAAGTACTCTGAAGCAAATACAATAATCTTATTGATAAATACCAGTATTTTTACCCTCTACTCCATTTTCTAACCTAGATTTTCAAAAGGAAATTCTACATCAAGACTAAGTTAGCTGTAAAAATTAAGTTGCTTAGGTTCCATTCAGAAAGTGCAAAGTTATATTTTCCCTTCCAGTTTTTTTAGACATAATTAATATACAATACTGTACAAGTTTAAGTGTACAGTATGCTTTGGCCCACATGCATAATGAAGTGATTATTATAAGTCCAGTAACAATCTCACATAGGTTCAGTTCAGTTCAGTTCAGTCAGTCAGTCGTGTCCGACTCTTTGTGACCCCATGAATCACAGCATGCCAGGCCTCCCTGTCCATCACCAACTCCTGGGGTTGACTCAAACTCATGTGAATCAAGTCGGTGATGCCATCCAGCCATCTCATCCTCTGCCATCCCCTTCTCCTCCTGCCCCCAATCCCTCCCAGCATCAGGGTCTTTTCCAATGAGTCAACTCTTCGCATGAGGTGGCCAAAGTATTGGCGTTTCAGCTTCAGCATCAGTCCTTCCAATGAACACCCAGGACTGATCTCCTTCAGGATGGACTGGTTGGATCTCCTTGCAGTCCAAGGGACTCTCAAGAGTCTTCTCCAACACCACAGTTCAAAAGCATCAATTTTTTGGTGCTCAGCTTTCTTCACAGTACAACTCTCACATCCATACATGACCACTGGAAAAACCATAGCCTTGACTAGACGGACCTTTGTTGGCAAAGTAATGTCTATGCTTTTTAATATGCTGTCTAGGTTGTTCATAATTTTCCTTCTAAGGAGTGAGCGTCTTTTAATTTCATGGCTGCAGTCACCATCGGCAGTGATTTTGGACCCAAAAAAATAAGTCTGACACCGTTTCCACTGTTTCCCCATCTATTTGCCATGAAGTGATGGGACCAGATGCCATGATCTTAGTTTTCTGAATGTTGAGCTTTAAGCCAACTTTTTTACTCTCCTCTTTCACTTTCATCAAGAGGCTTTTTAGTTCCTCTTCACTTTCTGCCATAAGGGTGGTGTCATTTGCATATCTGAGGTTATTGATATTTCTCCCGGCAATCTTGATTCCAGCTTATGCTTCTTCCAGTCCAGCATTTCTCATGATGTACTCTGCATATAAGTTAAATAAGCAGGGTGACAATATGCAGCCTTGATGTACTCCTTTTCCTATTTGGAACCAGTCTGTTGTTCCATGTCCAGTCCCAACTGTTGATTCCTGACCTGCATATAGGTTTCCCAAGAGGCAAAACAGGTGGTCTGCTATCTACTACTGTGGGCAGGAATCCCTTAGGAGAAATGGAGTAGCCATCATGGTCAACAAAAGACTATGAAATGCAGTACTTGGATGCAATCTCAAAAAGGACAGAATGATCTCTGTTCATTTCCAAGGCAAACCATTCAATATCACGGTAATCCAAGCCTATGCCCCAGCCAGTAATGCTGAAGAAGCTGAAATTGAACAATTCGATGAAGACCTACAAGACCTTTTAGAACTAACACCCAAAAAAGATGTCCTTGTCATTATAGGGGACTGGAATGCAAAAGTAGGAAGTCAAGAAATATCTGGAGTAACAGGCAAATTTGGCCTTGGAGTACAGAATGAAGCAGGGCAAAGGCTAACAGAGTTTTGCCAAGAGAATGCACTGGTCATAGCAAACACCCTCTTCCAACAACACAAGAGAAGACTCTACACATTGACATCACCAGATGGTCAACCCTGAAATCAGATTGATTATATTCTTTGCAGCCAAAGATGGAGAAGCTCTATACAGTCAGCAAAAACAAGACTGGGAGTGACTGTGTTTCAGATCATGAACTCCTTATTGCCAAATTGAGACTTAAATTGAAGAAAGTAGGGAAAACCACTAGATCATTCAGGTATGACCTAAATCAAATCCCTTATGACTATACATTGGAAATGAGAAATAGTTTAAGGGACTAGATCTGCTTGACAGAGAGCCTGATGAACTATGGACAGAGGTTCATGACACTGTACAGGAGACAGGAATCAAGACTATCCCCCATGGGAAAAAAAAATGCAAAAAGGCAAAATGGTTGTCTGAGGAAGCCTTACAAATAGCTCTGAAAGAAGAGAAGTGAAAAGCAAAGGAGAAAAGGAAAGATATTCCCATTTGAATGCAGAGTTCCAAAGAATAGCAAGGAGAGATAAGAAAGCCTTCCTCAGCGATCAATGCAAAGAAATAGAGGAAAACAATAAAATGGGAAAGACTAGAGATCTCTTCAAGAAAATTAGAGATATCAGGGAACATTTCATGCCAAGATGGGTTTGATAAAGGACAGAAATGGTAGGGACCTAACAGAAGCAGAAGATATCAAGAAAAGGTGGCAAGAATACACAGAACTGTACAAAAAAGATCTTCATGACCCAGATAATCATGATGATGTGATCATTCACCTAGAGCCAGACATCCTGGAATGTGAAGTCAAGTGGACCTTAGGAAGCATCACTACGAACAAAGCCAGTGGATATGATGGAATTCCAGTTGAGCTATTTCAAATCCTGAAAGACGATGCTGTGAAAGTGCTGCACTCAATATGCCAGCAAATTTGGAAAACTCAGCAGTGGCCACAGGACTGCAAAAGGTCAGTTTTCATTCCAATCCCTAAGAAAGGCAATCCCAAAGAATGCTCAAACTACCACACAATTGCACTCATTTCACACGCTAGTAATGTAACGTTCAAAATTCTCCAAGCCAGGCTTCAGCAATACATGAACCGTGAACTTCCAGATGTTCAAGCTGGTTTTAGAAAAGGCAGAGGAACCAGACATCAATTTGCCAACATGCGATGGATTATCGAAAAAGCAAGAGAGTTCCAGAAAAACATCTATTTCTGTTTTATTGACTATGCCAAAGCCTTTGACTGTGTGGATCACAATAAACTGTGGAAAATTCTGAAAGAGATAGTACACAATTTTAAAAAGAGAAAAAAAAAATTTTTTTTTCTAGTGATAATTTTGAGAATGGTGATCACAGAATCTGTCATGAGGATTCTGTTTATATCTCTTTGAGAACTCTTTTCTTGATCCTGTGTGTTTGATGAATGTTCAGTAAGCTTTCTCAATAAATGTTGAGTCACTTCACTTTCATTCAGTCACTGTTTTGAACTGCCCATTGTTGTAAGCCTGAATGAATAAATGGATCTTGCTCTCACATCAAAAAAAAAAAAAAAAAAAAAGAACTTCCAGGACTCACTCTCCCAAAAATCTTCACACAAAACATATAGCAGTGTATGAATGACATCATTGACTCAACGGACATGAGTTTGAGCAAATTCCAGGAGATATTGAAGGACAGGGAAGTCTGGTATGCTGCAGTCCATGGGTTCACAAAGAGTCAGACATGACTGAACAACAATAAAATATTACATCTCTGATATCCATTTATCTTACAACTGGAGTTTGTACCTCTTGACAACCTTCATCCTATTCTTCCCCTTACTTCTGGTAACCATAATTCTTTTTTTATAGGGTGTTTTATCAGTTTATTTTTTATTAAGAACAAATAAAGAATAAATCACAAGTCAAGGCTCTGAACTCCATCTCTGAGACACCAAAGACCTTACAACCAGTGGAATAACCTTAAACTGAAAGCTATTCAAAAAGCTTGGAGTCAATATAACCAAACTGACCCAGGAAAGAAGGGACTGGACCTGAGGAACTAGGCCAAGCAAGACTAAGAGTCCAGTGGGGGTGAGCTTGGCTTTGAGATCAGGGATTGGGAAGCAGAGGCTAGGAACACATCTGTTTCTTCCTGAAGGGAGGGGCCACCCAGTCACTACCAGAGCCACTTAATGTCCCACCAACTTTAACATTTGTTTTTGAAGTATAATTGACATACAAGACTGTCAGTTCCTATTACATGATACAGTGATTCAATATTTCTATACATTTCAAACTGATCACCATAAGAAATTTAGTTATGACATGTCCCCAAAGATATTCCATAGTTATTAACTATATTTACTATACTGTACATTTCATAATCTTTGTCTCATTTATTTTGCAACTGTAAGTTTGTACCTCTTAATTTACCTCACCTATAGTTCTTAAATTGAGGAAAACAGAAGTTCTTCAACCTTTCCAGACTACTTCTATCCTTGGCAGCTTCCATTGGTAGTGTTTTTTGATTGAAGATTAGCGCCATTGCCTAGACTAGGGCATCAGGGTGTTGTCATACTGTCATCTATAGGGTATCCCTGGTGGCTCAGAGGGTAAAGCGTCTGCCCGCAATGCGGGAGACTCGGGTTCAGTCCCTGGGTTGGGAAGATCCCCTGGAGAAGGAAATGGCAACCCACTCCAGTATTCTTGCCTGGAGAATCCCATGGACAGAGGACCCTGATAGGCTACAGTCCATGGGGTCACAAAGAGTCGGATACAACTGATCGACTTCACTTCACTATAGGGTATCAGAATAGGTTCTCACAAGCCCTTATCAAAAATAAATGACCTCCTTTGTCTTTTTTCCCACACACACACAAAACTTAAGTCACTTAGTCATGTCTGACTCTTTGCAAATCCATGGACTGTAACCTATTAGGCTTCTCTGTCCATGGGATTTTCCAGGCAAGAATACTGGAGTGGGTTGCCATTTCCTTCTCCATGGGATCTTCCTGACCCAGGGCTTGAACCTGGGTCTCCTGCTTTGCAGGCAGACACTTTACCATCTAAGCCACCAGGGAAATAGTCTTTTTTCTCCCATAACACACATATTATCTATGAGAGGCATTATGGCTTATGGTTAAAAACACAGACTCTACAGTGCAGACTGCCTCAGTCTCAATCCCAGCATCACATTTACCAGCTGTTGATGTTGGGCAAGTGACTTGCTGTGGTCATTTTCTCTGATTGCTGAACCAATATAGAATACCTGCTTGATAATTCCCTACTGAGAGTAGGCTGATCTTGGAGTAAAATATTCTCTGATCTATTGTCCCTTCAAATCACTGCACATTTTTGTCACTTTCATCACACTTTAACCAACAGGTTGCTTTTAACTCTGTTTACTCCTTCTTATTAAAGAAAACCTCTTTTTGTCTAATCCTTGAGACTCAGAAATCTCATAATCAGAGTGTTCTTTCTACTGCAAAAGCCCCTTCCCTGTATTGTAATCATTTTTTTCTCTCTTAAAACAATCTCCTTGAATGAAGTCCCTCCTTATCTATACCTGATTTTTTTTTTAATTTGGCAAGTCATTGCTCAAATAATTCATGTTCTGCCTAAAACACAAACAAACTAAAAAACAAACACTACCATTGATTGAATCTAGATCAAAATAAAGAAGCCCAGTGAGCATAACTATAAAATAAAATTAAAATGTAAATTGTCATTCGACTTTTGCAAGTTCACTTTGATTGTTATAAACCATTCTTTTGTGTTTTGGAAACAAATGTTTCTTTAAGGAGGGATAAATGGCTAAGTACCTTTTTTGGACTTTGAAAATCCAAACTGAAAGATTTCTTCTAGCTGTCATCTTCCTTCAGCTGGTTGAACACTCAAGTAATGGATAAATTCCATTTTACACATCAAAATAAAATAACTGATTTGGTGTCCAAGAAATTTATTTTTTTTTTTAACATTTAAAGATGTAAGTAAGTACTTTGCTACAGAAAAGCCATTAACCTCACTTCTTACAGAAAAGAGGCAATGTGTGTTCAATACCAAAGCAAGCATGGATAATGAAGAATTTTAGAGCAGTGCTTCTCAAATTTTAACATGCACCCTGATCAACTGGAGGACTTGTGAAAACATAGATTGCTGAGCTTTACCTCAAAATTTCTCATTCAGTAGGTTTTGTGGGGCCTGACGGTTTATACTTCTAACAAGTTTCCAGGACTCCCAGTTTTGCTGGTGAGGCTTCCATCCTACTGATTAGAGCATTTCTTCTTTTATTGATTCATTCAACAAATATTTATTGAGTACCTACTGTGTGTTAGTATGGTTCTAGGTGGTAGGGATGCTGCATGGAAAAAAACAGACCTACCTGTACCCACAAAGATAAAGTGAGGAAGACAAACAGCAACCTAAGTAAGTAAAATATATGGAATGTTGGTTTGAAGAGTTAAAGAGGAAAAGAATACATGTGGTGATGAAGATAATTGTGTTGCAGTGAGTGTAAGGTTACATTTTGATAGGTTCAACAGAGAAACTATCCTTGATAAGATGCTTCTGATTAAAACCTAAAAGATTTTCAATAAATAGATCTGGAACAACTAAGCATCTACATGCAACTAAATGAATCAAGGCATAAACCTTACAGGCTTCATAAAATCTAAATATAAATAAATAACTACAAAACTCTTAATAGATAGGATAAAATCTAGATGATCTCGGGTTTGGGTTATGACTTTTTTGACACAATACCACAGACACAATCACCTACACAAAGCATGGATAAGCTAGACTTCACTAAAATTAAAAACTTGTGCTCAGTGAAAGACAGTGTCAAGAGAGTAGGAAGACAAGCCACAGGCCAGGGGAAGTACTTGCAAAAGGCATATCTGATAAAGAACTGTTATCCAAAATTTACAAAGAATTCTTAAAACTCACCAATAAGAAAACAAATACCAATTTAAAAAAAACAAAAAGGGTCAAAGAACTTAATGGACACTTTACCAAAGAAGATATACAAATGGTATATTAGCATATGAAAAGATGCTCCCATCATATGTCATCAGGTAAATGCAAATTAAAACAATGAGAAATCTCTACACACCAGTTAGAGTGGTAAAAATTCAAAACCCAGAATGCTGACAAACCAAATGTTGGTGAGAATATGAAGCAACTGGAACTCTCTTTGTCGCCGGTGGGAATTCAAAGTGGTACAGCCATTTTAGCAGACAGTTTGGTTGTTTCTACAAAACTAAAGGTATTCTTACCACATGATCTAGCAGTTGCACACCATGGTACTTACCTAAAGGAGCTGAAAACTTGGTCTACACAGAAACCTACACAAATGGGTTTACAGAAGCTTTATTCATAACTGCCAAAACTTTAAGTAACCAAGATGTTCTTGCATAGGTGAGTGGATAAATGCAGATAATATTATTCAGTGCTAAAAAGAGATGAGTTATCAAGGCATAAAAACACAAAGAGGAACCTCAAATGCTTATTACTAAGAGGAAGAAGCCAGTCTAAAGGGGAGGAGAGATGAAAAGATGGAGCACAGAGGATTTTAGGACAGTGAGACTACTCTATAAGATATGATGATATATGAATGACTAGACATATGTCATTACACATTCATCCAAACTCACAGAATGTACAATGCTAAGAGTTAAACCTAAAATAAACTATGGGATTTGTCTGATTATGATATGTCAATTTAGGTTTATCAGTTGTATGAGATGTACCACTCTGGTGAGGGACACTGTGATAATAGGGGAGGCTGTGCATGTGTCGGGGCGGGGAGTATTTGGGAACTCTGTACCTTCTGCTCAGTTCTGCTATGAACCTAAAATTGCTCTAAAAAATAGTGTTTTTTAAAATCTAAAAGAAGTAAGATATTTGTCTATAAAGTATCTGCAGGAAGAGCAATTTAAGAGGGAAAGGAAATATCAAACCTTGTCCAGAGAGAATCTGACATGGTCAAAAATTCTATCGTGGCTTTGGCATAGTAAGACTAATAAGGAATCTGGTCCCAGAGATGTGGAGAGATGGAATCAGAGAGATCCTTGTAGGTGTTTACAGCACTGTGAGATGGAAATCCTTTAGAGAGTTTTTAATAGATTAAACCTAATTTGTATTTTTCACACGATTATCCTAACTGCTGTGTTGAAAATAAAGAACAAAAGGAAAGAAAGAGCAGGGGAAGACAGACCAATGAGGAGGTTATTGTAATAATCATCTACTGGCATTTACTTTAGTCACCATAGATATGCAGCATCTTCCAAATCAGTATGCTAATGTTTGCAGCATGTGCATAGTGATACAGATAAACCTTATGTAATGCTCATAGTGGGGACCAAAACATCAACTGCTTAAAACATGTGCTCTTATCGCAAAGTTAATGAAAAAGTTTTAAAAATTAAAAATATTGAAGCTTACATACAAGATTGTCTGCACCCAGAATTCAACAAATCCCAAACAATCACAAGGCAGTTGCTTTCTAAGCCTCCTCTGGCCTCCTGCAGAAGATAAAAACTTCAGCTCATTCCCCATCTGCCCACCATTCCACCACCTCCTAACCCTACTAAGCAGAGCAAAGGACAGAAACCAAATTGCTAATCATATTATAGCCAAATTTAATTTTCATGGGACATTACTGTGGAATATTATTGCTTTTGAAAATCTTTATGTGAGCAACAAACTCATTTTTTTTCTAGCAAAGCAGGAACACTCTCAATGCAAACTGATCAGTGTGTTAAAGGTATTATGCTCTAAAACAAAGCCTCTAACAAACTTGATCAGGTCAATTACTTTTTAATATGCCACAGATTCTATTATCTCTATATCCTTTACATACAGGCTACTGACTCCAACAAAAATTTATCTAGGAAAATATCCACTTTAAACTATCTTTTGATATCTTCATCAACCAGCTGAATTATAAATTGGCTCATTTCATGATTGCCAGAAGACCTTGATAAAATTTCCATAGAGGATCTGGCCCCAATATTATTTTTTTCCATTTCAAGCGCCCAAGATTTTACTTACATTTTTGCCTACTACATGAGAAGTATTTTCCTAATATGAAATCTAGGGAAAGTAAACCTGTAACAAGGCTTTATAAATAGGTGGCTCAGATGGTAAAGAATCCACCTGCAGTCCAGGAGATACGGGTTTGATCCCTGGGTCAGGAAGTTCCCCTGGAGAAGGGAATGGCTACCCACTCCACTATTCTTGCCTGGAGAATTCCATGGACAGAGGAGCCTGGCAGGATACAGTCCATGGGGTCACAAAGAGTCAGATACGACTGAGCGACTAACACTTTCACTTTCAAAATATCCATGCTCCACTACACAGTATGTGTTAAATGTATTTTTTACAAGCTTTAATAATTATAAGGATAAAGTATGTCTTCTCATTTTCCTTAAATACTTATAGTAGTTTCTAATTTTCTTTGGCTCACCTCTCCCACTCATCTTCCAGAGTCCTACAGGACTCATATACAGGACTTTATACCCAGTTAAACTTGAATTTCAGATAAATAATGAATTTTCTTTTAGTGTAAGTTTTCCCCAAATGTTGTCTGAGACATACTTGTATTAAAAATGTATTCGGAGCAGTGATGCATCGAGCCCCTTGAGCTAGATGTTTTCCTACTGTCCCAGGCAGTGGTGGGAAATCCCTCTTGGATCCTAGGTCCATAGCTCTTATGCTACCAACTTTTAGACTTTGAGTACTTTTTTCCCCAGACTGCGTCCAGGAACTGGTCTGAGTCAGACTGGGTCTGACTTAGAAACCAGACTGGGGTCTGGTCAAACTAGGTCTGGGGTCAGACTGGGTGCTACTTAAGATAGAGTGGATCCAGTGTGAGGCCTCTGGTGAATAAAATGGTCTAAGGCTGGAGATAAGCAGATAGTCTTGAATTATAGTGATCACAGTAGAGAAATTTTAACTTGGGTAAAAGTTTATCCATTGATTAAATGCTCCACAGAAGAAGTGGTCTCAGGCAAGTACTCACCACTTTAAGCTATCTTTTGATATCTTCATCAACCAGGTAAATTATGAACTGACTAATTTTATGAACTGCCAGAAGGCCTTGATAAAGCTTCCATAGATGATCTGCCCCCAATGTTACTTTTTCCATTTCCAATGCACAAGATTTCACTTGTACTTTTGCCTACTAAGGTAAAAAGTAGAGGAGAAATTATTTTTCCTTCTCTGCAGTTTCTCGTGACCAGGATGAGACTCTTTGGGACCCTTTCTATCTGCTATATTGGATGCTGGCCTGATTTGAATCATTTTTTGCTCAAGTAAACTTAAAAGCTTTAATATGCTTTGGTTTATCTTTTAAAGCCACACAATGTAAAACTCTTCAGCAAAAAAAAAAAAAAAAACTACTGAGAATGTATTACAAAATGGATAGATCACCAAAATATCAAGGCAAGTAAAGGGCAAATACAAGTGACTTCAGTATTTCAATATTTATGTAAAATGTTCAATAAAAGTGAATCTATAAACAGGGAAAACAATGAGTAGTTGTCCAGGTGGAAAAAGATGAGAAGTTATTGCAAAGGGGTACAAAAAGATTTTAAGAACCATGGAAATTTCTAAAATTGGATTACGGTAAAGGCTGCACAACTCTGTAAATTTAGTAAAATTCATTGAAGTGGACAGTAAAAATGGTTGAACTTTATAGTATGTAAATTATACTTCAATAAGGCTTCCCTGGTGGCTCACTGGTGAAGAATCCCCCTGCCAATGCAGAAGACATGGGTTTGGTTTCTGATACGGGAAGAATGCTTGGAAATGGCAACCCACAGTATTCTCGCCTGGAGAACCCCAGGGACAGAGGAGCTTGGTGGGCTACAGTCCATGGGGTCACAAAGAGTCAGAGACCACTTACCAGCTGAACAACAACAAAATCATGTTTCAATAAATCTGTAAAAAATACTAGAAACAAATCTCACTAATGATATGTATTCAAAACTTCTAAATAAAACATAAGGAAATGGAATCCAGCAGTGATTAAAATGGTAATAAATAATCAACATCCAATATATAAACAGAAACTGAGTAAAGTGTTAACATTATATAATTACATAAATAGACACTGGGTGTCCTGGGTGTTCATTGGAAGGACTGATGTTGAAACTGAAGCTCCAATACTTTGGCCACCTGATGCGAAGAGCTGACTCATTTGAAAGACCCTGATGCTGGGAAAGATTAAGGGCGGGAGGAGAAGGGGATGACAGAGGATGAGATGGTTGGATGACATCACCGACTCAATGGACATGAGTTTGGGTAAACTCTGGGAGTTGGTGATGGACAGGGAGGCCTGGCATGCTGCAGTTCATGGGGGTCACAAAGGGTCAGACATGACTGAGTGACTGAACTGAACTGAACTGTGATTTTAAAAAACAAAAAATTCCAATGAAAATGGCATTAAAATTAATAAGAGAATTTGTTACATCTGATTATAAGATAAATACAGAAAAGTTTATTACTTCTCTCTCTGCTAGCAGTAAACAGTAAGATATAGGAATATGAAAAAACATCTTCATAGTATTGAAAATATAAAATAGGGATAACTTAAACAAAAACACATGCAATCTGTCTAACCCTTTATAACCTAAGAAAGCCATAATTTTTTTTTTTTTTTGTAGGATTTTAGTTCCCTCAGCTTGTAGGATTTGAGTTCCCCAAACAGGGGTTCAATCCTGGCCCTTGGCAGTGAGAATGAGGAGTCCTAACCACTTTATGACCAGGAATTCCCCATAAAATCATACTCTTAAATAAAAGCCTTGAAAAATCTACTGATATTATTTCTTCAGAAATTAATTCATAAATGTAATGCAATTACATTTAGATTCCCAATTTTCTTTTATTTTAAACTGATAGAAAATAATTTTAAAGGTTATAAGAAAAAAATAAAAGTCTGTGAATAGCTAAAAAAATTTTAGAAAAAAAACAGTAGAAAGACTCTAGTTTTACTCAATATTAAATTAAACATTATTATGATACTATAATTATTAACAAAACATACTGATATTTGTGTAGACAGGTAGATCAATAAAATACAGCAGCATAAAAAATTACAAAAATATAAAAGAACTTAAGTAGCAAATGTGGTATTTCACTTTGCAGGACACAAGTAATCTGTTTAGTAAATGATAGAGCAGAAGGCTTCTGTACCCTATAGACATTTCAAGATGATAAAATATTTTAAGGTTAAAAAATAATATAATAAATTTATATGATGAAAATAGCAGAGAATATTCATACATTTTGGTATGGGAAAAAATTTCCCTAGAAATTTTGAAACAATATAAAATTGATTACATAAAAGATTAATTTAAATTTTGTCCAAAGATAAAAAGCAGACAATAGACTGTGAGGAAAAAGTACAATATAATTGCATCAAAAGAATCTCTAATATCCAAAAAGATAATAGCTAAATTCTTACCAAAAAAAAAAAAAAAAAGGAAAAGGAAATATCAATTGAAATTGCTGGTTAATCTATTTCTTCTAATTCATTTGCCTTCGTATCAAGAACATTTTAAGACTTGCAAATCTTCCAAGCAGCCTAACAATAGATATTTTTGGCCAAGTTGTTTTCTAGGAACTTGGGAGTCAACTGCATCTAGTTCAAGCTGAGCAGGTAAAGACTGGATTGGACTACTGACCCTTCGGCTGGCCATGATCTGTGTGTGTCTGTGTTAAGTCACTTCAGTCTCCTCCGGCTCTGCGATGCTATGGACTGTGGCCCATCCGCTGGGCGCCTCTGCTCGTGGAATTCAAATGGCTGATATTTTGGTCTGTATAATTCTCTTTGTGAGGAGGTGCCGTGTGTACTGTAGGACATTTAGAGTCATCCTTGGCCTCATCCTGTCAGTAGCAACTTCCAAGTTGTGACAATTAAAAATATCTCTAGAACTGTCCTCTGAGGGTAAAGCTGATCATGGTTGAAAACCATTATGCAGACTTTGTGGATTAAATATTTGTCTTTAGTGTTACATAAAGCACTTTGGACACTTAGTAAGGGGCCAGCTGGTCAATGAATTTATGGTTGTAGAAACCACCTGTTTGATATTGTTAAAATGAGGCTTGCCTTATTGGAACACATGCAATAGGGTATAAGCTGGCTGTACTACAGCTTTCTTTACCCTTTTGTAGCTTCTGCAGATTGGCCTACGAGTTATTCCACGGAGAATCTGTGTAGGTGAGCAGTAAGGGCACAGGCTGGAGTGAGGTGCTGTGGCTTTTATGCACAGTACCTCTACTGCTCCACAAAGCTTTTCTCTTCTTGGGGCCTCAGTGTGATGATTTGCCAGTGTCGATAATAGGGGCCAGATGATCTCCAAAGTCCTTCCTTGGTTTAATAACTAACAATTTTCTTTTCAAATGCTCAGTTACTCCTATGGCAAATTAATTCTTTCTGAGCATATTATAGTTTGTGACAATGAGATTCTTTATCCAATTGTAACCCAGAAGTAAATGCCACCTCCTCCGGGTTTATTCTTGGATTTTTTTTATATCCTTTTCACATATAAATCTTAAATATTACTTGTCAGAGACTGATTGTCAGTCCTGGAGAGGTATCAAAGAAATTAGGAAAATTTTCCAGTTGGGCTACAGTTGGCCTAATGGAATGAAGAAATCCTTCCCAAACCAGGTTTTTGCTTGTGCTTCACAAATTGTATCCAAGAAGACCTCAACTTTGTAAAAAACAAACAAACAAACAAACAAACAAAAACCAGTATGTTGCCCTCCCCTTGCAATATCCAGGTTGGGATATTCTGGTTTGTCTTATTTCCTCCAGAACAAAGATGTAAGGAGGAGGACAGAGAGAGGAGGCCAGCACTACAAGGATTTTGTCACCTGGCCCCAGAGTTCCACCGGTTGGAGATTCCATTAAAAAGCACACATACACACACACACACACACACAAAACAAAACTTAGTTTTAAGGCAGAAAAATACATTGTAACCACAGCATAATTATGTGAAGGCTGACTCCCAGAACCAGGCAGTGGGGAGGTCTGATCAGTAGCCCAGGTTTCTGCTGAGCCTGGTGGCAGCACTGGGGGGCGTCAAGTGTGAAGATCAGCAGCTGTGCTCATGTGTGATTCAGGAAGAAAGACCAGCACAGAGAGTGAGGCTGGACGGACTAGGACTCTTGTTACCAAAGAGCTTCTAGGGGCTCTTAAAGAGCAGCTCAAACGTAAAATGCCCCAAACCCAGCTGACCAGGCACCTCTGTGCTGCTCCCTCTGTGCGCCCTCACCTAGTAAATGACATCACCGTTCTCGCCCTGCCCAGGCCAGAAAGCTGCATGAATTCCTAGATTTTCTTTGCCTTTTCTTTCCCTACACAGAGGATCAGTTTTTCCTGCTTGTTTCTCTCACTCTGGCTCACTTTATCCTTCCCCACCATGGATACCTAGTCCAGGCCGCCACTGCCACCTGCCCGGGCTGCTTCTATCATTTCCGAACAGCGTCCTAACCAATAGCTCTTCCCCTCTGCAATCCTGACTCTTGGTTTAAATCACAGTGATTTTCCCTGAACTCCAAGATGAGCAAGATATTCTCCTGCCTGAAATACTGTGGTGGCTTCTCGTGGCCCTCAGGCCCCTCCCCATCGTTTTTAAAGCTTGTGTCAACCTGGCCTTGCTTCTGCCTCTTCCGTCGCCTCTCACCACTTCCTACCTGGTACTCTATGCTCCAGCCAGTTGTTACTGTGCAGTAACAATTTCAGTTGCTCCGTGAAATGGCGCTCCTGCTTATCTCCAGGCGATTTCCTGCAACGCTCCTCTGGGTAACCTTCCGAATGTGAAGAGGAGCCTATCTTAATTACGCCTGCGCAGAAGGAAAGTTATCGCACCTTTTTCCAATAACCTGTTGCCACTCTCTCCACGCCTCAGACCCCTCTGTTATTTTATTCCTTATCCCATAAATACCTCAAGCCCCTTGCTTTGGGGGAGGGGGTCTTGAGATTTGTTCTTTCACGTCAGCTTGGCTGCCTTATGAATAAGCTCCTTGCTGAAAGCTTCGTCTTATCATTTTTGAAAGGGAGCAGTACTCTATGGTCTTGTGTCTCATGTCCTCAGTCTTCCATCTGTTTGTGGGAAAATTTTAACCAAAGAATAAATTTAATAAGAGAAGTGAGAAAATGCAGAAGCAAAAGAAAACAGTCCAATAAGACTAAAGAATAATAGTTTAGCCACTAAGCATAGTCAAGGACCTTTAGTTCCTCCTCAAGTAAGACAGATATTTTGAGCCGTGTCCTGTGAGCTGTTTTATAGACACTGAAACCCCAGGTGGAAAAGTTGATTACATGCTGACCAGACTGTAGCCATGACATAAGCTACCACAATTCTGAGAACTGGCCTCAAAGAAATGAAAACAACCATCACTGGAAGTGAAGATTAACTGTACCTAAAACAATCAAGATGAACCTGGTCAGACCACCGATGACCAATTTCAAGATGACTGTCAGAGCTGACCGTGCTGTTTCTGCATGTAGCCCCCTCCCTCTATCTGTAAAAGCTCTGTCTTCTGATTGTCAGGAGTCAGGGGGGTGAGGGGTGCCGGTGAGGGGTGGGTGGAAGGAGTTAGGTTTTAGATAGGCATCCGCTGCTCCTCACCCTTCTCCATTGCCGGCATCCAATACAAAGCAAACTTCGCTTTTCACCAACCTGGCTTCTTTAATGGCTTTTGAGTGGAAAGCAGCCGGACCCCAATTTCAGTTACATTTTGGCTTGCTGTGCTTTGAGCAAAACAAACCTTGTTTGGTAACACAGTGAATACGTGAAAACTCGCTCAGTATCACAAATAGTCAGGGAAACGTAAATTACAACAATGCATCTGATTAACAAAAACATGCAGAATGATAATACTTAGTGTGGGACGTTGGCTTAAAAAATAAGCCCTAATATACTGCAAGTAGAACTAGGAACTACTGCATTGTTTTCAGAAATAAGCTGATGGTATCCACTGAAATTTAAAATATGTAATATCTGACCTGCAAGCTGACTTAGGGTGTTTACCTTTAGAGATAGACAGTACAAGAATGGTTAGACAGTAGAATTGATTTTAACTGTGGGGTTAGGCTGTTTGTAAGCAAGTGAAGTTCAATTGCACATACAAAAATCCACTCAGATAATATCATAAATTTCTCACAAAAATAGTTAACAGAATTTGGTAAAGTGAGATGTTTACAAAAAATAGGATGTGGGAAACTGAACCCAACTAACACATTAACAGATTTCCTGCCTGTAGATGGATCTTCACCCTTGTTTTGAGGCCTATGCTCATTGAATACAGTGGCAAGTGAAATGATCCACATTGTTTAAACTATTTCTCTCCACTTTAACACAGAGATCAAAGCTAACATCACTAATAGTGGGGGAAAAATTACCAAGGTAGTTTGCCTCTCAGGTAATGCACTCAATAGAATATAACATTATTCATGCAGTGCTCTAGCCAAAAATATATAACCTGAATCAAATCATAAGAAAAACATCATCATCAGAGAAATCCTTGGGTAATATCCTACAAAATAATAAGCTTTTCTCTTCCAAATGTTGGTGTAATAAAAGATAAAAAGATGATGAAGCAATATTTCAGAATAAAGGAAACTAAAGGAATATGACAAGGAAACTGAAAAGGTATGATAACTAAATGTATTTCATAGTCTGAGATTGGATCTTAGTGTTTTTAAATTGCTATAAACAATTTGCAAATAGTGAAATTTGAATAACAGTTATATTAAATACTTATATTAATATTTAATTTTCTGAATTTGATGAGAAAGGCTAATGAGCATTTATTCTTAGGAGAAAGGATGAACTATTTAGGAGTGAAAGAAATACATGCTGAAGAGTTTAGGAGTCTGCCACTTACTCTCAAATGGTTTGTCTCTCTTTTTATCTTTTATATTTTGTCCTACCTCCTTTCGAAGACAATGGGCTGCTTTTCTGGGCACCTGATGTCTTCTGCTAGCGGTCAGAAGTTGTTTTGTGAAGT
This sequence comes from Cervus elaphus, assembly GCF_910594005.1. Classification (NCBI taxonomy): domain Eukaryota; kingdom Metazoa; phylum Chordata; class Mammalia; order Artiodactyla; family Cervidae; genus Cervus; species Cervus elaphus. Next base: position 18,752,220 of record NC_057839.1, on the reverse strand, counting down.
TTGCTCAGTGTTCAAATATTCTTTCGATGAATTTGTAGGGGAGAAAGTGGTCTCCCCGTCCTATTCCTCCGCCATCTTGGCTCCTTCTCTCAAATGGTTTGGAGTTTTTAAAACACACACATGTGTGCGTGCTTAATTATGACCAACTCTTTGCGACCCTTTTGACTTTTAGCCCGCAGGCTCCTCAGTCCATGGGATTCTCCAGGGAAGAATACTGGAGTGGTTTGCAATACCTTCCTCCAGGTGATCTTCCTGACCCAGGAATCCAACCTGCATCCCCTGCGTCGCATGCATCGCAGGTGGATTCTTCACCTGCTGAGCCATCAGGGAAGCCCTAAGCATAAACATACGAAGTGAAAAAGTGACAGTGTTAGTCGCTCAGTCGTGTCTGACTATTTCTGACCCATGAACTGTAGGCTTCCAGGCTCCTCCATCCATGAAATTTTCCAGGCAAGAATCCTGGAGTGGGTAGCCATTCCCTTCTTCAGGGGATCTTCCTAACCCAGGGATCAAACCTAAGTCTCCTGCATTGTAGGCAGATATATACATATACTAAAAAACTGGTAAATCTAGAAAAAAGCTATATGATTCATTGTGTATATATTGTATGTTGTTGTAGTTTAAAATGTTATAAAACTTTAGAAAAAGAACTAGACAACTTATAATCTTTCATGTACAAAGTGGGTACACTGTTGTTGTTCTTCAGTCACTAAGTCCTGTCCAACTTGTTTCCACCCCATGGACAGCAGTACACCATGCCTGATGTTCCTTACTATTTCCCAAGATTGCCCAAGTGCATGTCCATTGAGTCGGTGTATATTAGGGTTCTCCAAAATGATAGAACTCAGTGGAGAGAGAGATTGATTTTTAACAATTGGCTCATGCAATTGTGAAGCCTGGCAAGTATGAAATTTGTTGAGCAGAATGGCAGGCTAGAAACTCAAGGAAGAGTTGATGTTGCCAATTTGAGCCTGAAATATGCAGGCTGGAAACTCAGGCAGGGTTTCTATGTTTCAGTCTGGAGCCAGAATTCCTTCTTTAGGAAACCTCAGTCTTAGCTCTTAGGATTTTGAACTGAGTGGATGAAGCCCACCCACATTATAGAGGGCAAACCACCTTATTCAAAACCTGATGATTTAAATGTTAACCATTCCTAAAAAAACCTAACAGCAGCATCTAGATTCAAATTTGACTCAAAAACTGAGCACCATACCCCAGTCAAGTTAACATATAAAATTAGCCATCACAGAGGTCTAAGCATACGGAATAAAATATTTTTAAGAAAATGACTGAGCATTTAGCAAAAATTCAACATATCTGCATCACTAAATTTGTCTCTCTTCTCTGTTCTAGCACACATATTTATACACACATACACACAAACGCACACAAAGAAGCAAGATAAAAGTGAATCTACTAGGTAGCTATGCAGGTTGCAGGAAGCTCAAATTACCAAGGAGTGGCAACAGGGCTGTCCACAGCAGTATTCAACATCCAGTGACATCTAGGACGAACTCCCTGGACTGATAGCTGGACCGGTCCAGCAAAGTGACATAGGGTATTTTTCCTGACAGGGTCCTAACCTTCAAGTGAACATCTCTAGCTCTCCCAGAGACTCTGTGTATCACTCTATATCCTCCTAATTTTTTTTTACTCAGTTCTTGACTCAGCAAAAGTCACTTTCTGTTATTTATAAGAACATTAACTGATACTGAATATGCTATCAGGAAAAAGTGGTAATATTGACTTGGGCTAAATGATGAAGATAAGGCTGAGAGCTGTGAGGACTCATCATTATCGAATGGGAATTCTGTAAACTTTGCTATATGGTTACAAAATGCTTACAAAGGCTGTAAAGCCAAGAAACAAGTTAGGATGACCTTTAGGACTCTGCATGAAGTTAGAAACTTTTTACTGTCTACACAGTGATTCTTAAACTAAAGAAAGTAGCAAGCTGAGGCTGAAGGTGACCCTGAGAGCTGAGGGGAAGAATGCTGAATTCCTTCTTGATTTTAAATTGTGTGCTCAGTTTCCATCTTCACCATCTGGAACATCCCCCTCCCCCCACCACCACCACCTTTTTGGCAAAAGCATTAAGCAGCAACAGAAACCACTATTTTTGGTACTTAAGCAGAGCATAATAATTTCAAATTAGATCTGATGTTAGTTTAAGAGGAAGAAAGCCACTATTCTCTGAAATTACATTATCTAGTTCCAGAAACAAGACCAACTACTTTACCCTTCAAATGAAAGTAAAAGCCCAAACATGAACTTTTCAGGTGAATCCGTTTAAGAAAACAGCGACTTTCTCCTCCCTAAGAACTAGACAGGTAATATTTGCATTTAGCTTCTGTTTTAATGGCTGGGATTTGTTGGATACTGAATATTAGTATAGCAGGAAAAAATGAGGAAGTAAGATGCTCTGGCTAGAGCAATCTGTGTATAGATGGCAATATCCTCAGCCAGGTGCCTGGCCAATTATTCGTTATTTAAAAAGTTGATCTAAAAGTGCTTTGTTTTCTCTAAATACTTCCATCATAAAGCAATTCATTTCATATTACAAATGAGAAGCATTTCAAGGTGCCAGGGGAGTGCTTCTTCTCTGTAAAGGAAAAGACCTTTACCAACCCTTGGCAGGAAATGACCAGGTTCTGGAGCAAAAGAGTCAAGGAAGAAAGAGCATACCTCACATGCAATCAGTCACCAATTATAGGTTATCAGCAGGGGAATGGATGTGAAATGAGGTTCTTTTGATTGGTGTTCCTGTGTTTAAGCCAATGAGACTGAACTCCTCTGAATGAATAAATAAAATCCCTGCTATGTCATTCCCTTGCAACAGTTTGGCCACTTGCCAATATGATCCTTAGAGGATTCTTTTTTTTAAGCTTTTTATTTTTTTTCCCAAATGAACCAAATTTCTTTCTCTGTATTGTCGATCAAAGCTGGGTTTAGATTCTATTATACTAACATTATTTCAGTATTTGTAAAACTTATTTTCCTAAATGGGGCCATTTTTCCCAACATCTGATGAACTCATCACTAGGGAAAATCTAAATTCATCTTGAGATGGCTGAAAGTAAGAGCTAGAACACCATAGCATACTTTCAAATGTACACTGAAAGTGAAATAAAGTTCGATACCCCTTTTTATAAAAACAGACTTGATTTATTGAAGTAAAAGAATTTAGTCTTCTCTAAATCTTAGATCCAGCCAAGCAAGACAGATACTAACAACCATTTTTATTTAATGACACAACTTTTTGTAAAGCCTAACCTTTGATTAATAACAAACCTTACTAAAAGGGTTGTATAGGGTGACCTGCAACACAGAAAAGGCTGTTACTCAGTAGAAAGAGAAATATAGTCCTCCAACAAAACTTTTCATCCCTCTAGTTGCAATAATAGTGGGAAAGAGACTTCTCACACCTTTGTCCTAAAGATAGATCTATGTTTGGCAGTAAGCCTCCATTAGAGCTCTTTCAGAAAACAAAGTCAAAATAGCAAAATACCTACTGTACACTAAAGTGATTCCAAATAAGCTTTTAGCTGAAATATAGATCGCTTATTATTTTAATAGTTAGAGATATATTTTATTGAAATAAAGATATTTCAATAAATATCTTTATTTTAAGATATGTATAATATTAAAAATAAATATAATTAGTACATGGTCATATAAATTTGTTGTTGTTGTTCACTCATTAAGTTGTGTCTGACTCTTTGAGACTCCATGGACACCAGGCTCCTCTATCCTCTACTATCTCCCAGAGTTTGCTCAAATTCGTGACAATTGATTCGGTAACGCTATCTAATCATCTTACCATCTCATCCTCTGCCGGCCTTTCTCCTTTTGCTATCAATCTTCCCCAGCATCAGGGTCTTCTCCAATGAGTCGGCTCTTCACGTCAGATGGCCAAAGTACTGGAGCTTCAGCTTCAATATCAGTCCTTCCAATGAAATTCAGGGTTGATTTCCTTTAGGACTGACTAGTTTGATTTCCATGGGGTCTAAGGAACTCTCAAGAGTCTTCTCCAGCACCACAATTCAAAAGCATCAATTTTGGGGTACTCAGCCTTTTTATGGTCCAACTCTCACATCTATACATGACTACTGGAAAAACCATAGCTTTGACTATACAGACCTTTGTCAGCAAAGTGATGTCTCTGCTTTTTAATAAGCTGTCTAGGTTTGTCACAGCTTTTCTTCCCAGGAGCAAGGGTCTTTTAATTTCATGGCTATAGCCACTGTCTGCAGTGATTTTGGAGCCCAAGAAAAAAATCTGTCACTGCTTCCACTTATTCTCCTTCTATTTGCCATGAAGGAATGGGACAAGATACCTTGATCTTAGTTTTTAGAATGTTGAGTTTCAAGCCAGCTTTTTTACTCAACTCTTTAGCCCTCATCAAGAGGCTCTTTATTTTCTGCCATTAGCATGGTATCATCAGCATATCTAAGGTTGTCGATATTTCTCCAAGCAATATTGATTCCAGCTTGTGCTCCATCCAACCTGGCATTTTGTATGATGTACTCTGCATATAAATTAAATAAGCAGGGTGACAATATACAACTTTGGCGTACTCCTTTCCCAATTTGGAACCAGTTAATTGTCCCATGTCCAGGTCTAACTGCTGCTTCTTAGCCTGCATACAGGTTTCTCAGAAGACAAGAAAAGTGGTCTGGTACTTCTTCTCTTTTAGAATTTTCCACAGTTTGTTGTGATCCCACAGTCAAGGGCTTTAGTGTAGTCAATAAAGCAGAAGTAGATGTTTCTCTGGAACTCCCTTGATTTTTCAATGATCCAACAAATGTATGTAATTTGATCTTTGGTTCCTCTGCCTCTTTAAAACCCAGCTTGTACATCTGGAAATTTTTGGTTCATGTACTGCTGAAGCCTAGCTTGAAGGATTTTGAGTACAGCCTTGCTAGCATGTGAAATGAGTGCAATTTTGTATGGTAGTTTGAGCATTCTTTGGCATTGCCCTTCTTTGGAATTGGAATGAAAACTGATCTTTTCCAGTCCTGTGGCCACTGCTGAGTTTTCCAAATTTGTTGTCATATTGACTGCTGCACTTTAACAGCATCATCTTTTAGGATTTGACATAAGCGCAGCTGGAATTCCATCACCTCCACTCGCTTTGTTTGTAGTAACGCTTCCCAAGGCCTACTTGACTTCACACTCCAGGATATCCGGCTCTAGGTGAGTGACATCATGTTTATCCAGGTCATTAAAACTTTTTTTGTATAGTTCTTCTGTGTATTATTCTTGCCTCCTCTTCTGCTTCTATTAGGTCCTTAAGTCCCTTAATGCAAAATTCAGGCTTAATTTGAAGAAAGTAGGAAAAACCATTAGGCCATTCAGGTCTGGCCTAAATCAAATCCCTTGTGATTGTATAGTGGAGGTGACAAATAGATTTAAGGGATTAGATCTAGTAGACAGAGTGCCTGAAGAACTATGGACGGAGGTTTGTAACACTGTACAGGAGGCAATGACCAAAACCATCCCAAAGAAAAAGAAATGCAAGAAGGCAAAGTGGTTGTTTGATGAGGCTTTACAAATAGCTAAGGAAAGAAGAGAAATGAGAGGCAAGGAAGAAAGGGAAAGATATACCCAACTAAATGCAGAATTCTGGAGACCGGCAAGGAGACATAAGAAAGACTTCTTAAATGAACAATGCAAAGTAATAGAGGAAAACAATAGAGTGGGAAGGACTAGAGATATCTTCAAGAAAATTGAAGATATCAAGGGGACATTTTGGGCTTCCTATGTGGTGTCAGTGGTAAAGAGCCCACCTGCCAATGCAGGAGATGTGGGTTCGATCCATGGGTCAGGAAGATCCCCTGGAGGAGGGCATGGCAATTCACTCCAGTATTCTTGCCTGGAAAGGAGCCTGAGAGGCTACAGTCCATTAGGTCACAAGGAGTCGACATAATTGAGTGCATAAACAACAACAATGCAACTTGTAGTACAACAAAGATCAGTGGTACCTGGAAAGGGAGTGGAGGGGAGCAGATCTGGAGGAAGAGAAAAAGATTAAGGGGCTTGAGCAAACCTTTGGTTTTTACTCTCTTGTTCTTGGTGACAACTTCATGTGTGGATATGTATATCAAACATTAAATTTTACACTTTAAGCATGTATTTTTCATTGTATGTCAATTAGACCCCAATAAAACTGCTTTTTAAATACTTAACAAAAAATTCCAATACTAAGGTCATGCTTCAGACCAATTAATTAACATCTCTGGGGGTGAACCCCATTCAAGAATTAATAGATTTTAAAGCTCCCCCAGTGATTCCAATGCAAGGCCAAGGCTGAGAAACACTATTATGCAGAAAATCTCCAGGGTATAATAAAGGAAGAATGTGATCAGCCATGCACGATGCACTAAAAATTATAAGTAATATGGATTAAGAAGAATCTACAGGATCTGAACAGGAAGAAGTTCATGTGCAGCTTAGAAAGAAGAGAGACAGATCAAAAAAGGCCCCAAGTCACCTTGCAGTCTATAACATTAGCTCTTCTGGGTTCAACTAATCCTTTATTCTGAGAATCACACAGAAAACCTCCAGGCAAGACTCTACAGGGGAGGATTCTATTGACTCTGAGACATGGTGATAGATGACTTAGACTTTATAACAAATTTGCGAAGTGGGAAAACATACACATATATATACTTTGTTTCTATTTTAAGTTTCCCTGGTGAACTCTTGAGGAGGAAGAAAAATCATAGTTTAAGACTAAAGCAATTCCTTCAGAACATAATACAAGTTGCCATAGCATTTATTAATAGTTTTCAATTAAAAAAATCCCTGTACACCTGTGGCTGATTCATGTCAATGTATGGCAAAACCACCACAATATTGTAAAGTATTTAGCCTCCAATTAAAATAAAATAATTAATTTTAAAAAATCAAGGCAGAAAGCAAATGTTTTTATTTCCCTTCTTTTACACTACAAGTCAATCACATATACATACAAGTCAATACAAAACACAGGTACCTTCTATTTTAAAACCTTCAGTTGCAAAGAAGCATAAATGCTCTTTAACAGAGACTTTTTACTTCTGGTCTATGTACTTCAGAAAATTTCAGTTAACTTTATATCACACGAATATGTAAATTTTGGAACAAAAAGAGGCCAAAGCTTTTATCCATAGACAAAGGGATTGCCGACCTAAAGGGTAAAGACTAATTACCTCAAAGCAAGCATATCCTAAACATTTTTTCCCATGGGGTCGCAAAGAGTCAAATATGACTTAGAGACTCAACAACAAAAATATTTTTATATAAAAGTCTATATTCTCCAATAGACAAATGATTTCCCTAGAATGTGGAGGTTAGGGTCTTAGATAATAACTCTGTGTAACAAACTTACTGCTATGTTAACCAAACCCAAAGCTCTTATTTTGTGAGAGTTCAATTTAATGTATTGATAAATCTTTCAGGGCTTCCCTTGTGGCTCAGCTGGTTAAACATCTGCCTGCAATGTGGGAGACCTGGGTTCGACTCCTAGGTTGGGAAGATTCCCCTGGAGAGGAAAAGGCTACCCACTCCAGTATTCTGGCCTGGAGAATTCCATGGACTGTATAGTCCATGGGGTTGCAGAGAGTCAGACATGACTGAGCAACTTTCACTTCTGGGCTTCCCTGAGAGCTCAGCTGGTAAAGAATCTGCCTGCAATGCAGGAGACCCCAGCTCGATTCCTGGGTCAGAAAGATCCACTGGAGAAGGGATAGACTACCCACTCCAGTATTCTTGGGCTTCCCTTGTGGCTCAGCTGGTAAAGAATCCACCTGCAATGCCAGAGACCTGCGTTTGATCCCTGGGTTGGGAAGATCCCCTGGAGAAGGGAAAGGCTACCCACTCCAGTATTCTGGCCTGGAGAATTCCATGGACTGCACAGTCCAAAGGGTTGCATAGAGTCAGACACGACTGAGTGACTTCCACTTACAAAATCTTTCTGCCTCAATGGAAAGGCATATTTGAAGGATAATGATAGATTATTAGCTATTCTTACTATTTCCTGTGCACTGTCCTCTCCTTGAGTACTTGGATGAAAAGTCAGGAATCACAATATTGAAACTTTTCTGAGCACTTTTAAGGGAGTATGTGTTTATAAAAGACTCTCAGCCATTTTCCCCACGATGCTAATTCCTCCCTCAAGGAAATAGGAAACATATTTCAATGAGGATGGTAGAACCAGGTTAGAAAGTGGGTTGTTCTGATTCCACAAAGGTCAAGAGGGTCAGAGGCAAGCATATAAGAAAAATACGAATGCTAGAAAGGACGAGGGAGGCAGTCAGCTAGTGAGGAAACAAACCCCAAGAGCTTAGGAAAAGAGTTGAAAAAGCTAATCCAGGTTTTGAAGGAAAATATAAAAATCCTATGCTTTCAGAAAGACCATGACTTTTATGTATACAATTCACAGGAGTAGAAGTTTACAAAATGTTTTTTTATCCCTAAGCAATACAGATTCTTTCCACATAAGAGACCTCCTGGTTCTCAGAGTCAAGCTTAATTGATTGTTCCAGTCACAAGAGCCTCTGTAGCAAATAAATCTTTCTACATCAATACTATTATTTCCTTGTAAATATCCTCTCTCTCATCCTCAAATTTCTCTGAATGGTAAAATTAACAAAATGGTTATCTCAATGTAGGTATATTTCCCCTATGTTAGTTCCCCTGTAACAAGTATCAAGGCAATTTATGCTTTTCGCTGACAAAATCTGCGCCAGTATTAATACTATCTTTGGTGGTTGTTGTTTAGTCACTAAGTCAAGTCCAACTCTTTTATGATCTCATGGACTATATAGCCTGCCAGGCTCCTCTATCCATGGGATTCTCCAAGCAAGAATCCTGGAGTGGGTTGCCATGCCCTCCTTCAGGGGATCTTCCTGACCCTGGGATAGAACCTGAGTTTTCTGCGTTGGCAGGCAGATTCTTTACCACTGAGCCACCAGGGAAGCCCCAACACTACCTTTACTCTCATAATATTTTGGTTCTTTTCTCAACTCTCTGGAAGACACCATACTTTTTGAAAACTTTATTGAAGTGTTCTACAATGAATAATTGAGATTCATAAGAGGTGAAAAAGAATGGTATACTTCTAGGCTTGTGATTTATGATGGTGATACATCTAATAAAAGCAACTGATACTAGACAAACATTACAGCTCTTAAATGGTTACAATGATAAGTGTTCCAGACATAGATTTAAAGAATTACTTGGATCTACAACTTTAAATGTTGCCTGGTAAATTACAAGGCAAAGATTAAATGACTTTACTCTGTGAGAATCACAGAGGCAATGCCTTTGGATTTAGATAAAAAGAAATTAATGATGATCTTACAAAAACAGGACCAGAGTATGTCATTTAAAATAACTCATGATTTAGGCCAAGTTAAAATGTATTAAGGAAAAATGTATCGGGCAAAGGAAAATAAGATATCCATCTGTTTCTCTTTTTTCGTAACTCCTTCAGTCACTACAGATCCTATGATAGATCACCTCTTCCAGAAACAGACATATCAAAATCTATTGTTTAAAACAATGCTCTGGGACAGTGGTTCTCAAAGTGTGGGCCCTGGAAAAGCAGCATGGGCATTATCGTGACACTCATTTAAAATGCACGTTCTCAGGCCCCACCCCACACTCTCTGAATCAGGCATTCTGAGGATAGGGCCCACCAATTAGTGTTTTAATAAGCCCTGCAGGTAATTCTGATGCTCCCTAACATTTTTGAGAATCACTTGACCACAAAGATCTGAATCACTTTTATGTTTTTAGCTGATTACTTTTTTGTTTAAGCCTAAAGTAGAGATCGTTCTTTAAGAAAAAAATAAACATGCTCATTGAATCGCCTACAACAGAGGTGCAGTGCCATTTCATTCAATTCATTCAGTAAATATTTTTGAGGGCTCTAAGCACCGTGTGCTCAGTTGCTCAGTCATGTCTGACTCTTTGTGACCCCGTGGACTGTAGCCTGCTGGGCTTCTCTGTCTATGGGATTTTTCAGGCAAGAACACTGGAGTGAGTTGCCATTTCCTTCTCCAGGGGGTCCTCACAACCCCGGGACTGAACCCACGTCTCCTGTGTCTCCTGCACTGGCAGGAGGGTTCTTTGCCACAGCGCCACATGGTTTTTACCCCCACCAAGCGATCTCATCCCCTGCCCATTTGGTCCATCCTCCATGTCCAGCCTGGCTAATCAGAATAATATATCTAAAATACAAATCTGATTGTTGCCTTATTTCTGTCCCCCTCAACTGTGTTCCTGTCTGCAGGACATTCTAAACTGTCTGGCATTCAAGGCCCTTAATTCACTAGCTCAGTCCTCACTTTCAGGGCTCTCTTTCCCCTTGCCTGGTCAGCTACCCTGTTTTTCCACCACAGTCAACAGATGTTATTCCTCGAGCCTCCCAAACTCTCTTAAGTGCCCATTGCTATGGCCACTCTTCCTGGTGTAAACCACTGCAGTACTAACATACACATGCTGGTGAACTTGTGGCTCCAGTTTCTCCCCTCATCACAATTCTCACCTGTATATGCCCCCTTCCCTTTAGGAACTAACTCTGGTACACTAAGCTAGGCCAAGGAGAAGGAAATAAACCCGCTCTAGTATTCTTGCCTGGAGAATCCCAAGGACAGAGGAGCCTGGTGGGCTACAGTCCATGGGGTCGCAAAGTGTCAGACACAACTGAGCAACTGACCCACACAAACTGGGCCAAAGGAGAAAGGCCATAGGAAGCCTCTTTAATTATTTGCAAACTTTAAGTAAAATCTTCTGAAGGCAGGACTTTTGCTCCTCTCTAGTCCATTCATGACCCCAAAAGTGGAAATTTCAGGTTCTTGAGGTAGAATAAGTAACAATAACATTTTAGGCCAGTGAGAAATATTTGGGGCTCCAAGCATTATCTTTGCTGCTGCTGCTGCTGAGTCACTTCAGTCGTGTCTGACTCTGTGTGACCCCACAGACGCCAACCCACCAGACTCCCCCATCCCTGGGGTTCTCCAGGCAAGAACACTGGAGTGGGTTGCCATTTCCTTCTCCAATGCATGAAAGTGAAAAGTGAAAGTGAAGTCACTCAGTCGTGTCCTACTCTTAACAACCCCATGGAGTGCAGCCCACCAGGCTCCTCCGTCCATGGGATTTTCCAGGCAAGAGTACTGGAGTGGGGTGCCATTGCCTTCTCCGAGCATTATCTTTAGATAAGAGTAGTACACTAGAATAGTGATAATACAGCTAGAGAATAGTACCCCTTCAGACAGGTGCATTTTTCATATACCTTGAATCATCTAGGAAAGTAATATTTTCAGAAATTCTTCTCTACTGTCCCTGTAAATTACCCTGAGATATACCCTAGGACTCTTGTGTCACTTGAAAAAAGGCCTTGAAGTCCTTTGAGCTAGTGGGTTCTAATTTTTCATTTGGAAAACATATCTAAATCAAAAGTCATTTACCTAACATTGACACATCTGATATATTACCTAACTCTGACACATCTCTGAGATCCACATGATACCAGAATTAGAAAAGCATTTGAAATATTTTCATTTCTTCAATGGGAACATAACCTTTTTAAAGTTAACCACATTTGGACAAATTAATTCTTCTGAGTGTCTGACCAATACTGATTATGCTAGAATAATGTATTTTTAATTTGCAACTAGAAAGAAACTAGCCATAAATTCAATGATTAGTGTCACTTACCTTCATTCTATCTCATGCAAATATGGTAATTGGCAAGAGTTTTATTTTCTTCTGCAAGTGATTGAACTTTTCAACTTCACAGTGATTATATTGACAAGATTGAACGCTGATTCCACGCTAATGGGATGCCAGTGGTGCTTGAAAACCACAAGGTCAACCATGATTGAACCCGTGTTTTTTCTGCACACTAAGTTCTTTTCTGATCTCAACAATTATTGTTGATATCCATCAAATCAATGATAATAGTTCTTGGGCCAATGGCCATTGTTTATTGTTGCTTTTGAGTCTAATTGGCCTTAACATAAAAGGAAGTTTTCTAAGAGGTAAACTAAGAAGGTGAGAGAGGGGGTCTTGATAAGAGAGATCAGTGATCCATTCACTATATTCCTAAACCCATTTGAATTTAAACAGTGACAAAATCTCAGTTTCTGGGTGTATATTAGCAGTATTTGCTCATACTTCAGTTCAGTCACTCAGACGTGTCCAAATCTTTGTGACCCCATGGACTGCAGCACACAAGCCTTCCCTGTCCATTACCAAATCCTGGAACTTGCTCAAATTCATGTCCATTGAGTCAGTGATGCCATCCAACCATCTTATCCTCTGTCGTCCCCTCTCCTCCTGCCTTCAGTCTTTCCCAGCATCAGGGTCTTTTCCCAGGAGTCAGTTCTTCGCATCAGGTGGCCAAAGTATTGGAGTGTCAGCTTCAGCATCAGTCCTTCCAATGAATATTCAGAACTGATTTCCTTTAGGATTGACTGGTTTGATCTTGTTGCTGTCCAAGGAACTCTCAAAAGTCTTCTCCAACACCATAGTTCAAAAACATCAATTCTTCAGCACTCAGCTTTCTTTATAGTCCAACTCTCACATCCATACATGACTACTGGAAAAACCGCAGCTTTGATTAGACAGGCCTTTGTCAGCAAAATAATGTCTCTGCCTTTTAATATGCTAAGTATTTTCTTTAATTAGTGTTTGAAATGATATCTAATTGATAGTCTGGATTCTGTAAGCTTGCATTTCCACTTAGAAAAAAAAATCATGATCTCAGACACAAGAACATCACTTACTTAATCTGAAATCTATTACATAAAGTGAACTATGTCAAATATATTTTACAGTTGGTGTAGTTTTCTCACAAATGAAAGCTTTTCACCATAATTTTTTCCAAATTATATCAGAAACATTTGACTATGGACAGAAAGCAAAAATAAATATAGCTATAACACCTCTGTAATATGCATAAAAGGACTATGAATATGTAATGTGATTGATATATTTACACAACATTGATGATGGAGATGATACAAGAAGAGGTGGTAGCCTTATGCATATAAAGGTATAATGCTCATTATAATGTAATGTTCATGACATTCATACACAGGATACAAAGATAGTGGGCAGCATGTTAATCAAAGAGAGAAAATTCCAGCAAGCAGAAAATAATTTTAAAAGAATGCAAAATTTTACTTGCAATTTCTCAAAAATATTGTAGATATATAATGACTGGGCACACAGTTTTTAAACTCCTTCTCCCTTTTTTTGCCCACCAAGTTCCTACAAACACCTCAGTTTCCCCTCATCTTACTCTCCTGCTGTCCCTCCAGCTAATTTTGCAAGTTCTTCCCTCACAGTTCTCCTTCACAGCCTTTCTCCTGATTCTTTATTAACAAAACCTCAGAACACTTTATTGCATAAGACATGACTTCTTTGAAGAATGTGGTAGACGACAGTGAATAGTCTTCTGTGGTCTGAATATGTGTGCCCACTGTCTCTCTCTCCAAATTCATTTTGCTAAAATCCTGTCTCCAGGCTAAAGATATTGGGAGCTGGGGTCTTTGGGAAGTGATTAGGTCATGGGGCAGAACCTTCACAACTGAGATCAGTGCCTTACAGAAGAGACCCCAGAGAGTTCCCTCTTCCCTTCCCCTCAGTGATGACCCAGTAGGGAGGCGCTATCCATGAATCAGGAAGCAGGCCTTCACCATATATTTTGTCTATTGGTACCTTGATCTTGGACTTCCTGGCCCCCAGAACTGTGAGAAATAAATGCTGGTTGTCTTTTAGCCCCCAGTCTATGGCATTTTCCCATAGTTGTCAGAATGAACTAAGACACTAGGTAAGCCAGAATCCTCTGAGAGCAGGGGTCCCCAACCTCTGGGGTCTAATGTCTAACGATCTGAGTTGGAGCTTTAATAATAATAGAAATGATATACGTAATAAATGTAATGTGCTTGAGTTATCCCAAAACCACCTGCTCCACCCCAGTATGTGGAAAAATTGTCCTCCATAAAACTGGTCCGTGGTGTCAAAGAGGTTGGGGACTGTTATCTTAGAGATTAGAGAGTTTACTTGTTACTTGTTTTTCTCACATATGAATCTAAGAAATTATCCAAAATATGGTATTAACACCTAATTTGACACTCTTCCACTTAATTTCTTAATCTGAGAAAGAAGGAGTTTACTAAATTATCAAAATGAAGCTAATTTTTACCCACTTTTAGGTTAACAATTAACCTGCCAATTAAACCATTTTTGAGAAAATGAGGGGGGAGTATTTATAATTTAGACAATCAAAAATGTGTTACCGTCAAAAAATGTCAGGGAATTATTGTGGTGAATACTTCTTTTTCCTCAATGCTTTGGAGTTAATATTTTCTTACTATATCGTGGTTATTAAACTTCCAAATTACTTTCAGGTAATTCATTTTTAAATAACACAATGCTTTAAATTCATAATATTTAATAAGCTTGGGATTGTTTCCAAACCCTCTACTTGCCCGTCCATGGCGCTTGGGTATTTAAAACGAGGTCTTATAGAAATAAACAGCTAGTGGGAGCCATGTATTCTTTTTTTTTTTAATTTTTTTTTTTTGTCGTACATTGATATGAATCAGCCATAGATTTACATGTATTCCCCATCCTGATCCCCCCTCCCACCTCCCTCTCCACCCGATTCCTCTGGGTCTTCCCAGTGTACCAGGCCCGAGCACTTGTCTCATGCATCCCACCTGGGCTGGTGATCTGTTTCACCATAAATGGTATACATGCTGTTCTTTTGAAATATCCCACCCTCACATTCTCCCACAGAGTTCAAAAGTCTGTTCTGTATTTCTGTGTCTCTTTTTCCGTTTTGCATATAGGGTTATCATTACCATCTTTCTAAATTCCATACATATGTGTAAGTATGCTGTAATGTTCTTTATCTTTCTGGCTTACTTCACTCTGTATAAGGGGCTCCAGTTTCATCCATCTCATTAGGACTGATTCAAATGAATTCTTTTTAACGGCTGAGTAATATTCCATGGTGTATATGTACCACAGCTTCCTTATCCACTCATCTGCTGATGGGCATCTAGGTTGTTTCCATGTCCTGGATATTATAAACAGTGCTGCAATGAACATTGGGGTGCACGTGTCTCTTTCAGATCTGGTTTCCTCAGTGTGTATGCCCAGAAGTGGGATTGCTGGGTCATATGGCAGTTCTATTTCCAGTTTTTTAAGAAATCTCCACACTGTTTTCCATAGCGGCTGTACTAGTTTGCATTCCCACCAACAGTGTAAGAGGGTTCCCTTTTCTCCACACCCTCTCCAGCATTTATTGCTTGTAGACTTTTGGATAGCAGCCATCCTGACTGGTGTGTAATGGTACCTCATTGTGGTTTTGATTTGCATTTCTCTAATAATGAGTGATGTTGAGCATCTTTTCATGTGTTTGTTAGCCATCTGTATGTCTTCTTTGGAGAAATGTCTGTTTAGTTCTTTGGCCCATTTTTTGATTGGGTCATTGATTTTTCTGGAATTGAGCTGCAGGAGTTGCTTGTATATTTTTGAGATTAATCCTTTGTCTGTTTCTTCATTTGCTATTATTTTCTCCCAATCTGAGGGCTGTCTTTTCACCTTACTTATAGTTTCCTTTGTAGTGCAAAAGCTTTTAAGTTTCATTAGGTCCCATTTGTTTAGTTTTGCTTTTATTTCCAATATTCTGGGAGGTGGGTCATAGAGGATCTTGCTGTGATTTATGTCGGAGAGTGTTTTGCCTATGTTCTCCTCTAGGAGTTTTATAGTTTCTGGTCTTACATTTAGATCTTTAATCCATTTTGAGTTTATTTTTGTGTATGGTGTTAGAAAGTGTTCTAGTTTCATTCTTTTACAAGTGGTTGACCAGTTTTCCCAGCACCACTTGTTAAAGAGGTTGTCTTTTTTCCATTGTATATCCTTGCCTCCTTTGTCAAAGATAAGGTGTCCATAGGTTAGTGGATTTATCTCTGGGCTTTCTATTCTGTTCCACTGATCTATATTTCTGTCTTTGTGCCAGTACCATACTGTCTTGATGACGGTGGCTTTATAGTAGAGTCTGAAGTCAGGCAGGTTGATTCCTTCAGTTCCATTCTTCTTTCTCAAGATTACTTTGGCTATTCGAGGTTTTTTGTATTTCCATACAAATTGTGAAATTCTTTGGTCTAGTTCTGTGAAAAATACCGTTGGTAACTTGATAGGGATTGCATTGAATCTATAGATTGCTTTAGGTAGAATAGCCATTTTGACAATATTGATTCTTCCAATCCATGAACACGGTATGTTTCTCCATCTGTTTGTGTCCTCTTTGATTTCTTTCATCAGTGTTTTATAGTTTTCTATGTATAGGTCTTTTGTTTCTTTAGGTAGATATACTCCTAAGTATTTTATTCTTTTTGTTGCAATGGTGAATGGTATTTTTTCCTTAATTTCTCTTTCTGTTTTTTCATTGTTAGTATATAGGAATGCAAGGGATTTCTGTGTGTTAATTTTATATCCTGCAACTTTACTATATTCATTGATTAGCTCTAGTAATTTTCTGGGAGAGTCTTTAGGGTTTTCTATGTAGAGGATCATGTCATCTGCAAACAGTGAGAGTTTCACTTCTTCTTTTCCTATCTGGATTCCTTTTACTTCTTTTTCTGCTCTGATTGCTGTGGCCAAAACTTCCAACACTATGTTGAATAGTAGTGGTGAGAGTGGGCACCCTTGTCTTGTTCCTGATTTCAGGGGAAATGCTTTCAATTTTTCACCATTGAGGGTGATGCTTGCTGTGGGTTTGTCATATATAGCTTTTATTATGTTGAGGTATGTTCCTTCTATTCCTGCTTTTTGGAGAGTTTTAATCATAAATGAGTGTTGAATTTTGTCAAAGGCTTTCTCTGCATCTATTGAGATAATCATATGATTTTTATCTTTCAATTTGTTAATGTGGTGTATTACATTGATTGATTTGCGGATATTAAAGAATCCTTGCATTCCTGGGATAAAGCCCACTTGGTCATGGTGTATGATTTTTTTAATATGTTGTTGGATTCTGTTTGCTAGAATTTTGTTAAGGATTTTTGCATCTATGTTCATCAGTGATATTGGCCTGTAGTTTTCTTTTTTTGTGGCATCTTTGTCTGGTTTTGGAATTAGGGTGATGGTGGCCTCATAGAATGAGTTTGGAAGCTTACCTTCATCTGCAATTTTCTGGAAGAGTTTGAGTAAGATAGGTGTTAGCTCTTCTCTAAATTTTTGGTAGAATTCAGCTGTGAAGCCATCTGGTCCTGGGCTTTTGTTTGCTGGAAGATTTTTGATTACAGTTTCGATTTCCTTGCTTGTGATGGGTCTGTTAAGATCTTCTATTTCTTCCTGGTTCAGTTTTGGAAAGTTATGCTTTTCTAAGAATTTGTCCATTTCATCCAATTTGTCCATTTTATTGGCATAGAGCTTCTGGTAGTAGTCTCTTATGATCCTTTGTATTTCAGTGTTGTCTGTTGTGATCTCTCCATTTTCATTTCTAATTTTGTTAATTTGGTTCTTCTCTCTTTGTCTCTTAATGAGTCTTGCTAATGGAGCCATGTATTCTTAAAGCATCTTTACCATAGGAAGTAGAAGATTACCCACCAAACCCGTTAGTGACACATCTGCTGAAAGTTGATGAGGTACAATCAGAACATGATGTTAGTAAAAGACATTCATTCCACTATACTGTGATTCTTCAGATAATTCATTCATACTGCAACTCCTACTACCCTGCCCAGATGGGCTAGCCACCCTATCCCCAGCCATGTGCAAAATGAGTCATTGATTTTCATTTGTCCAAAGCTGAATATATAACAGCTAAATAGAAAGCCTCAAGGCTAATAAAGAAAACATGCAATCATAAAGGAACCTACTTCGATTCTTCAGGAGAAAATATTCAGCAGTTAATGACTAATGCCAACTAATTGATTTTTAATGTAGAAAAGAGGCAGGTTGATATATCTTGATGAAGTTTCAGGGGTTCTTTCTTCCCTTCCCTTTTTAATAATCCACTCTATGTCCTCTTCTTCATGTTGATATGTCTTTTTTTGTTTTTGGTTTAAAATCACAGGGATTCCCTGGGTGAAGTCTAAAACTGGCCTCCATGCACAGAGAGAAAGGAGATACCAAAGAAAGAAGTAGATCACTCCAGAGTGGCAGGTAGCAGGTTGAGTAAGCAAGGGAACCGACATACAAGGCTTGTCTTGGGCAGTCAGAAGAGGCATAGATTTCTGCAGCCACCCACCAGAATACTGAAAGTTTACACAGAGATCTTAACTGCGTTCAGTTACATATTCAGTCCAGATGGTCTCAGCAAGAGACCATCAAGACTGTCTCAAGCCTGTGTCCCTGAAACAGGTCCTACTGTGGAAATGGGGAATGGTGAGACAAACATACTTTCCAAGGAGAAGGGAGCGAATGAGGAGCCTCTGATTGCCTGTGTCCAGCTTTCACTTCAACCAGCAATCACGTCCTCTCCATGACCTCCTCCAACAAAGTTGCTTCTAGAATAGAACCACATGAAATGGCAATGTCACTTTTTCAGGTATAAAATGGAAAAAATGTTAGCCTTTTAAGGAGAGTGTAATGCTATACTGCCTGTCATTCATTTGTCATTCATTCTTTCATTCAACAGAAATGTACTGAATGACCGTTTTCCAAGTTCTGTGTTAAAAGCTCTAAGAGAGCATATAAATGAGGCAATCATAACTTAACAACGTTAATAGCACATATGGTGGTTTAGTCACTAAGTCATGTCTGACTCTTGCGACCCCATGGGGTATAGTCTGCCAGGCTCCTCTGTCCACGGGGATTCTCCAGGCAAGAATACTGGGGTGGGTTGCCATTTCCTTCTCCAGGGGATCCTCCCGACCCAGGAATTGAATCCGGGTCTCCTGCACTGCCGGCAGATTCTTTGCTAACTGAGCTATGAGGGAAGCTCCCAATAGCATGTATAGTCTAATGGAAGAGGTTATGTCTCTTCTCCTCAGGAGACAACAACTTTCTTAGACTCTACCGTCTGTACATGATGGTGGCTTTTAGTCCAGATTAATGACTTTTTTTTTTTCAGATTAAATACTTGGTCATTTTCAATCTGTTTGGTTCAAGCCAGGTCCATCTTCCCCTAGCCACACTTACTGTTGTTGTTCAATTTCTAAGTCATGTCTGCTCTTTGCAACCGCATGAACCGCAGCACATCAGGCTTCCCTGTCCTTCACCATCTCCCAGAGTTTGCTCAAACTCATGTCCACTGATGTATTGCCATCCAACCATCTCATCCCCCATGCCCCCTTCTCTTCTTGCCCTCAATCTCTCTGTCACGGTGACTGACTCAAGTTGGTTCCATGAACTTAGACTTCAACCTTTCCCTCTGAATTGGCTGGAACGTTTCAGCCACACTTACAGTTCTTTTATATATTCTTAATATGATAGTTTTATTTTCTCTTTCCCATACCTGGGTCCTTCCTTCTCTCTCTAAATCATTGCTGGAAACAAGGATCAATTAGGCTTTCCAAAGAGAGACATATTTTTCTTGTCTTTTACCAGAACAACTTTGTCTTATTGAAAGAACTCTCTGGGTCCCACAACCTTAACTGAGTCTTTGTTCTAAAACACCTCAGTCCACCCAGGGGTTTAAACAATGGTTGTGGCAGCCACGCCTTTGATTTGATTCTTGCCTAAGGCCATTTCAAACAGTCTTTGTTGTTCAAAGGCTTTCTTATTTTCTCTTCTATTGGTTAAGAATGTGAAAAAATTACACATCCATGTTTGTAAGTCCCCGCATTTCTTTACTCTTTTTATTTCCTAGTGTTGCCAGCACTACATGCAGATGCACCTGTGGATAAATGTAAATGAAATGAAGAATTTACTGCAACCACAATTTTTCAGGAAAGTGAGGGGATGAAGTGTTTCAACAAATTTAACTTTTAATAAAAACTAAATTTTAGACATAAAACCCTTTTACTTTACCTATTATTTTAGAATAACTTTCCATTTTGTTTTAGGCAAATTTCCTGCCTTTGGTAGTAAATATTATTTAATTCCTCTGTGTAATTGAGTCTTTTTCAGTGATTCATAGTCATTATTCTAATCAGAAGTATTTTCTGTACCATATAGAAAATGGGAGCTTCCTAGGTGGCACAGTGGCAAACAATCTGCCTGCTAAGTAAGAAACTTGGGTTTGATTCCTAGGTTAGGAAGATGCCCTGATGGAGGAAATGGCAATCCACTCTAGTGTTCTTGCCTGGGAAATCCCATGGGCAGAGGAACCTGAGGGCCTACAGTCTATGGGGTTGCAAAGAGTCAGACATGACTTAAGGTCTAAAGAGAGGGAGCAGCATAGAAAATGTAGGAGATGGGGATGAGTGTGTACTGATTTCCTATAACTTGAAACTTTTCCTTTAAAAAATCATTCTTACAGTATTTAGTACACAGTAGTAAATTAATATTTGTTTTTAATATACAAACTTATTTTTCTACATAAAGGGTCAGTCATTTTAATTGGTTTGGCTATTTAGTATATTGTTTTAAATTATCAATTATTCTTATAAACTATGCATGAAATATATACATTACAAGTTCTGTTATAATATGCAGTATTGTTAGAGACCTGTTGGAATGATTGAAATTACCAGATTTATGAATTTTCATTCAGTTCAGTTCAGTCACTCAGTTGTGTCCGACTCTTTGTGACCCCATGGACTGCAGCACGCCAGGCCTCCCTGTCCATCGCCAACCCCTGGAGTTTACTCAAACTCATGTCCATCGAGTCGGTAATGCCATCCAGCCATCTCCTTCTCTGTCATCCCCTTCTCCTCCTGCCCTCAACCACCCCACCCCCCCCAGCATCAGGGTCTTTTCCAAGGAGTCAGTTCTTCACATCAGGTGGCAAAAGTATTGGAGCTTCAGCTTCAACATCAGTCCTTCCAATGAGTATTCAGAACTGATCTCCTTTAGGATGGACTGGTTGGATCTCCTTGCAGTCCGAGGGACTTTCAAGAGTCTTCTCCAACACCACAGTTCAAAAGCATCATTCTTCGGTGCTCAGTATTCTTTAAAGTCCAATTCTCACATCCATGCATGACTACTGGAAAAACCATAGCTTTGACTAGACAGATATTTGTTGGCAACAAAGGTCGTGAACTTTAAGAAAGTATTAATAAATATCCATATCCATTTAGTTGTAAACTCTTTGAGGTTTGGAGCTATATATTATTCACTTCATTCACTATTTTTTTTAAATAGTGCTTATTATTTTTGCTTTAGTTTTAACTGTTGAAAAGTGGAAACTTAAAAATATGCAAGGTTTTATGCTACATGTACATTACAGCTAGTTTGATTTTCCCAATGTAGCTATTATATAGTCTTGCATGTTACAGGTATTTAACAAATACTCTTCAAGCTTAATTCAAAGAAAGATTTTGAAAGATGGAGGAACAGTTTACTGGAGAAGGCTGATAGGCTGAGAGGTATATTCTGATGACCATAAGTAAGTTTTATATAAGGATAGGAAACCAGAGATGAAGAGACCCAGGTTTCACCTAATCAAACCACCCATCATTTTCTAGGATCCTCTACAGAATGCCTACCCTTAAATGTCCCTGTGATGGGAAACTCTTCAACTCTGAGGCAATTCTTTCCATATCTTGAAGTACTTTGTTAGCTGATAAGAAAACAAAAATCAAAATAATGGGATTTGTGCAACATGCAGGGAAAGTGACAGAAAAGAAGTCGTTAACTGACACATATCCAAAGCTAGGAATTGATGTTTATCAGTACAAATTTTATGATTTATTTCATTTATGTTTTACCCTTCTTCTATGAAAGAGAAATTAGGTGCAACATAGCTCAAGTTGGAATTCCCTGAGAGCTCAGTTGGTAAAGAATACACCTGCAATGCAAGAGACCCCGGTTCGACTCCTGGGTCTAGAAGATCCGCTGGAGAAGGGATACGCTACCCATTCCAGTATTCTTGGGCTTCTCTGGTGGCTCAGCTTGTGAATAATCTGTCTGCAAATGGGAGACCTAGATTCGACCCCTGGGGTGAGAAGATCCCCTGGAGAAGGGAAAGTCTACCCACTCCAGTATTCTCATGGACTGTACAGTCCATGGGGTTGCAAAGAGTCAGACACAACTGAACAACTTTCACTTTAGCTCAAATCAATGTAACTTCTAGGTACACTAGAGAACACAGCAGCATATTCCCATTTTATTAACTAAGGAAGAAAAATGATTTTGTCTTATCATAATTAATACTTCATTGTATAGTTAGTTTTTCCATATATAAATGTTCCATATATAAAATGAATGCTTCCATAGGATGCTGAACTCCCATTTATGAGCAATCTGGTTCTTATTTTTGTAACAACTCTAGTTTAATCACTATACATAAATAGAATTTTCAACTTAATTTTCTGAAATAATACACAACCTAATATAAGAACCCTTGCAAGGTAAAAATATTTTTCCCTATTAGAGTACTATCAAATATTTTAAAAAGTAATAAACAACAAAATCAGTGGTATACACTGTATTTCTCTTGTCCCCTGCACTAACTTACTTATGATAATAAGGAAATATGGGTAAACTTGAGTTAACGCTGTTTCAGATTTATTGAAACCCCTCCTAGGTGCTATCTTTCTCCCCTGAAGTTATGTCCTGGTATTGGAAGAGGCAGAAATACTACAAGAGAGCACTTTTCATTGCAAGCAGAATTCTAAAGTCAGCTGCAAAAGAGACCTGAGATAATTTCCTAATAGGAAAAAAAAAGACAAATTTCATAAGCTTTAAGTTTAAATGGATGTCTTAGCCCAGTCATTTGAAAAGAGTTTATCTTCTTCCGTGCATGTGTTAATGCTCACTGCTCAATGGTATCTAACTCTTTGTGACCCCATGGACTGTAGCCCGCCAGGCTCCTTTGTCCATGGGACAAGGACAGTATTTCTCCCGGCAAGAATACTGGAGTGGGTTGCCATTTCCTCCTCCAGGGGATCTTCCTGACCCAGGGATTGAACCCGCAGCTCCTGCATTGGCAGTTAGATTCTCTACCCCTGAGCCACCTCCTTTCACTCTCTCACAAGTCCGAATAGTTGGGGGAAAAGGCCAACTACTGCCCATGTATATGAAAAAATTATTAATTTACCAGCATACACAAAAATTGATATTCCCACTTTCCTTCATATTTTTAGTTAGATAATGGTAGGTGTTGACACCAAAGAAATTACCACATTTTTCATAGACTGCACTCACGGCCTAGCCAGGCATCCAAAAATGAATGCTTTTAGTAACAAGAGAGCCAAGCAAGAGAGGGAAAATATTGGTATACTGAGTGAGTCCCCATCACTTCTACTGGATTAAAAACATGTTTTCTATCGATAGCAGTCTATGAGAGCACACTCCTCTTTCCTGATGAAATTCTCAATGATGTTAATCTGTAATATAAAATTTTCTATAATTCACTCTTCAAAAAAATTTTTGCTTCTGTTTTCACTGCATGACTTAGCAAGAGTTTTATAGACTTTGATTTTAACTGAGAGTATTTCCTAGAGCATTTACAATAGACATCTCTAAAAGTCTTCTACAATATCAGTGGCCATGGATGCACCACTCAGACCTCCCTTCCAGAAAGCCTTCCATGAAGAGTATGGGTGACTGACAGCCTCCAGCAGCCACATCTTTGAATGCACTGTAACATACATGCTAAATTCCTGTTCCTGGCAGGCTCCTCACAGCCGATAACTAAGCAGAGTAAGGTGCTAGAGCCAGATTATTTCTCACCAACACAAGACTCTGCTAACAGGCAATCTCTGTTCTGGGAACTCAGGTTTGGCCACAAGTTTCTCAGAGCTACAGTGGACTAAAGTCCAACTTACTTGGTTCTCTTCCTTCCCTCTCTTCTTTCACAAGTGTCAGACCTATATTGTGATCTGAAGATCTTTTATGTGTCCTCCTGTTTCCCCTACTCTCTATCCTTCAAATTTATTTCCCTCAAAAAATGTGTATGCCTAGCCACTGGGCCTCACCTATGCCAGAGTGAATTGATACCAACAATAGAAGGAAGCAGCTTCTGGTCAGTCAGTGAGCCAAGTGTAACCATTTTTATTGTTATTTTTATTGCAATACAAATAGTTAAAGGAAGAGAAAAAGAGCAACCAAAGCCTTTGGAGATACTTTTCATGTTTATTTTTAGAGGAAACCATAGATTTGTCTCCCCTGGTGGCTAAGTTGGTAAAGAGTCTGCAATGCAGGAGACCCAGGTTCAATCCCTGGGTCGGGAAGATCCCCTGGAGAAGGAAATGATAACCCACTCCAGGATTCTTGCCTGGAGAATCCCATGACAAAAGAGCTTGGTGGGCTACAGTCCAAAGGGTCACAAAGAGTCAGACATGACTGTAACACTTTCACTTTCGTGGATTTGTCAGTTTCTGTTATGTGAGTACTATGACAAGCTAAATAATTAAAAGCATTCTTTGTGATAGAAAAAAATCCTTCATGTCTAATATTGTTTGTGCATCTGCTTCATGAATGCAAGCAGAATGCAGGCAATCAGAGGCTCCTAACCTCCACCTCTGTTCTTAGAACACACGTTCTGCCCACCATTCCCATGGTGAGAGCTGTCATCAAGGACACAGACTTGAGAGCATAAGATGTTGTTGAGACCATTTGCACTGACTATGTGACTGAACTGTTAAGGACTCTATACAAAATCTTTAAGATTATGGTGGGCATGTATGGAGATGTGCTTGTCTCACAGCCTCCCATAACAAGCTTGTGTAAGTTCTCTTGCTTATTAGGCCTGCCACCTACCAATCTGGAGCCATCTTCATTTTCTTTGATTTCTCTTTAC
Organism: Cervus elaphus; assembly: GCF_910594005.1. Lineage (NCBI taxonomy): Eukaryota > Metazoa > Chordata > Mammalia > Artiodactyla > Cervidae > Cervus > Cervus elaphus. The sequence goes on along the minus strand of NC_057839.1, from coordinate 18,727,361 downwards.
CCTCCCTGTACAAGATGGAGGTGGGGGGAGGTAGCAATTAGCAAACCAACCCCAGGGGACAGAGGGAGTTAATTCCTATTCAGTCAGAAACCCTTGGAAGGCTTGGCCTCCACCTCCCCAGAACATCTTGAGTCTGGGGGTTGATGCATGGTCAGGAAGCAGGTGCCTGGAGTGTCAGCTCCAAGGTCAAGGTCCAGGGGTTAGGCTTCCCCTTAGGCCCTCAGCAGAGGCTTCTAGAACCAAAATGAGATGCGATGGAGGGCAAGTCTGGCTTGAGCATTGAGTCCATCACTCAGACTCTGAAATACTCTTGCCAAGAACAGATACAAGTAACAAAGTGAGAACCAGTAAGAAATAATGAACCCATGGTTTCTACAGAAAGCCCCACCCTTCCTGGGCATCCTAGTCATCTGGAAACCATCTCTGCCTTCACCCTCCTCGCAGGCCTTGCAGGGGGCATGACCACTTAACTGTTCTCTCTTGTGACCAGTGTGCCCAGAGCTTTTGTGCTGGATGCAGGAGTCAGCTGTGGACTCCTGCTCATGGTTTGTAGATGCTGGGCTGTGGAGCTAAGTTGGGGTGAGCGGGGAGGGTTAGAGGAGATGCCTTCTTGGGCTTGAGCTTGGGGGTAGGTGGATGAGACAGGGACAGCAGTGCCCTCTTGAGCACATGGCCATCATTCAAGGTGGGCATCTCCATGCCAGTGCTTCATGAACCAGGGCATGTTCTCACCTACACAACCATGATAAGCACATTGGTTTGTGGGTTAAAGCAGATGATAACCAGCCAGCCTCCTCAGCACAAAGGATACTGAAAATATCTCTGAAAGGACAGAACAAGGATATAGAGACAAGCATGTGAAGCAAATTCTGATGATGATGAACTGCCACAAATTAGAACCACAGCCAGTGAAAAAGGCAGGTTAGTGAGAAGGGCATGAGTCCAGAGATACTTGTTTCATGTACTCTCCTGGGCTGGCACCAGAAATTTGTCATTTGTCCAGGAAATTTCAGCCACTATGGCTCTATGTGGCCTTGGCATTAATCTCTCTGGAATACCATGATGGGGAGAGGGATTGGGTAGGTTGAATATTTGGAGGTTCTTGCAGGATATCCCCATCGATGAGAACAGATGTCATTTACTAGTCCAGAAATCATGTTCTAGGGTATGGTTCTAAATCTGCTTGCCAGTGGTGAGCTGAGGCAGTCCAACACTGGTTGTTATTTCTCACTCCACCATCTGCCTTCCGAGTGGGACCTCAAGCTTATTAAAACATGATTTCTTTTTCAATTCCAAGGAAAAGGACTGAGTCCTTTATGCCAGAGTCTTATCTGACACCAAAATTATCTCCAGAAAAGAAACTGATGGTCAGGTTGCAATAATTTCCTCTACTTTTTACCCTGGCTGCCTTAACCATCCATCTCAGAACTGAACTTTAATTTCCTTCCACATCTCTTATTGACATTTATCACCAAATCAGCCTGACAGGGAGGCACAGCCTCTCTCCAGTAAAGCGCAGCTGACAGTCTTTCAGCAGCAGAAGTTTCCTGGAACTCAGTCTTGACACTTCTGTGCTGCCACTGATTCCCATGATAAGAACTCTCTATTTCTAAATTACATATTCCTAGCATTCTCTGGCATACCATATTAATTTATAGAATAGAAATTGTCAATCCACTGCAAAAACAAACAAACAAAAAATTCGATAGTATTTAAAATGTTCTGACAAATCCCCTTTCTGCTGGCCACAATGGTAGTTCAGTTCACCACTAACTTGCCTTGTGATGATGATCAGAATATTTAACCTCTCTGGACTTCAATTTCTTCATCAGTAAAATGAGGATTTCTTCCAGTTCTAGTAGTATGTGGCTTAATCTCTGTATTTTTTTAATGAAGGAAAGATCCTTTAAATTCTATAGTGTTTTATAATTTTCAAAAGTTTCACAGATGATTTCATATAATCTTCTAATAATCATTCTTTTTAAGTGGTCATCTCCAAGGAATATTTTGTACCTACACTTTAGCCCTTACTCCTTTTGTCTTCCACATCACAAAGCTTTGCTCTTCTTTCCCTAACGTTATCTCCATCTTTAATTCTCACACATTTCACATTTGCACACATGTATAAACTTTGAAAATTGAAATCAGGTCTTTCTACTTCAGAATCTTTCTTTAGCCTAACTATTACTAGAAAAACTAAAATCCCACCTTCACAAAGGCATCCTTTATATTTATATGTCTAGATTAGAGAGAGAAAAGGGTAAAAGTAAGAAAACGGCTTGAGGTACAAGTTTTGAAAATTAAACCACAGGTTTTCTGTGCTCACAACCAGAAATTTCCAACTGATAAATGGCCTGTTTAAGAAATGCTTTTGCAAATAGCAGTTTTTCCAGTGACTAAGCATTCCTACCTTCCTGGCCATGAGTTTCTAAGTGTTCATCTATAGGGTTTGAAGCAGGAAGGACAGTATGGAAAATGGCCTGGAGATAAGAGGAAATGCAATGTCATGGATTATTTCTGTATGGCTGGAGCACAGAGTACCAGGTAGAAGTGGTGAGAGGCGACATCAGAGGCAGAAGCAAGGCCAGGTTGAGATGAGCCTTAAAAACCATGATAGGAGGCCTGAGGGCAACGGGAAGCCACCACAGTATATCAGGCATGAGAATATCATGCTCATCTTGGAGTTCAGGGAAAATCACTGTGATTTAAGCCTAGAGTCAGGATTGCAGAGGGGAAGACACTTGGTTAGCACACTTGTTATGAGATGATAGAAGCAGCCCGGGCAGGTGGCAGTGGCGGCCTGGACTAGGTATCCATGGTGGGGAAGGATAGAAGTGAGCCAGAGTGAGAGAAACAAGCAGGAAAAACTGATCCTCTGTGTAGGGAAAGAAAAGGCAAAGAAAATCTAGGAATTCATGCAGCTTTCTGGCCTGGGCAGGGCGAGAACGGTGATGTCATTTACTAGGTGAGGGCGCACAGAGGGAGCAGCACAGAGGTGCCTGGTCAGCTGGGTTTGGGGCATTTTACGTTTGAGCTGCTCTTTAAGAGCCCCTAGAAGCTCTTTGGTAACAAGAGTCCTAGTCCGTCCAGCCTCACTCTCTGTGCTGGTCTTTCTTCCTGAATCACACATGAGCACAGCTGCTGATCTTCACACTTGACGCCCCCCAGTGCTGCCACCAGGCTCAGCAGAAACCTGGGCTACTGATCAGACCTCCCCACTGCCTGGTTCTGGGAGTCAGCCTTCACATAATTATGCTGTGGTTACAATGTATTTTTCTGCCTCAAAACAAGGTGTTTTTTTTAATGGAATCTCCAACCAGTGAAACTCTGGGGCCAAAGGACAGAACCTCTGTAGTAGGGGCCTGCTCTTGCTGCCTTCTTCCTTACATCTTTGTTCTGGAGGAAATAAGACAAAGCAGGAACTCCCCACCTGTATAATGCAAGGGAGGGCCATATACTGGACTTTTTTTTTTTTTTTACAAGGTGGATGTCTTGCCGGATGCAATTTGTGAAGTACAAGCAAAAAACTGGTTTGGGGAAGGATTTCATCATTCCATTAGGCCAACTGTAGCCCAACTGTAAAAATTTCCTAATTTCTTTAAGGGAGGCTTCACCAGGACTGACAAGCAGGCTCTGACTAGTAATAGTTGAGATTTATATGTGAAAAGGATATCAAAAAGTATAGGAATGAACTAGGAGGAGGGTGGCATTTATTGCTACATTAGAATTGAATAAATAAGCAGTCTTATTGTTGCAAACCATAATATGTTCAGAAAGAACTAGTTTGCCATATGAGTAACTGAGTATTTGGATAGAAAATTGTTAGTTATTAAATCAAGCAGAGACCTTGGTGATCATCTGACCTAATTACATACATTGGCAGATCATAAAACTGAGGCCCAGAGAACAGAAAAGCTTTGTGGAGCCGTGGAGGTGCTATGCATAGGAGCCAGGTCACCTCACTCCAGCCTCTGCCCTTACTACTCCCTACAGAGGTTGCTCACGGGTTAATGTGCAGAAGACACAAAAAGAGCATAGAGATCTGACAGTATATCCAGCTCATACCCTATTGCATGAGTTCCAAGTAAGGCAATCATCATTTTAACAATATGAAACAGGAGGTTCCTACAACCATAAATTCATTGGTCAGCAGGCCCCTGTCAGCATTACTAAGTGTTCAAAGTGCTTCACATAATACACACACACACACACACACACACACAAACATATCGACCCACAGTCGAGGTCTAGCTTAGCAGTTTTCAACCTGGAGTAACTTTTCTCCCAGAAGACATTTCCAGAGACATTTTTAGCTGTCACAACTGGAGGGTTGTTACTGATATCTAGTGAGTTGAGGCCACAGATGATTCTAAACATCCTACAGTGCACACAGCAGCTGCTCATGAAGAGCATTATCTGGACAAAAATGTCAGCAGTGCTGAGGTTGAGAAGCCCTGGTCTAGATTAATTACAGAGGCAGTAACTCAGAAGTCCTCCACCACCAGCTGGTGATAGTGGTGTCGGTTACAAAAACTTTAAAACATGGAGAGTGGTAGATAGCTGTCTGAGAATAGATGAGATGTATTCGATAAGGCAGAGGATAGACTCTTAAGAGGAAGGGTAGGGTACTGGCTGAGAAGAGAGGCTAAAGCTCATGCTCTCCTGGCTGTGTATTTTGAGCAAGCTACTCTAACCTTCTAAGTCCTAGTTTCCTGAGCTGTAAAATGTGAGTAAAAAATTAGCACCTTCCCAGGGGAGTTGTAAAGATTAACATTCATATATATAGTGCTTCATACAGTTCCTGCATCTAATAAATGCTTAATAATTTTCACCACATTTAGAAATTGACAGAACTCGTAATCAAATCCAAAGCTTCCACATTACAAATGGCATGGCTAAGTCTTAGACAGGCATAAACATAATATATTTCCTCTACTATTATATATGAAGCCTAGATTGTAGATATTCACTAAATATTATGTTGGTTTTATTTGTTACTAAATTCTCCTCATTTCAGGAAAGGAAGAAAAAAGATATGAACACTGTCACTTTTCACAAATTAGCAACTGAGGTCAAACATTAATTGTCTTACCCAAAGCTATGTTTTGGGAAAGTGAGGACATGGTCCTCTATCTAAACACCACACACTTATTTGCTAATGTCATAGCAGGACAAGTTTCAAATCATTTTTATTTCTTCTTTTAAGACTTTGGTCTAAATTTGATCATTGAGATCAAATTTACATTTCCCTCAAAAGTGGAAGTTTCCAAATTGAAAGATGATTGATCAGTTACTGACCACATAAATCATTCGTAGGCACTAGCACAGACAGGCCCAGTTCATTATGTATCTTCTTGACAAAAAGCAAATTAATCCACCAGTTCTAAAAACCTCATGCCAATCTATCTAAATCAATCAAGACTAATAAAACATTAGCAGTAGCAATGCTAATGGGCAAACCCTTTTCCTCATAAGGATTCTAAATCAGCCATATATTTGAAAGGGTGTCGAGGAAGCAGTTCAAGACCCTCAATATATGTGATGTGCCCTGTCTAGTTCTTCAGACTCTGGATGGGTCAGGAGTCTATCCAAAATACATGGAGTAGAGCTATGGGAGCCCTGATCAAATAATAAAGTCCTTAATCTTGAGGTGTGGCACATATATACAATGGAATATTATTCAGCCATAAAAGGGAATGAAATTGTGCCATTTGCAGAGAAGTGATGGATCTAGAGACTGTCATACAAAGTAAAGTAAGTCAGAGAGAGAAAAGCAAATATTGTATAATATTGTTTATATGTGGAATCTAGAAAAATGGTATAGATGATCTTATTTGCAAAGCAGAAATAGAGACATAGATGGACAGAACCAACATATGGATACGAGAAGGAGGTGTGATGAATGGGAGATTGGGGTTGACATATATACATTGTGAAAGTGAAGTGAAAAGTCGCTCAGTAGTGTCCAACTCTTTGCGACCCCATAAACTGTAGCCCACCAGGTTCCTCCGTCCATGGAATTTTCTAGGCAAGAGTACTGGAGTGGCTTACCATTTCCTTCTCCAGGGGATCTTCCTGACCCAGGGATTGAACCTCTCCAGGGGATCTTCCCGACCCGGGGATCGAACCTGGGTCTCCCGCATTGCAGGCAGAGCTTTACCGTCTGAGCCACCAGGGAATCCCATATATACATTACTATGTATAAAATACATAACTGCGTCTGTACTAAGGCACAGCTTAATAAACCATACTAAACCAAAAAAAAAAAAAAAATACATAACTAATGAGAACCTACTTTATGGCACAGGCAACTCTACTCAATGCTCTGTGGTGACCTAAATGGGAAGGAAATCCAAAAAAGAAAGGATATAAGCAGACATAATGCTAATTCACTTTATTGTACAGTAGAAATACAACATTGTAAAGCAACTACACCCCAATAAAAATTAATAAAAAAGTAAATAGTCTTTAATCCTAAGAGAAAATACTATGACTCCCTGCCCTACTCCAGGGAGTCACACAGAGAAGGTTCAGAATTGGAGGCTGCTGAGGCTGGGACTCAGGGGTGACATCTCTTCTCACTTGGGAGGGAAAAACAAAGACCCAAGAGAGGTCTTGGGATAAGACTTGAAGGCTGCAACTCCTCTGGGAGTCTGTTCCCTGTTCTGTTACATCTTCACTCAAGCGCCCTGATTCCTTTGACATTGTTGCTAGACTAGCCATCCCAGCTAACACAACACATGCCTTGCTTTAAACAAGCCTATTGATCCACTGCAATTACTATGCCAGAGGGATACAGCCAGCCCAAAGCCATCACACCCACAGGAAATCAAGAGAAAAGCCATACCCCTACCACACTCTGCTCTCTTCCCCTCTGATTCTCTGCCAGGACTTCCCACCGACAGACCTAGAGAGCAAGGGTCTCCCGTGATGGGGTTCATACCTGTCAGGTTCTTGGAGACAGACAGCAGCATGGCAAAGAAGGTGATCCAGCTGGAGACAGACAGAGGCTAGGTAGTATATTTACTCTGAACCGAAAATCTCTGGCCCTTTCTACAGCGAGTGCCATAGGACTGTGCTCTTAGAGGTCTTTACACACTTACAATCTGAGCATGAAACTAAATTATCTCATTGATCATCTGTAGAGTCCTAAGCAAATTGTTATCTTCCCAAGCCTATTTCCTCATCTGAAAAATGAAGAAAATAATTGCTAATTTTCACTGTGTGTCTCATATATGCCAGGCACAGTTCTGAGAGTTTTAAATATTTATGTATTAAATCAGTTCATCTTCACAATAACACTGTTATTATTATTCCCTTGGCTTCCCCAGTAGCTGAGCTGGTAAAGAATCTGCCAGCAATGCAGGAAACCCTAGTTCGATTACTGGGTCAAGAAGATCCTCTGAGAAGGGATAGGCTACCCACTCCAGTATTCTTGGGCTTCCTTGGTGGCTCAGACAGTAAAGAATCTGCCTGCAATGTGGGATGCCTGGGTTCGATCCCTGGGATGGGAAGATTCCCTGGAAAAGGGAATGGCTACCCACCTCCCTGGAAAAGGGAATGGCTACCCATGCCAGTATTCTTACCTGGAGAATTCCATGAACAGAGGAGCCTGGCAGGCTACAGTCCACAGGGTCGCAAAGAGCAACATGACTGAGCAACTTTCACTTTGACCTTCCTTTCTTACAAATAAGAAAATTAGGCAAAGGAAGTTTAAGACAAATGCCCAACCACACACAGCTAATCTAATAAATGACATAACCAGAAGGCAAACTCAAGAAAGTCAGCCCTAAAGTTCATTCTTCTAAGCATTATGCGATGCTGCATCACAGTAATACTAGTGTACCTGTTTCACGAGTGAGTGATTAAGTGAAATTGCTCAGTCATGTCCAACTCTTTGCAACCCCATGGAATGTAACCCGCCAGGCTCCTCTGTCCATGGGATTCTCCAGGCAAGAAAACTGGAGTGGGTAGCCATTTCCTTCTCCAGGGGATCTTCCCAACCAAGGGATAGAAACTGGGTCTCCCGCACTGCAGGCAGACTCTACCATCTGAGCCAGGAAATTCAAATGGTTCAAAAAATAAATACGTGAGAGAAACTGGTGCTTGACAGGAAGGGGGCTCACAAGAGATACTACCTAAAAGTAACCCTATCATTTTTGTAATTTCCCAAGATTTATTTTTCAATAGCTAGTCATAGTAGACAATGTTTAAAAGATTCCCTAAATCAGATTGCATCACCTTGGGGAAACAGAAGGAAGGAAAACAGTCTGGCAAAGAAAAACATGAAGGTGTTCTTTCATACATAAAAATATACTGAGACTTATTATAAACACCTAGAAGCCAGCTTAAGTCTGCTTTCTCTCCCAGGATGTGTCAGGACCAAGATCAAGAAAGTTACTGGTTCAAAAATGCTCATAGAGGGTTTAGGAGAGGAAAACGATTACACTTTTGGGTTTCTGGGAAATGTAGCTCCCCCTTTTTGTTTTTGTAACTTGTGTTTCTGAAAGAATTCCCACCTTCTTTCTTAATTCATCTTCTTGGCTCTTCCTCCTGCCATGTTACTGAGGCATGAGACAAAGCCAGCCTTTCTCCTATTCAAAAGGGAGCATCCTCTTTCTCATCACTCCTCTTCCTCCTCTTGGCTAAGAGGAAAGAAGATAGCTGTCAGAGAAAAAAGTTAAGGAGTTGCCTCTCAGAACTTGCTCTACCATAAATCACAGGAGAAGAGGAAAAGGAAATTCTAAGGACTCCCAATGATTTCAACCCAGTTCGCCTAAAAATTTGGGGCCAAAAGCTCACAGCAAAGACTAAGCACTTACATCTCTGAATCCTCTAGGCTTAATATCTTCTTTGAGAGGCTCATCAGAGGTTTAAGTGTGGCTGGTCAAGATCTGGGGATTTGGGGACTGAATTCAGTTATCTAATCGCATCTAAAAATGATTTACAACACACCATTCAAAACCTCCCTCATTCTAAATGCCGAAATAGAATATTAACACTTAAAACAACTTCAACTATTGACCTACAATAGCCTGCCAGGTATTTTCCCAGCAAAGATGGGTTTATTTAGGATCAACAGAGAAATTGCAGTTCAGAGTCTGTGGCCACAGTGAGCAAAATGCAAGTGCCCACCCACCAAGGAAAGGAGGTCTTTATAAAGAAGAAAAGGAAGTTGGGAGGGTTGGAGTAACAGGGTCTTTGGCTTATCTTGCCAGGAAAGAAGTCTTTTCTTTTTCTTGTTGGGCTTAGTTATGGTTCCAGGCTGTGAGGGGGCTTCCCCTGTGACTTATTTCACCAAGAATAACACCCCACAGGTCCATCCATGTTGTTGCAAATGGCAAAAGTTCATTCTTTTTATGGCTAATATTCCATTTTATATATATATATATATATATATATATATGTAACAAATAAACCATATCTTCTTTATCCACTCATCTACTGATGGACACTTAGGTTGTTTTCCTATTTTGACTATTATAAATAATGTTGCTATGAACATTGGGGGTGCATGTATCTTTTTTAATTAGGATTTTCTTTTTTTTTTTTTTTATTTATAACCAGGAGTGAAATTTTTGCTGGGTCATATGGTAGCTCTATTTTTAGTTTTCTGAGAAACCTCAATACTATTTTCCACAGAGGCTGCACCAAATTACATTCCCACCAACAGTGCATTACCATTCCCTTTCTCCACACCCTCATCAGCATATGTTATTTGTGGTCTTTTGGATTACAACCATTCTGATAGGTGTGATCAGATCACACATTTCTCTGATGATTAGTGATATTGAGCATCTTTTCATATGCACAGATTCACTTTCACAATAATATAGCTTACTCCATTTCATCCAAAAGAACGCTTCCAATCAAGAAAGCCTCCAGCTGTAATGACCTATGTGGTTCCCATCTTTGCTCTACTGAGCTATTACTCTTCTAATTGTCTTCCATACAGAGAAGCAGACTTAGAAATAATCAAGCTTTGGCACCTCAACTTCAGGAATGACCAGATGCTCTGGAAGCCCCCTGTGATGCCAAACTTGACCTTCTTCTGGTTGGAATGGGAGGGATTGGCAGGTTGTTTGAGCATATTGGCACTTGTAAGCCTTGTTTCAGATGGTAAAGAATATGCCTACAATGCAGGAGACCCAGGTTCGATTCCTGGGCCAGGAGCATCCCCTGGAGAAGGGAATGGCTACCCACTTCAGTATTCTCGCCTGGAGAATTCCACCAACAGAGGAGCCTGGGAGGCTACAGTCCAGGGGGTCGCAAAGAGTCAGATTCAACTAAGCGACTAACACAGCCACCTACACTATTATCAGACAAGGCAAGTTAGAGGCTCTGCTCAAAGGATATTCAAATTACTGAGACTGAGGAGCCAGGAAGCTGTTGGTTTTTTATTTAGTCTCTCCTAGTGGTATTTCCTAGTGGTAATATTACAATTCTAAGAACTGAATTAAGACCTGATGTGTTTGAGTTCTGAGTTAAACATTCGGCTACATGTGTGTAAGGATTAAGTCAGAAAGGGAAAAAAATCATATCAGAGACTAAACTCTATGTCAGTTAAAATTATGCCAAGAGATTCTCAGCTTCAGATGCATGTGGTAAGTTTTAAGGAACTTCATAAAAATCCAAATACCCAACCCCAATCCAAACCTTCTAAAGCTTGACCTTCAAGGATATTACCAGGCAGACATTAAGTCCTTAAAGAAATAATAATAAGGTGAAAAACCACTTGACATATAATTCCCAAGTACAGCCATAGTTAGGAGCCACTAATGTAGCCAAAATTTCTAAGTGTACACATAACCTCCCTGTCTCCCCATTTCATCAGTATTATCAAAATGTTGGAAATTAAAATGTTCCCTGTACTTTGTAACTACAACTTAGGCAGTGACTCATGATTAAAGCTTTTTCCAGTCTTAACCAAAGGAAAAAAAAAAAAAAGAACGAACGAAGGTACACATAATTTTATCATACTGCAGGCTGCAATATACTCTATTATATGTTGTGTGAATTTCATGTCTTTGGGGTTTGATATTCTTGTCTAATTATTTGTGCAATCATTTCACATCTAGACAGAATGAAAGCAGCATTATTTTTGGTATCCTGGTCATGTCTCATAGCCCTGAGTAGAGCAGATGTTTGTAAGAACAAATAATGAGAATGGTCTGTGGAGGGAAAATGAAGTGAAAAAACTGCTGCTAACTTTTTCCTCATGCAAGTGAAATGTAAAGACATCATAAGTATGTAAGTGCTGCTTTATTAAACTCCGGGAATTGAAATCCTCTTTTTTTTTTTTTCGCCTTGAAGGCTTAACTGTTTCTCTTCAGACTTGTGCATGTACCTCTTGCAGCAATCTGATAGAATGTAAAATCTGAAAACTTGAATATTTCACATGAAAGTGTGAAACAAATAAATTACACAACTAAATGAATCATTCAGAACTTTTCATCTCTCACTGGCCTTCTAAATTTAATCTCCAGTTGGATGTTGAACTCATAAATTCTGCAAAACTTGACAATAAAACTATTTAGCCATTTATCAACTACTCATTCATGACTTTCCTCATCTTAAACTTTTGAGAATCAAATATTTAAAACTAAAAACCTACCAGTTTGAAATTTGAATTATAATTAAGTCTAAAGGTTCTGAATGTTTTACCTTACACAAAATAGTCTTTTAGAATTAATAAAGCATATAAAGCATGTTTCTGTGTTGAATGATTGTTTCAAACATGAAAAAGTGTAATTGTATACATAAGTTGGTCAATGGGCTTCCCTTCCTGATGGTAAAGAATCTGTCTATAATGCAGGAGACATAGGTTCAATCCCTGGGTTAGGAAGATCCCCTGGAGAAGGGAATGGCAACCCACTCCAGTATTTTTGCCTGGAGAACTCCATGGACAGAGGAGCATGGGGAACTATAGTCCATGGGGTCTCAAAGAGTTAGACAAAACTGAGAAACTAACTAACAAGTTGGTTTAATATTTAATAAATTCTACAACCATATTAACAAAAATGAAGATTACTTCAAAATCTCTGGTCAACATGTTACCAAACCCAGGTCCAGCTGCTTCTTGCTCAAAGATCATTAGACAGGCCAGGCTGGTGGCAAGGAAATTGTGCTTTATTTTGGATGCTAGCAAATGAGGGTGAGGGGAGAGGGCAGACACCAGTCCAGAGGCCAACTGTTCCCTAGTGCCACCTGGGGAGGACCTGATGAAACTTACTCTTTGGCAAAAGTTTTTCCTACAGACAAAAGGCAGGCTGAGGACATGGGGTGGGGCAAGGACCACAGAGTTCTGCACTGTTTCAAGCAAGCATTTTGCGTTAACCCCAAGAATTTCCTTCTAAATTTCCTTCTCCATTTAATTAACCCAATGCCCATTAATGACACTTCTCAGTTAGAGTAAAACACCAGACATTTAGAAAAGCCTGTCTTATATGGTCCAGATCAAATCGCATAAATCACTTTGAATGAACTAAGCAAATGAGGAGCAATCTTATTGTGGCAGACAACCATTATTTTTTACTACGTAACCATGCAAAATAATCAATGATTTGAATGTTTCACATCTTGATCAGTGCTATTTTTTGTTTGTTTGTTTCTTTGACACTTTGTAGGCATAAAAAATTCTCATAGAAAACGTTAAAAAATACTCATTTTGGAGGCAAGAGTATACAATGGAGAAAAGACAATCTCTTTAACAAGTGATTCTGGGAAAACTGGTCAACCACTTGTAAAAGAAAGAAACTAGAACACTTTCTAACATTGTACACAAAAATAAACTCAAAAAGGATTAAAGATCTAAATGTAAGACCAGAAACTAGAAAACTAGAGGAAAACATGGGCAAAATACTCTCCGACATAAATCACAGCAGGATCCTCTATGACCCATCTCCCAGAGTTATGGAAATAAAAGCAAAAATAAACAAATGGGACCTAATTAAATTTAAAAGCTTTTGCACAATGAAGGAAACTATGAGCAAGGTGAAAAGACAGCCTTCAGAATGGGAGAAAATAATAGCAAATAAAGAAACTGACAAAGAATTAATCTCAAAAATATATAAGCAGCTCATGCAGCTCAATACCAGAAAAATAATGGGCCAAAATCAAAAAATGGGCCAAAGAACTGAACAGATGTTTCTCCAACTAAGAAACACATGAAAAGATGCTCAACATCACTCACTATCAGAGAAATGCAAATCAAAACCACAATGAGGTACCATCTCACACCAGTCAGAATGACTGCTATCAAAAAGTCTTCAAAAAATAAATGCTGCAGAAGATGCAGAGAAAAGGGAACCCTCTTACACTGTTGGTGGGAATGCAAACTAGGACAGACACTATGGAGAAGAGTGTGGAGATTTCTTAAAAAGCTGGAAATAGAACTGCCATATGACCCAGCAATCACACTGCTGGGCATACACACCGAGGAAACCAGATCTGAAAGAGAACCTGTACCTCAATGTTCATCCAGTACTGTTTACAATAGCTAAGACATGGAAGCAACCTAGATGCCCATCAGCAGACAAATGGATAGGAAAGCTGTGGTACATATACACAATGGAATATTACTCAGCTATTAAAAAGAATGCATTTGAATCAGTCCTAATGAGGTAGATGAAACTGGAGCCTATTACACAAAGTGAAGTAAGTCAGAAAGAAAAACACCAATACAGTATATGGAATTTAGAAAGGTGGTAACGATGACCCTATATGCAAGACAGCAAAAGAGACACAGAGATAAAGAACAGACTTTTGGACTCTGTGGGAGAAGGCGAGGGTGGGATGATTTGAGAGAATAGCACTGAAACATGTATATTACCATATGTGAAATAGATTGCCCGTCCAGGTTGGATGCATGAGACAAGGCATTCAGGGCCAGTGCACCAGGATGACCCTGAGGGATGGGATGGGGAGGGAGATGGGAGAGGGGTTCAGGATGGGGACACATGTACACCTATGGCCGATTCATGTCAATGTATGGCAAAAACTGGTATAATATTGCAAAATAATTAGCCTCCAATTAAAATAAATAAATTAATTTTTTAAAATACTCCTTTCTGGCTTGTTTAGTTTGTTTATTTACATCCTGACTATGCTGATAAATAATTTATGAACTTGAGACTAGAAATCTCTTCAAGAAAATTAGAGATACCAAGGGAACATTTCATGAAAACATGGGCTCAATAAAGGACAGAAATGGTATGGACCTAACAGAAGCAGAAGATATTAAGAAGAGGTGGCAAGAAGACACAGAAGAACTATACAAAAGAGATCTTCATGACCCAGATAATCATGATGGTGTGATCACTCACCTAGAGCCAGACATCCTGGAATGCAAAGTCACATGGGCCTTAGGAAGCATCACTATGAACAAAGCTAGTGGAGGTGGTGGAATTCCAGTTGAGCTCTTTTAAATGCTAAAAGATAATGCTGTTAAGGCTTCCCTGGTGGCTCAGATGGTAAGAGTGTCTGCTTGCAATGTGGGAGACCCGGGTTAAATCCCTGGGTCAGGAAGATCCCCTGCAGAAGGAAATGGCAACCCACTCCAGTACTCTTGCCTCAAAAATTATTTGGATGGAGGAGCCTCACAGGCTACAGTCCATAGGGTCACAAAGAGTTGGACACGACTAAGTGAATTCACTTTTTCACTAATGTTGTTAAAGTGCTGCACTCAATATGCCAGCAAATTTGGAAAACTCAGCAGTGCCCACAGGACTGGAAAAGGTCAGTTTTCATTCCAATCCCAAAGAAGGGCAATGCCAAAAATTGTTCAAACTACTACACAATTGCACTCATCTCACATGCTAGCAAAGTAATGCTCAAAATTCTCCAACTGAGGCTTCAGCAGTACGTGAACTGAGAACATCCATATGTTCAAGCTGGATTTAGAAAAGGCAGAGGAACCAGAGATCAAATTGTCAACATCTCTTAGATCATAAGAAAAGCAAGGGAGTTCCAGAAAAGCATCTACTTCTGCTTTATCAATTACACCAAAGCCTTTGACTGTGTAGATCACCACAAACTGTGGAAAATTCTTAAAAAGATGAGAATACCAGACCACCTGACCTGCCTCCTGAGAAATCTGTATGCAGGTCAAGAAACAACATGGAACTGAATCTGACATGGAACAAAGGACTGGTTCCAAGTTGGGAAAGGAGTACGTCAAGGCTGTATATTGTCACCCTGCTTATTAAACTTATATGCAGAGTACATCATGAGAAATATCCAGCTTGTGCTGGATGAAGCACAAGCTGGAATCAAGATTGCCGGGAGAAATATCAATAACCTCATATATGCAGATGACACCACCCTTATGGCAGAAAATGAAGAGGAACTAAAGAGCCTCTTGATGAAAGTGAAAAAGCTGGCTTAAAACTCAACATTCAAAAAACTAAGATCATGGCATCTGGTCCCATCACTTCAAGGCAAATAGATGGGGAAACTATGGAAACACTGACAGACTTTATTTTTTTGGACTTCAAAAAAATATGGACACCATCACTGCAGATGGTGACTGAAGCCATGAAATTAAAAGACGCTTACACCTTGGAAGAAAAGCTATGGCAAACCTAGACAGCATATTAAAAAGCAGAAACATTATTTGGCCAACAAAGATTCATCTAGTCAAAGCTATGGTTTTTCCAGTAGTCATGTATGGATGTGAGAGTTGGACCACAGAGAAAGCTGAGTGCCAAAGAATTGATGCTTTTAAACCATGGTGTTGGAGAAGACTCTTGAGAGTCCCTTGGACTGCAAGGAGATCCAACCAATCCATCGTAAAGGAAATCAGTCCTGAATATTCATTGGAAGGACTGATGCTGAAGCTGAAACTCCCATACTTTGGTCACCTGATGGGAAGAACTGACTCACTGGAAAAGACCCTGATGCTGGAAAAGAGTGAAGGCAGGGAGAGTAGGGGACAACAGAGGATGAGATGATTGGATGGTATCACTGACTCGATAGACATGAATTTGAGCAAGCTCTGGGAGTTGGTGATGGACAGGGAAGCCTGGTGTGCTGCAGGCCATGGGTTGGCAAAGAGTTGGACACCACTGAGTGGCTGAACTGAACTGAACTGAACTATGTTCATAAATAAGGTAGCTTTTAAAAATACATACAATAGAATTAAAAAGAAAAATAAGGTCTGGAAAAGACAATAACATCAAGATGGTATGTTAGAATAGAAACTCTATTGCTTAGAGATAGACCAGGAACTAGCTCTGAACTTTCCAGCAGCCAAAACAAGGGGAAAAAGTATAAGTTATGTGACCCCATAAAATAAAAACACATTAGTTGTGTCACATATTATGTGACATAACAGAGGTGTTAGCAAGCCTATTTTGGCAATTATATTGCAATATGAATGTATCAACTCAATACATTGTCAACTTAAACTTACACGGTGTTGTTCTGTAGTCGCTAAGTCATGTCCGAATCTTTGTGACCCCATGTGAGGCTCCTCTGTCCATGGGATTTCCCAGGCAAGAATACCGGAGTAGGTTGCCACTTCCTTCTCCAGGGGTCTCCCCAATACAGAGATCGAATATGTGTCTTCTGCTTGGCAGATAAGTTCTTTACCACTGAGCCACCTGGGAAGCAACTTACACAATATCTTATGTCAAATGCAGCTCAATTAAAAAAAAAATACCAATTGCTCAAAAAAAAAATTCTTAAAACGAAGTCCTGTGAGAGTCTTGCCAGGAGTCCTTATGTAAAAAATTGTATGAAATGTAAATAACAAGATTCTCAACAACAATCCTGCAGTAAATGCAAAATAAGACACTCAGGACTTTCTAACAAAGTCCCTCAAGGCGGGTCAACAAAAACACAACGCAAAAACAAAACCCCGTTGATTAAGAGCACTTGGTAAGAGAAGGGTGTTAAAATGATGCAAGACAAGCAAGTAGCCCTCTCTTGTCTACCAACTCATCATTTCTTTTGTAGGATCTACAAAAGTAGTTGGACTGTATCCTTCAAGAAACAGTCCATAAACCTGTGAATGGTTGTGAATTGAAGATATTATTTTCTAACAAGTAAAGTGAAAGTGAAAGTCACTCAGTCCTGTTGGACTCTTTTCGAACCCATGGCCTATATATTCATAGAATTCTCCAAGCCAGAGTACTGGAGTGGGTAGCCATTCCCTTCTCCAGGGGATTTTCCCAACCTAGGGATCGAACTCAGGTCTCCAGCATTGCAGTCGGATTCTTTACCAGCTGAGCCACAAGGGAAACCCAAGAATATTGGAGTGGGTAGCCTATCTCTTCTCCAGGGAATCTTCCTGATCCAGGAATTAAACTGGGGTCTCCTATATTGCAGGTGGATTCTTTACTAAGTGAGCTATCAGGGAAGCCCTCTAACAAGTAAAAAGAAAAAAAAATTTTTTTCTAACAAGTAAAAATATAAGTAAATGATTCAAAGTTTCTCAATGGATCTTTATCTAGATTTCATTCAAAGTTCCTTTTTATCTAAAGCTTCCCTAGAGATAACTGATATTTTCACCAGAGTGAAACCTTCAGATGCACCCCTTTGCCACATTCAGCTCACCCCAGACATGTGAAATGACATGCACTTAATCCTCAGCCTGTCCTCTTACCCATCCGTTACACTAAGAGGAAAGATGTGTGTGCATGCTCAGTCGCTTCAGTCATGTTCAGCTCTTTGTAACCCTGTGAACTGTAGTCGGCCAGGCTCCTCTGTCCATGGGATTCTCCAGACAAGAATACTGGAGTGAGTTGCCATGTCCTTCTCCAGGGGATCTTCCCGACCCAGGGATTGAACTCTCTGTCTCCTGCATCTCCTGCATTACAGATGGATTCTTTACCTGCTGAGCCACCTGCGAAGCCTCCAAGAGGAAAGACAGATTATTTTAAATATTAACACAAAAAGAACAAAGATCCAACACCCCACTTACCCTCACTTTTCGTTTGGAATTAATTTAAAAATTAACAGAAAAGCAACACCGTAGATGTCACTGTTCTTACCTCTCTGGGTTATTTACTGCCAAACCAGTCATGTGTACAATTCACAAAGCTCTAGGACCAGATGGTAAGGGCACAGCTTGCTTTGCAAAGCACTAGAAAGTATTATCACAGCCTGGTGGTCCATGGGCTGCCCAATATTTGTCTTGCCTACAGATAAACACAAGTACAAGCCCTACTCATCAACAGCTCCTACAATGGACCACTATCATTTGTCAGCTCTCCCTCAGGCCCAATTCTAGATTCTGATTTGTCTCACAACAAATAATTATGCCTAAGCTTACTAGGCAAGTACTACTTTCACAATAAGCCAAAGGGAGAAGGGAAATTTGATTGAGTCCGTTTTGGTAATCTACATTTTTTTTTACTGAAACTTGTCTTTCTTCCAGCCCAAGGCAACTGGGCTCAGCAACCTAAGCCTTACTTTGAAATGGGATGCTGGTTGATTCCAAAAAGTTATTATAAAATTACCACTTACTGCCCAGGAAGCCATCTGAAAGAGTTGGAAACTCAGGGTCATTCCATAAGTCAATCTTCCCAACTCATCAGCCCAGTGTTAGGAATGCTTGGAAAGAAATATAGCTTCACTCAGCAGGAATCTTGAAGGAATTATTTATTCAGCAAAGTGAGGCGAGGGTTAAGAATACACAAGGGACTCAGAGAGCACTAAGGGATTAAAATAGCAGAAAATTATCTCCACCTTCAGGCCCCAAAAGAGGGTAGAGAAGAAAACCAGTGTAACCAAAGACACGTCAGAACTGCAGGACCTGTCATCTCAGAAGGAAATATCCATTGCTGGAATAGATAAAGCTGAAAGGAGAGGGTGACAACAAAGAAACACCAACATTGTGACCTCTTTCTCCTGTGACTCTACTGTCTGCTGGGGAAACTGCCTGTTGCCATAACTTAACTAAAAGTCAAGGCCAGGGAGCTTACTAACACAGCCTAGAAGAGAACAAGCAAAAAAAAAAAAAAGGGCAAAGGGTGGAGAATCAGCTTAAAGACCTGGAAAATCAATGTCATTTCTTAAGCTTCCATGGAGAGATAAGGACTGACGTGGAAGTCCTGTGGCTGCAATTGGTGTAAGGTCAAAGGCACCCAGATAATCAACACTGTGTCTAAAACTCATAACTGTTCTTGGTCTCCTTCTCCCTCAGGGGGAAAAAACACCTTTACAGTATGAAACAGAATTTTTCACTGATGGTTCTGAAATTACTTGCTGATATCATAAACTGATTTCCAAAGGGAAACATTTTTATATCTCTCCTGGAATGGCAGAGCACTACTTGAGAATACTAGAAATGTGAGGGTAGCCAGCAATGCATTCCTCAATTCCACCCTAATAGAAAAGGGAGAAAAAATCATTTAATCCAGCTGTACCCTGGTCCTTATTATAGACTTGAGTTTCAATTCCTTTTAATCAATGATGCACAGAGAACCTCATTTAATTATTCGGGAGGATAAAGGACTGAAAACAAGGGAGAGAAGCTTGATGGAAGGATTAGCAAAGATTCTTCACCTACAAACCACCATTTTCACATCCGAAATGTAATTTGCACATGTTCAACAAGGAAACATGTTTCAGAAAGTAATTTAAATTTAAGTTAAACAGCTGGTCTGCAACAAAAGCTATCCTCCAAGCATTTCTTTTTTTTTTTAATGTTAAATATAAGCTTGGAAGAACAGTTCCTAAAACATCCCACAGCATACACTGTTAATGAAAATTATATGTTGCAGTGGGTGTGGTGATATATACTCACACAATACTGCTCCATATAAAGAAAAAGGAAACTAAGGTAAACAATAATAATTTAAAAACATTAAAACATAAGAATTAGTCCAGAAACCTATGAATACGTAGGCTAAAAGTTGGAGAGTAAGCTGGAGTGTTCCTTTTACCAGCAGATAAGAATACCCTAGAAATCTATATAAGATGCCCCTAACTGTAGGAGGTCGTGACTAGGAAAACAAACTTACAATTATATGAGGTATGAATTGCCCTGGGAAGTGTAAGGTACATGTTATACCACAATTCCTTAAATGTTTCAAGTGAATTAGAAAAGGATCAATTCCCTACTCATGCAGACTAGCAGGAAGACATATCAGTCGTTTTGGGCTTTCTGCACCCTGTTAAGATTGCCAGGATATTTCGATAGACAGACAAAGCTGACCTTCCAGCCTGCTAGAGTTTTGAGCTGAAAAGCCCCTTGGTCTGTGGCTGCCACAATCGCCTTTCGTCCTTTGGGGACACACGCTACTGTGAAGCACCATTTCTCACTGCTTGTTCAAGCTGTTGCGCCATCTGTGGCCCAAGCCAACAAGCTCCGTTTGTGGATGGGCAGTTTCACTCACTTTCAGGCCCAGACCGGCCACAGGGAGGCTTTGCCTGCCCCTAAGGACACGGCTCAGAACTCACAGCCATCCCCTCAGACTCCTGACCCTCGGAGTTACCACATCTAAATGGGTTCAGGACTTTCTACTTCCCAAGGGACCTAGGATCCTTTCCTCATCTTACTCCTGGGGATAAACCCAAGCAGACATTTTTTTTTTCTCCTTTTGACACTATAAACTTAGATTGATTTGCTCTCCTCCCTTTTTGTAAAAATTCCCTGGTGGCTTAGACGGTAGCGTCTGCCTGCAGTGCAGTTCAATCACTGGGTTAGGAAGATCCCCTGGAGAAGGAAATTGCAACCCACTCCAGCATTCTTGGCTGGAAAATCCCGTGGACGGAGGAGCCTGGCAGGCTACAGTCCATGGAGTCACAAAGAGTCAAACATGACTGAGAGATTTCACTTTCTTTCTTTTTTGCAAAATTAGACCTAATTAATTTAATTGCCTTAAACACACACACATATAAACACACATGACACAAGTTTTCTTAATGGCTTTTATTTCCCCAGAAGGGTCTGCACTAGCCTGCTTGCCACCATCACCAAAGTTGAAGAGCTCTGTGGGTAAGGAAAAGTCAAGCATTAGAAGTCCAAAGATTCCTGGAGGAGAAAAATGTAATCTTCCTTCCTCCCTGATGAGACTGCTCAAGAGAAAATGAAGCACATAATTTTTCTGAAGTCACCCTGCTCTATAAATTAAATCTATTTGTTCATTCACTTATTCAAAAATATTTACTGAGCTCCAACTATGCTTTAAGCAGTGTGAAATGTAGGTGGAATAGTGAGAAAATAGTTTGTTCCTGCTATTATGCAGTCTATAGTTTCATGTTACAATCGTACAAACTGATAGAATCATTTCTGGAGAAACAGAAACAGTGCAAGACACCAGCCCTGTGTTGGAAGCTCAAGTAGGATCTGCACATAAAACCATATGTACTGAAAATCAAAAGTTTGTACAGTAGAATCCACACACAATTCTAAGAGTGACTGAACAATTGCCAGATTTGAGGGAATCAGAAATAATTTCAGGAGGAATAGGCATTTGAGTCAGAATCTGAGGCGTGTGAAGAACCTTGAAAAATGAAAAAAAAAAAAGGAAAAGAGAAGAGGAAACTCCCAAACTCCATAAAAAGTTAGAAAGTGCCTGAAAATTCAAGATATTCAAAGAAATTTTAAGGGGAACAGAAAACACTTATTTGAATTTTGTTTTTAAAGGAATGTTTAAAATACACAAACTCTCAAATCTTTTCTATCACTTCACTCTTCAGGGAGCTGCTCTTAGCTATGTTTTCAACCAGGAAGTATTAGAGGAACCCACAATTCACAAAACTATCCCTAAATTTTTCCTTTATCAAGAAAAATTATGCTTGTCTCTGCTTCTCCTCATCTGGAAAAATTAGGTAGAAAAACTCCTCCACCTTTCCAAAAACAAATCTTTCCTACAATTCCAGTGGAAGAGCAAATTGGCTTGATCTTTATGAAAGATAATTTGGCAGTTAGCATCGAATGTTTAAAAATGGTCAAACCATCTGGACTGATAAATCTACTTTTAAGAATTTATCTTGAGAAATAGTAAAAATATTCACAAAGATTTTGGAGAAGGATATTTATTGTAATGATATTTGCAAAAATAAAATAAGTTTAAGACAATTTAAATATCAAAAGTCACAGATAAGGCTAAATATAGTATAGTCATACGAAGGAGTGATCTTGAAATATTTAAGGATATAATAAAATGCTCACAAGGTGAAAAATCAGGTTATAAATTATGATATGACGTATATAAAATATTATGTGTATCTAATACATACAAATGGAAAGAAAAAATATCAAAAATAATGAGATGTTACCTACTGCTGGTAGCATTATGAGTGAAATGATTTTCCTCCTTGTGCTTTCTTGTATTATTTCTAATTTTCTATAATACACATTTTTTGGGAAAGACAGTCTTGTGTATGTAGTCTTTTGACCCTCATTTAGCCGCCAAGGATGAAAGCAGGCCTTGGACCTGGAACACCTCCTTGCCAAGACACAGTGTCCTCTCAGGCTGTGCTGGACTTAGTGGCTTGTGTGAGAGCACCTTTCCCTGTTTCAGACCCAATCTATGCTCCTTTGTTTAGCATAAGCTTGTGGATCATATGGCACCTGCCAAACCGCACTGCAATATCTATTCTTTGGGGAGAAAGCACGGTCTGTCATTCTGCTGCACAAGGGGAGTATGAGCAAATCAACTGCCTTGCATCAGTCATACTGGCATACACATAAATATCGGTGGTCTAAATACACCATGGGGCTTCCCTGGTGGCTCAGTCGGTAAAGAATCTACCTGCAGTACAGGAGATCTTTGTTCCATCCCTGGGTGGGGAAAATCCCCTGGAGAAGGGAATGGCACCTCACTCTAGTATTCTTGCCTGGGAAATCCAATGGCTAGAGAAGCCTGGTGGGCTACAGTCCATGGAATCGCAAGAGTTGGACATGGCTTAGAGACTCAACCATCGCCACAATACATCAATTAAAAGAAATTTCAGATTAATAAAGAAACAAGATCCAATTCTATGCTATCATAAGAAATCTACTTTAAATATAAAGACACAGTTAAATTAACAGCAAAAGGTAGAAAATGATATACTTTCTTACCACTACCCAAATAAGGATGCAGTGGTATATTAATAACAGATATAGAGAATAAGCTATATGATCCTGAGTAAAGACAAGAGACACAAGGGATGTGGGTTTGATCTCTGGGTTGGGAAGATTCCCCTGGAGAAGGGTGACAACCTGTTCCAGCATTCTTGTCTGAAAAATCGCCATGGACAGAGGAGACTGGCGGGCTACAGTCCTTGGGGTGGCAAAGAGTCGGACACGACTGAGCACATGGACAGGGACAGCCGAAGCCACCATCTATCCAGAATGGAGACAGAGCACTTTCGGTCACAGCAGCTAAACGTATAGCTCAGTGCATAACCTTGACCACGAAAACTGAGGGCCAAGTTACTGATAATCAAAGAATCAATAGCTAATTTCATGGCCCAGGTAACCAAAGCATGGCGTATGAAATGAGGGGCAATTAAATATGTGTCAAGATTTAGTTCAGAAACACAAAACACATAGATGTGTCCTTTCCCGTGGTGTTCAGCAAGGGCTTCACAGGCAGCCAGACTGGATTAGTGGACCACGTTAACAACGGAAGCCTGAACTACAGGGCCAATCAGAAAAACTGTAGGTTTTATTCCTTCTTATCCTGTGGGAAGGGCCACTATGTCTCTTCAAGCTTCATCTCCCTCTTTCTCCAGGCTGGTTTTGCCTCACCTCATTTTTCCAGTTTGAAAAAGGACTCACTCCTGTCACTTGGCTTCAGTAAGTTGCTGAGGCTTCCCTGAATGGTCTCACGGCCACCATTCGGGCAAACCCTGCATCTAACCCCGTAAATTTAGGTCCGTGAGTCTGTCACTACTCTCCTGGTCAAGGGTTTCTTCCTTTAACCCCTGTTGTTGTCCTGTGTTAGCTGCTCAGTTGTGTCCAACTCTTTGCGACCCCAAGGACTCCTCTGGGGAGGAGGCACCTCTGTCCATGGGATTCTCCAGGCAAGAATACTGGAGTGGGTTGCCATGCTCTCCCCTGGGGAATCTTCCCAACCCACAGATCAAACCTGGGTCTCTGTAATGCAGGCAGATTCTTCACCATTTGAGCCACCAGGGCTTCCTAATCCCTGTTGCATAGAATAAAATAAAAGGCACACATCTCTCTACTGTTTAAGAGGCCAGAAAAATTTCCTGACATGCAGATGACAGATTCATAATGAAATTTATGAATTCTTCTTCCTAGCTTACCATATATCTTATGACTTTATTCTTTCAAATACACAAACAAGGTATAATTATACCTCTCCCTTCATAAATCATTAATCTCTGCATCCAAGTGACTCCTCATATCCACTGAATCCAATCCTATCAGCTTAAAAAGCCATGCTCATCTCACTTCATGCAGAAGGCAGAATGAGTTGATTCCCTGGGTCCCTGTAGATTCTGTCTGTACTGATCTTCTGATACAAATTGTGTTACTTACATCACTTAACATTGAGTTATTTATTTCATTTCATTCCAGCTAATTGTTTCTTGTGTGTACTCTTGTCTCCACAACACATTATGGAAATAAATTTTTAATGGATTATAACTACATATACAATGCATCCCACATGGCAAAAGATATTTGCTTTGGAGTCTCAAAAGCTATAATAAACATAATACAAATTTTCTATAAATATAAAGTATTTCCCACCACTAATTAAATTTATTTTTTATATCACATAAGTTATGAAAATTCATGACAGAAAAAATTTTAATCATCCTCAGCCCTACCACAGAAAGATAAACATCGTTAGCATGTAGATATCTATCCAAGACTTTTTGTTATTCATATGCATAAATATTTCTTCATGTACAATATTTTGTAACTTGCTTTTCTCATTAACAACATATTGCTAATATCATTCAAAACCAATACATATGTGCTTATGCATTCTTTTTTAATTACTTCATAGTATTTCATTGTATGGATTACTTTAATGAATTCACTCAAACCCATATTATTGAACATTTAACCTCTGTCTAGTTCATCTGCAATGTTGACAATGCTATAAGAACCATTTCTATAAATGCAGGCTTCATCAGTGGTCTGATTATTTCCACAGAAGATTTTACTAAAAATGGAATTACAAAAACAAAAACAACACACATTGAAAGGTTTGTGATGCATAGCACCAATTTCTCTTCAGAAAAATGTGTGCCAATTGATGTTTTATTAACTGTACATATGAATGTTCATTGTCACCACATTTTCACTAATAATAAATGTTATTCGTTTAAAAACATCCCATTAGCCTTTTATGTCATGATTTGGTTCAGTAGTATGCATTTCTCAAAGTCATTATTAGGATTAAGATTTTACTTTTAGTCACTACCCACTTCCCACCCATGCCTTCAACTTGAACTTGGAAGGATAATTTTTAGAGATTTTATTCAGATGATTTTACACAGATCCCCTTCCATCCATCTCCACCGCTGCCTCACTGTTCCAAGCCACCATCTCCTAAGCCCTTGGGACAACTCTCTAAAAAGCCTCCTAGGGGACTTTGCTTTATATTCCTACCTACCTACGTGGTCCATCCACTGGAGAGCTGCCGCAGAAATCCTTCTATAATAGATAGCACATATCAGGTCATAGCACTGTACTTCCTGCCCCAAACCCTCTAAGACTCCCCAGATCAACAACAAAAAAAAGCTAGTTGCCCTTTCCAGAGCCTATAAATTCTTCCTTGTTGACCCTGGACCTCTGATTCAGGAGCGAATCCAAATTTTAAGGAACCTAAAGTTTATGCAATTTGATGAGTCCAGTTCAAGAAAAATAATACAAAATTCTTTTCAAGGTCTTACAAGAACTGATGCAAATGTGGGGCCCTGAAGCTTACACTTTACTACCTTAGCAGTAGAGCTGCATCTACCTTGACTTCACGTCCTGTAACTCGCTCCTTCACTCCTCTTCAGCCACACTGGACCATTTTGGCTCTTCTTAGCACTTGCATTTGTTACTGCATCTGCCCGAAATGCTGTTCCTCCGAATGTTCTTGTGGCTGATTCCTTCCCATTATTCAGATCTCAGCCATGTCTTCAGGGAGGTCTTCCTCACACACAATAAAATAGAGCGTCATCCTACCACTGCTAGTGCTCCCCCGCCCCCAGGAATCCTCCTTATTATAATATTCTAGTTTGCTTTTTGTAGTCTTTTATCAGTACTGAAAGTATCTTGTTTGTTTATTCATTGACTTCTGGACAATATCTCCCCTCACTAGACCTCATGAAAGCAAAGATTGTGTTAATACTGTTGCCTTTGTGACCTTCGAAGCTGAGTGTGTATGCTCAGTCCTGTCCGATTCTGCAACCTCATGGACTGGTGCTCACCAGGTTCCTCTGTCCATGGAATTCTCCAAACAAGAATACTTGAGTGGGTTGACATTTCCTACTTCAGGGGCTCTTCCCAACCCAAGGATCAAACCGGCATCTCTTGCACCTCCTGCCCTGCAGACAGATTATTTACCCCTGGGCCACCTGGGAAGCTTTAGTGTCTCAAAAATATGAGACACATTATATACACTCAATAAATATTTGTAAACTAAGTGAGTAAAAGAGTGGATGGATGGATGGAAGAATTAATTACATTCTAGGCATGTAGATACCTCCCTCAGATCTGGTACTATTTCTATTACATCTTTCAGAAATTTCTCAAAGTATCTAGTTCATTGATGTCAATTTTACCTCTTCATCTCCACTGATATCATCTCTGTGGGTATTTTTTTCTCTTTTTCTATTTCTTGTTGATTGTGTTAAGAATTCAGGAAAGGTGAGAGTTTAATGTGGGGATGAAAATGACTATCATTAACTAGAAAATTCTTGTACAATTTTAAAGTTTTCCATTTTTAACTCTAACAAGTTAGATTGTAGCCTTGATGGGAACAATCAATCTATAAACAGAATTTAATAGCAAATTTATTAGAACAGTTTTACTTCAACAAAATTAACATCTATCATGATATAGTACTTGTTCTAATCATCTAATTCCTTCAAAATTCGTCCTTAATTTTCCTCAGAGAATTTATTTTTGTCAAATAATTTGTATTTATAAGTACATTCCTATTAAAATAATGGCAGATTAAATAAGTTGGTTCACCTAGGTTAGTGTACATCTCTAGACTTAGTGCTTAAATTCATCTCTAGCACACTGAGTGCATCTCTAGTGCTTAAGTTCAAATTTAAGAATAGGACCAAATTTAAGGACCAAAGATATAGGACAGCAGGAAGTCAAAACTGTATTTCCCAAAATGATCACTGACCTACATCCCTGTTCCTTGTTAATATTTCCTGTTTATTCTTGAGTTATTACATGGATCAATCACCTTCCTCATTCCACAACTCCAGGAATGTGAATCATCATTAGCAAACTCAAATTTACAACCTTAAAGATTTGTCTATAAAGGTCATTTTGCAAAAGGTACATATACATCTCCTTCACGACACTGGGCAGTAAATGTTTTATCAATGACAAGGCCTCATTCTAGTTAACAGAGGATGTCATTAACCTTTTCAGCTCTGGCAGTCATTTTTAACTTCACAAGATCTAAAATTGATGCATTTGTATAATGTAGATATTCTAAATATTAATCACTTTTTAAAAGTCCATTTACAGTTAGTTTCTATTTATGCTGAGTTCTAAATTGTTTGCTATATTGTTGGTTCCCAGGAGGCTTCCTGTCATAAGCAGGAGACCAAGAGTGAAGTTTCATTGGCCTTTTCTCATTTTTTCTCAAAGGTAAAAGACAGTCCAAAATGTCATATTTCTCTGTTATAAAGTCTCAGACTCATAAAGTTAATATCATCATGAAGCACAAAACAGGTCTTTATATATGAAGAGTTTTCTAATATGCCCTTAAATATTTTCTAACCTCTTTGTATCCATTTTCTGTATTTTAAAATCACCCAAGGAGGGTTTTTTTGGTTAATAGTGATTTCTTAGGCCTAACTCCAAACTCAATGAATCAGAATCTCCAGGTGGTAGTAAGTCATTCATATATTTAGAAGTTCCCCAATAATTCAAACTAGCCAGAATTAAGAACAACCATTAGAGTATAAGCATTTACATACAACTCTACCCACTGCAACATGCTACTTCAGTAAAAGGTATGGGGAGTTTTGATCACAACTCATTTCCTCACCATCCAACTACATAAATAGCTTGCAATACTGCTGTGGGGCCACTTCATCCCCTGATTTTCCTTGTCCTCCTACATTTCACTAAGTGGCAAATTCCTAGGAATTTCTCCTTTATGCTGGGATATTGACAGCCCTCACTATTGTCAGCCATTCCTCTCTGCGGCTAGGCTACACTTTCTCCTCATGGGTACTCCAGAATTTACCCCAATCTACAGCCTAGATAATAAGTGTTTAATTGCAGGAAATGTGTATGAAAACTATGTGCCTCTTTAGAGTATCCACAGTATTGGAAACCTGGCAGAAGCTCTGTAAAAATATTGAAAACAAATCCTTACTCCAGTTTGTAGACCCTAAATTTCAGGAAACTTTTGATCGACAAATAGTTAATAAGATGAATGGCTTTGTAACTTTTCTCTGTGCCTTCATTTTCAAAGGTTTGCACAAGATGTTAGAACATATTTAAATATAATTTATTCTGAATAATCAATATTTCTACAAAGTTTACACTACAGCCCTACTTGAATTAAAATTAATTACCTCAACTATACAAACAAGGTGCTATGTCATAATGTTAATGGTTTCCTAGTTAAAGCATGAAGATCTAGCTCCTGGCCAAAATAAGACACTAGAAGCAACTTTGAGATGAAAATGACAGTGGATTCCTCCTGTAGCTTAAATATTCTGAAAATCACTGACACCATTATCCAAGGTTAACATCACAGTTAATAGGCATCAATGCTTTTTCCATTTCTCACTTAAATCTGTACTCTGGCCGATGGCACTCTGTGATAAATGCATTAGTTATTCAATAGCGGAAAGAGGAGTCATAACTTAGCACCTGAAGAGGAAAAACATGGAAAGGCTGTATTGCTTGAGCTGTCCCATTTTTTTTAGCATGGCTACATTAGCAGAATTTATAGGATTAATTTGGGATTAACTTTCCTTGAATGCCATGACTAATGCTAAATGTAAACTTCAAGTTACCACAAGTGAATTTAATTCTACATCAATAAAGAGGTATGTTTTAATTCAAATTATGATCTGAGATAATTCAATGTTAACTATTAAATAGATGGTGACCTTATTCTCCTTGGGTTTTTCATTTAACTGAGGAGACAGGAGAAGCTGAGAGAAGACAGAGCTGGCTTTTTTTGCACACTAGCACTACTAGCCTGTTTTCTTTCTAAGGACATAAAAGGTCTGCCTCTTAATCCCTCTCCATCATTAGATTGGTAGATCTGCTTCTTTCTCGGGGGCTTCAATGCTCTGTGGACAGAGAACTAGAATCTCTAATCAGCCATGTAAACTAGGATAACCACTTAAATTCTCTGTATCTGTTTTGAATCTGTAGAAAGGCAGATTTATTTGGAAACTCTTCCACTTATATATCCCAGGGATGATATAAGACTTATAAAACATTCTAATGGTGAAAGCTCCGCGATCAATTAACAAGAATTACAAAAGCAAGGTGGCGTCTATGGCATTTTTATTCTCAGACTCTTCCTCAATGCATGCACTACCTCTTTGGTAGCCATCAAAGGACTACCAATACGTTTTTTCTAAAACATGAGATCACATACCCATCCACCTAGATCAGAGCTGCCCCACCTTGGTACTTTTTATATTATAATAAACTATATATATGCAAGCATGTGTGCTCAGTCACTTCAGTCACGTCCGACTCTTTGTGCCCTATGGACTGTAGCCTGCCAGGATCCTCTGTCTGGGATTCTCAAGGCAAGAGTACTGGAGTGGGTTGCCATGCCCTCTTTCTAGGGATCTTCCTGACCCAGGGATCCAACCAATGTCTCCTGCGTCTCCTGCGTTGCAGGCAGATTCTTTACTGCTAAGCCACTGGGGAAGCCCAAGTTTTATATTTTTATATATATATATATATATGAATATGTTTTATAGACATTTATATCAATATATTTTATATAAATCATATATATTTTATATATATATATATATGAAAGTGAACGTGAAGTTCGCTCAGCCGTGTCTGACTCTTTGCAACCCCATGGACTATACAGTCCATGGAATTCTCCAGGCCAGAATATTGGAGTGGGTAGCCTTTCCCTTCTCCAGGGGATCTTCCTGACCCAGGGATCAAACCCAGGTTTGTAAGACGATTCTTTACCAGCTGAGCCACAAGGGAAGCCCAAGAATACTGGAGTGGGTATCCCATCCCTTTTCCAGTGGATCTTCCCAACTGCATTGCAGGTGGATTCTTTACCAACTGAGCTATGAGGGGAGCCCATATATATGTATATGTATAAACACTTATAAAAAATCTATAATGGTGCTGTCAAACCCATTATTACCACACTAGATATTATCAAACTATGACTTAAGGGTAAGAGGTATGGTAAACCAAGTAATAAGAAAATTTGCACACAAAACTATCAAGGTAAGAGCACATTAGAAATTCATACCAACTGAATGATCAGATACCACTTGCAGCCTGAGAAAGTACTCCAATGCATTGACTCCTCAATTCCTCAATTTTGGATCATGCCAAATGTAGTGGAGAAGCAAGAAAAAGAAAGAGAGAGGCTAGGAGGAGCAGAAAAAATGCGCTCACGTGCTGTAGCTTAAAGGTCAGCACAAACTTGGAAGCGACGTTCCCCAAGCACTGCCACAGCCTCCAACTCCACTCAACTTTATCTGGCCTTCTATCTGGCTCCCAGATAACAGACGTGCTTCCATTTTGATTGTTCACCGGGGGCATCCATCTAAATGTGTGACTCTGGAGTGAAGCCATTCAGTGTCTTCCTTCCTCCCCAAAGCTGGATTATATCTCTACTTTTTCACACATTCTCCCTGCACCTCCTAGATCACAGAGTATCTCCACCTCAAAATTTAACCCTTCAACCTCCTGCCTTCGTCAAGGCTTCACCCCTTCAATTATTTCTTCTTTCACCAGAATATTTTCTTCCTGCCTTCAATCTTCCCTCTCTGTTATTTCCATTTCCTTAGTCACTATTGACATGCATTGGTTTCCTTTCATCTAAAAGAAAAAAAAAATGTTTATTTCATGTAATCCTTCCCTTTAGTTCTTATAACAACATAACCTCTCGTGGTGGTGTTCCACATGCAATGACCTCATGGCCTCTCTCTGCCCACTTATCTCTTACCGGTTTAGCTGGTTTCTATTTTTTCCTGTTATTCAAATTGAATTCTGTAAATTTATCAAAGACTTTCTACTTCTTCTTTCCCAGAGTAGTACCTTCTGCTTGTTATTTCCAATTTCTAGTCTATTTCACTCTCTAAAATCTTTAAATGTGTTTTTTTTCTTTAGCAACCTGTTTCAGATCTAATCCATCTCTAAGACCTCTTAGCTCTTTCTTTGCAGACCTCTATTATTAATCACTCCCTTATCAGTCTTTCCTACATAATGCTAGTCTAAGCCATTCCAGCTGCAAAAGCCATCTAAGTATACTAAAGAACTCTTGAAAAATCTCATGTATTAATACAGGAAATGTTCTTGGCCGCTTGCATTTTATTTTCATCTACCTACATGTATAAGTACATGGGCTTAAAAAAACTGCTGTTAGAAAAATGTGGTATACCTAGGATCAAATGGTCTCATTTCCCTGGAGATAAAGTTTATGTGTTATAATCAAGGAAACATATCATACCACAAGATATTCTATAGTATTTTTGTTTTTTGCATAATGTCATTATGATTAGCAGTGTCTCTAGTAAAGAATATGGAATTTCTTTATTTCTTTATTCCAATTTCTTTAATCCCCTCTCTCAGCTGTCTGAATGATAAAAAAAAGTTGTCATTGTTCACCATCATTGCTAGTCAACTTAGTCAATTTTCTTTTCCTTCTGGATTGGTCTGCTCCTCCACTACCTTTGGTATGATCCAAAATTAAGAGAATGGGGAATAAAAATGGCCTGTAGGAGACTTTAGATGTAGGACAGGCAGTGCAAGTTCTGAGAGACTAATGGGGAAAGCACAATGGAAGAACAAGCTGCCTGAAAGAAAAGAAAAGGCATTGAAAATCAATTTTTCTACTTTATAATTTTCCCAAAAGCCCAAAAAATAGCCAAAGCTGTTGCTCAGGGGCCTAACTATAAAGGCACTCTGTAAAACTAAACCCAGAGCAAAACTAAGTCTCTGGGCTTAGGTACCAGAGATGGACTCCAGGCTCCTCTTGGATGCCCAGTACTTTTCAGAACATACGCTGAGTGGGTGTATCCTGACCTATGTACATTCCTTCCCAGCAAGTTAGTGACCTTGGCCAGAATGGAAAGAAGTTGGCAGTCAGTCACTTCAGTTATTTGGAGCAACCTTCCTGACAGAGTCACTGACAGGACTGCAAATTTGTCACTTGGTGTATTACTTATGGATATTTTATGTTGATCAGAATAGACTGTTCTATAAACAATCCCCAAAATTTCAGTGTAATTAATTCAAGCTCAGCTTTATTTCTGTTCATATCACAATCAAAAGTTGCATGGGGTGTGAAGAGGAGAAGAATCTGGTTTACATAAAGAAGGGATCCAGGGATCCTTGTACCTGTGGTTCCATCTTCCTCCAGGTGCCGGGAATCCTCTCCAGCTACCAAATGGAAAAAGAAGATCACTCTGGAGGTATTTACAGTCCAACCTTCAAAGGAAAGATATTAATTCTGTATGTATCATATTAGTCTAACATCAGCCTCATAAGAAAGGAGGTTGAGAAACGTAATCTAGCACTATACCCAGGAAGAAAAATTCTTGGATACTGGTAAGCATAATCACCACCATCTAAAACATCTTTAATCTATAACAGGATGTTTTAACCAAACATAAACTATTAACACTGATGTCAATGTCATTATGGTTTTAAAGCTTATTTCTAGGATTGTGGATACCCACCCAGATTCTTTATAGGAACTGAAGTGCATTAGGGGCTCTCTAACACCCTAACACATGGTCAATCCCTCCTAAACCTTGAAGGGCCTGTGCATGTTCATAATAGATCATCATTACACAACTGCATTGTGATATGCATACATCATGTTTAGTCATTATTTAAAATGATGTATCTATATAACACAGTATACACTTTCAAACCCTACATTGTGAATATTTACAATTAGACTCCTGTTTCTATTAATATTGTTCTTTTAAAATTAAAACTAGCTTTCAAAGTTTGCTTTCTCTCTTTTTAATTCTTGCAAAGACAGACTAATTGCTTCCAGGAACCATGAAGCACCCTATATTTCATAGAATGCTTCTCCTGCAAGGACTTTGGAGAAGTTTCAAAACACTTCCTCATCAATCTCCACAGCCAGCCAAATAACCAAGACAGGTGAGTCCTATTGTCTCCTCTTTTCTTCCCCCCTCTCTCCTTCTCCCAGTCAACTGACTTCCTTTTCTTTCTTCAGAGATGAAACCATATGAGACACAAAAGGACCACTTGCCAATGCAAGACAGCTCTTTGAAATTTTGGCCTGGTGAACTTTGTGGAAGTCTGAGCAATTGTTCAGGATTACAGACAGGGAGCTTGGAAATATCTGAGATAGGATTAGATTTGGAATTGCCTGTGGATCCGACTCATTTCCCCAACCTTGCCATTGCAAAGTGATTTATTTGGAAAACAAAATTCACTGGATACTTTAGTCTCGTGGATCTAGATTTTCTAGAAAGATCTAGCTTAGGGATAAAATAGGTCTGCTTTGATTCTTAACAAGTGGACTTGAAGAGCAAACCGGATTGCTCTGTTCTTCACTTGGTCAACCGTACATACCCAGTCTTCTGGGTTTCAAATACCCCTGCCTAACATCTGAGTTTGGGGCACTCTTCTTGAAAGGCTGCTATAGTTTCTTGGAATTGTGCTCTCTCCAAAAAACAATGAACATATTCTACTTTTTAAAAATGCATCAATAATCAGTACAACCATTGATCTAGGAGGTGGCATTCTTCACATAATCACCCAAACGACAGATTGTTCAAATGTCATACCACGTGTATCACTACCGTTATCAGCAGTTCCCTGCCATCTGGGCTGGGAATTCTTTTTAGTAGAGAACAAAGCTTTTTCACATTTATAGATAAAGCTGAAAAAACAAAGACCCATAGGAGAAGCAATGCCTAACTTTCCCTTTTCTGATATTTGCTCAAATCTCCTTGGCTCCAAACCTCATCAGCAGACTTCCCTGATGGTAGAGTGGGTAAGAAGCCACCTGCCTGTGCAGGGCGCATGGACTGGATCCCTGGTCCGGGAGGATCCAACACGCCTCAGAGCAACTAAGCCCACGTGCCACAACTACTGAGCCCGTGCTCCTAGAGCCTGTGCTCTGAGAAGCCGCCACAATGAGAAGCCCGCTTATCACAAGGAAGAGTAGCCCATGCTCATCGCGTCTAGAGAAAGCCCTCGTGCAGCAATGCAGGCTCAGCACAGCCAAAAATAAATAAGCTAATTAATTAACAAAAGATTAGATGATCTATAAAACAAACAAGCAAAAAAACCTCGTCAGCATCTTCAGCTCCCTTCTTCTTCACATCTAGGCACCAAGTCTTGCCAGTTCTCTCTCTGACGTATTTTTCAGTCTTACCAGCATCCCACATTCAGGCATTTATTGTTTCAAACCTGCATCATTGAAATTACCTCCAAACAGTACATATCTGCTTTCATTGATAGTGGTCCCCATGAATGAAAACCATAAGTCTAGTTTTCAGCCTGGTGTTATGATGATTCCATACAGGATCTCAAGCATTAATGTATGTACCCATTAGTGTGTGACTCTTCTGCTTTGGCTAAAATGGTCTAATTAGTATTTCCAGAAGGATTTGCTATCTCAAATTTATATGTTTCTTATGTGTGAAATTTGCTCAGCCATGTCCAACTCTTTATGACCCCATGGATCCTCTATCTATGGAATTCTCCAGGTAAGAATACTAGAGTGGGTCGCCATTCCCTTTTCCAGGGGATCTTCCTGGTGAGGGATCAAACCTGGGTCTCCTTCACTGCAGCAGATTTTTTACCATCCGAACCACCATGGCTACCCACTTCAAAATTTGAGGGGCTTCCCTTGTGCAGTAAAGACAGTAAAGAATCTGCCTGCCATCAGGAGACCTGGGTGTGATCCCTGAGTCAGGAATACCCGCTGGAGAAGGGAATAACTACCCACTGAAGTATTCTTGCCTGAAGAAATCCATGCACAGAGGAACCTGGTGGGCTATAGTCCATAGGGTTGCAAAGAGTTGGACATGACTAAGTGACTAACACTTCCACCTTATATGTGAAAACCACTGGACAAAATCACAAACATTACGTAAATGTGAGTCATTATCTTGTACCTACCCCTGGTCGCCCTATTGTCACTCTTTAATGGTTTGATGAGTTTCTTCTTATTCAAGCGCTCTGCCTCTTACTCTGCTCAGAACATTCTTCCTCTTATCTAGCTACCCTAATCCCCAGTCCTTTGGCTTTAGATTCATCTTCTCTCTCTTCCCAGACTCTTCATGTTGTTATAACGCATGGGAAGTTTTGAGTCTGCATCTTTCTTTAGAATCACTACCTTCATAATCAATCCAGACTGATGCATGTAAGGAATCCAGATAAAAATTTCATTCCAGGCCCCCACTTGATAGAGGGAATTGGGCTATCTTTGTCACCTCATGAAAAATATCTGCCTTTTTCTATAACTCCTCATGTGCTCAGAGCTCAATCCTGGATGTTCTACACAGTTTTCTTTACCCAATCTTCCCTACCATCCCCCAGCCCACAATGATCATTGTCCTCCAAATTCTTATAACCACACCTGTATTTAGATGATACCTATATTCTGCTGAGTGTTTACTGATTAGCCCTAGCAGTATATTCTTGAATACCCAAGTAGGTTGAAAATGCCTTCAGGGTGTCTATAGCAGTTTATATTATAGTCCCATATTTCAACATTATCCAAAAGAGCCTGACATGCGACAGCTGCTAATTGTTTATCGGGGCTTGTTAGTCGCACTGAAAGTGACTGATAACAACACTCTTTCTTAATTGGAGTGTTGATACAGGCTCAAGAAGCCCTGTAGAAAACAGAAAGCCACTGTCTCCTTGGAGGAAAAGATGCCAGAGCATAAAGCAAAGGCCAAGAAGGGCGATATCAATAATCTAGAAGACAAATGTACCAAATGCATCATTTTACTCAAGGTCAGGAATGTGTTTATGTAATACTTTTCAAATGAAAAACTCCGTACAGTTCTTGTTATCTCGATTCTTATCTTGACTTTTCATTATCAGGAGAATATGTATGTACATACATTGCCTAAATTAGGCTTCACAGTGTCCTCTTCTGTGGCCATAATAGCTCTGACTTTGTTTGCCCCTTGAGGCTTACTTGGGTTTAACTTTGCCCTACAACCATCATTCTGACACCAGAAAACAGTGAAATTAACAAATATAACATGGGAAACAAGAGGCCTCACTGATGATTCCACAGGGAAAAGAGAGCATTTGAATCAATCTTAATGTAGTAATAGATCTTCCATAAAAAACCCCACTATCAAGTGAGACCCAGCCAGAAAGGAAAATGCCCCTTCACTTTCAATTAAGTGACGAACCTCAAAACA
This sequence comes from Cervus elaphus, assembly GCF_910594005.1. Taxonomy (NCBI): domain Eukaryota; kingdom Metazoa; phylum Chordata; class Mammalia; order Artiodactyla; family Cervidae; genus Cervus; species Cervus elaphus. The sequence goes on along the minus strand of NC_057839.1, from coordinate 18,690,653 downwards.
ATGTGTTGCTTCATTTGAAACCAGGGAGGCTATTTTCTTCCAGCTGGACATTGTGGAGAAGACAGGGAAGGGGGCTCATCACCGTCAACTGCGCTAAAAAGGCAACACAGGCCCCCGGCGCTTTTTTAGAATCTGCATTTCTCTTCTGCAAGTCCCCCACCCTGTCCATATTAATTAGACAGACGTCTAAATCTTCTCTGTAGATGTCAGTCAGGGAAAATGCATGGTTTCAAGGTTAAAAGATGAAATGTCACCTTCTCTTTCCAGAGACAGGAATTTTTAAAAAAGAAATCACTCATCTAGCATGAGTTTCTGTGCTAAAATGAAATTTATTTCTCTAAGTGTCAGATCCCTGATGTGTATAGCAGGATCTTCTCCTGATAACAGTATTTTTTTTTAACTTCAACTTTAAAATTATACAAATAAATACAAGCAGACAGTGATTATGATTAAAATAAAGATGTATATGTTACTGATATCAGTTTATTGTAGCATTACCATTATTAAAGTCCTTTATTGTCACAGGGAAGAGTGAAGGGCAATTTTGATGCATATATACTTTACCTTAATACAATACTTTAAAAGAAAAAAAAAAAGCATCAGGGGCTCTTGCAGCTCTTTTGCACTTATTCCTCAAATCTCTCTATTGTTTTGGCAATTACACTCTAATTAGATGCTTCTTCCCCAATTGTGTGTAAATCCTTCAAGGCAGGAAGAACAAAGGTCCCAAAGCCATTGACATAGTCCCTCAAAAGATACAAATAAATAGAACTCTCAAGACTTCAAATGCTGATCAAGGTAAAATTTAGATGAGCAATATGGGACTTGAATTATTTTATCTAGAGAATTTGTCCTTAAAATATAGGAAGACATACAGCAAAGTTTGGTTTTTCATATAGCTCTACTTAAACCATTGTGAGAAAAAAAAAATTTGAATTTTCAAATAAATAAGTGATGGACTGGAGAAATCTCTCTCATTTTATCCACCATAGCCCCTTTTAAGCATTATTTATGCCAAGCTTCCCTGGCAGGTTCAGTGGTTAGGACTTCCCCTCCCAGTGCTGGGGGTGTGTGTTTGACCTCTGGTGGTAAAGCTAAGAATCCCACATGCCTCTAGCTCCCCCAAAACAAAACATAAAACAGAAGCAATAATGTAACAAAGTCAATAAAGACTTAAAAAATGGACCACATCAAAAAAAAAAAAAAAAAAAAAACCTTAAAAAAAGAAAAGCATTACTTATGCATAGAAAAATCATCCACTGAGTTCCCAGAACGCTTATAGGTTTCTCTCTTTTAAGGGGATGTGATGCTTACTCTTGGTTTAGGTCTGAGAAAAAGATACCAAAGGGAGGTTTTGTTCAGTTTGACGAATAAATGGGCTACAAGTGATAGAGCTGTCTTTTCACATTCTTCATTTTAACATAAGTGAACTTTTTTCATTTGCAACTTTTTTTAACACAGTTCTAAAAACAGCCCAAGGAATCATTCCAAAGGTAAGCATGAACAGAGAAGGGAGTAAGAATCATTAACTTTGTGCAATTATTGGAAAAGAAACCCGTCATTCATCAGAAAGTTAGAGGCTAGCTCTAATTATAACAAACTTCTTGATCCTGGTCACATGGATGGAAACTTACATTCAAATGGAGCTGAAAAACTTCCCTTCTGGGGGCAGTAAAGAAAACCGGTTTTTCAGCAGGAGTGGCAAGGCTGAAAGAAGGACTTTTTAAGAAGAAAGCTTGGAGTGCTCCATACATTAAAATGACGAGGCCGGTTTCTGGGCAAACCTGTGTTGCAGGACAGTCGGGGCAAGGAGCCGTGTACAGGAGTCCCCTGGACTCCGCAGAGAAAGCACCCCTAGTGAGTCCCTTATTGTTGTTCAGTCGCCAAGCCGTGCCCTACTCTTTGCGACCCCATGGACTGCAGCATGCCAGGCTTCCCTGTCCTTCACCATCTCCCAGAGTTTTCTCAGACTTCTGCCCATTGAGTTAATGATGCTATCTAACCAACTAATCCTCTACCGCCCTAGGGCCTCTATGTAACATAAGCACTTCTGAGGTCACAGATAGTGCTAAACCTGTGGGGGCCCATTCTACTGAAAGTCCTGATTTCCCTTTTGGAAACAAAATCTTGGTAACCAAGTGTCCTGGACATTCTGCAGAACAAATCTTGTTCAGTGTCAGGGTGCGAAATAGATCTATTTTCCTTTCGGAAAAGGAGGAGGGAGTGAATTAGGAGGAAAAAAATCTGCTTCCATTGGATAAACTTCTCCTTTCAGGTTCCAAGGGGAGGGCCAGCCAGAGCTCGGGCCCACCCGGACAATGGCACCCTTGGGACTTGCTAGTTTTTCTAGTCCCTAGAGCTGCTCTGGAAGCTGTGGCTTCCATTAACTTCATCTGTTGGGCGTCCCTGGGGGCTCAGACGGTAAGAATCCGCCTCCAGTGTAGGAGACCTGGGTTTGATCCCTGCGTCGGGAAGATGCCCTGGAGAAGGGAATGGCAATCCACTCCAGTATTCTTGCCAGGAAAATCCCACGTATAGAGGAGCCTGGCGGGCTACAGTCCATGAGGTCCGAAAAACCGGACTGAGCGACCAAGCCCACACACCCTCGCTTGAGTAAGTCCTGGGGCGTAGGCGGGATGGCTCCAGTTGGGATTAGTTTTCAGTGCACCCGCCCAGCACAAACCAGACCTCAGACAGCCGCGAAGGTGCGCGGATCCTCGGCCCTCGGCGCCCCCGCTGGGCTCACGCAACGTGGCCGGCGGGCGCCACCCACAGTAGGTAAGTGGAGATACCAGCTCGTACAGACGCGCGGGCAACCTGTACGAACAAGTCCGCTCTCCCTTCCCAATGAATGTCAGTTTCTTTGGTGAGAGCTGACACCAAGGCAGGCAAGGATAAATTCTTTCCGCTCTCCCTCGCTCTCTCCCTCTGGCCCAGCCTTGTACTTACTGGTCCATTCAGACAACCTCTAGCCACTTGTTTTGAATCCAAGAAAACAAAGCATGGGGCTGTTTTCGGGAGAGTTACTCTGGGAGCGCACGCCAGCAGACGGAGACTCCCCGGGACATCTTAGGTATCAGGAAAAGCAGACCCTCCCAGCTTTTCCAACTAGCAAATCAGTGCATTAGGACTGGCGAGGGCATAAAGGGAAGATGGGAAAGGAAGGATGAGAAGACGGGGCGGGGGTGGGTTTACTGGGAAATGAAGCAAAGTCCTGAACATTAAGTTCAAGTTGTAGCAGTTGATCGCGTGGGAGCCTTTTATGGGCGCAGCGGCTGGGTGTACAGGTTCTTTTTCGTGTGGATTTTTCTTTTGCCTTTAACGGCTGAAACTTAAAGTTCCGCCGCGAAGATTTGGAGGCAGAAGAAGCAGGAGGCAATTGCTGGAATCAAACTGATTCTGAAGCCAGTTTGAGCCAAAGTCGCCTCTCACAGAGCGCAGGGGTTTCTCTCTTGCCTGGAGGCTAGAGCCTCTTTACGCAGAGCGCCCTCCTTCCCCGCTGGGGATTGTGGTTTGGGAGAGGCTTGGGAGGATGAAGGTCTGGAAGCAGCGCGCCGAGCAGCTGTGAATGTCAGAGGGAAAGTAGCAAAGGTTTTGATTCCAAGGACTAGGGGAAGCAGAATGAATGGGGTGGGCCTACTCGCCGCTACTCCATCATCATCGGCGGCAGAACTTGCACTTGATGATCTTCTTAAACGCGTTTTGGAAGTCCTTGTTGAAGTAGGCGTAAATGACAGGGTTAAGCAGAGAGTTGGAATAGCCCAGCCAGTTGATTATGGCCCCCAACAGAGTAGGCATGTGGCAGCTGCTTTCGCAGAAGGGCAGGACTAGGGCCACGATGAAGAAGGGCAACCAGCAGAGGATGAAGGTGCCCATGATGATGCCCAGAGTCTTCACCGTCTTCCTCTCGCGGGCCAGGGCCATCTTGCGCTTGGCCTCGGCGTTGCGCTCATTCTTCTTCTCGAAGGAGGCGGGGACGTAGGGGACAGCACCGGCTTCGCTGGGCAGCGGAAGGTGCTCTTTGGAGTTGCCCACCCGGTGCACTTCAATCACCTCCAGGGCGGCGCCTTCTTCGCCCTGCCTCACGGCTCCATTGGCGCACGGAGCCCCTGTTACCTTGTTCTCCGTGCCCTGCCTCCAGTCTCTGCTATCCGACTCACCACTCACGCTCTTTCTGGGCTGCGGGGCCGGCGACGCCGCAAGGCGGTGGTTGGCTGCCTTCTTGTCCACCTTCTTGACTGTCTTGCGGATGCGGAATCGCGCGGCTCGAAAGATGCGCCCGTAGAGAACCAGCATGAGCAGCAGAGGGATGTAGAACGCGCCGAAGGTGGAGTAAATAGTGTAGCCGTGGTCCTTGCTGATGGTGCACGCGTCCGGGTCCGAGCGGTCTTCCGGGGTGCGCCAGCCCAGCATGGGCGGGATGGAGATGAGGAAGCCAATGAGCCAGGTGAGCGAGATGAGCGCGGCTGCGCGCCGGGGCGTCCTCTTGTTCACGTAGTCGATGGGGTCGGTGATGGCCCAGTATCTATCCAGCGCGATAGCGCACAGGTGCAGAATGGACGAGGTGCAGCACAGCACGTCGAGGGCGATGAACAGGTCACAGGTGACCTGTCCCAGAGTCCACTTGTTGAGCACCTGGTACAACGCGGCCATGGGCAGCACCAGCACCGACACCATGAGGTCGGTGATGGCCAGCGAGCCTATGAGATAGTTCGCCACGTTCTGCAGGGAGCGCTCCAGGGCGATGGCCGCCACTACGCACGCATTGCCCAGCACCGCGCAGAAGATGAGCGTGCCCAGCACTAGAGAGGTGATTACTTGATAGCTGAAGGTCACGTCGGAGATGCCAGTAGTGTTGCCGCGTGTCCCGAAGGGACCCTGGGACGACGTGGTGTTATTGCCCTGTCCGGGGCCGAGCACATCCATGCTTGCGCGCCGGCAGGGGAGGGGGAGGGGAGAAAGAGCGGCTCCAGGTTCCCCCTCGCCCCTCCCCCTGGGGTCTCCAGCCGCGGTTTCCTGGGGCGTTTCAGCCGGGAGAGGATGCGGGGACTCAGGCAGGAAGTTCTTACTGCTCAGCCGAAAGCGTCTCGCAGAAGCAGCTAGCTTCTAGGCGCTCCCTGGGCTCTCGCAGTGCAGCGCGCTCAGAGACTCCAGCTGGGAAATAAATTGGCTGGAGAAACAGCTCCGGGATCTCCGGGCGGCGGAAAGGTGGCTGGAACGTCTGTCTCTTGCTGTCCATTATACTTTGCCGCTGCCTAACTGGCTGCCATACCACTCGGAGTCTCCCCCCCAGCAAAGAGTCTCCAGTCTTAGAAGTATCTGGAATAGAGAAACACCGGCTTCCACAGTCACTCTGCAACCCTCCTCTTCCTTGCTTCTCCCCCTCCTCTCCTACTCTTCCCTCCACTCTCTTCTCTTCTCTTAACCCTCGTCCGTCTCCCTCTTTCTCCCACTAGTCATCCCCTCCGTCTCCTTTTCTCACTCTCCTTTATCTCTCCGGTGTTGCTCCGACAGCCAGGCTCCCTCCCTCCTACGCTAACCCTCCGCTCCTAACACTTCCCCAACCCTGAGTGCCTCTTTCCCCCGGTTCCCCGCCCTGCTCTCCCCCTAGCTCTGCCTCTTTGCGTTCAAGTCCCTTTTGGTCGACCGAGACTCAGAACTCACTTCCACACACCCGATCTGCCGATCAGACCAACATTACAAAAAATAACTCCGCCTCCCACCCAGCCAAACTCGAGAGAGAGAGAGAGGGAGAGAAATCTAACCACATACATTGCTTCGTATTTGTCAAATTCTTTAGTAGACTCAGCATCACTGAGTGGCAATAGGACAAGAAAAGAGGAGGCATAAGGAGCCTGAATGGGGACGTGGACAGTCCTGGGTCAGTCTGTAAATTATTACTAATAGATGGAAGGAAGATGGAGTGTGTCTTCGCTTTTTATAAATCACCCCCGTTTGTCATCTCACAGTCCAGCTCGACTCCTTTGCCTCTGACTCTTTTTTTCTAACCTCGAGGAATTGGGTGAGAAAGCAATTAAAAAGGACACGTCAAAGGAGAGGTGAAAAACTGCATTTCAAAGTGAAGAAAAACCAATTCGGGATGTATTCTACACACAGACACACACACACACACTTGCCTTTCCATTCAGTTCAGTTCAGTCGCTCAGTCGTATCTGACTCTTTGCGACCCGGTGGACTGCGGCACGCCAGGCTTCCCTGTCCATTACCAAATTCCAGAGCTTGCCTTTCCATTACCATTGCCTTTTTAATTTCAGTAAACATTGTCATCTTCCACAGCTTTGTGCCGAGTAAATTTAGGGGAGAGAATTTTTTTTTTATTTTGTGTTATAAATGAGGTTGGGCATTTTTTAATGGCCTTTTGCTTTTCCTACCGGTTTTCGGGCCTTTATGGAGAACTTGGTGGCAGTCCTGGTCGCTGGTTGCAGAGTTCTTTTGGGCGCAGAAACTGTGTTCAGTACCTGGGACAGCTCTAGGCAATAAGGACTTATGTCGCCACCTACCGGCAAATGCTTTAGAGCGCCATTTAGAAACCCTTGTCTTGCAGAAAATAGCGTGTATTGAGGAAATTCCACTTCAATAAAGAAAGACGGTTATTAAAAGAAAAGTAACTTTGAGTTTTCTATTTTATTCAGATATTTCTTTTAGTATCGTCTTTTGCTTTTAATCCTCTATATCAAGTCCATTATGTTTTCTGGCTTTTTTGGAAAGCCTGCAATATCATTCATCTGCAATTTTAATAGACCTAGGCAAACACCTTGACTTGTGTTGATTTTGTGCTAACATATGCTGAACTTTGGAACTCATACATTTGCACACATTCATCAATGGGGAAAAGCATTATTGGATTTTCCAAATGGGGATGACTTAACATAGAAGATAAAAAGACTGCTATGTGTTGGTTATCTAAGCTGTTCCTTTACCAAGGAAACCAAATTTAATTCCATTTGCACCTAGATAAAGAATGGGATTTCTACTCCACTAGAATAACATATAACAAAATTGACTTATAGATTCTGATTACAGGACTGATGTAAAGTACAGAACGCAATCCCCAAAGTAGATGAATCTAGATAACGTGCACAGATTCACTACAGAATAGCAGTAGTCTTAATATTGTGTTCAAATTTGAGGTCTAAATGCTCCAAGACCAAACAAAAAAGCAATCATAAAAGTGTCAGAGAAAATCTTGTTGTACAGGTCGATGTGTTTGGAGATGGATTGTTTTACAATGCCGTGCTAGGCACAGTTCCCACTCAATCATTTCAGCATGCCACAACAATGAACCTGACATTTATAATGATTCAAGGCATTGAAAAGAAAAAGATAAGTACATATGGTGATACTGGCTACAGACTCTGAAGGTGTCTTTTTTTAAAAATTTGTGTGGGTACTCATTCTCCCCTTTAAAATCTCCTCACAAATACAAAGCTAAGTAACTTTATTAAAATACAGTTGCAGTTCCAGCAAAATTTAATAGAAAAATAATTATAATCTAGATTCTCCAAAGAGAAAACTTGGGAAATATAGCTGATAACATAAACAAAGAGTAAAATAAAAGAAATCTGAATTCGAAAATATTAACATGTCAAGTACAAACTTGAATAAGGATTTTGTCAAACTTAGTACATGTCAACATAGGGCAAGTCAGCAAATGTGTCAGTTAGCAACTGTGCACTCATTATTACTAAACACAATAACTGTTTAATAACTGACAAATTTATTTTTCTGAAAGCTGAAATGCTGTTAATCTAGTGTTAATATTTCTGAGATCTGGCACTTGCTATTCTGCTTTAATATTTTACAGCACAGCTTTTTCTTTATTCAAGTTGAAAAATCTCTCAAGTAGCTCATGTTTTTCTTAGAAATAGTGTATATAATATCTCAAACATTTCATTTCAATGGGAATATATAGACCGTTTATAAACACTAGGAAGAAAATAGAAGTATAAAGGATATTCAGCACTGACTATGGTCCTACAACCTTCATATGACTAATAGATAATTAGGTAAAACTTTTTATTAAGCTAAAAATATTGTGATATATATCAAAAGCACAGTGATGTTGCATTTCCTTATGTTCATACTTTACCAGTTCTTCTACATTTAACTCTTAATGATACAGAATCCCAGATGTGCCAGAAGAGATGGTACAAACAGAAGATCCTAGATAGAGTTAGGCTATATTCTTTGAGGACTCTGAAATTAGGCTAAAGAAACACTAGCCTAAGAGCAAGTATTATTGATGACATCATTTGAGAACAAAACTTCTAGTCATTCTGCTTTTATGGATCTAGGGTTTGATGCATCATCTATCATGTGATATTTCCCTAAAACAGGTTATGGGAGATAAAGATTTTTAACATCTTCACAGGAAATTTGATACATGCCAAGCATTTCAATGTAGTTCTTTACCCAGAGACATAAGATTAAAAAGATGTTAGGCTGGAGCTATTCTGTAAACCTGACTGCCTCATCATTACCAAAAGTTCAGTAATGGTTGGGTCTCCTCAATAATTGGTATATTTATCCATAATCCCCAAATTGTGGCTGATTTTTCCATAAGTGAGGGAATAACCTATAGAAGAAATCATTGAAAATTGGCTTAAATTACAAAAATAAATTTTTGAACTATTTTAAAGTGTTTTTATATTTTAAAATAATTACATAACAAAACTAAGATAGATTATTTTTTGTTTTTTAATTTTCACAATGTTGTGTTGGTTTCTGCCATACACAACTGGGATCAGCCATAATTATACATATAGCTCCTCACTCTGGAGCCTCCCTCCCTTCCCCCCACCCTACCTCTCTAGGTCATCACAGAGCACCAGGCTAGATTATTTTTTAATTAAAAATATCATTCTGAATTTAATTCACCCCAATCTTCAAATACTAAAGCAACAAGGCAATTGTAGTTTCTCCAGAACTGTGATTTTTTTTTTTTACTGGAATTTTTTAAGGATTAAAAAAAAAAAAACTTCAAGGAGAAATTGTGTTTAGATAATTTAGGAAGTGTGGTCTTCTGATTATCAGCAAGAATGAACTGTTCTTTATAAGAAATGCAACCAAAATGCAAGAGAAAAAAATTCTTTAAAACTGAGCCCAGTTTTTTGTGTGTGTATATAATTCTCACCATTCACCCTCCTCAGATGGTAGCATTCCTTAGCTGCTATTTCTGTATGCCAGACACTTGTGCAATACCCAGAACCACACTAGGTCTTTAGTGGGAAAACACAAATGATGGAAGCCTCGGTCTCTGCTTCAGTAACTGTAAGATTGATTTGGTTCATTTAACACAATGTTGAAAGCACAGCATGTAGAGAAAGAAAAAAAAAAGTAATGCCTATTCATTTAGTGTGTGACTTTGGGCAAGTTAATTAACTTGTTTTCTCAGTAGTAAAATGAGTGCAAAATAGACTTGTGAAAAAGTGATTTTGCTGGCCCATAAAAAACACCCAGTAAAGGTCAAGCAATAATAGTAGTAATAGTATTGCAAAGTAATAATATTAATTCTCTCTCTCCACTGATAATTGCTGAGAAGTGTAGAGAAAGAGAATTAGGTAGGTTTAGTGAAAGAGTAAGTGCTTGAAAAAAAATAATTAAGACCCTTTCAGGTGAGGATTTATTTTGAAAACAATTTTCATGTGGATGAGTTACCAAACCAAACTTGGGTCTGCTAGCCCACAATGTGCAGCAAAGCCAATCTACTCACACCAAGTTGTGGCGAAAGAAAGTGGAGCCCCTTATTGCAAGTTGCCCAACGTGAGGCTGAGCAAGGAGACTCAGCAGCTCATGCTCAAAGCAACTGAACTCTTTGATGGCTCTCAGGGAAGTATTTTTAAAGACAGTGTGAGGGAGAGGGTTGCAGGGTGACTGATTAGTTGGAAAACATTCTTCTGGTTTATTGGTGGTGAGGGAACTGCAGGGCATTTCTGGAGTCAACATCATCCCTTCTAGTCCCAACTGGTCTGGGGGTCTATGTGCCTGGTGGTCAATAGTTAACTTTTTCCACCTACTGGGGCTTTTAGTATCTGCAAAACAACTCAAGGATATGACCCGAGGTATTATCTATAGACCTTACAGAGGCGTTAAAGGCCCTTGACTTTGTTTCATGGCTAAACTATTATTATTTTGTCTTGTTTTACTGTTTACCTTTGCTTCAGAATTTTTTTTAGTTCTGTGATTAAATTTGTTCATTGCAACTCGTGAAGGTCTAAGATGCTAAAGCTTTTGTACAAACAAGAGACAGGGACACAGCAGGGTCTGTCCCTTGGAAGGCCCAGCAGGGTCCTGATCAGTTTCAGATGTGACATTCTCTCTGTTCTTCAAATTGTTTGGTAATCTTCCAATCCTCTAGGAAATTCTGAGTACAAGTGAAGAAAGTATAGAGTGAAGAATCCTCTGCATTCTGGAACTTCTTGACTTAAATCAAAAGTTATTGGGAATGCCCTGGTGGTACAGGGATTGGGACTCCATGCTTTCACTGCCAAGGGCCCGGGTTCAGTCCCCAGTGGGGGAACTAAAATCCCACAAGCCACAGAGTGTGGCCACAATAAAAAAGAAAAGTTATTGGGAGGTGGTGATGAACATATCAACAAAAGTTCAGTAATCACTGAGGAAAAGGGGTCTGCTCTTCTCTGGGAGCTCAACCATTTGTTCAAAAGTATAAATAAATAATTGAAAATCATAGATCTCAATAAAATGCTTAAAAGTACAGCAAAACCCAAAAGGTAGTAATTTTCATCAGATTAGCGTGACAGGTGTTCATAAATGTGCTTTCCTGAGTTCACCTCCTCTACATTGCTCTCTTTCTGACAATATTTTCATGGCTCATTCCTGAAAGGATAAGTTGAGATGAGAAAAATCTTTGGAATGTTAACTCAGTATTTTCTGTTAATTGAAGGATAGTTGAAAATTAAGTTTAGCATAATATTTATTTGAAACAAGATTTAATTACTGTATTTAACAATAATTTGGGGGTAAAGACCTAAGCATTATTTTGTTTTGGCAAGTAACCTTTTTTGTTATAAAATTAAAACCAATGCCAAATGAGTTATTTTAATCTTCTTTAAAAACATGATACATGTAAAAGCAACTATTGTGAGTACAAAATATGAGTCTATAACTGTGCCATTAGTTGAGATAGTAATTTGATAGGTGGGTGTAGTGACTCAGGGCCACAGTTTTGGATTCAAATAGCTATGCTGCCATATACTAGCCGTGAATTTTTCTTATTTCTTTCCATTGTTTTATGCAGATGTAGTATAAATATTAATATATGAAATACTTATATACTTAAGAAAACTCATGAAAAAGAACAATATGATTCCATTGAAGCTCTCTTTCCTCTTGAATTTAGGAGTTTTCATTCCCATGAATGACACATGTCACTAAGCAATATAGAAATGGTATCATTCTCTCTGTAATTTTCTACAAATTCCTTCTCTTGCTTGACATTATCTTTGTGAAATTCACTTGTATTGATAAAAGCACCACTAGTTCATTTATTTTCACTGTAGATTTAAATTATATGACTAATGCCACAAATTATATATCCATTCTCTGATTATTGAATTTTTAAATCTTTTTCAAACATTTGCTTTTATAAATAATACTGCTATGAGCATTAATGTTTATATCTCTTTTAAAAAAACATCTGTGTAACTTAGAATAGACTAGATTAGTGTTTTTCAAACAAAGCACATGGGGATTTAGTTTAAAATACAGATTTTAACACCACAGGTATGGAGTAGAGCCCAAGACTGCATGTCTGCTGAGTTCCCAGGTGACACTGATACTGCTGATTCATAGACAATACTTAGAGTAGCAAAATGTAAGCATCCAGAAATGAAATTATTGGATCCTTTGATATACCCAGATTCAATCTTAGTAGATATGGCCTAATTCTTCTCCAAACTGGTTGTGTAAAATTTCATAACCATTTTTGTAGGTTGAATTATGTCACCCAAAAGGATAAAGGATTCAGTCTCTGGGACTGTGATCTTATTTGGAACTAGGATCTTTGCCGATGTAATTAAATTGAAAAGAGGTCATACAAGATTAGGGCAAGCCCTAATCAAATGACTGATGTTCTTATAAGTTGAGGGGAATTTGGACAGACACACAGGGAGGGACACCATCTGAAGACAGATACAGAAGTTGGCATTATACTGCCGCAATCCAAGTAATGCCAAGGGCCGCTGCCAGTCACCAGAAGCTTAAACAAACACATGGACTCTCCCCTAGAGCTATCAGAGTGTTTGTACTGAACCAACACTTTCATTTCAGATGTCTACCTTCCAGAATTCTGAGACAATACACTTCTGCTGAGTTAAGTCAGCAGGTTGGGGCACCTTATTATGGCACCCTGGGGAAACTAACACAGTCACTAATAATGTGTAGGGTTCCCATTGCTTCATCAAAGTTGAGTGCTGTTTCACTTTTCTTAACTGCGAATTACTTGTTCTTATCTTTTGCTTACCTTTAAATTGGGTTCTTTGTGTATGTGTGTTGTGGTTTTTTGTTTTTTTTGAACATACCCTGTGACAACTGAGATCTTAATTCCCTGACCAGGGAAGGATCTGGATCCCCCTGTATTGGAAGCATAGAGTTTTAACCAGTGCATCACTAGGGAAGTCCAATTTGTTTTTGTTTTGTTTTTACTAATCTTTAATGTCCATTATCTACTATAGATGTTAATCTTTTGTCCTTTGTATTATTAAAAATATTTTTTCTCAATCATTGGCTCAAAATTTTACCTTATAAAGGTGGTCTTTAATGAATTTACATTTTTCAGTTTAATGTAAATATTTCTCTTTGTTCTGTGCATTTTCTGTCTTGTTTAAGAAATCTTTGAAAAAAAAAAAGAAATCTTTGTCTACTTAAATGTTGTAATGATATCAGTCAACACTCTCTTGAGTTTTATATTTAGTTCATGAGTTCTAGATTTGGCTTTTGAGTATATTATGTGAGATAGGAATCCAGGTTAAATGTTACTGTCAGAAAAAATTACCTAATACCATTCATTTTATAGTCTAATCTTTCACCCCCTGACGTACAGTCTCTTCTGTCATACATCTTGTTTTCACATACACGTGAGTTTGCTTTTGGGTTCTCTATTCTCTTGGTCTATTTGTCTATTTCTGTTCCAAAACTACAATGTCCTAATTTTTGCAACAAATGTGATACGTGCTAGATCATCCTCTACTTTATTCTTCCTTAAAAATCTCTTGACCATACTCAGCCTTTTACTGTTATGTATTAACTTTGAATCAAACTTTCCATCCTGTACCCATATCTATATCCAAAATTATTGTGGAATTTTATTGGAATTGTATTGAAATTATAATTTCAAAAGAACAGACATCTTTATGTTACTCATCTTTTTTAACCATCATGAATATGACATAACTTTCCATTTACTTAGATTACCTTTTAATAAAGTTCTTGATTTTATCCATTAATGCCATAAACAACTTGTAGTAGATTTTTTTCACATAGGTGCCTTCAGTTCAGTTCAGTTCAGTCGCTCAGTCGTGTCTGACTCTTTGCGACCCCATGAATTGCAGGATGTCAGGCCTCCCTGTCCATCACCATCTCCTGGAGTTTTTATTCAAACTCATGTCCATCGAGTCGGTGATGCCATCCAGCCATCTCATCCTCTGTCGTCCCCTCCTCCTCCTGCCCCCAACCCCTCCCAGCATCAGCATCTTTTCCGATGAGTCAACACTTTGCATGAGGGGGCCAAAGTATTGGAGTTTCAGCTTCAGCATCAGTCCTTCCATAGGTACCTCACTTTGTTGCTATTGTAGTTGTGCTTTTATGGATGGTAGCTAATGTTAATGGCATATTTTCAAATTGTGTTTTCAATTTTTGCAGGTGTATAAGAATGTGATTAAGTTATTTAACTGCTTTTACTTCTGTGTACTTGATTAATTTTAATAATATGTAGATTTTCTTTGTTTTTCTATGTTGACAACTAAATTATCTGCAAATATTAAACAAAACTTACTAAATTTTTTGCCCTTAATTACCTTTTGGTTTACCAATGAACTGGCTAGAACTATAGTATAATATTTCAGAGATGAGGGAATAGAGTGTATACTCATCTCATTCATGATTTTAGAGAGAATACGTCTAATGCTACACCACATAGTATATTTCCGAAAGGTATGCTTAATCAGCCAAAAGAAATTCTACTTCCTACTCTATTCCTTTCTTATGCTTTGTTTTAGGTTTAAGTTGCTAATGCTAAGATGCTTCAGTTGATCTGACTCTTTGAGATCCTATGGACTGTAGCCCGCCAGGCTCCTCTGTCCATGGGATTCTCCAATCAAGAATACTGGATTGTGTTGTCATGCCCTTCTCTAGGAGATCTTCCCTACAGGGATCGAACCCGCCTCTCTTATGTCTCCTGCATTGGCAAGTGGGTTCTATACCTGTAGCCCCACACGGGAAGCCTAAGTTACTAATACTTTGTTTTAGGTTTTGCATCTAAATCCTTGAGTGAAATTTGTCTACATATTTTCTTTCTTGTGCTGCCTTACTCTGATATCAGTCCCAAAAGTTATTAGTGCAGTTCAGTTCAGTTGCTCAGTCGTGTCCGACTCTTTGCAACCCCATGGACTGCAGCACGCCAGACTTCCCTGTTCATCACCAACTCCCAGAGCTTACTCACTCATGTCCATGGAGTCAATGATGCCATCCAATCATCTCATCCTCTGTCGTCCTCTTCTCCTCCCGCCTTCAATCTACCAACCTCATAAAAATGAAGTATGGCCTATTACCTAGTTTTTCTATTCTCTGGAATAGCTTTTAGAAGATTCAATTATCTGTTCTTTGTTTATAAAATTTATCTGTAAAACATGGGACTTGGTTTTTCTTGATGGGTATGTGTTTAATTCTTGGTGTAATTCATTTAGTAACTATAGAATAATTTAGGCTTTCTAATACTTCTAGAATCAATGTTGTTATAATTTTCTTTTAAAAGTGTTCCATTTTTTATTAAGTTGTTTAAATGAATTAACTTTCCTATTATCTGCAGTAAATCTCTTGTTTTGATCTTTATGAATTATTTGTGCATCTTTTTCCTTTTATTCTTATTCAGTAAAAACAAAGGTTACTTTCTATTGTGATTTCCAAATTGGTAATTTGGAAGCACTCTTCTCGATGCCAATTAAGTGAAGTTGTTCTTAGTTATCTTTTATTATTATTTGTAACTTAATTTCATTGTTGTCAAATAATGTGAAGTAAAATACACCAATTCTTTTACAACTTGAGATTGGTCTTATTGCCTAGTACTGTCTTTCCCTCCTTCATTCTATTCTCTCCTAAAATTCTAAATATACTAAAAGAACTTTCTCCTATCTTCTGTATCTCATAATTTCTTGGTATTTTTTTCTTCCTATAAATAAATAAAAATATTTATTTTTCCTCCTGTGCTATATCATGCTTAATTTATTCATATCTATCTTCTAGGCTATCAATTCTCTTTTAAGTTTTGTCTGATATGCCAAACAATTGGTTAAATCCTTGTTCTTCAATTTCAACTACATATTTTACTTTCATGAGTTTTGTTTTATTTTTCCATTGTAGCTAATTATATTAGTATATTTTTGTTTTTTGCTCAAGTTTATAATATTTTTATTTCTGTTAACATTTTAAGCATGTTTGCTTTATATTCTGTCTCTGATTATTCCAATACCTGTAACCCCTGTTTTCTAATTCTCTTTCTTGCTGAGTCTCACCCATGCTAGCTTGGTTACTATTGTGATTGGTGATTTTATACTGTGAGTTTATATTTGACCAATCTCTGTTTATGGGAATCCTGAGAATCTTGGTTCAATGGACATTTTTCCAGGAATATTTGTATTTCCTTCTGTTATATACAACAGTAGGTTTACTATCCTATGTGAGGGGATCATTCATGGCTAAATATTATCAGAGGAACCTTTATTCCTGTGTACAGTTCAAACATGGCAGACACATTGTTTTTTTCCCTGAAGCTCTTTGAAGATTCTAGCTTTCTGTAGCTGTCTGCCTTCCAACCTCCTCCCCATCACCACCACCACACCATATGCCTTAGGAGTTGTTCTGTTTCATTGAAGAGATAGTAAAACTTCAGGATTCAGGTACCATCGATCAGCAAATGTCTCTAAGGTATCTGACTTCAGTGCAGGCTTATTACTCTGGCTTTTTTCCTGTCATCTTGGGGTACTGAAGATTCTCCTGAATTTCTTGAGAGCTCAGCTCTCCCTGTTGTAACTTATCTATCATTCTTTAGTGTTTTGCAGTGAGAAAAAGTTTTGAATACAGAATCTATTATATTTATCAGAACATAGAAAAATTTCTACTTTATTAGGTTGCATCAGGATTAAATAAGAAAATGCAACTAAAGAACTTATATCTTATAAGTTCCTTATATCTTAGTGTGCAATCAATGTTAGTAAAAATAAAATTTTAATTAACTTTCCAAAATATTTTCTATCTTGGGCCTTCTTCGTCTTTTCCACTTATATGAGATATACCTATCCTCCAAAAAGAAAAGAAAAGTAATTTAATATGACTAAATAGTAACTAGAATTTTTATGTTTTATATTTTGTATTTTAACAGACAGAAATACATAGCTTATTTAATGTAAAATAAATATAGAGAAATTATACTAAATCACATTACTTGAGTTTATAGTCAATCACTTAAAAATTCTATGGAAAAGAACTTCTTTAAACTAAACTAAAATCAGTAAAAAAAAAGATTGCTATTAATGTTTTATCAAAAGCCATTTCTTACTTTAAATTATCAAAGAACTAACATTTTGAAAAGTTTAGAGCTCATTGTTAGTGTATTTATTTTTAAGTAAATGATATCTCTCTTCTAAAGTTATTATATTTTCAGTTTCCAACTCCACCTTGAAAACTAAAACTAAACAGTGTTTTTAAGCATGAGCCACATCTTTCAATAATTTTTATTGTGAATGAGAAATGATTTATCCCAGACTCATCACTTAATGGGAAACAACACAAAAACAAACAAAGCAATGATTCTTGAAAGACATAAATGTTCAAAATATCTACTTTTGTTAAATGAAGGAGATGAGTTAGCCATAGTATCTGATTGTTACTAAATGTAGTGTTGAGATAGTTTTAATGTCAAACATTGTAATATCAATGTTTTTCTGTAAGAAATATAAAATTGAAGTTTGCTTCTAGACTGAGTATCTCTTTGTTTTGGTTTAATTTTGGATTTTGCAGCTTTTCCAAATTGTTGGGGAAACGGCTGGGTTTATTAATATACTGAAGCTTTTTAATTGGAGAAGAGGAGCCTCATGGTGTGCAGCTCTGGATCTCTTCCTGTGGACTTCATACCAACTACTCTATCTTCTCTAGAAAGAAACAGAATCAAATGCCAGTATTTGGGATTAAATATTTTGTTTTCTACCTCATGACATGGATAATATAATAGTAGTGGTAGCCAGCATGATTGTTTATCATATGCCTAACTCTATACTAGGCCCATTCCATGAAATATTTTATTTAATCTTCACAACAGCCTAAGCCTGTTCAGTTTTTCAAATAAATAAATGGAGGCCAGGAAAGGCCTTCTGCTTGTTTGTTTCTAAAATGCTTGAGTACAATGAGAAAATATAATTTTTTACTATTTCCTACCTGCAGCTGCCTGACCTTAGCAACAGCTGTTACTCGTTTATTCACGATCACTAGCTGATGAGAAGGTAATCCTCAGCAGTAGGGAGACAAAGAGAAAGGAAAACATAGGTGTCCTAATAAGTAGAAAGTCCAACCGCCCTGAAAACACGACCTGAGGACTGCCTGGATCATTCCTAGTCATCCAACATGTTTTCCAAAAGCAGCCTCTGGTCTCCCTTGGAGGATCCTGGCTGCTGCTGGATTTTCTGGTTGATTAATTCCTTAACATTTCCTCTCTGACTTTCTGTCAATTTAAATAGTGGATTTCAAAATGGTCAGGGACTTCAGAACTCGCCAGACTCAAACTTCATTTGCAGAAAAACTGAAGGTCCTCTTAGTTAAGTTTTTGCCCTAGATCACAGAATGGATTCCTCATATTAGCCTGACTGCATCAGTTAAAATACTCCCAACATTATTATCCCAGGGTTCATACTAAATTGCTACCACCTCCAGTTGAAGATTTCCAAAACTTGAAACAAAGAAGCTGAAGCTTATGTTCATTTATCTCTATATTCCTGCCTTTTCTCCTTCCTTCTTTCTCTCCTTCCTTCCTTCCTTCTTCTCTTCATACAATCACACACGTACTTATTGTATGTATGCTATGAGACAGGCAGTACACCATTCCCGAAGACTATAATGCTAAAAATATGGAGTCTTTGCCTTAATTCATCCACTGAAGCATGTTCCCCAGCCACACTAAATGAAGCCTCATCTAGGAATGGGGATTATTCAGTCCTAGTCACAATTTTCCTATCAGTCTGGTGTGTTTATTGAGTACTTACCATTTCTAGGCTTTTTGTGCATAATGATTAAGAAGGCCTACAAGTATTCCTGTACTCAGTCACTTTACACTGAAAATAGTAGAAACACACTTTAAACAGGTGAAGAAATAATTGCAGGATTATTACTACAAATGTTATGAGAAAGATAAAATTGAGTAGGTATGGTAGAATGACTGAAGGGGTTTAAACTCGTGGGGTTGGTGAGGTGAGCTGCTCTGAAGCATTGACATTTGAGACTCAAAGGGGACAGTCATTCAAAGATCTGATTGAGGGTGTATTGCAATAAACATTGACCATCTCAGCCTTGGGGCAGCAGGGCAGAGCCTTGGGACAGCAAAGCCCCTGACCCCCTCTAGTGGTCAACAGCCTCCTCTGTTTACTCCAGTGTGTTGTAAAAATATTACCATTTTCTGTGTGTTGCATGATATGAAGAGCATTGGGAAGCATTATTCTGGTAGAAGAGAAAATCCAAGCAGCAGAAAAGCAAAGGAAACTGAGAATGGTGTGCAGGGTAACTGAAAGAGAAGAGTGCATGAAAGAGAGAGTGAAGGGGAATGAGTCAGATCATTTGGGTCCTTGTAGCCTTGATATGGTTATAAGGATGGATGTAAGAGTTACATTCATCTATTTTGAAAAAGGAATTAAACATATTACTATGTTAAAGTGAAAGTCACTCAGTCGTGTCTGACTCTTGTGACCCAAGGCCTGTAGCCCATCAGACTACTCTGTCTGTGGAATTTTCCAGGCAAGAATACTGGAGTGGTTTGCCATTTCCTGATCCAATGTTAAAGTATATATTAAATAGGATAATCAAAATACGTATTTTAAAAAATATTGAAAATAACACAAAGAGTGGAGAGAGGAAATTTTACCTGGAGCCTGGTGTGAGTACTAAAATGAACTAAAATTCAAATGACTTAAAATGAATATTGAGAATGAACACTAGTAGCCAAGGTCTAAAGTACAACATTTTGGACCATGTAATTTCCTTTGTCTCATTAAAGGAAACATGAACTTGTGTTAGGACACACAGACTTTTTCTTGATACCCAAGAGGAAGAAATGTATTCCAACGCTTGTTACCAAATAGTTTAGTAAATTATATATTCCCTGCCATTTTGGCATACATTTAGGAATATTTCTAAATGTCATCATGAAAGCTAAAAACTAAAATTTTACCTTGGTGAAAGTCTTTCATCAGATCTGAGTTTTTGATAGATATGGATATCTCCATGTACATTGTTTTCTGGTGATGAAACCTGATTAAAGTTGAATCTTTTTTCCTTCTAGACCTCTCTCTATGCCCATGCCTCCATATCACCGCTTACAGTCCTCTCAATCTGGCATATTCATTCCCATCTTTTGCACCAAAGAAATTCCTACTTCTGATGCAAAACAATGCTCAACCGCAAACCCTTGGTAACTATACAGTAGTTGTCTAGTTTGAAGTTCCCCAATCCAGAGAAATCAGATGGTTCAGAGTTCTCAGTTCAAACTAGAGAACTCAGATGGCTCAGAGAACTCAGAACTACTAGTTCAGATAGTAAAGAATCTGCCCACAATGCAGAAGACCTGGGTTCGATCCTTGGGTTGGAAAGATCCCTGGAGAATGGAATGGCTACCCACTCCAGTATTCTGGCCTGGAGAATTTCATGGAATGTACAGTCCTTGGGGTGGCAAAGAGTTGGACACAACTGAGTGACTTTCACTAAGGTAGCTTTTGGGGCTTCTTGGGCAGGGCAGTGGTAAAGGATCCACCTGCCAATGCAGGAGACGCAGGAGACTCACGTTCAATCCCTGACTCAGGAAGGTCCCCTGAAGGAGGATATGGCAACAAACTCCGGTATTCTTGCTTGGAAAATTCCATGGACAGAGGAACCTGGAGGTCTATGGTCCATGGGGTCACAAAAGAGTCGGACATGCCTGGGCATGCATCCATTCAAGGTAGTTTTAAAAATAGACTGATACCACCCTAAACCAATTGAATCAGAATTCCTGGAAAGGAGGGCCTGTGTGTTGATGCTTTTTAAGCTCTCCAGGTGACTCGAGTGAGACAGGGTTAAGAATTGTTGAGCTTGGTTAGCCCTCCCCCTACTTAAAGTGAGCTCCAAATAGAATGAGGAGTTTCACCCTCGCTACTTGGGTTGGATGGATTTCTCTTCCCAGAGAGGGAAAAAAAAATCACTAACCAGCTACAACAAAGTATGCCACAAACAAGAAAGTCTTTGTGGTCAACTACCGTGGAAGGTAAGTGAGCAATTACCTCCTTGACCTTGTAATTTAATGAGAAAAGCTCCATAGAAAATCTGCTTTGGTTCTGGCTTCATTCAAAAGCTGTGTGGGAATAGATATTTCACTGAGTCCTTTTTACCTTCTCATTGAGAAAAGAGGAAAAAAGTTTATAGAAAGATTCTAGAAGGGAACAAATGATAAGTGATTCTTAAACTTGAATGTGTATAAACACCACTTGAAGAGCTTGTTAATGCAGACCTCCCTACCATGCCCCAAACATTGCTAATTCTTACAGAGTAGTTCCGGTGTTGGTCCCAGGGATCTGTATTTATAACAAGTCCTCTAAATCAGGGGTCCCCAACCTCTGGATCTAATGCCTGATGATCTGAGGTGGAGCTGATGTAATAATAGTAGAAATAAAATGCACAGTAAATGTAGTGCGCTTGAATCATCCTGAAATCACCCTCCCCTCCAACCCTCCAACTCTGGTTTAAGGAAAAATTGTCCTCCACAAAACTGGTCCCCAGTGTCAAAAAACTTAGGAACCACTGCCCTAATACACAGACCAGTGGGAAACAGTTTAAGAAAAGCTACCCCTTTTTGATAACATATAAATATTCCTTCTTGACTCTCACGCAAACCCAAGGGCCCTTTGACCACTATTGAAAGGAAACAGAATTAAGAAAATCTAAGTTTTCAGGCAAATTTTAAAGGCCACAGCCGAGTCATGCTAGCTGGAGTAAGAGGACAGGAGAGAGAAAGGAAGCCCAGGAAGCAAATGGAGACAGTTGGGGAGAGGGCTCTGACTTGAGGAACGTACCCAGGTGCAGAGGCCAGATCCAGGTTGAAGAAAAGAATCATGCTGTCAACTGGAGCAGATTCTCTGCAGTGAGCAGGCTAGAGAATAATGTTCCAGCTGCTCTTCTGGAAGTCAGATGTAATAATCCTGCCCTTCTTAGATGCAAACTCTTCTAATCAAGCTGTGAAAAATATACTAACTTTGGTCTGCTATTGTTGGCCGCAAGCTAATTTAGTTGCATCCCAGGGCTTCAATTCTCACATCCCTATCAGAAACAAACTGCTTTGAGTTTAGGAAATGTGAGTGTCAGGAAGTTCACTTTGAAACACACACTGGCCTCTCTGTGGGACAGAGAAGGGAAGGGGGAGCAACCAGCAATCCAGCTTCTCTAGCAAAGCCGTTAGACAGATTGTGGTTGTCCAGCACACAGTCCCTGGAGTCAGTGAAAAGTAACAATGCAAAGTGGAGTAAACCATAGTATGCCAAGCACATAATAACTATTCCTTCACTCATTGCCCCATTTGTTTATCCGTCATTTATTCTTTCATTCCAAAAATATTTTTAAACACTATGTATGTTCCCTTAAAAGCAGAATCTGAGACAAAGAATTGGGTAAAAGTAATGTCAATTCCTGGGTCGGGAAGATCCCCTGGAGAAGGGATAGGGTACCCACTCCAGTATTCATGGACTTCCCTGGTGGCTCAGACGGTAAAGAATTCACCTGCAATGTGGGAGACCTGGGTTCAATCCCTGGATTGGGAAGATCCCCTGGAGGAGGACTTCACAACCTGCTCCAGTGTTCTTGCCTGGAGAATCCCTATTGACAGAGGAGCCTGGCGGGTTACAGTCTGTGGGATCACACAGCATCAGACATGACCGAGAGCCTAAGCACAGCACAATGTCTTTGGGAGGTGATAGCAAGGAATGGAAGTGAGAAAATGGAAAGAAAGAGAAAGGAAAAGGAAAACCAATAAATGTGAGGGCATACTATGGAGGGCATCACTGTGAGCAATGAAATTCAGTCCTACTGGGACTCTTTCCTGAAATTGTCCTCTAAAGCAGGGGGCTTCAAACTCCAGGTCACTGACTGGTACCTCATGTCAGATCAGCAGTGGCCCTAGATTAGAAATAAAATGCACAATAAATGCAATGCACTTGAATCATCCCAAAACCATGATCTCCACCCTCCTGGTCCATGGAAAAATTATCTTCCATGAAATCAGTCCCTGGTACCAACAAGGTTGGAGACTTATGCTCTAAAGGATGGTAGGGTGAATCAAATGATCTGAAGAGCCCTGACTCTGGATTCTAGGCTTGCCATAGTAAATTAGTTCCTAAAATAGGAACTATATTACCTAAAATAGGAACTATATTACCAAAGTAATATAATATCTGATATCCACAAGCTCATGCACACTCTCTTCTTCTCTCTCACTCTCATTCTCTCAGAAAGCCAAAATATAGTTCTTGAGTCTAAGGCATGATTTTGATTATCTATACATCTTCCTTTTAGGCTCTGCCCCTCAGACCAAACAACTTCTCCCTGCCAGGGCCTTGGTGACCAGTATAGCAAAATATATTCAGTGCCACCTAGAACAAGGTCCTAGATCCCATGCCCAGGCCCTCTTCCACAACCACTGCCCCCATGAGCTTCTCTAACTCTGCTCCATTTCCAGAGAAGCTGGCTTCCTAGAAATCAGACTCAGTTTGAATGATTTAAAACATCTGTCCTAGCCGCCACCTCTGCATGAATAAATATCCAAAACAATTGATAATAATAACTGAGTAGATACCATGCACCAAGGACTAAGTGTTTTACATGAATTATTTTTTCTACTTTCACCATCTTTTATGAAGTAGGTAGTATTTTGTTACGGGGCTTCCCTGGTGGCTCAGTGGTAAAGAACCTGCCTGTAATGCAGGAGACAAGGGTTCAATCCCTAGGTCAAGAAGATCCCCTGAAGGAGGGCATGGCAACCCACTCCAGTATTCTTGCCTGGAGAATCCCATGGACAGAGGAGCCTGGCCAGCTGCAGTCCATGGGGTTGCAAAGAGTCGGACATGACTGAGCGACTAAGCACAGCACAGGATTGTGTTATACTCCTTGCCAAAAGGAGAAAACTGAAGCAGTAAGTAATAAGGTCACACATCTAATAAGCAGTGGAACAATACTTAAAACCCAGGAAGCATGTCTAGAGGCTATCCTCTTCATTTCTCTGCTCTGCTGGCTCTCAGGTTCCCATCTCAGGTCAATCCCTCTTTCTGTTTGATACTCTATAAGGTACATCTATCTCATTGGAGCTTCCAGATTCAAAATCACCCTCTCATCTTCTTTCTCTTACCAGAGCTGAATCTACTTCCTTTGAGGCTTTTTCACAGGAAGATATTTCCACTCATCTGGAAATGTGACTGATTGATGTATTTCCAAGAACCAAGTCATAATTATACTTTTAGCAATCCATATGGCAATTCTCTGCATCTATTCACCTTGGCACTATCCCTTGATGCAAGCCACTGACAATTTTCAATTGTGGTCTGTATTCTACTCACCCCAATAATGCTTTCCTCCCAAGGCTTTCAGACTGGAATTTTGAACACAGCATAGTCACTGAACCATGGTCTTTAACTGAGTTGAATTGATCAGGCATCATTTCATCTCTCTTTCACCACCATTTGGTTGTTAATTAGTCTGTCACAGCAAAGGACAGTGTCAAAGAGCTCTCAGATTTTCCGCTTTACCTTTAAAGATATCCCCCTGACTCCTTTGCCTCAAACTGATACTTTCATTTTATACTTACATAAGAGAAATATCAAGTATTTTCCAATATTTGGAAAAATTTCAGTGCTTACTAGAACTTAAGTCTTTTTGAAGGAAAATCAGTCAATAACTGACAGAAGTACATTTTTTTTCAAACTTCTGCATATAGAGGGCTAACAAAGAATTTTTTTTCCTCTCAATAATAAGAAAAATCACTAACATTTATTGTTTCTCATTACACACCAGGCACTGCTAAGTGCTTTTCATATATTATTTTATTTTAGGGATGAGAAAACTGAGGTTTAGAAAAGTTAAATACCTTGTTCAGTCAACATAACAGCTGGTCGTTATTCCAGGGTCTCTGCCTTAACCAAGTTCAAGGGACTCTACTAATCTTCCTCCATTACTACTTCAATATATATTGAACATAGAAAATATCTTGAAAAAGAAAAGGTAACCATTTTCATAAGTTTTTAAATGTGATTTTCTATCTGTGGAATTTTACAGTTGTATTTCATAGATATTCTTGTTCCTTGTCAGCTGGTGGACTAAATCTGTTTTTTGAATGTTACCAGCTTCCCAGGTGGTGCTAGTGGTAAAGAATCCACCTGCCAAGGCAGGAGACACCAGAGACATGGGTACGATCCTTGGGTCCGGAAGATCCCCTGGAGGAGGAAATGGCAACCCACTCCAGTATTCTTGCCTGGGAAATTGCATGGACAGGGGAACCTGGCAAGCTACAGTCCATGGGGTCCAAGGGAGTTGGACCAGCAGAGCACACATGCCTAGCCTAGCCTGTTGAGGTCTAACACCCTTTCGCTTTGAGCTACAAGTGATATATAATTAAAGCTAAAACTAATTTAAAAGATCCAGGAACTTAAGGGACATTTTTACTTTTGGTGTGCTTTTGGTTCCTCATTTTATTAGCTGTTCCTCAGAATTGCTTTCTGTAGGACCTGGGGCAAATAACTTCCTTTTTCATACCCAACAGCAAAACAAAATGAATTAAAAAAGAACAAAGCAAAATAAAATACTTCTTTAAATATGGCTAACATCTTTTCCTTTAGCCCAGTGGGCCAGCCTTAGTTATATGCCCACCCTTAGAAGAAAATAAGCGTATGATCTCAATCAATCCCCTCAAAAGAAAAAAAGTCATGATAACATCCAATACTTGTTTTTTTTATAAAACAATATATTCAGACTTCAATCATAAAAAGCACTTTCTTTGCCAGAAAAAATTAACATAGTCTTAATTTATAGCCATAACCAATAACAATTCCTACTGGTGAAACTTCAGGAACATTCTCAGTAAAGTCAATCATCTATTAAAGACCCTAAGCAGTACAAAAAGATGAGCAAAGAAATAGAAGCCATAGTAATTGAAAAGTTAAAGACAAAAGTAACACTTGCAAATAAATATCATCTACACAGAAAGTAAAAAGCATCTATAAGCCATTAATTGGAAGAGGAAATGGCAACCCACTCCAGTATTCTTGCCTGGGAAATCCCATGGTCAGATGAGCCTGGTGGGCTATAGTCCTTGGAGTTGCAAAAGTAAAAGAACATCTATAAAGCTTTAGTGCTCATGAGACAGTTCCAAACAGTTATGAATTTTCACTGACACATGAAAAAGAACATTCATATATACCAGGAATAAATAAGAAATGTAACAGAAAATATTCATAGTGATAATAAATATATAATGCACTCATGAATAACTTTAACAAATGAGATGAGAAAGCAAGTTCAGAGTAGTATTATGGAAGAACATAAAAATGACCTAAATGAATGAAGATACAGATATTTACATGATGTTAGGTGGAAAAGTCAGGATATTAAAGATATCAATATTATCAAAGTTTTGGTCAGAATGGACATGATTAAAGTCTACAAATAACAAATCCTGGAGAGGGTGTGGAGAAAAGGGAACCCTCCTACCACACCAATAGGAATATAAATTGGAACAGACACCATGGAAAACAGTATGAAGTTTCCTTAAAAATCTAAAGATAGAGTTGCCATGTGATCCAGCAATTCTACTTCCAGGCATACATCCAAAGAAAACTCTAATTTGAAAATGTGCATGTACTCTAGTGTTTCATAGCAGTATTATTTGCAATAGATATGGAAGCAACCTATATGTCCATTGACAAATGAATGGATAAAGAAGATCTGGTATATATACACAATGGAATACTACTCAGCCATAAAAAAGAATGAAACAATGTTATTTGTAACAACATGGATGGACCTAGAGATTATCATACTAAGTGAAATAAGTCTGAAAGACAAATACCATATTATATCACTTATATGCGAAATCTAAAATGACACAAATGAACTTATTTACAAAACAAAAATAGACCTACAGAAGTAGAAAACAAACTTACAGATACCAAAAGGGAAAGGGGATAGGGGAAGGATGAATTAGGAGTTTGGGAGTAGCAGATACAGATGACTATAAACAAAATAGTTAAATAACAAAGTCCTACTAACTATATTCAACATCCAATAATAAACCATAATGGCAAAGAATATGAAAAAAATATATACATATATATATAAATACAACTGAATCACATTTCTCAAATCACCAGAAATTAATGCAACATTGTAAATCAACTATATATCAATTAAAAATACATTATCTAAGTTATAAATTCAATGTAATACAATTTAAAAATTTTAGCAAACTTAGACATAAACTGTTGAAATTTGCATAAAATATGTGACAAAAGTAAAAACTTTTTAACTTAATGGAAGTAATATATTTGGTATGAGATATATATATATATATATTGTTCAGCTGTTCAGTCATATCCGACTCTTCATGACAACATGGACTACAACACAGCAGGTTTCCCTGTCCTTCACTATCTCCCGGAGTTTGCTCAGATTCATGACCATTGAGTCAATGATGCCATCCAACCATTTCATCCTCTGTCTCCTCCTTCTTCTCTTGCCCTCAAGCTTTCCCAACATCAGGAATGTTTAATATTCTAAATGTGAAAGAAATCCAGTAAGTCAATCAGAAAAACAAAAAAAAGCCTTAACCCCCTGGAACATAGACAAAGAATATGAATAGACAATGCACAGGTTAGGAAATCTAACTGATTAATATATGGAAACATGCTCAACTTCTTAAATGATCAAGGAAATGCAAAATTAAAACAGTAGTGAGACCATGTCACATCCATCAGATTGGCAAAATGTAAAGTTTGACAATGCCAAATATTGGCAGGTTTCTATGGAAACAGGGACTCATAAATCACAGATAAGATACATTTGCATAGCTGCTTTGAAGAGCAACAATATATAGCAAACATGCCAAGTCTACTTTTAGGTATACACTGCAGATGGATAAACATATATTCCCAGAGGCATATACAAAATTGCTAATTACAGCATTAATTATAAAAGCAAAAAATTAAATGGAGTACAGTATAATACTATATGGGCTTCCCTTGTGGCTCAGCTGCTAAAAAGTCCACCTGCAATGCAGGACCTTGGTTCAATCCCTGGGTTGGGAAGATCCCCTGGAAAACAGAACAGCTATTCACTCCAGTATGCTGGCCTGGAGAATTCCATGGACTGTAGTCCATGTGGTCACAAAGAGTTGGACACGACTGAGTAACTTTTATTTTCACTTTCATGATACTCTATAGCAGTTAAAAATGAAATAACCAGATTTAAATATGGCTACTAAACAGATCTCTAACCAATATTTACTGAAAAATATAACTAATATGATAAAATTTATAGAATTTTGAATACCCACATACCAAAAACTTACATTATTGATGGATGAATGTATGTGATAAACATGAACTTGAAGAATGTATACTAAATTCAGGATAGTACTTGTGGGAGAAGAGTGAGAAATAGGACTACAAAGGAATAAATGCAATCAATTCTAACATTGTTTCTTTTATTAAGAATATATCTGAAGGAAAAATAGAAGTTTAATATCAATTGCTTTGAGTGGTAGAATCATGAAAACCTATTAATTTAGCTTCCGTGCTTTTCTATATCTTTAAAGCTTTCCAAAAATGTTTACAAAGTGCTAAATATCAATATTTTTTAAATGACAGTAATTATAGATTCAAGAAAAAAATAAAAGCCCATGAAATGTCTACATTTTTTACATTCATTTTCCACCTCCACAGATAAATGAATGAAGTAACTGTTTAAACAGTTTGGATTTAATCTCACCTTGAATCTAGAGGCTTATAAACATATTTGCACCTATCATATATGCCTTGATTGTTTCCAAGATCAGTGAAAAAGAAAGTATCCCTAACAAAGTGAGCAACCTGCCTGAGAACCATTTCTTTACAATCTATTACTTCCAAGAGCTGTTACCTCTGATTTTGTTCAATTTACCATTAAGGTTGAGTTTTATGATGCAGCAGAAATGTACTTGTTAATTTAAAAAACTCCAGGACATTTGAGTTTTTTGGGGGGAAAGCTTGTATTTAGCATATGGAAATTAAAATACATCAGTCTCTCAGAAAATCCATCAAAGCATCTATGTCCAAAGAAACCCTTGCCCTCTAAACTTTTACTCCCAATTTCACTTTATCCAAGATTCTTTCCAGGAAAGACAAAGTCACTTAGATGGAATTTGAAGGTGCACTTTCTCTGTAAGAATAACACTACTTTAAACTCGGTGGTATTTGCAGCCAGTCACATACCAATAACCAGGACAGAGCAAGTCCTTAGGATTCCCCCAGAAAAAATAAAATTTATGACCCAGCAAAGCATGCAAAAGCATACTCAAATTTTTCTAGTGGATACAGATGCCTCACTTAATCTGTATCCCTCCCCTAAATATTTTTTGTTTGGTGATTTTTAAACTTTGAATAATTTCAGACTTATAGAAAGTTGTAACAATAGCATAAAGAACCCCTGGATATATTACCACACACAGACACATACTATTATAATTTTTCAGGGCCATTTGACAGTAAGTTGCAGAAATGTTGCAAATATAAATACATCAGTGTGCATTTCCAAAGAAAAAGGACATTCATTTTTACATAGTCACACTAAAATATCAGTATTAGGAAATTAGTGATGTTATGACACTGTTTAACTGGTTTTGTCAATATTTTGCCAGTTCCTACAATAATGACCTACATAGCTATATATATATATATGGAGAGAGAGAGAGAGAAGAAGACAGAGATAGACAGCAGAGTTCAATTCAGGATCACACATTCCATTTAGTTATCAGGTCTCCTTGTGGTGGTTTAGTCACTCAGTTGTGTCCAACTCTTTGTGACTTCATGGACTGCAGCCCGGTAGGCTCCCCTTTCCATGGGATTTCCCAGGGAAGAATACTGGAATGGGTGGCCATTTCTTTCTCCAGGGGATCTTCCCAACCCAGGGATCCAACCCAGATCTGCGTTGCAGGTGGGTCGTTTACCACGAGTGCCCCCTGGAAGCCCACAGTCTACTTTAATCTGAACAATTCCTGTCTGTCTGCACTTTTCATTCCCCTGACATTTTCTGAAAACTTCGAAAAATAAAGAGCAATTATTTCATAAAAAAATCTTCCTTAGTTTGAATTTGTTTAATGTTTCCTTGTGATTGCATTGAAGTCGTGCATTTCCAGCAGAATATCAGCATTTTAACCCCTGCCTTTTCAGTTTCTTTTTTCCTGTTTGTGCTCATCCCTTTATTTGCAGAGTTTCTGAATCACTTTGGGTTAGATGCACCTCTTTTATTTATTTTTAAAAAAAATCTTTATTGAAGAATAGTTGATTTATAAGGTTGTGTTAGTTTCAGGCACACAGCAGAGTGAGTCAGTTATACATACACATATGTTCACTTTTTATTTCTTTCCCTAGAAGGTCATTACAGAATACTGAGTGGAGTTCCCTGTACTAGACAGAGGGTTCTTATTAGTTATCTGTTTTATACATAGTAGTGTGTGTACGTCAACTCCAGTCTCCCGATTTATCCCTCCCCTCCCTAGCCCCTCCTAACCAGGGTTTGTTTTCTATCTCCATGACTCTACTTCCGTTCTAAGTAAGTTCATCTGTGCCCTTTATTTTATTCCATATATAAGTGATGTCATACGATTTTTGTGTTTCTGTGTCTGACTTACTTCACTCAGCATGACAGTCACTAAGTCAGTCCAGGCTGCTGCAAATGGCATTGCTTTGTTCTTTTTATGGACAATATTCCATTGTTTATACATCACATCTTCTTTATCCATTCCTCTGTTGATAGAAATTTAGGTTTCTTCTATGTCCTGGCTTTTGCAAATAATGGTGCAATGAACATAGGGTGCATGTACCTTTTCAAATTATAATTTTCTCCAGATATGTGCCCAGAAGTGAGATTGTTATATCATATGGCAGCTCTATTTTCAGTTTTTTAAAGATTCTCCATACTTTTCTCCATAGTGGCTTTACCAATTTAAATTCTCACCAACAGTGTAGGAAGTTTCCCTTTTCTCCATATCCTCCCCAGCATTTATTGTTTGTAGACTTTTTGATGATGGCCATTCTGACTAGTTTAAGGTAATACTCACTGTGGTCTTGATTTGCATTTCTCTAATAATTAGTGAGGCTGAGAATCTTTTTATGTACATTTTGGCCATCTGTCTTCTTTGGGGAAATGTCTATTTAAATTTTCCATCCAATTTTTGATTGGGTTATTTGATTATTTTTAGATTGAATTTCATGAGGTGTTTGTATATTTTGGAGATTAATCTCTTGTCAGCTGTTTCATTTGCAAGTATTTTCTCCCATTCTGAGGGTTGTCTTTTTGTTTGTTCCCATAGTTTCCTTTGCTGTGCAGAAGATTTTAAGTTTCATGAAATTCCATTTGTTTATTTTTATTTTCATTACTCTAGGAGGTAAATCAAAAAAGATTTTGCTGTGATTTATGTCAAAGAATGTTCTGTCTACGTATTCCTCAAATAGTTGTATAGTGTCTGGACTTGCATTTAGGTCTTTAATCCATTTTGAGTTTATAAATGTGCATGTTTTGTAAAGTATATATATGAACTTTGCTTTGTGAGTCAAATTGTAAATAATTTTTCCTCCAATAAATGAATTTACCTTCATTCATATTTCTTGATATGACTGATGTATTTGATCTCAATTCTGTCCTTTTAATTTCATGTCACTAATTCTACATATATAGTATTTGCTGTGTATTTTCTCACCATTTTCTCAGAACCTCTTGAGTTCTTACAGGTTTAAAATGGAATTTTTCAGTCTTGATATTTGAAGGACATCTTGGCAGAATATAAAATCTTTGGATCATAATTCATTTCTTGAGTTTTTTGAAAATGCTCCTTCATCATTGTTTTTCTCTAAGTCTCTTGTTCTTAGAACTCACTAGATCTTTTTGACTGAAAACACACGGAAGTATTTGGACTTCAAAAATCCAGGAGTCTTAGTTGTGTATGCCTTAGATTTGATCATGCTATGTCAATTTTCTTATGTACCTCATGGGCCCTTTCAATACATGGATGCAGGTTTTCTTTTCTTTCTGGAAAATTGCTGTAGATTATTGTTCTAAATATTACTTCTGTTCCATTGTTTTGTTTTTCTCCTTTGAGGATTTTGATTATTCATGTATTGGATATTTGCTTTCTGTTTTCCATTCTAATTACTTTCTTCCTGGCCTTTTTCTTTCTTTCATTATGTAATTTTTATTCTTTTGATTATTGTTCTCTTCTTCATTGACACTTATTAAGTTTTATTTAGTTTATTCATCATGGAGCAACTTGTGATTTAGACTCTTTTCTTTGTATTTCTTTCCTGAATGCAAGAAATATGTACTCTTTTTTTTATCCTTTCCTTGTTTCTATGTCTGCTTCTAGAAAAGTGATTCAAAATAATTTTTTCATATCGCCAAATATTCATTTGAGGATGTTTATTTTATAGAATTATATGTTAGTTTATTTTCATTTGTGGTTGACTTTTAGAGACAACTGTTATCGGGTGAAATGTTTGATTTTAATTCTCTATTTTCTTCTCAGCATAAATGGAGCCTGCTTGGATCTCCACATGCAGTAGCTAGGAATGAAAAACTGGGAGATTTACAAGATTCCTAGTTCTACATCACTCTCTTCTGTCAATGTAGCAAAGCAAATGGTCTTTTAGTGTGGGTGCAAAGTGGAGAAAAATGTCTTGTGATATTTTTTCCTTGTATTTATCTTACAAAATCCTAAATTTTCTTATTTTGCTGCTTTTTACTCTTATTATACAACTTCCAAAAATGTTCTTTTCCCTTGCCCTATTCCCTCTTTTGCAAAGTTTTCAGTACTTTTCTCGTTGGAAATCTTGGGGTGAGGAGTTGACAAATAGCTCCACTAGAAATTGGTTGTTGTTTGTTCATTTGTTTATTGACTGAAAGATTCTTTAAATTCTGTAGTGCTTTACAATTTTCAAAAGTTTCACACACATGATTTTATATAATCCCATAACAGTCCTTTTTAATCCTCTACCCCTATCTTGTACCCCCTACCCACTAGTTTCTTCTCTATATCTGTGGGTCTGCTTCATTCCTGTTTTGTTCATTAGTTTGTTGTATTGCTCAGTTTCCACATATAAATGATATCATACAGTATTGTTTTCCTCTGTTGACTTATTTCACTTAGCATAATTCCTTCCAAGTCCATCCATGTTGCTGCAAATGACAAAGTTTCTTTGTAGTAAGTAGTAATCCACTGTGTATACCACATCTTCTTTACCATTCATCTGTTGATGGACATTTAGATTGCTTTTGTATCTTGGCAATTGTAAATAATGCTGCTATGAACATTGGGGTGAATATATCTTTTCGAATTAGTGTTTTTGCTTTTTTTAGATATGTACCCAGGAGTGGAATTACTGGGTCATAGACAAAAAAAAAAAAAATATTGGAGGATGTGAAGAGAAGGGAACCCTTGAACACTGTTGGTGGGAATGTAAATTGGTACAGCCACTATGAGAAACAGTATGGAGGTTTCTCTGAAAACTGAAAATGGAACCTGTTTTTTATTTTTCTACTTGCAGGTAAATTGAGCAGTATATATTACTCTTACTTATAGTCATTCTGAGGGTTTTCCCAGTTGTCTCAGTGGTAAAGAATCTGCCTGCCAATGCAGGAGATGTGGGTTCGATCCCTGGGTCGGGAAGATCCCCTGGAGTAGGAAATGGCAACTCACTTCACTATTCTTGCCTGGAAAATCCACAGACAAAGGAACCTGGTGGGCTACAGTCCATGAGGTCGCAAAGAACTGGACACAACTGAACCCACATAAACAAGCACGCAGGGTCATTCTGAAGAATGGGATTTCTGTAGGTTCACATTTTACTTTTGTTGATTTGCGCAGCTTGTACAGAATGTATTGGAACATTCAGATTTATGTAGCCACCATTTCTTGACCTCTCTCTCTCCAAATTCTTGATTCCTTCAAATCCCCATATTGATAGCAAAAATAAGGTTTTGAGATATCAACCATGCCAAGTTATTTCTTAAAATATTAACCTGTATTCAATTTTACAGGCTTTTAGCATTTTATTGTTCATCTTAATTCAGGTGTATATGATCTGATGTTACTAAAATATTCAGTAATGTTCAGGTGTCACTGTCAGTCTCTGTAGATGTCCCTCTCTCTGCTCCCAACCACACCTCTTACGAGCTTTCCCTACCCAGATATAAGATGTCTCTTAAACAAGAAGCTCTGCATAATATTCTTACCAAAAGTTTGCCATGAATGTTTGGGGAACATCCTCAAAAACTTCCATAGGAAATCCACAGAACCTCATTCTCTAAAATAAGCTAGTACTGTACACTGAACACCATTAAGCAGAGAAGGGGATGGCAGAGGATGAGATGGTTAGATAGCATCACTGACTCACTGAACATGAATTTGAGCAAACTCCAGGAGATAGTAGAGGACAGAGGAGCCTGGCGTGCTGCAGTCCATGGGGTCACGAAGAGCCAGACATAATCTGGAGACTGAACAGCGCAACATAACCTGAGAGAAATATCAGAAGATTCAAAATGCATTTTACTGATCCATTTTAGCTTATCCACCTCACTCCCCATCCCCACTACTGTTCATTTCCCATTTATAGCAGACATTTCTCATATACCTCCATATTCCCTCAACATTCATCATTCCAACACATGCTAATGGTTCCTTACTGCAATTATTCACAGTCATTTTATTGAGAACTTTCTATGGCCATAGGAACCATAGTTCATGTCTTTCCCAGGGAAGATCCAAAATGTCTACTCCCAGGAGAAACTCTCAATCAATGATGTGTGGGAGTTAGTAGAAATATTCTAGTTTCCTAGCCTCATAACAACTCCGAGGAATATTCTACACAACATCTCAGAGGCCTGCATCAGGCATTGAGCCCCTATCTACAGTGATAAGGTATCCTTTCTTGGCTCACATCTCCTTGCCCAGGTAGTGCTTCATCTCTTACAGAAATCATTTTCACTCAAATCCTTTTCTCAGGATCTGCTTATGGTAGAGCCCCCACAGTTTAGAAACCAGCCAGTGAAAATTAAGGTATAGCCTTAAATTGTGGTGGCCCATACAAAACTAAAATACTGTCTGGGATTTCCTTAGTGGTCCAGTGGTTAAGACTCCATGATGCCAATGCAGGAGGCATTGCTTCAACCCCTGGTCAGGGAACTTGACCCTGGTCAAAATCCAATATGCCATGTGGTGTGGCCAAAAAAAAAGAAAAAAGAAAAAAAGAAACCAAAAGCTAAAACAGAACAAAAAGCTAAAATACTCTCCCCATCATTAAGCAGTAATTTTAGGTATTCTTCCCACTCAGCTACCCAGAACCATTTTGGTATTCAGTAATTTCTGAAAACATGAAGAGATTACATAGATAAGTTATCCATTTTGATTAGCCTAAATTCATGGGCCAAATCTTCTCTAGTTACATAACAGATGCTGCATGGAGGAAAGAGCTTGTCAATGATAATTAAACTTCCTTTCTGAACTGAGAAACTGGGCTTTGAAACCAGTTTCTCTTGAGTGGAAAATATTGATTCAAGGGAGAATCTAACATAGATGAAGAGAAAAGAATCAAAGTGTGCTAGTGGAAAGAACAGGAGTTAAATGTGTAAATATGGCAGAGTGCAGGCACACTAGATCTTGAGAAGAAATAGAGGCAAAGGAGAATAGAAAAGGCAGGAGAGTGGAATAGTTTGCATTCTTTTAACTCTAAGAGTGAAAAAAGCTAATAACATAGCAGAAAGCAGGCCAAACAAGAGATCAGATTAAACAGCGCCATACTCTCTCCACTCACAGTTGCCCTGACAATTGAAACCTCACCTTATGTAATAGATTAAAAATGAGAAAATTACATGGACCATAGCCAAGAGCAATTCCTAGTGAGCTTTTCCTGGAGGAAAATCTGGAGAAGGGTTTGGGGAGGAGTTTGTAAGGTCGAACAAGGAGGGTGCAGTGAGGGGTAGAATACAACATTTGAAACCTCTCATTCAAAAAGAGAAAGGGACCTTCTATTATTTCTTCTGCTGATCAAATTGGTTTTAGGTAATAGCAGCATCTTTGCTTGGAGAAGGAAATGGCAACCCACTCCAGTGTTCTTGCCTGGAGAATCCCAGGGACGGCGGAGCCTGATGGGCTGCCGTCTATGGGGTCGCACAGAGTCAGACACGACTGAAGTGACTCAGCAGCAGCAGCATCTTTGCTATCTAAACTGTCTTAACTTGGTCTACTCATCTACTTGCTTCTTGGAAAGAAATATCAAAAATCAGGAACTCTGGGTAAGAAAAGATGAATGGCATTCTCCACATGGAAAGGCTCAGGGCAATCTTGATCTACTGCCAAGGTCACTTTCTAAACTTGGCTTCATCCCGAGGCTAGGCCAGGTGAGTTAATACAGTGAGTCAACAATTTAAAAGAATAAGCTAAGAATAAAATTTCTTTATCTTTAGACTCACACTAGGATAAGGAGCAGGTCTAAAAAGCAAAAGGTGAATTGATCTTGGTCAGATTGGAATAGCTCTCCCGGTTTCCTGTGGCAGCTCATAATTCTCAGGGCTACTTGGCTACAGAGAACCACTTGAGCAGTCATGACTGGCCTGAGTGATGCATACAGTCCACTGAAGGGGTCTGCTGGTCAATTTGGCTGGTTATATGCAGAGACATTGCCAACATCTGCACAAACAGAAAAGGAAAAATAAAACTGATAGAGGAAATCAGATCTAGGTTGAAATCAGCTTTCCAATTTACCAGAAAATTTGTTCCATTTCGTTTCACTTGTGCATATAAAGCCTGGCAGATGCAATCTTTGAACAAGTTGATAGCTGATGAGAGTCATCTTCGTGCAGCAGCTAAAACATAGATTTTAAAAACCAAACAGATCTGCATTTAAAATTTAGTTCAGTCACTTACTGGCTATGTAATCATTGACAAGTTATTGAATCTCTCTGAGCCTTGACTTCATTTCCATATATAATGAGTAAAATAATCTTTCCCTTGCAGGGCTTGATAAGAGAGAGTTTAAAGCATCTATAGACTATGAGTTCATTAAATGGTCCCAGTGGTGGTAGCAGGAGGAATGATACTTATGAATGGATTTATAATGTTGGTAACTATTCTTTTTATTTCTACTCTTTTAAAGATGTCATTTTTACATTTTTATAAAGAATATACTACCTCTTTCATGGATTTAAAGACTATTCTGCTATGCCTCTCCACTCACAGTTGCCCTGACAAATGAAACCTCAGTTTATGTAATAGGTTAAAAACAAGAAAATTTTGGAAAGGAAAAGGATGATACCCAAAATGCAACATTTCCAGGATTCTCAGTAAATAGTTACCTTGTTATCTTACTTTGGATCTCGATACTCAAGCATTTGAGACTGAAAGTTTCCCCAGCCAAGTTCACACTCCATGCTAGTAGAATGAGAGATGATGAGAGAATATAGTGGTCTTTTACTATGGATCCTGAAACAATCAAACAAAAAATACAATATAGTTTTATTGTGCTCCAAATTATAATAACTGTTGAGTACTTATGGGATAAGTTAAATTTTCATTTAATGACAGTATTAGCTTACACAATTAAGTAAACATATAATGCCATAGCTGGTACCTTACAGCAGCCTAATAGTGAAATGCAGGGTGAGAGGCAGAAGTAAACAGAATACTGGCCTCAAAGTGGCTGACAAATAGGAAGCAATCCACAAAAGGATGATGATAATTTAAGTTTCATTCCAGCAGGATAGAACATCAAATAATGTGGCCCCAAATGAAAAGAGTGGGTCATGGAGCCCTCTTTGGCAAGAACAATGAGAACATCACTTGAGAGTTGGACGATCCAATGGGAATTTGTCTGTAAATAAGGAAAGAATTGAAACTGAACCTGATCATTGGTTTACAAGACTGAATGTAATAAAACTGACAAGGCCTCATCGTGCTGGACAGAATACAGTGATGGCCTGAAAACTCAGAGCTGGCAATGGAATGTGTTACCCTGTACCAGCAAGGACCGTGAGAGTGTTGCCCAGAGAGTTGTAAAAGCATAAAGACTTGCAGTCTCAGTGCAGGAGCAGAAAAACGTGATGCACTAAGATGCCCGGTCTCTGATTCCAAAAAAGAAAAAACCACAAAAGATGGTATGATGCACAGCTAGCTGAACACTCAACAGAAACAGCTGAGATATGGCTAGGCCAGGGCAGAGATCCACATTAAGCTAAACATGACTCATTTGGGCATTCAGGTGCATCTTATACTTTTTCATTTTGATTGTTCTATAATGGTGAGAAGAAGGAAATGTCTTACTCTATAACAATATCTAGAATCTAGAACATTAGACTGGATAGTTAGTGTTGACTTATGAGTCTGTTTGGTTGCTATTTGGATATTCATGATAGAAAAGAACATTTCAAACCCACAGTTATCAACTCACTGTCTTCCAAATACACTAGAAAGAAAAATCATCATAGTCTAACTGGGGCATGCCCTTACCAGTGTTGAGCAACTGGAAAGCTATTTGAGGGCTCAAAATGGAAAGGAAATTTTCCTTGCCTTCATAAAAAGGTATCACTCCAACTTCACTGCCATTCCAGAGAAATATTAAAAGGAGATACTAATTGTAAAAACTGAACTTTAATAAGCATTAGAATTTTTGTATCTAAATGAATGTCTGCTTCTCCAAAGCAGTTACTTTGGGAAACTCTATGTTAATTTCAGAAGGCTACCTCGAAGGTGTCAGTCACTTCCTCCCATTCACAACTCTTCTTGGAGAACCTGTGTCATGAACAATCTGGGAAGATGCAGCCTTATTTGCTCTGTAACTTCATTTAGTTCCCTGGTTCTAGGGGTCTGGCTGGAGTTGAGATATGGCGAGACAAAGCCACTCCATCTCAGAATTTACTTGCTGGGGAATCCAAACTATGATATAGAAGTTTAGAACAGCCTTTTGGACCTGGAGCTCATATTACTTTGGTTTGCAAGTTTTTATATCATAGAATCCCAATGACACAGTATAGTTCTATTGTAAGCAAAAAAAATCTATAGTCTTTGTGTTTTCTTTAAAAAAAATACATTAATTTTGTACTGTATTAACATATATTCAGTTGCTGTAATATTGCATAATACTTTCAATAATATCACTATTTGAATTTCTTAACTTTCCCCCCAAAATCTTGAAGTAAAATCAAAAGCATTCCCACTCCCAGGAAAACTTGTCCTGAGGTTCCTCAAACCTTTTCTCTACTGTGTATTGCCCAGAAAAATTATTTGAAATTTTTTGGCAATACTGAAGAGGAGGAGCAAGGAGAATGTAGAAAATGAGAGGAAGGTAGTAAACAATACCGCAGAAAGAAATCACAAATTGACCTTGTAAGACCAGACCATGTGGTCATCATATTCTGATATGTTCTCAAGTTAAGCTGAAATTACCGCAACTCAAAGCACAAGGGGATAGCATGTTCTTGCCTTTTGTTTCTTCTGTAGTCTCTGTATGCTGTAGGTGGAAGGAAGGAAACAGGATCTACATTGTCAATTTCAGGAAATCTCACTCTAACAATCAAAAAGCTCAAATCTCTCTGTTGGTATCAAGCCGACTCAATCAGTGTTACCTTATTCTTCTATTCATTCTAGGAAGGCTACCCTGGAAGTGAAAGAAACCGAGATAAAATCTTTAATGCAAAAAAAAAAAAATTCTAAAGGGAGGGCCATGTCAAGATAGAAAAGCAAAATGTGGTGATGCTTCTGCATTTTAAATAAACTTAACACCTTATACCAGAGGATGCTGTAGAGAAAGTGACAGCTCCTAGAACTGTTCTTGAAAGTGCTTCATTTTAGAAACAATTTGTCAATCAACTAAGACTTAATTAATAAAATATTTGAATAATAGCTTCTCATTGCCTTCCTATCGTCCAGTGTCAATCACATTTGCAATGACTTTGGATATTAAACCCTGAAGCAATGTTGGGTTTTCCAGGGTGTCTTTTGTAGCCTTTAAAAGAATCATGAAGAAAAATTTCCAATTATAACCTATAATTATGAGAAGACTGGAAACAATGATAATATTCTTTAAAAGACTAAAAAAAGATACTTCAGAGTAGATAGAAACAGGGGTACTATAATCAATTATTAAGAATTCACTTTACAGTATACATTAGCATTTATCATTTTATAATGACAACTTTGCTGATCATACTAATGGAGAAGGACATGGCAAATATTCTTGCCTGGATAATTTCATGGACAGGGGAGCCTGGTAGGCTACAGTCCATGGGTCACAGAGAGTTGGACACAACTGAGCAACGATCACTCACTCACTCACTCACTGATCATACTAATGAGTTGTGGTTCTGTTCGTTGGTCAGGTCATCATATTTGACTGAAAAAAACTAGTTTCTCTTAGAGGCTTATTTGGCAATTGTATAACCTTGGGCAGGTACTAAATCCTAAGCAATTCTTGTTCCTAGCAAAATATGCAACTCTCAAGAGAGGATCACCCCTCTGATGGCAGAAATCTACTTATCTCTTTCTAACCTGGCCCAGCTTGAATGCCTCACAAGTACTTATTAATTCAGAAATCTTCTCCCCAAAGGATTCTTGGGCCTTGAAGTTCTCACAATAATCAAATTCATCTAGAAGCATTACTAATTTTAAGAAAATTTACTGCACGCTATTCTTGTTATATATTTATAGAATTTATAAAGCAAAATTCTAAGGGCCACACTTTTGAGTAAGTAGAGTAGCTTTCTGCCTCCCTGGCTGTTAACAGGAAGGGAAGAGAAAAGATTTTCAGAATCACCCTATGAATTTTTAAATGTGTTCATGCCAAGACAACCAAAGGCAATGAGTGATCTTTAATTGCATCAGAGCATAAAACAAACAAATAAACAAAAAAATAAGTATGAAGAATATTTTAGGGACAAATAAGAAATTTGAATATGGAATGCACATTAGAAAGTGTGATTTAACAATATCGAATTCCTTAAGTGTGATCATTGTATTCTAGTAATGTGGAATAATATTCTTGGGTGGTACAGGTTTAATTACTTTGGAGGGGAAGGCAAACTGTCATGATATCTACAATTTACATTTCAGTGATTTTTCTTATAATTTCATCAAGATAGGAAATACTCCCAAAGGCTCAGGCATCTTGATTCTTTAAAAGAACCTGAAATCTGATACCAAGAGCAATGTAACTGCAGTGTAGAAATTTGAGTGAAATAGTTAAAATAAAATATAAAGAAAAAAGTCATGGCACTAACATTTTGAATTCATGGTAGAGGGAAAATGATGCAGAGAAATAAGTCAGTCCAGGGGAAGTTGCAATAGAGTCTGCTTATGAGATGCTTCAAATATACCCTTGAGCTTTGATTCTGAAGAATGTAAATGACTCTTGGAAAGACTGGGGAAGAAGAGACAAAAATCAGTGATCATTACATTCCTGTTGAAAGGGAAAAAGGAGATTTAAAGGAGTCTCTGAGACCCTTTAAACAGGGACCAAGAAAGTGAACTTTAAGATCACTTAAGAAACAGAAAATTGTAGCAATTTTTTGCCAACTGTAAAACTGTTGATGTCTCCCCAAATGATCTAGTTCTCTTTCTGTTTCAGTTAACTAGCTCCAAATACTTGTATTTCATTGCCTCATGTTATATAAGAAAAAAAAAGTGTGTACCTACCAAGCTTTATCAACATAGACCAGGAAGACAGTCACTCTCGCATGCCTAACCATATGCCATGTTCTGCCCCAGATCCCATTTTCTGCCTGTTTCTTTCATTCATTTTGAGTAATAATACTATCATTTATTGCAATTCCATTCTCTCAGTCACAGTGCTAGATGCTGTATATATATCTTATGAATAATTATCCTATGAAGTATCATTACTATCCCACATATTATGCTGAGAGAAACAAAATTAGAGATGAAGCAATGTGGCTAATTCGGCCTTAGAAATCCCAGAGCCAGGATTCTAAACTCACGGATGTCTCTGCTCTGACTCTTCCTGTGTGAACAGAGTCCCATATGCTCCTGCCTCTCTGGTCTGCCTGTCTGGTAGCAGACATCAATCCTGCCTGGCATCCCCTACTTGCCCTGTGTCATGGCTGCCCAGCATCACTGACAGACCCTAAGGAAACTCCTCGCATCTTAGACATAGTACTCAGGATATAGAAGACTTGCTCCTGTCCCTGGAGGACACAAGAGGTTGTGAAAAATCAATGTCTTATTACTAGCTGCCCTTCTCCTGATCAGCTTGCCTGTATCTGGTTCTATTAATCTTTTCTACATAATCATATCCAATGTGCTTTTCTGCTTTTTTCAATAAAGGAGTCTTAATCAATGATAATTATAATTCTCTAATTAGTTTCTTAATAACATTTTTGTAGAAGAGTACAGAACTCTGGGAACACTTTTCAGCAGTTAGAAATATTTTTGCAAAAAAAAAAAAAAAGCTCAAAGCACCTTACTTGCCATTATATATTCCTACAGTATATCTTTAGTATTAATTGAGTTGGCAGATCAAGTTTATCCACATTTTCCACACTCTTTAAGTTTCATTAATGTCTTACCTTCCTTTAGCATTTATTTCTCTGCAACCTCTCACACCTGATTAGGTTCAATCAGTTGTCTCTGAATATTTAATGCTACTCTGTTAATTTGTAGTGCTTAGTTCGCTTTTTAAAATATTATTGACCTATGCATGCATGGCCAGTGAATTGACAAATTTTTACCCAGATTTTTAGAATTAATTGTATTAGACATGCTTGGGGGAATATGCTGAGTGTCTGCCTTTTTCTTTGAAAGTTATCTTTGTTTCCTCTGCTAAAGTGATGGGCTTGGGAGGCCATGAACTGCCACAAGAGCCCTCTCTTTAAGCATCCCTGATTGGATCGGGAGTGGGACACTTCATCTGGTGGGAACCAACCCATAGGCCAATCTATGGCAAACCAAAGTGATAAAGGGCATCACTGACAGGCTTCTGGAGAAAGCTAGTCCAGAAAAAACAAAAATGTTGCAGACATATGGAGTGAATGGGGAATGATGGACTGTGTGGCCACCCTAAGAGAAAAATATTATCTCATCACTTTCCTGGTTCTATGAAGCTTAGCTCTACTTCTAGTAGGTGGGTGCTTTGTGAGTTTCTTTTGTCCTGTTTTTAGCCCTCCTTCATTCTTTCTTTACTGATAATCAGAATGATTATCATCCATACTAAGGATAGAATACAGCATCCCTGGAGAGTAGAAGAGAACAAAAGTGGTTTCAAGAATCTAGATGTGGCCACAGCCAGGAAGTCAATCACTATAAGGAAATATATGTTTTTAATTTAAGAATGGAAAGTGAAGCAGAGACTGGGGTTCAAGGAATCAAGATGAATATAAAGGAAGAGTGTGTAAAGAAGGTACTAGCATGCAAGCCATGCCATGAAATATTGATTAAGATAGGTTAAGCCTCAAGCCAGAAGCTTAAGCAACACAAAAACATGAGGAAATTCTAACTACATGGCAGCCAGAGAGCATTGCATAAAAGGGGTAGCTTAAATAAGTTATTAAGGAGGTAGATGTCCCAGGAAGCTGAACTAGCAGTCAGAATCATCTTAAAACCAAGGCCTGTAAGAGAGTACCACTAGAATTATAAACTAAGGACAGAACTCACAGGTAGGGGTGATTATTCATGCTTCCATACATTAGAGTCTGGAATAGGGATCCAGGCAGATCCTAAGATTTGAGGAAATATTTTGACTTTTCTATAAATATGAACATATACCACACCTTGAATGACTCAGGCTCCAGACATGATAGGTCATTTGGTCACTGTCAATGGAAGCTGAGCCTGGAAAATGCAACTCAAGACAGAATGAAAGCTCAGTCCTTATTCTGAAAGTCAGTATCCCTCTCATGAACAGTCAGTTGGGCAGGTGAGATATGGCAGGAAAATCTGACAGTGTCTGTGGTCAGGGGCCGGATATGGAGTAGCTGGCTTCTGTTTTGTGTGGCAGATCTAGTTATTGGTGGGAGACACCTGGTCGAACCAAGACAGGATTCTATAGTACCGGTCACCTGTCTGGACAGGTGCAGAGAGGAGTTCCCTCCTAGAAGTTGGAAGCAGCACAATCAATCAAAGTTAGTGTTGAGGGGACAGTTCAGCCAGTGTCATGAACATGAACCAGGCACGGGAAAGAGGAAGAAGAAAGGGAGTGATGGATCTCAGAGGCAATGTGGGAAACAGGCTGGCTCTTTCTGAAGGAGCATATGTGTTCTATGCTTCCAAACGACTGGTTCCCAGCCTCCATCTCCTGTTTCTCTCAGAGAAAGACAGACAAATGCAGACAAGTCTCCTGCATTCCACACCAGAGGCGAAGTAAGGGATTGTTGCTGCTGCTTAGTTGCTCAGTGGTGTCCGACTCTTCTGCCGCTTCATGGACTGTAGCCCGCCAGGCTCCTCTGTCCATGGGGTTTCCCAGGCAAGAATACTGGAGTGGGTTGGCATTTCCTTCTCCAGGGGATCTTCCCAACCCAGGAATGGAACCCACGTCTCCTGCATTGGCAGGTGGATTCTTTACCACTGAGCCACCAGGGAAGCTCAGGCGTAAGAGATAGGGGCTGAAAATTGGAGACTAGTTGTAGGAGCTGGTGAGACTTTTCCTGATATGTATACTGTGAACAAGCGAAAAGAAGTTCACTGTACTGATTTTTCTCTGGGGTAAGTGGTGAGGAGAACTGTTTTCTTCAAGGATCTTGATCCTTAAGGATATTCTATTTCCCAAAGTACAGAACACGTTGTAAGTTTCAGTACTGACATTCAGTTTCCCAGAGGCAGTTTTGACCACCTCTTAGAGTTTTAAATGCAAATTAATTCAGCTGGGTAACAGACATGCGGTTATTTACGGTGTATTCACACCTACACAAATTGCTCCTCTCCTAGCCGGTAAAGGGCGTCGGTCCCTCAGGCTTTTCATACTTTGTCACCTTCCATTAACATCAGGTTCCTCCATGAAATGATGCCTCTCATCTCTGGCTCAAATTCTTCACCGTGTTACAGACTATATTTTATTCATCCTTTTAGACTATGGTTGTGTAAGCCACAAAGGGGAGACCTCCTTACTTAGTGTCTTACATTCTGACAAAAATCAAGAATGTGACTACCTAAACTTCTTCTCTCCAAATACACACACACACACACACATACACACACAATCATCACCATTTTAGAAACATCTAGTGGG
Source organism: Cervus elaphus (assembly GCF_910594005.1). Classification (NCBI taxonomy): domain Eukaryota; kingdom Metazoa; phylum Chordata; class Mammalia; order Artiodactyla; family Cervidae; genus Cervus; species Cervus elaphus. Next base: position 18,645,660 of record NC_057839.1, on the reverse strand, counting down.
CTATTATCTTCCCTGGTCTTGCTAAGACTGTGCATTGCTACCCTATATGCCATTGAATAATGACTAATCTTGAAGGAGATATTTTCTGATTACAGTAGTCCCCCTTATCCACTGTTATACTTTCCTTATTTTCAGCTACCTGCAGTCAGTCTTGGGCCAAGAGTATTAAATGGAAAATTCTAGAAATAAGCAATTATTTTTTTATCATATAAATATTTTTAATCAAAATATAGTTGATTTACAATATTTTGTTAGTTTCAGGTGTATGGCAAAGCAATTCAGTTTTATATATACATATTGATTATTTTCCATTATAGGTTATTATAAGATTTTAAAAAAAGTTCTTTCTCTGTGCTACATGGTAAATTCACGTTGCTTATCTGTCTTAAGTAAAGTAGTTTGCATCTGTTAATCCTACACTTCTCATCCCTCCCGTCCCTTTCCCATTTGGTAACCATAAGTTTATTTTCTACATCTGTGAGTCTGTATCATGTCACTGTTGTCATTGTTCAAGTCACTAAGTTGTGTCTGAGTCTTTGTGACCCCATGGACTGCAGCATGGACAGTTACCCATCTATCACTATCTCCTGGAGTTTACTCAGATTCATGTCCATTGACTTGGTGATGTTATCCAACAATCTCATCTTCTGCTGCTCCCTTCTCCTTTTACATTCAATCTTTCCCAGCATCAGGGTCTTTCCCAATGTGTCAGCTCTTTGCAACACGTGGCCAAATATTGGTGCTTCAGCTTCAGCATCAGTCCTTCCAATGAATATTCAGGGTTGATTTCCTTCAGGATTGACTGGTTTGATCTCCTTACAGTCCAAGAGACTCTCAAGAGCCTTCTCCAGGATTGCAATTCAAAAGCAACACTTCTTCAGCATTCAGCCTTCCTTATGGTCCAACACTAAATGGCAACTCACTTTGGTATTTTTGCCTGGAGAATCCAATGGACAGAGGAGCCTGGCGAGCTACAGTCCACAGGGCTGCAAAGAGTCAGACACGACTAAAGCAACTTAGCGTGCATGCATGTTCACATCCATACATGACTACTGGAAAAACCATAGCTTTGAGGATTCAGACCTTTGTCAGGAAAGTGATGTCCTTTTTTTTTTTTTTTTTTTTTTTTCATTTATTTTTATTAGTTGGAGGCTAATTACGTTACAATATTGTAGTGGTTTCTGCCATACATTGACATGAATCAGCCATGGATTTACATGTGTTCCCCATCCTGAACCCCCCTCGCACCTCCCTCCCCATCCCATCCCTCTGGGTCATCCCAGTGCACCAGCCCTGAGCACCCTGTCTCATGCATCCAACCTGGGCTGGTGATCTGTTTCACACTTGATAATATACATGTTTCGATGCTGTTCTCTCAGATCATCCCACCCTCGCCTTCTCCCATAGAGTCCAAAAGTCTGTTCTATACATCTGTGTCTCTTTTTCTGTCTTGCATATAGGGTTATCGTTACCATCTTTCTAAATTCCATATATATGCGTTAGTATACTGTATTGGGTGGCTTACTTCACTCTGTATAATGGGCTTTCTTTTTTAAATATGCTCTAGATTTTTTAAAGCTTTCCTTCCAAGGAGCAAGCATTGTTTAATTTTATGGCTACAGTCCACAGTGACTTCAGAGCCCAAGAAAATAAAATCTCTCACTACTTCTATTTTTCCCCTTCTCTTTGCCATGCAGTGGTGGGACCAGATGCCATGATCTTAGTTTTTTGAATGTTGAGTTTCAAACCAGCTTTTTCACTCTCCTCTTTCACCCTCATCGGGGGCGTCTTTAACTTTCTCTTCATTTCCCACCATTAGAGTGGTGTCATCTGTGTATCTGAGGTTGTTAGTATTTCTCCCAGCAGACTTGATTCCAGTTTGTGATTTATCCAGCCCAGCATTTCATATCATGTACTATGCATATAGGTTAAATAAATAGGGTGACAATGTACAGCCTTGTCCTATTCCTTTCCCAATTTTGAACCAGTCCATTGTTTCATGTCCGATTCTAACTGTTGATTCTTGACCCGCATACAGGTTTCTCAGGAGACAGATATTCCTATCTCTTTTAAAATTTCCCACAATTTGTTGTGATCTACAAAATCAAAGGCATTAGCATAGTCAATGAAACCAAAGTAGATTTTTTCTGGAATTTCCTTGGTTTTTCTATGATCCAACAAATGTTGACAATTTGATCTCTGGTTCTTCTGCTTTTTCTGAATCCAGCTTGTATATCTGGAAGTTCTTGGTTCACATACGGTTGAAGCCTAGCTTGAAGAATTTTGAGCATAACCTTACTAGCGTGTGAAATGAGTGCAACTATATGGTAGTTTGAACATTCTTTGGCATTATCCTTCTTTGGTATTGGAATGAAAACACCTTTTCTAGTCCTGTGGCCATTGCTGAGTTTTCCAAATTTGCTGACATATCAATTCTTATTGATCAACAGGGAAGATGTGAGGAATGGAAGACAAGGAAATCTGTGCTTCTTACTGCTTCTAGTGAAAACAAAAATAGAATTTTAAAGCTCCATAATAATATAAATTTATGATAAAATTATAAAGAAATAGAGAAAGTAAACGGGGCAACCAACACAGGAAAAAAAGAAACTATGCCATGTGATTTTTTTTCCCAAAGTACAAAAGATTCTCTGCCTAAAAAGTTATTTTCTATAAAAATTCCCTGTCTATAAAATTATGCTACAGTCAAATAATCTCTAGCAATAGGGGAAGAAATGATCAGAGAAAAATCATAAGCAACTCATGAGACTTAGAGCAAGGCAGTGTGTTGATCAACAGCAAGGACATTATTACCATCTACAGGAGGGCACCCTCTGGAGTCCTGTAACGTGGTGGCCTAGCAACAGACCAAATAAAAGAAACAGAGTAGGCTTCTCTGTCAACAAGCTTTCTGAATGATAATACTAAAAAAGACAATATTAAGAATTATATTTACCAGCAGCAGATAATATGTACCATTAATTTTTAATGTAAGAAGTAAGTTCTTTTATAATTGTGTAACTTCTCAAAGGTTTATTTTCAGTGACTGGAAAACGTCACCCATGTTATGAGAACAACTATAAATAGAGAAAAGTGAAAGTTGTGTCCTACTCTTTGTGACCACATGAACTGTAGCCCGCCAGGCTCCTCTGTCCGTGGAATTCTCCAGGCAAGCATACTGGAGTGGGTAACCATTGCTTTCTCCATGAGATATTTCTGACCCAGGTCCCCTGCACTGCAAGCAGATTCTTTACTGTCTGAGCCACAGAAGCCCATAAGTAGAGAGAGTATAAATAAATCTCACAAGTCACAGGGAGGGCTACTAACTCCAAAACCAGATCCACAATCACTCCCAAACATTCAGTGATTTGACTAAACCAATGGGCAAACCCAATGGAGCCATCTGTCTGGGCTGTTTCATTTCAGGTGGGAGCTTTGTGGCACTTGAACTCCCTGGGCAGTTTCAACCACTTAGATAATGCTTCTCAAGTCTTTAGCAGCACTCTCAGTTTATGGGATAGAGGATGGCTGTTACATTTCACAAATCTCATGGTAACTATATGATCAGCTTAATTCAAATTAGTTTAGACATGAGCAAGATCCTAAATACCAAAGATAGCCTGCAGCACTAGTGAAAAACTTCTGAAATGGAAATACACTGAGTTACAAAGAGGATTCTAATGTGTAAATACTCAAATCTTATTTAACAACTTCACTGGAGAACCATAAGCAAGAATAAAAATTAAGGTTATAGACGTGCAGAGGATAAGGTACATTTGAAGTCACTAAATTACAAAAAGAGCATTATGAGAGAATTTCCAGAAAGGAAATCTCCAGAAACAAGAAATAAAATTAGATTCAAAAAGGTATGGTATAAACATGTGAGTTTAAGAGAAAGTAAATTTTCGATACAAAAGTCTTGAAACAGGTGTCTGAACAGTCCTAGCAAGAGAATCACAGATGAATTTGCAACATGATCATGGTACCCACTCCCAGTGTTGTCTGGGTTGCTGAAGAGGAAATGACCTGTTCTGTCCAGAAGAGCCAGTTAGCTCATGAGGCTGTGACACTTCTACTCTGTTGGTCTGCCCTTGTGCCTCCCTCCTCTTCTACCATGGCTGAGAAAGAGGGTCACTTGAGACCAGCCCTTCCAGTCTTGAGAGGAGATCAATGGCAGCTGAGATTGTGAACTTGGGATACATGCAAACACAAGAGGATTCATCTCTTGTGCTTTCCTTGACGTTGGTTCTGTGAATATGTTGGTTTTGCTTCTTTGGCTTGCTCTGCTCCATCAGGACTGCAATTAAAAAATACTTGAGATATGGTGCTTTAATCCAAAGGAAGGCAATTTCAGTGGTAGAATTTCAGATGCTGTGACAGATCAATGGGAGTAATATACTTGGGTGAAGGAGACTGGCATGCCTAGAAACTTCCCCAGAAATAATTGTCTTCCTTGCTTATGCAGAAGCCTGCTGCCTAGATGCTAGGACAGAATAGTAAGCAATTGTCAAGTTGGAAAAATAAAGCTTTGTTCTCTTTGTCTATGTTACCTGTTCTACTCAGTTAGAACCTGTACATCATTAGTCTTGACTATATACTTTCCATGCAAAATTCAGTGCCTGAAATAATCCTTTCCTACACCCCCTGCCAAACTGCCATTTGTATCTCAGCAAGATTAGAAAAGGAAACTGTGAGGGAGCAAGGATGAGAGATGCAAGATTTTGGAGCCTGTGACCTGTCCTCCAAAGGGACGTCATTGGGAAACTTTGTACCCTCAGTGGGTATCACAAAGACCAGGTCTCCCAAGGAAGCCCCAAGAAGGGGATAGTTCTACCGGAAAAGGAGTGGAGAAGGTGCTATCGGAAAGGTTGAGCTTCTCTACAGCTGTATGTTGAAGGGAGTTCATACCCTTGAGATCTCAGGTTCCCCCCACTTCCTAAGAGCCAACCTTATCTTCTAGTTATTTTCAATCATAGAATATACTTCAGGACTTACTAGTTTAATCCTTGTCAAGTTCTACATGCCCAGTCTGCCTACCTGAGTTGGTAACTTCAACTGATAAATACTTTCATTTCTGAAATGCAACTCTGTTTTATTAACTCCAAATAATGTAATTATCATTTTCAAAACAATTTTCCCGCAAATCCACACACTCTTTAGGGCCATATAGTTCTTTGATTGCTTTTGATTCATTTCAGTTTTCAAGCTCCTCCCCTCCTCTTCAAGGGTCAATACTTCCAAGGCCATTGTGATGAAATGAAGGCAATCCTACAGCTCACTGGTGCCATTTGTTGAGGGGAGGGCAGGGGCCAGCCTATGAAGTCTCCAGAATAGAAGTATTCACAGATTCTCTGTCTTAGATATGGAATACTCTGTTTTATCCCTTATTTAGTGTTCCATTTTCCAAATCATCTGATTCTTTCTTTTCTCTGGCTTGGCTGTACCTAACTATCCAGCTTCACTATCATCCCAGACCTACATCCCTATGACTGCCCACATCTCTATCTTCTCATTAAGTCCTTCAACAGTCCTCCCAGTGACACACACTTTAGTTGGCTGTAGCCCCAAGACTGCTCATATTACCCAGATCACAATGACTTAGAGGGCTCTGCTAAAGCCAGATGTGCTCACTGATGGTGAGAAAGTTTTGCCATCCATGCGGAAGGTGAAAGTGGGCTCTGCTGGCAGGACACAATCCACATGTGTGCACACAAACAGGCACACACACACACAGAGTCTAAATGAAGTACATGTTCTGCACAAAATACGCAGCATGTCCTGGCCTTACAGCTATTTATAGCATCATCTATAATATGGATATGTGTGTTTATATAAGCAGGGTTAACCAGACTAAGGAGGAAAATGAACTGTTTGTACCCTTAGTTTGACTGTTCTATGTACTTCCATCTTCCTTTCTGGACAACTACTGTAATGAGGGACTTAATTTGAGTACTACATCAGCCCTTCCTATTTAGCCTGATGCTGTATGGTACAGTGGGAGAAACAGAAATGTACAAAACATAATACCTAGCTTTCAGAAGGTTATTTTCTGTTAGGAAAATACAGAACATAAAGACTTCCTTGGTCTTCTGATTTAGAAAAAACTTTTAAGGCAAGCAAATTTGGGGGTTCTCATTTCAATGAGAGGATTAGAGGTGTAGAATAAACATAAAAAGATTGGTAACTTGCAGGCTGCTAGAGAAAGGTCATCTCAAGGTAGGAGAAGAGTTGAAATTGTTGCCTCAAAGAATAATAAATAATGCAGTTAGACTGCAGGTGGGACCAGGCTCCCAGGTTTCATCTGTATTGTCAGTTTCCACAGAAAAATATAGTTCTTCAGGGTTTTAGCTTTTAATAGTTTAATGTCGTTTCAAAACACAAACAACAGATTATTGCTAGTAAGGTAGAGAAGAGACAGACAATAAAACAATTACAGGGAAAACAGACAACAGCAATTATCATTTAAAGCAGCCAAACAGCCTTGTGAAACTGTTATTGTTGACTGGGGCAGTATGAACTCAAGCATGGAAAAAGAACAAAGTAAAATACACCTGTTTCTTCAGTGATAACGTTACACTTTATTTGGCAGTGGTACACACAATTTCTCATCAAGTAACAGTCCTGTCAGAGATATTTGTGGCCCAAATGACTATGAAGTCCCTAATTTCTATCATTTAGGGCCTTTTATCCTCTTTGCGGCCTCACTGCGAACAAAGTACATGCTCACCACAGCTTTTTGCTTGGTGGAAAATGGGTGGAAAATGGGTAGAAAATGGGTCAATAGTACCATCTCAAGTTTCTGATTGAATTTAGCAAAGTCTCAGAATCCTGAGGTCAGCTCAATTTTCACTACCAGGGAAGAAACACAGATTTTATAACTGGTCCAAAATAGACTGACCTCACTGAGGTCATGGTGTCTTTTATGTGTAGAAGTCAATGGCTCTGTCTATGGTGTGATGTGAAGAAACCTAAAAGTTAATTCTGCCTCCTTAGTCAATCCTCCACAGTAACTCAAATTCCCACAATGAGAGGGACTTATTTCAGTAAGTACTATGCTTCTCCAACATATGACACAAGAGAGGTGATATATTATACACATATCACAATCTTGAAAGTGGAAATGTTAATCACTCAGTCATGTGTAATTCTTTGAGACCCCATGAACTGTAGCCTGCCAGGATCCTCTGTCCATGGGATTCTCCAGCCAAGAATACTGGAGTGGGTTGCCATTCCCTTTTCCAGATGATTTTCTGAACTCAGGGATCGAACCTGAGTCTCCTGCATTGACAGCAGACTCTTTACCACCTGAGCCATGAGGGAAGCCTTATTATACTCTTATGTGAGCATTATTGAGTTTATAGAATGGGAGAGTCAGTCACCCAGGAGAACCCCAATGGATAGGGATACAGCTCTCTCATCTAAACTAAATTATCTACCATATCTGTAACTCAGTTTCCTTATCTGAAAAGAGGGGATCCTTATGTTTATTTATTTATTTTAATTTTATTGGAGTATAGTTGATTTACAATGTCATGTTAGTTTCAGATGTATAGCAGTTATTCAGTTATACATATATTCATTTTCAGATTCTTTCCCTATGTGAGTTATCACAAAATATTGAATAGAGTTCCCTGTGCTATAGAGTAGCTCCTTGTTGGTTATTTTGTATATAGTAGTATGTGTTGTTAATCCCAAGCTCCTGATTTATCCCTCCCTCACCATGTTTCCCCTTTGACAATATCTTTGTTTTGATAATGGTAAATCTGTTCCTGTTTTATAAATAAGTACATTTGTGTCTTCTAAAATTAGATTCCACATTTGAATGATATCATATGATATTTGTCTTTGTCTGACTTACTTCGCTTAATGTAATAATCTCTAGGTCCATTCATGTTGCTACAAATGGCATTATTTCAATCTTTTTTATGGATAAATAATAGTCCATTGTATATATGTACCATATTTTCTTTATCTGTTTCTCTGTTGATGAACATGTAAGTTGCTTCTATGTCTTAACTACTGTAAATAGTGCTGCAATGAACATTGGGGTGCATGTATATTTTTGAATTATAATATTCTCCAAATATATGCCTAGGAGTGGGATTGCTGGATCATATGGTAGTTCTACTTTTAGTTTTTAAGAAACCTGCATACTCTTCTCCATAGTATTTGTACCAACTTACATTCCCACCAACAGTGTGAGAGGGCTCCCTTCTCCCCATACCCTCTCCAGCATTTATTATTTGTAGACTTTTTGATGATGCCCATCGCAGATGGTGATTGCAGCCATGAAATTAAAAGATGCTTACTCCTTGGAAGGAAAGTTATGACCAACCTAGATAGCATATTAAAAAGCAGACACATTACTTTGCCAACAAAGGTCTGTCTAGTCAAGGCTATGATTTTTCCATATGGTCATGTATGGATGTGAGAGTTGGACTGTGAAGAAAGCTAAGTGCTGAAAAATTGATGCTTTTGAACTGTGGTGTTGGAGAAGACTTGAGAGTCCCTTGGACTGCAAGGAGATCCAACCAGACCATCCTAAAGGAGATCAGTCCTGGATGTTCATTGGAAGGACTGATGCTGAAGCTGAAACTCCAATACTTTGGCCACCTCAAGTGAAGAGTTGACTCATTGGAAAAGACCCTGATGCTGGGAGGGATTGAGGGCAGGAGGAGAAGGGGACGACAGACGATGAGATGGCTGGGTGGCATCACTGAGTCGATGGACATGATTTTGGGTAAACTCTGGGAGTTGGTGATAGACAGGGAGGCCTGGTGTGCTGTGATTCATGGGGTTGCAAAGAGTCAGACATGACTGAGCGACTGAACTGAACTGAACTGATCCTGACTGGTGTGAGGCGATAAGTCATTGTAGTTTTGATTTGCATTTCTCTAATAGTTAGTGATGTTGAGCATCTTTTCATGTGCTTTTTGGCCATCTATATATCTTCTTTGGAGAAATATCTATTTAGATCTTCTACCCATACTTTTTTATTGTGTTGCTTGTTTTTTTATGTAGAGCTGCATGAGCCTTTTGTGTATTTTGGAAATTAATCTCTTGTTGGTCACTTCATTTGCAAATATTTTCTCCCATTCGATGGGTTGTCTTTTTGGTCTTTTCTATTGTTTCCTTTGCTGTGCAGAAGCTTTAAAGTTTAATTAGGTCTAATTTGTTTATTTTTCATATTATTTTCTTTGGGGGGTTGATCAAAGAAGATCTTGCTGTGGTTTATACCACAGTAGTCTCTCTATGTTTTTCTCTAAAAGTTTTATACTGTGCAGACTTACATTTAGGTGTTTGATCCATTTTGAGTTTTACTTTTTTATATGGTGTTACTCTAATTTCATTCTTTTACATGTAGCTATCCAGTTTTTCCAGAACATCTTATTGATGATACTGTCTTGTCTCTATTGTATAGTTTTTCTATAGTATATTCTTGCTTTCTTTGTCATACATTAATTGACACTAGGTGCAGGGGCTTATTTCTGAACTTTCTATCCTGTTCTAATGATCTTTATTTCTGTTTTTGTGCCAGTACCATACTGCTTTAATGACTGTAGCTTTTTAGTATAGTCTGAAGTCAGGGAGTCTAAGTCCTCCCACTCTGTTTTTCATTCCTAGGATTGTTGTGGCTATTTGGGGTCTTTTGTGTCTCCATGCAAATTTTTAAATTTTTTGTCCTAGTTCTGTGAAAAATACCATTGGTAATTTGATAGAGATTGCATAGAATCTGTAGATTGTCTTGTGTAGTATATTTGTTTGGATAACATTGATTCTTCCAATTCAAGAAAGAAGGGATCCTTTTAAAATGACAATTTTGGCAACATTTTAAAACACTTTAAAATCTAATTGTATTAAAAACAAATAAACTATTGGTATTTTTCTTCTATACTTTGGTTTTATCTTCTAATCCCAATACTCTATCAGTTTGTCAAAATTTTGAGTGCAATATAATCACCTAGTGGATTGTTAATATTTCTGGGCCCCAACTTCAGGATTACTGATATAGTAGATATGAGGAGGATCTACATTTCTAACAAGCTTCCAGGAGAAACTGAGGCTGCTGGTCCAGGGACTAGACTTTGAGAACAATTGCTCTAAATATTAAGAATGGATTTCCTGTGTCATACTTCACAGTGCAGCACTGGGGGGGGGGGGGGGGGGGGGGAGTCATATTACCAATTATCCCAGACACTTACATCTTAATTTTTACAAAATTACTCCATAAACATTTATATATATATATTTTTAATTTTTGCTCAAAAAGCATTATTGTTTCCATTTGATCCAAGGCTTGAGAAAGAGCTCCAAGGTGTTATAAAGCTGCCTAGTGGTTGCAGAGAGGGGCTTCAGGCAGCCCTGATGTTAGGGGGTTACTCAATGGCCCCTGGTCTTCAGAGGCTCCTAGTTGTGCTTAACGGTGAGCCTTTAGAGAGATATTTGTCCAACCCAGCCTGGGGACCAGCCACCCTGCAGAGGTTGGTCAGGTAGTCACCCATCTTTTTGGTGAGTTTTACCTCCTCATCTAGGAAGTGGTTCCCCAGGAAGTCACAGATTTGGGGGTCTGCATGGGTAGAACCCAGGTCATGCAGATCCAGAAGGGCCTGGCTCAGGTTCTTCTCTATGAGAAGGGTGGCTTCCATAGCATCCTGGGTTTTACCCACTCATCTTGTGATGGCTTCTGCATGTCCAGGAAGAGGGCACAGCTACCATTCTGGCTTTGCATTTTCAAGAGACTCTGTACTCTTGCACTTCTCCTTGGCCAATTCCAAAGAAAAAAAAAAGGCCCACATGCTCCAGAGCCACATTGTCATACTCAAAATAGAAGCCCAGAGAGAGGTAGGTATAGGAGGCCCCAGATGCGTGTTAACCAGGTGGTTGACAGTGGCCTCCATCTTGGTGTAATAATTCTAACGAATCTGGGAGCTCATGGTTGATGATAATAAGGAGTTAAGCTCAAAAAATGGTAGCTGGTTCTGGTGATCATGGACAGCTGAGTGGCTTATTCTGAAGGTTGTGACTGGAGAAAAGGTTGGAGGGTGGTCAGAGGCTAGAGCAAGTGTTCTCCCTGTGTCTGTTCCATCCAAGCACTATTGATGCAAAAGACCTATCCAAGGGACTGCCAAGCATACTTTCACTCCATAAACTTTCCACATATCAGCAAAGTCCAGGGTAATTTATCAGCAGGAATGGTGCCCAGTCATAAATCTATCCCAGGGAGCCTGGGCCACAGAGCTGACTAGAGGTTATATGTACTGATTTTTCACAATGATTATTGTGAAAGAGGCCCAAAGATTAATTTATAATGCTGTGAAATTTCCCATCATTCAGACAGAAGGATTATGTAATTTAAAAATGCCACAAATAGGTTCATTATTCACTCATGCATTCCTTCCTCAAAACCTTTTTGCACACCTACTTTATGCCAAGTATTAAGATAGATACTAGGGGAAACTGAAAATCTTTCAATCTAATTTGAGAGGAAAGTCAAATAATTACAAAACAAAGTTGGTACAATAATAAACATTTGTTTAAATATTAAAGTATATAAAGCATTTTCATATTTTATCTCTTGTGATCCTCTGTGGACATCTGGGAGGTAAGTAATATTCCTGACTTTTGAGAAATTAGGAACTCAAGGCTCTGAAACAGTAAGTGGCTTTCTCATTGTCACTTGACTGCTAAGGTAGAGTCAGTGTGCAACCAAGATCTCAAGGTCCTAAAGACCATGGTCTTTGCCTGGCACTGCACTGAAGTTCAGATCCTACAAGACACATCACAAGGGTGCTAGAGAACTGAAGATGAGAAGGCCTTCCTCCCAGGAGTCTGACCTGTGGGAGAAATCAAAGTCAGTGATTATGGGAATTGATAGAAGAAAAGCTCCATGACCAGAGAAGAAATGGCTAAAATGCTCCCTTTTACAGTTCTTTGAGCCATGTTTCTTGATAAAATATTACATAAAGTTTTTTCTTGCAAATTCCCTATGTGTTTTAGCTCATAAAATTCATTCAACTGTGTCACCAACATTTTTTGCCAGTTATATTATTTTCAGCATAATAGGCAGAGAGAATCAGAGATTAAATCCATTGCATCGTGTTACAGAGTCCAAACTCACTCTGCTCACTACATGACAGGCCAATAAATCCAAGAGACAAGGTACTGAGGCAAGGAATAAGACTCTATTTGGAGAGCCAGCAGACTGGGAAGATGGCAGACTAATGTCTCAAATTAACCATCTTATCAGGGTCTGAATGCCACCAGGTTCTTTTACTAATCAGAGATGGAGGAGGTGAGGAAACAAAGTAAAAAGGCCATCGATCTTGCAAATATCTCCTAGAATGGCAAGCCTCAGGCAGGGCATGTGCTAAAGTCTTCCTTCCTGCCATCTTCAGGTGGACAGGGTCCTGAACAAAAGCACTTTAGTTTAATAGTCAGGAAGAGGGTCAGGATTCTCTGAGGCAGGCCATTATGTATAATCATAATGACAAAAGCAAGTCAAAGAAATGGTTCTAATATGGAGTCAGAACTGGCTTTTCCCTACAACAATCAGAGGATTCTGTATAGGAGCTGTACCTTCCTGGACAAAATAAGGAGCGTTTAATAGTACATGTCCCCTCTTTTTCCGACCTTCTATTCCTTTTCCTATGGAAAAATAAAGTTGCACCTGTTTTCCCCTTGGATGGCATTATCTCATTCCCTCAGAGAGAAAACAAAGGTTGCCTTAAATGACCCCATGCTACTCTGCCTTTCAATGCAAGGCCACACCTCTGTGGAGTTCCTGAAAATAATGAACCTGATAATCTCTTATGCACGAAGCTGAACAAAAACAAGCGTTCTTCTGATTGCCAAGGAGCATTCCTAGGTGAGTGAGATGCCTGAGGAAAAAGGCCATTTAGCTGACTTTCATGCTGCTAGGATAACTTTATGCAACCACCAGGCAGGAAGCCAAGAGTTCTCAAAGGATTACAACTCTGGAACCCAGGTCTTTTCAAACCTGCCTAGTAGAGTAGCCATTTCTCATCACCTGAAGTCCTTTATTTAAATCCAAAGATTATAATACTATAGGATGCCGCAATATCATAGAGTTGATACAGAGATAGTTAATTATGTACTGACCCAGTAGCAAATGTGCTCGTGCTTAGTCATTATGCTTAGTTGCTGAGTCATATCCAACTCTTTGTGACCCTATGGACTTCAGCCCACCAGGCTCCTCTGTTCATGGGGTTTCCCAGGCAAGAATACTGGAGTGGGTTGATATTTCCATCTCCAGGGATCTTCCTGACCCTGGGATTGAACCTGAGTCTACTGCACTGGCAGGCTGATTCTTTACCACTGAGTCACCAGGGAAGCCCTAGTACAAACTAATTAAGCAAACAAAACTGGCTAATATGGTTATCCTCATTTCATAGCTGAAGGAAAATATCTAGGGAGACTAAGGTGCATGTTAAAATGATTTATTGAGGAGTTAAATGCAGACTAGAGATATTTCAGTTAAGGAGGACGAAGAGGAAGACAAGTTGAGTGGTGAAACAACAGAAGGAGGACTCTTGGAAAGCTCATTGGTATCATATATGTTTCAAACTTTTTTCAATGTATTACCAAGGTTAAAAGTGTGAGAAGGAATTTGAAACAGGTAAAATTGCTTTTTTTTCTGAACACCTCTAATAAATTCATTTGAATTAACTTCGCATTGTTTATGCACTAAAATGAGGTAGGATTTCTCTGATTCAGCTTTCATTGTTTCTCTCAAACCCTAAGCCAGCTCAGCCTGGGATGGATCTGGAGTTGTTTGGCAGATGCAGGCTCCAGAGAGTTAGAAACTGGAGCAAATAAAGAGCAAATGCCAATGGGCTTTAATTTTCTTATGCATACTAAAGGAGGGATTTGGACATGTTATTATCCAATAAACTGAGATCTTTATAGCAGTCTTTTTAGAACTATCGAAGATGGTTTCTCATTAAAAAAACATATATATTAGAAGTGAAATATATATTAGCAGTGAAAATAGCACTCAAACCAGAGATAAATGTGTGTGTAATAAAGTAGAAATGGATGGATTAATAAGTTTTATATTTTCCAAGGAATTTCTTGTATTAAACACTGTTGGTTTCTCAGCTCTATAAAGCAAGAATAGCAACTGAAAAGATTTTTTAATGCATCTCTTCTGCTGTGCATTAGTTAACCATTGCTGCCTGACCAATCACCACAAAATTCAGATGTATAAAGCAATGATATTAATTTCTGTGAGTCAGGAATTTGGGGTCAGCTTAACTAAGTGTTTGTGGCTTGGTAACTCTCATGAAGTTACTGTCAGATGGTGGCTTGGACTAGGGTCCTCCAAGATTTCTTCATTTGCATATCTGGGGCCTCAGTTCTGAAGAGTTGGTCAGGGCCTGGAAGAAATAGGAATTCTTAGGTATCTCTACGTCTTTGTGGTCCTTCCTCATGTTTCTCTAGTGACTTCGCAGTAGCCAGGACTCTTCCATAGCCTCTCAGGGATACAAAGGTATGTGTCCTGGGTCATATCACATTCTACAAGAAAATCTCAGAAGTCACACAGGAAACCTTCCTCCACATTCTATTGATCAAGGAGAAAAGGGGAATTGATTAACTTCTCAGAAAACTTGTAGTATCACATTGGAAGGAGAACCTGTGAAATTTTCCATCTTTGTAAAATATACACTGCATAAGGATTCTGGTAGATGTATTTTTGATGCCTTTGTGGGGGGAGGTGATCTTCATGCTCTCTTACTCTATCATCTTAATCCCCCAGTGCTACGTATCTTAGTGTGCTAAGTCAGTCTGCCCTCCTCATTATATTTATGGTAGTCCCCAGCATCTGATACAGGGCTTTATTCTGAGTGTTTGCTTGAGAAGTGTCTATGGGCCCAGTTGTGATGTGTTCCAGAGGAAAAAGGACAGTCACAGCTGGGTTCTAATTCTTACCCGAGACAAGCTATTGTGTGAACAGATCTGACCTCCCTTTGCTCTTACTAATCTGTAACATGAAGATCATGTTAACTTCCCTTTCTATGTCACATATTTTATGAGAATAATCCATGTATTTGCAATCCACACAAATTTAAGAATAAAATAGGAAACCTAAAATGGTAGCTTGTTCCTTGAAAGACACTTGTTCCTTGGAAGAAAAGCCAGTACAAACCTAGACAGCCTATTAAAAAGCACAGACATCATTTTGCTGACAAAGGTCCATATAGTCAAAGCTATGGTTTATCCGGTAGTCATGTAGGGATGTGAGAGTTGGACCATAAAGAAGGCTGAGTGCCAAAGAATTGATGCTTTTGAATTGTGGTGTTGGAGAAGACTCTTGTGAGTCCCTTTGATAGCAAGGAGATCAAACAATTCTATCCTAAAAGAAATCAACCCTGAATATTCATTGGAAGGACCGATGCTGAAGCTTAAGCACCAATACTTTGGCCACCTGATGCGAAGAGCCAATTTATTGGGAAAGTTCCTGATGCTGGGAAAGATTGAGGGCAGGAGGAGAAGGGGATGACAGAGGATGAGATGGTTTGATGGCATCACTGACTCAGTGGGCATGAATTTGAACAGACTCCAGGAGATAGTGAAGAACAGGGAAGCCTGGCAAGCTGCAGTCCATAGAGTTGCAAAGAGTCAACCATAGCTTAATGACTGAATAAAATGGTAGCAGAACCATATTTTCATAGAATTCAGAAACTCCATCCCTATTCAAATTACTCTTAGTTTTGGAAGTTCCAGAGGGATGATTGGCATACACTGCACTGTTTCCTTCTCTACAGTTTCCAAATGTGAAATATTAGGATTTCATTCTTATGCTCCAGTGGGAACACCACTAGCCATTTCTGTCAGTGCAACTTACTCATAAAGAATGTTTCCTTATGCTTCTTAGGATTCAGCTATGGGGCTGTGGCAAAAATAGGGCCTAGCAAATGCCACCCTGCTTTCAAAACCACTTTTTCCCTTTAACAACAATTATTGTCCTGCAATCAAGCTGCTGTGTATTAACCCCTCTTACTTTTGGAAGAGCTTCTATATAAATAGAAACCAGCTGACCTGCCACATGGGCACTCCAAGCATGGCTAGACTCTCTAAATCTCCAGATTGGTTTAGGCTTTGCTGATTTCAACTGCTGCCAATTCCAGCTGGTTAGGCATAGTGAAATGGAATAACCTAGAGGAGAGAATATGGTCAAGAGAAACAGTGCCTTAAACAATTAGTAGCATATGCCAAAGGTACAAGAGGAAGGAAATAATAGCAAGAAGCCTCAGTGTCCCTAAAGCTAATCGTGATCCAAGGGAAACTGTGCAGGATTCTTACACTGCTAGTTACGGCAACTGAAGATAATAAAATGAGAGAGTCGCCAAGACAGTCTGAACGGTATCTAGGATCATGATTGGGGATGAGAAGATCAAAATAGAAAACTCTATGTTATCCATGAACATAATAAAATTATTTTCAAATAAGTTATTTTTCCTGATTACAAAATTATATGCTTAATCTAAAAAACTAGAGGAAAAATGTTTCTAAAATTATAGTTTCCTACAACTTCCCCATCCCATCCATTGTTGATATTTACATGCACTTCTTTCTAGTATTTTTCTATGCATATACCTACAGTTGTGTGTTAAACTTAATTCACAACCTAAGGCAATGAAAACCTAAGGCATTTCAAATAGTCAGGAGTCTACTTTCTGGACTGGAGCTGTGAAAGTCTTCAGATATCAATATCTGAATCTTCACTAGAAGGTTCATATATTATTACAAAGAACTTTGGAAGTAAATTTTCACTGGTGAAGTAGTATTATTCAACATTTGTCTAGGAAAATTTTACAGGCACCTCTGTCCACCTCTGTGTGGATGAAGTTTAAAATTCTGGTGAGCCCAGTAAGCTACCACTTTCAAAGTAACCCCCATCATCTCAGACTCTCTTTCATCCTGTGTCCATCCATTTAATGCTGATTCTGTTTCCTAATCCAGCTGGGC
This sequence comes from Cervus elaphus, assembly GCF_910594005.1. Lineage (NCBI taxonomy): Eukaryota > Metazoa > Chordata > Mammalia > Artiodactyla > Cervidae > Cervus > Cervus elaphus. The sequence goes on along the minus strand of NC_057839.1, from coordinate 18,628,671 downwards.
TAGCTAATGCTGCTGAGAGAATATTGTATTTTCACAAAATGAATGATTCATGTAAGGTCCTTGTCAGAGTTCCTAAAAGGACAAGAAGCAGAGGGTTCAGAGTGTTTGTAGGAAAAAGGTGTTTCAATGTTTTGTGCCTGCTGACTAAAATAACATACTATTTTGCTGGAGAAACTGATTTTCATTCTAACAGTTCATATAGTCATGGCATTGTATGGAGGACATATGGATCCCAGATTTCTTTAATTGTCAGACATCCACTTTACCAGAGTAACCTGACAATTGTAAATAGTCAATTGGCCAAATCAATTTACAAGTCAAGTGCAGCACAAGACTACTGTTTAATTAAATGCAATATGGAATTTATCTGTTTCTGTATATAGCTGCTTATCAAGTGACAAATTTGGCTAAATAGGAATCTCATTTATAGTATTTAGAGACACTTACCTGTTTTGGCACATCTACTTTCAAAGCAATCTCTCAGATATTCTAGAGATTTACAATTCCAGTACTTCTAAGATTTTAATCATTGTAAATAAAAATGTACACCAACACAAGAAGGTCTTTTTTCCCCCTGTGTTTGGTGTGTGATTATAAGAAAAATGGCACACCTTCCTAAGCCTTGGTTTTCTCATGGTTGAAATGAAGAATTAAACTAATTTCTATGTTTCATACCATTTCTAAGAATTTATAAATCTATTCATTTCAGAACCATTTATTGAAGACCTATCCACTTGAGCTAATACACTAGGCAGGAGGTAAATCAGGGTGGGAGAAATATAAGAGTAAATATAAACACAGATCTCCTGAATCCAAGAAGTCTATGATGTAGCATATGAAATGTCATGAAACCAACATTTGGAAAACTAAGAGGCAGGTTGTATTACTGTCAATTTCTCCCTTTACTGTTTGATTTATGTATTTAGGTGTTTTTTGTATTGGGGGCATATAGATTAACTATAAGTGTGATATCCTCTTCTTGTATTGATTCCTTTATCAATATATAATGCCCTTCTTTGTCTTTCATTACAGTGTTTGTTTTAAAGTCTATTTTGTCTGATATGAGTATTGATATCCCTGCTTTCTTGTCATTTCTGTTTACATGAAACATCTTTTTCTATATCCTCACTTTCCTCTCTGGGTCTTTAGCCCTGAAGTGACTCTATTGTAGGCAGCATATTGAAGAGTCTCACTTTGTTTTGTTTTTATCCAGTCAGCTACCCTATGCCTCTTGATCAAGGAATTTAGTCCATTGACATTTGAAGTAATAATTGATAGGTATGTACTTACTGCCGTTTTACTACTGGTTTTCTGGTTGTTTTGGTAGTTTTTCTCTGTTCATCTTTTCTTTTTTTTTGTTTCTTCCCTTGTAGTTTGATGACTTTCTTTACTAGTAAGCTTTTGTTCCTTTCTTTTGTGTGTGTGTGTGTGTGTGTGTGTGTGTGTGTATGTGTGTGTATTGTAGGCTTTTGATTTGCAGTTACCATGGGATTCATGTGTTAATCCATAATTATATATACTTGCTTTAGTAGATCAATTCATTCTAAAGGAGGCTTTCAAAGATTTTGAAAGGAAAGGACAATTAGATTGAAAAATCTTCAAGGAAATGTAGAATTTTAATAGACACAAATGGAAACAGGAAAAAATGTTTATTAAGTACATGCAGCCCATATGTGAGTGCATATAGCAAAGAAATATATCTCCTTCCCATTCATTCCCTGGCCTTTTCTTGAAAATTCATGTTACTATTTTTATTTGTGAATGTGGTTACAGATTTATTCATGGAACTCTTGCAAAGTTTACTAAAGTCAACTATGAAAGTCTTACTCTTAAGAAAAGGAAAGGGCAGAGGTAATCATGGCCTTAGACATCATTATATCAGTTAATTATTGTATTGATTTTCCTTTCTGAGAGAGTTGCAGATGAGACCCAGGACTGTCAGTATTTCTCAGTAGATAGTTGATTCAAGAAAAAGGGAGGAAAGCAGGGAAAATGTTGCTAGCATTTTATATAAAGAAAAGCCTATGCTACTCAAAAAGGAAAAATCTAAAAAAATACTTTTCTTTTTCTACTTTACAAGAATAACTCTGTGGAATATCAAATTCACTACCTTATATTATGTGTAGAAAATATAAAGTGTCATGGGCCATCTCTGCATGTGTGATAGTGAAACCAAGCAGATTCATTTTTTAAAATTAATTAATTAATTAATTTTACTTTACAATATTGTATTGGTTTTGCCATACATTGACTTGAATCCTCCATGGGTGTACATGTGTTCCCCATTCTGAACCCCCATCCCACCTCCCTACCCATCCCATCCCTCTGGGTCATCCTAGTGCACCAGCCCCAAGCACCCTGTCTCATGCATCGAACCTGGGCTGGGTTCATTTTAAATAAACACTAGTTAGAGTGATCCCTACACACACACACACACACACACACACACACACACACACACACACAGAGCTATATGTACATGTCCTGTTTTAAGTGCTTTAAATGTATTAACAATGTTCATCCTCCTACAACTCTATAAGGTAGTGATTACTACCAGCCCCTTTTATTGATGAGGAAATTAAAGCACAAGAAGATTAAATAATTTTTCTAAGGTTATTACTAAATAATGGGAGACCAAGGTTTCAAACCCATGGCTGTCTGGTTCTAGAATATGCTCTCAATTCCCCTACACATGACTGCTTCTTAATATTTCCCTAATTAACAGAAAGAGATGCAAAGTTCTATACCTGTTCCATCACAGGTATAAAGACAGCATCAAGCAAACCAAAGGATGGGATGTACACATAATAGTTTCTTCTCCTGAGATTCAGTAGCTCTGGTGCAAATAATCAGAAAATGTATTTAATATTCCAAGAGATTTCAATAAAAAGCTGAGCGGCAAGCTGCAGATATAAATCAGGTAAAACTTGAATCTTATAGGAGCCATATAAGTATTTCTGAACCTGAAAATGTTGATGCTAGCAAAGAAATTGAGACAAACAAGATGGTAATTTTAAACATACTGCAGGGAGACTAAATTAAGAAAAGTAAAAGCTGGCATCTAGAAAATACACATAGTGTTAATTTTAAGAGTCTGAGACTATTAAATACAATTTTCAAAAACTAAATCTTTATTGAAAAAGAGGAAATAACAGGATTTGGCACACAGAAAGTCATAAAAATAACAAAAGTGCTTGGAAAGTGTTATGGTTGTAAAATCTTCCAAGAATTCGATAGCTGAAGTAAAACTGATAAAGAAGAACTAGTATATAAGAAACTGTCAGAATGAATAAATTCTCTGCCTAGTATTATAAAATCAGAAGAGTTGATTAAGGATGTTTACTGATTCTTTCAGGTTATCCATTAAAAAAATACTGAAAGATTAACAATTTTGATACTAAAATACTTAAGAAAAAAGACTGAAATTTTGTGGAAATATTAGATAATAAAAACATAAATTGTAGTTCTATCACTTTCCATGTAAAAAAAATTTCCTGTGATAAATAAAAAGCAACACTAATACAAACAACATTCTCAAAGTATACTATTTCTATCTACTATTAGAAGCATCCTCATAATAGTTTGGAAAAGATGATTTTAAAAGCAATAATTATGCATATAATTATAAGCACAATGCTCCCAAAAGAAGTTGTATCAAGACTTCTGGACAGTTGACTGAGTATATAATTATCATTTAATCTTAAATTAAAAAATAACCTATAGAAGCTATGAAGACTATCATTGAAAAATGTGTATTAAGGTAGGAAAAAATCATCTATATTACACATTAAAAAGGGAAGACAGTAGTGTCCCTAAATGTAATGGACATTGAGCACACTTTTAAGATATAGTGAGACTGATGTTTAAGCGCATAGCAGATGAGATTGATGTTTTGTTTGCCTAAAGCAAATTTCTACTATGTTTCCAGCTAGTGACTTAAAACTCTAAACCTCATTTTAATCATCTGTAAAAAAGGAAATAATACCATGCAGAAAAAAATTAAAGAATAATATCGAGGGCTTCCCATAATACTGGGGACATAGTAGTGCTAAATAAATACTAGTTCTCTTTCTCCCATTCTGTTCAAATTTATCTCCTCTGGAAAATAAAATTAATAAAATTTTAGCTATCAAGGGACTTGTGATGTTGTTAGCATGATGATTCTTAAACTCAGGAATCAGTTCAAAAATATAAGCAACATATGTATAAAAATGAGAAATATAGACACTTAGGTTTCAAAAAGGAAAGAAATTAAGGAAAGCATAAATTCTTGTCACCCGTAAGGCTTCAAGGAAGAAATAGGACCTGAAGAAGATTCTGATACACAGGTAGGATTAGATAAATGGATGGGCAAGAAGGACCTTTGACAAACCAGTTGGAGCAACAAGATCTGGAAATTGGCCCTGGGTCTTCATGGGATAAGGAGATGACCTATCCGGGCAACACAAAGCTTAACCTGAGGGAGCAGCAATATCAGACACCATCTGCTTGCCAGTTACTCAACTAGCACATCAGTGGGGATCAGACATGAATAGATCTGGACAGTAGAGTATATGTAGAGATGCATTCAACAATGTGTGGTTATAAGGAGCTGAAGAAAATCTTAGGCCAGAGTCATTTGTGTGTGTTATTAATTGATCCATGAGCCCAAAATACTGAAAACTTATTCAGAATTTTTCTGCAGAATGTGACCTATAGGGCTAAAATTACCAAGTTTTTATTTCCAAGTGAAAAAGGGATGCATTCAGTCTGTTCACTTTCTAAAACAGCATTATACATGGCAACAGACCTCTCAAAATCATGGCTTCGGTCACACAAAGATGAGTCTTATGTACAATGTGGAAATATCAGTTGATTCTGGATCAGAGGTTCAACAACAGCCACACATAGTTATTGGATGAGGAATGTCAAAATGCTGGTCATGACAGGTAAGTGTTTATGAAATGAGAGGTCCCTCCCTTTGCGTGCAATTGTACACAGCAAGCAAAGGTGAAGAGCAATGTTATATATAGCTCAGGTTCACTAATATGCATACCAAGTGTCATGTTTCAACTCTAAAATGAGTGCAAATTGCCCTGAGTATTTTTTAGATGTAAAAAATAGATGTAAAAATATGGTAATGAATGTCAGTTCTTTCATTTGTAAACATATTACTGCTGACCCAGCATTAGGAGGGCACACACTTGAGGTCAGTCCACCCAGTGTTGGATAGTGATGGATTTGCAGACTGTCTGTGACCAAATAGCACACATTTTTGATGTGACTGGACAAGGAAGCAGAGCAGAGCAAATCAACCCGAGCAGAAACGGCAAGTACGCCTTTGGCCTCATCAGGGTTGTATTGGTACTTCAAGGTCATGGTACGACTCTACCAACTACTTCACAGCCCTGACCTCACCTCCAGCCCATCACCACCCCCAATGCCTGGGAATAAGGGAAATAACATTGCCTTCTGAGTGTTCAGTTCTAATACTAACATTTATTCATAGTAACCTTGAGTCAGGAGGTGCCAAGTTACTTTTGAGGTAGAATGGCCTCTGGGTCTGTAGGATTTATGTGCTAGAATTTACTGACTTAGGAATGTTCTCAGTCTTCCAAGCAAGAGATTTTTAGTTTTCTAGCTCACCTTCCCCATAGCTTCCCCCATGTACTCACTTACTATGGAAGCAGACCAGTCCTAGGCTTTTAGTATTACAGAAAAGGGAGACTGGGAAGAGAGAACCAACCTGGAAAGCCAGGAAGAAAGAGAGAAGGATTTTCACTTGCAGGGTGAATGCCAAGGTTCCTAGGCTCCCTTGCTTGTGGGGAAGCTGGCAATGGATCCAAATATTGGAAAACATTTTTTTTCAAGAAATAAGTACAAATCTGAGAATAGGGCAAGAAGTCAGATGGATGAAAGGAGGTTTCTTTTTTTTTTTCATTTATTTTTATTAGTTGGAGGCTAATTACTTTATAATATTGTAGTGGTTTTGGCCATACACTGATATTAATCAGCCATGGATTTTTCTGCACATACAGTTATCTTTAATAAAATCTTCAGTAACTAGAAATGATATAAAAATGAATTCCTTCTTTTATTCATCTCTCACACAACAATGTGCACTGTGCTAAGTCACTCAGTCATGTCTGACTCTTTGTGACCCCATGGACTGCAGCCCACCTGGCTCCTCTGTTCATGAGGATTCTCCAGGCAAGACTACTGGAGTGGCTTGCCATTTCCTCCTCCAGGGGATGGATCTTCGTCACCTAGGGACTGAACCCATGTCTCTTATGTATCCTGCATTGGCAGATGGGTTCTTTACCTCTAGCGCCACCTGGGAAACCCACACAGCATTAACCGGGACCCAAACCAAAACTTCTATAACACTTCTAATCTCTCTTTCCTTCCAAACTCATCCAGAGGCTCACAAAAGAAACGTCCTGACGAAGATCCATCCCCTGGAGGAGGAAATGGCAAGCCACTCCAGTAGTCTTGCCTGGAGAATCCCATGGACAGAGGAGCCAGGTGGGCTACAGTCCATGGGGTCGCAAAGAGTCAGACATGACTAAAGTGGTTTAGCACAGCACACATTGTTGTGTGAGAGATGACTAAAAGAAGGGAACTCATTTTTAAATCATTTCTAGTTACTGAAGATTTCATTAAAGATAACTGTATGTGCAGAATGAGCCACTTGAGGCCAAAGGCTGTTTCATTCTGAGCACATTTGAGGCTGTGAGCGCCACTGCACATGTTCTATAGAAGAGAACATGCTTCTGTCCTAGCATTCCTAGAAGAAACCCAAAGACACACCCTGAGAGGACTGCTTAAATAAGAAAGTCACACACAAACACACACACACACACACATATACACACAGCCTATATTGTGGATATGTGTGTGTGTGTGTGCTTGCTTATTATTGTAAGGAATTTGCTCAGGTGGTTATGGAGGCTGGAAGCCGAGAAGTCCCAAGATCTTTAGTCAGCAATCTGGAGGCCCAGGAGAGCTAATATTAGAGTCCCCAGTCTGAGTTCAAGGTCCTAAGAGCCAATGATATGTTTCAGTTCAATACAAGTTCAAATATACAAGAAGATATCTGTCAGCTTGAAAAGTCACACAGTGAATTCTCTCTTACTCTGTCTTTTGTCTTTTTCCTCTATTTAAGCTTTGAAGGTATCAGCTGAGGCCCTTCCTCACTGGGGACAGCAACCTGCTCTATTCAGTCTGTAGATTCCACCATCACTTGCGTGCAAGCTCAATCGCTAAGTCATGTCTGACTGCGATCCCATGGACTACAGCCTGCCAGGCTCCTCTGTCCATGGGATTTCTTTGGCAAGAATACTGGAATGGGTTGCTATTTCCTTCTCCAGGTAATCTTCTTGACCCAGGGATAGGACTGTTAATTTCATAAAAAAAAAAAAGAAAAACACCCTCACAGACACACCAAGAATAATGTGTATCCATATACTTGAGCACCCCATGGCCCAGTTAAGTTGACACAAATAATTAACCCTCACAGTTGCTGTGTTAGCAATTAAAATTTTTCAATAGTTATGAACAATTATATTTCTGGTGGAAAATTAAAACATTGATTTTCTGCTTTATAAAGGTTGTTGTTCAGTTCGTTCAGTTCAGTCAGTTCATTTCTGACTCTTTGTGACCCATGGACTGTAGCACACCCGGCTTCCCTGTCCTTCAGCATCTCCCAGGGTTTGTTTAATCTCATGTCCACTGAGTTGGTAATGCCATCCAACCATCTTATCCACTGTCACCCCTTTCTCCTCTTCAGTTCATTTCAGTCGCTCAGTCATGTCGGACTATTCGTGACCCCATGGACCACAGCATGCCAGGCCCCCCTGTCCATCACCAACTCATGGAGTCTACTCAAACTCATCTCCATGGAATCGGTGATGCTATCCAACCATCTCATCCTCTGTCATCCCCTTCTCCATCCTTCAATCTTTCCTGGCGAGGGTCTTTTCAAATGAGTCAGCTTTTCACATCAGGTGGCCAAAGTATTGGAGTTTCAGCTTCAACATCAGTCCTTCCAATGAACACTCAGGACTGGTCTCCTTTAGGATGGACTGCTTGGATCTCCTTGCAGTCCAAGGGACTCTCAGGAGTCTTCTCCAACACCACAGTTCAAAAGCATCCATTCTTCTGCACTCAGCTTTCTCTGTAGTCTAATTCTCACATCCATACCTTACTACTGGAAAAACCATAGCCTTGATGAGATAGATCTTTGTTGGCAAAGTAATGTCTCTGCTTTTTAATATGCTATCTAGGTTGGTCATAACTTTCCTTCCAAGGAGTAAGCGTCTTTTAATTTCATGGCTACAGTCACCACCTGCAGTGATTTTGGAGCTCAAAAAAACAAAGTCAGTCACTGTTTCCACTGTTTCCCCATCTATTTGCTATGAAGTGATGGGACTGGATGCCATGATTTCAGTTTTCTGAATGTTGTGCTTTAAGCCAACTTTTTCACTCTCCTCTTTCACTTTCATCAAGAGGCTCTTTAGTTCTTTACTTTCTGCCATAAGAGTGGTGTCACCTGCATATCTGAGGTTATTGATATTTCTCCTGGCAATCTTAATTCCAGCTTGTGCTTCATCCAGCCCAGCATTTCTCATGATGTACTCAGCATAGAAGTTAAATAAGGAGGGTGACAATACACAGCCTTGACATACATACTCCTTTTCCTATTTGGAACCAGTCTTTTGTTCCATGTCCAGTTCTAACTGTTGCTTCCTGACCTGCATACAGATTTCTCAAGATTCAGGTCAGGTGGTCTGGTATTCCCATGTCTTTCAGAATTTTCCATAGTTTATTGTGAGCTGCACAGTCAAAGGCTTTGGCATAGTCAATAAAGCAGAAGTAGATGTTTTTCTGGAACTCTCTTGCTTTTTCGATGATCCAGCAGGTGTTGGCAATTTGATCTCTGGTTCCTCTGCCTTTTCTAAAACCAGCTTGAACATCTGGAAGTTCACAGTTCACGTATTGTTGAAGCCTGACTTGGAGAATTTTGAGCATTATTTTACTAGCGTGTGAAATGAGTGCAATTGTGTGGTAGTTTGATCATTCTTTGGCATTGCCTTTCTTAGGTATTGGAATGAAAACTGACCTTTTCCAGTCCTGTGGCCGCTGCTGAGTTTTCCAAATTTGCTGGCATATTGAGTGCAGCACTTTCACAGCATCGTCTTTCAGGATTTGAAATAGCTCAACTGGAATTCCATCACCTCCACTCAATCTTTCCCAGCATCAAGGTCTTTTAGATTGAGTCAGCTCTTCCTGTCAGGGGGGCAAAGTGAAACCATTTACCACAGATTGGGACTTGAACCCATGTGCCAAGACTCAAACCCAGCCAATACCTAGTTTGGAACTCAAACCCATGAGGCCAGGACTCCAACCCAGCCAAAACCCCACTTGGAACTCAAACCCATGTGGCCGGGATTGGAATCAGGCCAAAATCCTCCTTGGGACTTGAACCCAGGCATCACTTATCTGGTGTCTGGATTTACTGAGGCTCAGATTCTTTCTGTCTTATCACAGAAAGAATTCAGTGAAAGGCAAAGTGATAGGTAAGAAGTGGATTTTATTTCGAGAAAAACTCATGCCACAAAGTGTGGGCCATCACAGAGAGCAAGTGAAGCTTCAAAATATGGTGTGGTTAGCTTTTATGGACTGGGTAATTTCATAGGCCAATGAGTGGGTGGATTATTCTAACTATTTGGGGGGAGAGATGGGGATTTCCAGGGGTTGGGACAAGCCACTCTTTTATGTTAGTTGACCCTGGAACTGTCATGGCATCTCTGGGTATGTCATTTAGCTTGCTGATATGCTACAATGAGCTTATGCTAGGAGCAAGTTCTGTTCAAGTTGCCTTGTCTGCCATCTTGGACCCATTTGGTTCTAATCAGTTTCTGTTGTGCCTTCAGGCTGTCATCCTTTCAAAAGTTTTGCTCTGTCCCCTTCCCTTCTGATTAAAAAGGATTGGAACTTCAACTTCAGCATCAGTCCTTCCAATGAATATTCAGGGTTGATTTCCTTTAGGATTGACTGGTTTGATCTCCTTGCTGCCCAAGGGACTATCAAGAGTCTTCTCCAACACCACAGTTTGAAAGTATCAATTCTTCAGTGCTCAGCCTGCTTCATGGTCCAACTCTCACATCCATACATGACTACTGGAAAAACCATTGACAAGATGGCCCTTTGTCACAAAGTGATGTCTCTGCTTTTTAATACTCTATGTTTATCATAGCTCTAATATGCACCCATCTGTTAATTTCATGACTGCAGTACCATCTACAATGATTTTGGAGCCCAAGAAAATAAAATCTGTCAGTGTTCTACTTTTTCTCCATCTATTTGTCATGAAATGATGGGACCTGATGCCATGATCTTAGTTTTTTGAATGTTGAGTTTTAAGCCAGCTCTTTACACTCTCCTCAAAAGCCTCTTTAGTTCCACTTCACTTTCTGCCATTAGAGTGGTATCATCTGCATATTTGAGGTTGTTGATATTTCTCCCAACAATCTTGATTTCAGCTTGTTATTCATCCAGCCTGGCATTTTGCGTGATGTGCTCTGCATATAAGTTAAATAGGCAGCATGACAATATACAGCTTTGATGTACTCCTTCCCCAATTTGGAACCAATCTGTTGTTCCATGTCTGGTTCTAACTGCTGCTTCTTGTACTGCATACAGGTTTCTCGGGGGACAGGTAAGGTGGTCTGGTGTTCCCATCTCTTGAAGAATTTTACATTTTGTTGTGATCCACAAAGTCCAAAGCTTTAGCATAGTCAATAAAGCAGAAGTAGATGTTTTTTCTGGAATTCCCTTGCTTTCTCTATGACCCAGCAAATGTTGGCAGTTTGATCTCTGGTTCCTCTGCCTTTTCTAAATCCAGCTTGTACATCTGGAAGTTCTCGGTTCACATACTGCTGAAGCCTGGCTTGACGGATTTCGAGCGTTACCTTGTGTGCATATGCTGAGTGCTTAGTTGCTCAGTTGTGTCTGGCTCTTTGCATGTGAGATGAATGAAATTGTGCGGTAGTTTGAGCATTCTTTGGGATTGCCTTTTTTTGGGATTGGAATGAAAACTGATCTTTTCCAGTCCTGTGGCCACTGTTGAGTTTTCCAAATTTGCTCACATATTGAGTGCAGCACTTTAACAGCAGCATCTTATAGGGTATGAAATAGCTCAGCTGAAATTTCATCATCTCCACTATCTTTGTTTGTAGTAATGCTTCCTAAGTAACACTTCCTTCACACTCCAGGATGTCTGGCTCTGGGTGAGTGACCACATCATTGTGGTTATCCAGGTCATCAAGACCGTTTTCTGTAAATTTCTTCTCTGTATGCTTGCCACCTCTTATTACCCTCTTTTGGTTCCATTAGGTCCTTGCTGTTTCTGTCCTTTATTGAGGCCCATCTTTGCATGAAATATTCCCCTGGTATCTCAAATTTTCTTGAAGAGATCTCTAGTCTTTTCCATTCTATTGTTTTCCTCTATTCCTATTTTTTTCACTGTTTTAATTTATTAATTGAAGTATAATTGCTTTACAGGATTTTGTTGTTTTCTGTCAAACCTCAACATGAATCAGCCATAGGTACACATATGCCCCCTCCCTTTTGAACCTCCCTCCCATCTCCCTCCCATCCCACCCCTCTAGGTTGATACAGAGCCCCTGTTTGAGTTTCCTGAGCCAGACAGCAAATTCCCATTGGCTATCTCTTTCACATATGGTGATGTAAGTTTCCATGTTACTCTTTCCACACATCTCACCCTCTCCTCCCATCTCCCCATGTCTATAAGTCTATTATCTATGTCTGTTTCTCCATTGCTGCCCTGTAAATAAATTCTTCAGTACCATTTTTCTAGATTCCATACATATGTGTTAGGATACAATATTTATCTTTCTCTTTCTGACATACTTCACTCTGTATAATAGATTTGAGGTTCATCCATTTCATTAGAACTGACTCAAATGTGTTTGTTTTTATGCCTGAGTAATATTGCATTGTGTATATGTACCACAACTTCTTTATCTATTCATCTGTTGATGAACATCTAGGTTGTGTCCATGTTCTAGCTATTGTAAATAGTGCTGCAATGAACAATGGGATACATGTGTTTTTTTTTCAATTCTGGTTTCCTCAGAGTTTATGCCTAGGAGAGGGATTGCTGAGTCATATGGTGGTTTTATTTCTAGTTTTTAAGGAATGTCCATACCATCTTCCATAGTGGCTGTATCAATTTACATTCCCACCATCAGTACAAGAGCGATCCCTTTTCTCCACACCCTCTCCAGCATTTATTGTGTGTAGACTTTTTAATGATGGCCATCTGACTGGTGTGAGAGGATATCTCACTGTAGTTTTGATTTGCATTTCTCTAATAATGAGCAATGCTGAGCATCTTTTCATGTGTTTATTAGCCATCTGTATGTCTTCTTTGGAGAAATGTCTGTTTCGGTCTTTTTCCCACTTTTTGATTGGATGGTTTGTTTTTCTGGTATTAAGTTGTATGATCTGCTTGTACATTTTAGAAATTAATTCTTTGTCAGTTGTTTCATTTGCTATTATTTTCTCCCATTCTGAGGGCTGCCTTTTCACCTTGCTTATAGTTTCCTTTGCTGTGCAAAAGCTTTTAAGTTTAATCAGGTCCCACTTGTTTAGTTTTGTTTTTATTTCCGTTACTCTAGGAGGTGGGTCATAGAGGATCTTGCTTTGATTTATGTCATTGAGTGTTCTGCCTATGTTTTTCTCTAAGAGTTTTATAGTTTCTGGTATATTTCTTTTACTGTTCACTTAAGAAGACTTTCTTATCTCTCCTTGCTATTCTCTAGAATTCTGCATTCATGGCATATCTTTCCCTTTCTCCTTTGCCTTCTACTTCTCAGCTATTTGTAAAGACCTCCTCAGACAATCACATTTGGCTTCTTGCATTTATATATGTGAATAGCTGCTAACTTGATTAATGTAAAACAGTACCTGAAAAGGAAATTTGTTTTCAGTGTACTGATGATTATAGAAACTGAGTCCCTAAGACTTGTGTTTAGCTATTAACGCATTCATGAAGATAATGAATGTTACCTAGAAGATAGCCAGCTGACCTTTCTCTGGGGAGTGTAACTTCCCTGTTGTACATTGTCTTTATTAATACACAGACTAGCTTAAAAGACACATTCAAAATGAAGCAATGGATTAAGCAACTATCCAGTAAAATTTGAAGGAGATAGTCACTCAATATTTTAAGTGCTATACCCAAAAAGCAGTTAACTCTTAGTGTAGGGAAAAAAAAGGAAATTAAATGTAACAGAAAGAATGCCACACATATTTTAGATCTTGTAAACCAAATGGTTCATTGATATTATCCTTAAAGAACAGTTGTTGTTGTTATTCTTTAGTTGCTAAGTTGTGTTCAACTCTTTTGTGACCCCATGGACTATAGCCTGGCAGTCTCCTCTGTCCGTGGAATTTCCCAGGCAAGAATACTGGAGTGAGTTGCCATTACCTCTTCCAGGGGATCTTCCTGAACTAGGAATCGAACCCATGTCTCCTGCTTGGCAAGTGGATACTTTGTCACTGAGCCATCTGGACAGCCTAAGAAAATAAAATTTTTGTTCAGTCACTTAGTCATGTCTGACTTTTTTGCGACCCCATGGACCATAGCATGCCAGCTTTCCTGTCCTTCACTATCTCCCAGAGTTTGCTCAAACTCATGTCCAACAACACATCCCATTAAAATTATATCATATTTCTGTCAGAGGGGGAAAGTAGATAAATTATGAATTATTCAGAACCTTGAATAAAATTTTAATATTCTTTGGTGTTGAGCTTTGACACATACTTTTTCATCTTTAAGACAAAAAATCTTCAAATTTAATGGTCAGGTATAAATTATTACATCTTGGATTCAGAATAATTAGAAGAGATACTGAACTTCAGTTCTCTCAGGATAAAAATATGTGCATACGTCAACTGGCTCTTCATCTTCCTTTAGTTCCAGTACTTGGAGTTAGGGAGCTTCCTTTGATTTATTATAGACTTATACACTCATCAACCTATGCTAGAAACAGAACCACAGTGAGTCTGTAAACACCCTTTTCCCTCATAAACTTGCTCTTCACTTATGATTTCCATCTTCTCCATGTTGTCCTAACTGGTCTGTGACTTGATCTTTATTCTCTTGGGTGGCCTTGTTTATCTATGCTGAACTGCAAAAACCTAGATTCCTCAGTGAAGGGAGTTATTATAAGAGCTTGAAATGTCTCTGGAGCCTGGGATTGTGTATGAACATAAAGGTTGATACCAGTTTATCACTTAGAGAACACTATAGCATAGAGGTTGGCCAATTTGGCCTCTCATTGGAAAAGCAGAGAGGGCAGCAGTATGAAATCTTGAACTGTGATTATTATTTGCTATAGCAATAATGTGTGGTGGATATATGCCATGGGATATTACTCTGCTGTGAAGAATGAAATAATGCCATTTGCAGCAACGTGGATGGAGCTAGAGAGTGTCACACTGAGTGAAGTCAGATAGAGAAAGACAAATATTGTATTACATTGCTTCTATGTGAAATCTAACTATGGTACCAGTAAACTTATTTACAAAACAGAAAAAGAGTTACAGATGTAGAAAACAGTCTTGTGTTTATCAGAGGTTAAGGGGGAGAGGGATAAACTGGGAGATCAGGTTGACATATACACACTGCTGCTGCTGCTAAGTCACTTCAGTCATGTCTGACTCTGTGCGACCCCGTAGACAGAAGCCCACCAGGCTCCCCCGTCCCTGGGATTCTCCAGGCAAGAACACTGGATCAGGTTGCCATTTCCTTCTCCAATGCATGAAAGTGAAAAGTGAAAGGGAAGTCGCTCAGTCGTGACCAACTCTTAGCAACTCCATGGACTGCAGCCCACCAGGCTCCCCCATCCATGGGATCTTCCAGGCAAGAGTTGGAGTGGGGTGCCATTGCCTTCTCCACATATACATACTAGTATATATAAAATAGATAACTAATAAGGACTTATTGTATAGCACAGGTAACTCTCCTCAATACTATGTAATGACCTACATGGGAAAAGAATCTAAAAAAGAGTGAAGTAAAAGTGTTAGTCACTCAGTCGTCTCAACTCTTCATGACCCCATGGACTGTAGCCCACCAGGCTCCTCTTTTCATGGAATTTTCCAGGCAAGAAGCCTGGAGTCAGTTGCCATTTCCTTCCCCAGGGGATCTTCCTGACCCAGGAATTGAACCCAGGTCTCCTGCATTGCCGGCAGACTCTTTCCCAACTGAGCCACCAGGGTATATTTACAACTGATTCACTGTGCTATACAGAAGAAAGTAACACATTGTAAATCAATTATGTGCTTGCTGCATGCTAAGTCACTTTAGTCATATCCAACTCTTTGCGATCCTATGGACTGTAGCCTGCCAGGTTCATCTGTCCATGGGATTCTCCAGGCAAGAATATTGGAATGGGTTGCCTACACTCCCATTAAAAAAAAAAAAAAGAATGTATGAGTTTTCTGTGGCCCAATTAGAGGCTATACAGAGTAGGTAAGCTCACATTATCTTGAAATGATTCTGCCCAAGAGGGCAGCTAACCAGGCAAGAGAGCTGTATAGTGAGAGGTAATAGAATTCATAACAAAGGAGAATCAGAGAGGGTTTAGCTGGAAGAGGTCCAAAATGCTTGTATTGAGGAACTATATAGCATGAGTATTTTTCAGAACAGCCAAAGAATTCATGTTTCTATCCAATTAAAGAGTCAGGCTTTGGATGCCTGCCACACAGACAGATTATAATAACACTGGGGACATAGACAGTTACTCATGTCCCTCTAATGCCCTTTCCCCCCTGCCCAGCCCTAAAGGAGCCAGAAAAATCAGAGAAGGAATATGAGGAAGTGTGGAAAAACAAACCACACTTCCTGGGTATGAACTTAAAAGTTTCCATTTAGAATGCATAGGACCTCTCAATGCCTGAAAATGTGTAATTATGGAGACCATGTTCATAACAGAAAACATCAAAAAAAGCTAAGGTGTCTTTCCAACATATCACGAAGGGAATAGAAGGGAGATTCAACAGAATACATCTGAAGGCAGTAGCTGTTTAAAAATAGTCTTTTTCTGTTTGAACCCCATAAATTTCAGATTATGCCATTGAAAATGATTCTATATGCACACACACACATAGAACATGAGCTAGATTTTTTTCAGTTAATACTATGTAATGAATATTTCTCATGACATTAAATACTCTTCTATATCCTTTTCCTGGATTTATAATATTCCTTTTAATAAACATACTATAATATATTTAACTGATTCCCTATTATTAGACATTCAGATTATTTCCTTAATTTTGATGTTATAACCAATACAGTAATTAATAACTTTATATATAAAGCTTTGCCCACAATTGTGATTAATTTGGGAGAGAAATCTCTAGAAGTAGAATAACTAGACCCATAATTATACACCTGTTTAAAGCTTTGGATATATATTGCCAAATTTCAAAATGGATAATCTATTAATGAATGCATCTTTAATTAATATTCATATCAATAACTCCTCAAAATCTTACAGTGTTTATATGAATTTTATTCATCAAAATTGAAAGTTAAAAATGAAATATTCTAGGTACCAAAAATTATGTTGTATATCACTTAGGTAGTAAAAGATATTCAGTGCTAAATTAAAACTTTTAAATTTTATTAAATTGATTTTATTAAAATCAAAATTTCAATAAATGTTTAAACAATTCAAATCAAAGTACAGTCTACCATCACCTTCACAATAAAAATCCACCACATATTCATTTAATTTCTGGGCTGTCAGGTAAAATTTTTTTAATAACTACACTTGATATCTATTTGAAATGTCCTCCCCAAGAAACCTATAGTGAAGGGTCTTTCTTCTATGATTAGGGGCTTTTGGGGTATTAGTTAGATTTCATGCATACTTGGCTTAAAAATCAGAGCTCTAGCCAAATAACAAAAATTATAAGACTTCAGTACTGTCATCCTGTGCTTTCTGGGGAAAGATAAAAACAAAGTTAACTGACACTTAACATGGTTAAACTGGCTAACTACCAAACACATAAAGCGTTGTCATGTCTTCTGAACTTGGAAGAGTTCAATGGTCATAATTATTGGTCTGTGAGTGATAATAACAAATCTATTTAAATTAATGTTGTTTATAAGGAGGGTATAAAGCATTTGCACATGTGCCATCTCATTTGAATCTCATAACACCTATGCAAGATAGATTTTCTTATTTCATATGTGAGGAAACTACAGCTCAAAAAATTAGTTGACTCACCCATCGGCATACAGCTCTAGTACAAACATAGCCAGGAGTCAAAACTGTACCTTAATTTTAAATCCAAAATTTTTCTACCACGCCACCCTGCCTCTTGGTTTGTTTGTTTATTAATACTTTGAACATCAATACATGCCAGGAACCATTCTAAATACAGTAATAGAACTGGTGGAGATTGGTAAAATTCTACCCACTCTTATCTTGGGAGAGTTGGGGTGGTGGAGTGTGACAGGAAGGCAATAATTAAAAATTAATTTGTGATATCTCAGGGAAAGGTACATGTTGTGAAAATGATTCAGGGTTAGGGGAGAGAGAATGATGAAATATACTACAGATTATGTTCTCAAGGAAAGTTGCTGGAACAAGTTTCACTATTAAGTAGTGTGCGTGAATACTAAGTTGCTTCAGTCATGTCTGACTCTTTGTGACCTTATGAGCTGTAGCCTGCCAGGCTTTTCAGTCCATGGGATTCTCCAGGCAAGAATACTGGAGTGGATTAGCCATGCCCTCCTCCAGGGGATCTTCCCAACCCAGGAATTGAACCTGGTCTCATATGTCCCCTGCATTGGCAGGCGGGTTCTTTACCACTAGTGCCACCTGGAAAGGTCCCTTCGCTATTGAGTAGAGACACTTGAGTTAAATGAAGGTCCAGCTTTGCAGACAACAAGGGTGGGAGAATTCCAAGAAAATCTTGGGAACCTAGGCCTTAGTTGCTATCCTCACAGAATAACTCATGTCAGCTTTGCATTCTATTAGCAAGATAATTCCAGTTGCAGGGAAAATTCATTTTCCTTCGATAAATAAGACCCCTAATAATTCTCCTTCATATCTGAAATTTAGAAAGATGGTAACGATAACCCTATATGCAAAACAGAAAAAGAGACACAGAAATACAGAACAGACTTTTGAACTCTGTGGGAGAAGGTGAGGGTGGGATGTTTCAAAAGAACAGCATGTATACTATCTATGGTGAAACAGATCACCAGCCCAGGTGGGATGCATGAGACAAGTGCTCCGGCCTGGTGCACTGGGAAGACCCAGAGGAATCGGGTGGAGAGGGAGATGGGAGGGGGGATCGGGATGGGGAATAAGTGTAAATCTATGGCTGATTCATATCAATGTATGACAAAACCCACTGAAATGTTGTGAAGTAATTAGCCTCCAACTAATAAAAAAAAAAAAAAAATAAGACCCCTAAAAGAGAGGCAAAGGCCAAACAGCATAACCACAGCACAGAAGCAAGAAAACGATGGCTGCTCAGATTTCTACCTCTAACTGACCTGGCTTTTCAATATTCATAGCTTTCTTCACAGGACAGCGCTGGGGATATAGCTTTTTAGTTCGTTCTTTGAAAATAAAATCTTGAATATTCGTCATAGAATCAGATCACATAAACTGCATTCACAATCTTGCAAGTACTTTTTGACAACATTTAGTAAGAGAAAAGTGAAGTCGCTCAGTCGTATCCAACTCTTTGCGACCCCGTGGACTGTAGCCCCCCAGGCTACTCTGTCCATGGGATTCTCCAGGCAAGAATACTGGAGTGGGTTGCCATTTCCTTCTCCAGGAAGTAAGATAAGTAAGAGAAGGGAGTTCAAAATTTTATACTGTGTTAATTTTTATTGACATGTTAGAAAAGGATTTTAGCCATTTTCCACCAGCTGTCTTTAAGTCTTTAGCATCAATCAAGGGGGTATAATATTACTCTCTTGTCTCTTTAGTATGAGATATTAGAGATTTTAATCATCTAATTATTTAGAGAACTCAAATATATTAAGGAAGAATTCTAATAACTTAGGAAAGGCCTCATAGAAATTCTTGTTTCAGATACTAAGTGAAAGAATGAAGAGATGCCAAAGCATTAATTTTATTATATGCATGACCTTATGATATAGAGTGTGTAATTGCTGAAATCTACCACCCTGATGATTGCTATCATTTCTCAGCCTCTTTCTGTGTGGCAGAGCATGTACTAAGCACTTCATATGCACTGTGGTAAAACCATCCGAAGCGTTTCTCCAAAGAAGACACACAGATGGCTAACAAACACATGAAAAGATGCTCAACATCACTCATTATCAGAGAAATGCAAATCAAAACCACAATGAGGTATCATCTCATGCCAGTCAGAATGACTGCTGTCAAAAAGTCTTCAAACAATAAATGCTGGAGAGAGTGCAGAGAAAAGGGAACCCTCTTACACTGTTGGTGGGAATGCAAACTAGTGCAGCCACTATGGAGAACAGTGTGGAGATTCCTTAAACAACTGGAAATAGAACTGCCATATGACCCAGCAATCCCACTGTTGGGCATACACACCATGGAAACAAGAACTGAAACAGACACATGTACCCCAATGTTCATCGCAGCACTGTTTATAATAGCCAGGACATGGAAACAACCTAGATGTCCATCAGCAGATGAATGGATAGGAAAGCTTTGGTATATATACACAATGGAATATTACTCAGCTATGAAAAAGAATGCATTTGAATCAGTTCTAGTGAGGTGGATGAAACTGGAGCCTATTATACAGAGGGAAGTAAGTCAGAAAGAAAAACACCAATACAGTATATTCATGCATGTATATGGAATTTAGAAAGATGGTAATGATGACCCTATATGCAAGACAGCAAAAGAGACACAGATGTAAAGCACAGACTTTTGAACTCTGAGGGAGAAGGCGAGGGTGGGATGAGTTGAGAGAATAGCATTGAAACATGTATATTATCATATGTGAAATAGATCACCAGTCCAGTTTTGATGCATGAGACAGGGTGCTCAGGGCTGGTGCACTGGGATGACCCTGAGGGATGGGATGGGGAGGGAGGTGGGAGGGAGGTTCAGGATGAGGAACACATGTAAATCCATGGCTGATTCATGTGAATGTATGGCAAAAACCACTACAATATTATAAAGTAATTAGCCTCCAATTAAAATTAATTAATTAATTAAAAAACAAACAAAACCATCTGAAGATCTTATGAAGACCTTCACTGTAATAATTATACTGTATAATAACTGTGTAATAATCTTATGAAGATCTCTAATGATTTTACTGTATAATGACTGAACAATAACTACTGTAATAATTTTCGTTCTACTGATAAGGAGGGGTTAAAGACGTCTACTCAAGGTCATTTAACTGGTAAATAGCACAGTCAGGATTTGAACTCACTGTGAGAGCCAAGGCTCTCAGACACCTGCTACAGTGACTCCCTGCCAGATTCTCGATGGTACACCTGGTCTCTCTGCTGAGTTCCAACAACTTTGGTTGCTGATTAAAAGCAGCATGAGATTTAACAGCCATGCATAATCCTGTCCCTTCAACTCCAAATCTGAGGGCATCCCAAGCCGTTCAGTGCATGAGAATTGGAAAGAGAGAGATGGGATCAGCTCCCTTTGGAAGTGAGTGAGATGCGCTGAGCCCCTCTGAAGTAGGAGCTGCAAACTAGAGCAGATTTATAAAAGGCACAGCCCCTGCCCTTCTACTTGAGGCTAAGCTGTGTCACTCTGACTGTGTCCTTCGCCAAGTGCAATGTGATGCCTGGGGTACTCGATAGCCAGCCCTCAGCAGCTGACAAGGAACGGAAGGGACAGAGGACAGAAGCTCCTGTGGAGAAGACAAAGCCTACACAGAGAACAAGCCTTCAGTTCACTTGTGCAGGCTGCCGGCACCCAGGGCCAACTGGCACAGGTCTCTCAGCATCCTCAGGAGCTGGCCCGAACTCAGAGGCGGTCATTAGCGCCAGCAGGTGATCTCTGACTGCTCAGAGTCAACCCAGAACAGGTCCGTTCCGGCACAGCTTTTCTAACTCCCTGCTTCCCTATCAGTACAGGGCCTGCCAGCATCTCCTCCAGGGTCTGGGGAAGTGTTCTGACATGCTTTTATTGTCTATTAATTATTGTCTTCTCCCTGAAGAGGAATATATATTTTTTTGACAAGTTAAAAACCTCTCTCTGCAATAAAAATGCCTTCAGGCTTTCTGAGCAATCTCTGCATTTGAAGAATATCTCTGGAAAAGATGCTACCGTGGAATCTTCCAGTCATTTGTCAGGCCAGTATCTGTCCATCAACCAGGAGCAGCAGTTTTTACTTAAGACTCAAACTGGGATATAAGCGTAACCCTTGGCAACCATGAAAGAGTCTCAGTTGCTCCTATCCTGGGTTCCTGGGCTGACGGTGCACAATTCTAGGAGAGAAATTTTAGGAGAGAGAAGGGTCTCACGTGTAAGTGTGTGTGCTTGTGTCTCACTGGTGTGTCTTCACCCCAAACTTTTCCTTCTACCCCAGGTACACTGAGGACAATGGCAGCTATGTTATAAAGCTTGTCCAGCCATATTACCAAGTACCAGAACAGGTCCAGAGAGGTGTGAGTGGCGAATAGGGATGAAGACTCTAAAGGGGCAATAGTGACTGGAGAAAAGGGTGGGAGTGGAGGGGCATAACATGGTCTGTTTTCTGAAGATAATGAACTTCAAAGAGGGTTAGTAAAAAATAAACATCGTGTAAAACAAACATGGTGAGAGATAAACCAAAGGGGCACAACAACTGAATGCAATGAGTAAAACCTAAGCAGATTCTGGAATAAAAAGAAAAAACAATTTAAATATATATTTTGGGGATTATTGGTGAAATTTAAATGCTTAAGAATATTCCACCGCAGTGCTAAATCAAAGCAAAATTTTGATTCAAAATCCAATGTAATTACTTAAATAGAAAAAAGTAAAAAAAAGAAAAGAAAAGAAAAAAGTAAAAACACTTTGGGAGTGTTTCAGCATTAAATACTATTCTACTCTTTATAAATCACTTCTCAGAGCAACCCTGAACCTATATTGCCCATCCCACCCCATGTGAATCATAGCTCATCATTGGAACTCACTCTACAGGGATTTGGAAGGGAAGAGCAGAATGGAGGTCAGTCAGAGCAAGCGTGAGGCACAAAGGCTAGAGAGGAAGATCTCAATGAGCTAAAAGTCAGTCAAGACAAGCCCAGAAGGAACAAACAATGATTCCGTTCCCAGCAGTGCACGGCAGGGAGCTATGGTCCCCTGAACAAGCCATGGGATGCATAGTTAGAGCTTGCTGAGGCTACAAGCAGTGATTATAACATCGCAAGTTAAAAATAATAAATCCATTGTTCATGATGATAACAGAGTAATGGAAGGGGTGGTTGTTTTAAAGGGAAAAAATAGTAATGATCTAGATGACCTAGATCGTCTATATCTAGTAGTGATCTAGACCTAGTAATGATCTCCCTACCCCACCCAGCCCTGATTCTGGCCAGGCTGGCCCTAGTTGGGGTTGAGTGTGCAGGTGCAAAGGAAACTGGGGGCACATTTGTGAGAAGAGGAGAAAAGTGAGGACAGGGAATCTGGTAAGAATTGAAGCACTGAAGAAGCATAAACTTCCTTCTCTGTCCCTCATCCTCTGATACTTCTACTCCAACAGTTACTAAATGCCCAGGGCGATTTGTGAACGCTGATGGCAGGTGAAGGGAAAAAAGAGACTCTGCTTTCTTTTCATTCCCAAGTCTGTGCCCACAGGATGTAGGAAGGAGAATCCCCAGGAAACAAAACATTGAACATAAGTAGATAGAAATTCCAAATTTTATTGGGGAGATCCTGTTACCTGCAAACTAGAAAAGCAAAACGTTTCCTAATGACTTCTATGTATAGCACTAATTATGATGGTAAATGTTGTACACATAAACAGCATTGAAATCAGCAGGAGGGAGATTTCCTCATGATCTAGTGGGGAGAGAAAGGCAGCAAATATTTCATTTACCACTGAGGTTGGTATTACAGGCAGACTCAGTCTATGCCAGGAGATTTCCGCCAAGAGTAACAAAGTATATGACACATATGTAAGACCAAGGCTAAGACTTTACAGACATCAAAGGGCCCAGATGTCTCTGATATCATAAGGCACAGTCTTGTAGAGTCTACTCATTGACTATCAATTGGGCACGTCTACTATTTACCAAATCGTGTGCTCATTGCTAGGATGATACTTTGTCTTCAGAAATTCATGCAATTTGTCCAAGTTCCTTATCACAGAGTCTCTTGACCATACTGAGTGACCCCTGGCAAGAAAATAATATGAGCAAATGAACAGTTTTGGGGAACATGCGTTAAGGTTCAGTGGTCTTCCATACACACACCAACACATCCACACATGCATACACATATACACTATTTTCTTTAACCAGATGCACTCTTTTAAAAGTCAAACAAAACATACATGTAACTCAGAAACAACAACCCCCCCCCAATATCTTTGCAAGTTTTAAGTTTGGTTTGAACTCCTTCACTCCCTACCTGTGGCAGGGAAAAGCCCCTATGCAGACACCTGTGACCTCCTGGGGGCTAGGTCATGCACAATCTGCTTTGCTTGAAGACTCTTCTGTCAAACATGCTGCTCCTATTCTCTGTGATGTTGTTGTGAAAACATCCCCATCAAGATTTTCACCACTAAGCACATTCACACAAATCATTTGGGGTTATTTTCTAATTATTGGTGAAACATAATGATGCATATTTTTCTTAATGAAATATAGTTGATTTACAATTTTGTATTAATTTCAAGTGTATAGCAATCAAGTGTATAGTTAATTTCAAGTGTTATACATAGAGATATGTCTATTATTTTAAAAATTCTTTTATAGGTTATTGCAAAATATTGAGAATAGTTCCCTGTGGTACATAGTAGGCCCTTATTGATTGTCAATTTTATATATAGTACTGTGTATATGTTAATACCAAGCTCCTAATTTATGTCTCTCCCCCACTTACCCTCTGGTAATCATGAGTTTATTTTCTATGTCTGTGAGTCTATTTCTGTTTTCTGAATAAGTTCAGTTGTCAAATTATTTTTATATTCCTTTATATCACTTTTAAAAGTGATATCATATTTGTCTTTCTTGCTTCACTTCGTATGATAATCCATTCTTGTTGCTGCAGATGGCATTATTTCATTCTTTTTTATGGCTGAGTAATAGTCCATGCTGTGTGTGTGTGTGTGTGTGTGTGTATATACACATGTGTTCATTGATACCTCTGTTGATAGATATGGTTTGCTTCCATGTTTCAGCCATTATAAATAGTGCTGCAATGAACTCAGCCATTATAAATAGTGCTGCAATGAACATTGGGGTGCGTGTACTTTTTCAAATTATAGTTTTCTCCATATATATGCCCAAGAGTGCACTTGCTGGATCATATGGCACTTTTATTTTTAGTTTCTCCATAATGGCTGTACCAATTTACATTCCTACCAACAATGCAGGAGAATTCGCTTTTCTCCACACCCTCTCCAGCATTTAATTTTTCTAGGTGTTTTTGATGCTGGCCATCCTGACTGGTAGGAGATGATACCTCATTGTAATTTTTATTTGCATTTCTCTCATAATTAGCAATGTTGATTCTTTTTTTTTTTTTTTTTTGGTATTGAGCTGTATGGGCTGTTTGTACATTTTGAAAATCAATCCCTTGACAGTAACATTGTTTTCAAATATTTTCTCCCATTCTGTAGGCTGCCTTTTAGTTTTGTTTATGGTTTCCTTTGCTGTGCAAAAGCTTTTAAGTTTAATTAGGACATGTTTACATGCTAAGTGGCTTCGGTTGTGTCTGACTCTGTGAGACGCTGTGGACTGTAGCCTGCCAGGCTCCTCTGTCTGTGGGATTCTCCAAATAAGAACACTGGAGTAAGTTGCCATGCCCTCCTCCAGAGGATCTTCCCAACCCAGGGATCAAACCCGTACCTCTTAAGTCTCTTGCACTGACAGGCGGGTTCTCTACCACTAGGACAGTCTGGGAAGCCCTCTTAATTAGGACACATTTGTTTATTTTTGTCTTTATTTCCATTACTCTAGGAGGTGAATCCAAAAAGATATTGCTGCTATTTATGTCAAAGAGTGTTCTGCCTACACTTTCTTCTAAGAGTTTCATAGTGTCTGCCTTACATTCAGGTCTGTAAACCATTTTGAGTTTATTTTAGTATTGCATATGGTGTTAGAGAGTGTTCTAATTTCATTCTTGTACATGTGGCTGTCCCAGCACCACTTATTAAAGAGGTTGTCTTTTCTTCACTGTATAGATGTGTATGCCTCCTTTGTCATAGATTAGGTGACCCTATGTGCAGAGTTTACCTCTGGCTTTTTATCCTGTTACATTGGTCTATATATCTGTTTTTAATGCCAGTACCATACTGTCTTGATTACTGTGACTTTTATGTGGTCTGAAAGAGAGTGATTCTTTCAGCTCCATTTTTCTTTCTCAAGATTGCTTTGGCTATTCACAGTCTTTTGTGCTTCTACACACATCTTAAACATTTTTGTACTAGTTCTATGAAAAATGCCATTGGTAATTTGATAGGGATTGCACTGCATCTGTAGATTGCCTTGGGTAATCTAGTCATTTTGACAATATTGATTCTTCCAATCTAGTAACAAGGTATATCTTTCTGTTTGTATCATCATCAATTTCTTTCATTAGTATCTCATAGTTTTTGGAGTACAGCTCTTTTAATTTGTTGGGTAGGTTTATTCCTAGTTGTTTTTTTTTTTTTAATGTGATGGTAAGTGAGACTGTTTCCTTCATTTCTCTTTCTGATCTTTCATTGTTAGGGTATAGAAATGCAACAGATTTTGTTGTATTTTTACCCTGCAAATTTGCCCAACTAATTGGTGAGCTCCAATAGTTTTCTGATAGAAGCTTTAGGATTTTATATATATAGCATCATGGCATCTACAGACAGTGGAAGTTTTAATTCATCTTTTCCAATTTGGAGTCCTTTATTTCTTTTTTTCACTGTTTGTTGTGGCTAAGGCTTCCAAAACTATGTGAAATAAAAGTGGTGAGAGTGGGCATCCTTGTCTTGTTCCTGATCTTAGAGGAAATGCTTTCAGCTATTCACCTTAGCATGTGATGTTAGCTACGAGTTTGTCATAAATGACCCTTATTATGTCAGTTGTGTTCCATCTGTGCCCACTTTCTAGAAAGTTTTCTATTGTAAATGGGAGTTGATATTTATCAAAAGCTTTTTCTGCATCTATTTAGATAATCATATGGTTTTTATTCTTTAATTGATGAAGTTTTTTAAGCTTTTTGTTGTTGTTCTTCATTCACTGTCATGTCCAACTCTTTGTGACCACATGAACTGCAGCATGCCAGGCTTCCCTGTCCTTCACTATCTCCTGAAGTTTGCTCAAATTCATGTAATTTTTAATTTTTAAGCTTATTGTGGTCTATATTAGATACCACTTGTATGTGATGGTCCAAGTTTTTTATTGAAATATAGTTGATGTACAATGTTGTGTTAGTTTCAAGGACACAGCAAAGTAATTTAGTGTTATATGTACATATACATATACATATATGTATCAATCCTGGGTGTTCATTGGAAGGACTAATGTTGAAGCTGAAACTCCAATACTTTGGTCACCTGATGCGAAGAGCTGACTCATTTGAAAACACCCTGATGCTGGGAAAGATTGAGGGCAGGAGGAGAAGGGGTTGACAGAAGATGAGATGGTTGGATGGCATCACCAACTCAATGGACATGGGCTTGGGTGGACTCCGGGAGTTGGTGATGGACAGGGAGGCCTAGCGTGCTGCTGTTCATGGGGTCGCAAAGAATTGGACATGACCGAGAGACTAAACTGAACATATACACACACACACACACACACACACACACACACACACACACACACATATAATAGGCATATATAGCAAAGCATTTTGGACTATAATACAAGATGTATCAATGTGCAGTAGAAAAAAACAATTGGCGAAATATTTCTGTAGCATTTGCACTTTTTGTACTTTTATGATCAAAAATGATAAGGATAAAAATAGAATAAAATAATATAGTGAAAGATACCAAATGGTGTTAGTTTCATTAGAGGAATTTTGGACGTTTTGTTTGTTTTAGTTTTCACATTTTTCTTCTGGCATTTGTCATAACCAAAGATACCATAAACTCTCTCCCCCAGAGTCTCATTTGAATCTAATCTATAGACTGTATTACTATACTCACATAGATTACTCAAATCTTAACTTAAACATCTGGAGGCAGCCTAAAACAATAGAGACAACATAGTGTATGGTCTAGGAGCATGGATTCTGGAACTAGACAGCCTGGGTTTGATTTCCATCTTTACCATTTACAAGCTGTGTGACCTTAGACAAGTTACTTAATTTCTCTGTGCTTTTGTTTTCTCATGTTTAAAGATACTACTGACCTTGAAAGATTATTCTGATAATTAAATTAGTTCATACTTGTAAAGTGTTGAGATCAGTATTTGGCACACAGCAATTGGTCAGTCAGTCAGTTCAGTCGCTCAGTCATGTCCAATTCTTTGTGATCCCATGGACTGCAGCACACCAGGCCTCCCTGTCCATCACCAACTCCCAGAGCTTGCTCAAACTCATATCCGTCGAGTCGGTGATGCCATCCAACCATCTCATCTTCTGTTGTCCCCTTCTCTTCCTGCCTTTAATCTTTCCCAGCATTAGGGTCTTTTCCAATGAGTCAGCTCTTTGCATCAAGTGGCCAAAGTATTGGAGTTTTGGCTTCAGCATCAGTCCTTCCAATGAATATTCAGGACTGATTTCCTTTAGGATGGACTGGTTGGATCTCCTTGCAGACCAAGGAACTCTCAAGAGTCTTCTCAAACACAATTCAAAAGCATCAATTCTTCAGCACTCAACTTTCTTTACAGTGCAGCTCTCACATCCATAAAAGACGATTGGAAAAACCATAGCTTTGACTAGATGGATCTTTGTCAGCAAAGTAATGTCTCTGCTTTTTAATATGCTATCTAGATTGGTCATAACTTTTCTTCCAAGGAGCAAATGTCTTTTAATTTCATGGCTGCAGTCACCATCTGCAGTGATTTTGGAGCCCGAGGAAATAAAGTCTGTCCCTGTTTCCATTGTTTCCCCATCTATTTGCCATGAAGTACATTAGTGTTCATGTACAGGGCATTATATTGGCTATTGAAAACATGGTAGATTTTTTCATGGAGCTAACATTTTAATGGTGTCCAGCAGTCTTCAAAAAGCTAACTACAGGAAGAGCTCCTTTTCCCAGGATAATTGGGAGCAGGTAAGGCCTCTTAATGCAGGGAACAGAAGTTCATAGTAACTACAGTTTTAAAAAATGTGGCCTGAATTTAGTCTTTAAAAAATGAAACTCAGAACTCAAAGTCATGAAAAAAAATCCATTCTAGTTTATATTTAATAAAACATAGGATATAATTGCAACAAAAAATAACTCATATGTTAGGTTTTAGTGTGTGATTTTTTTCTGCAAAATGTTTATATTACAACCTTCACTTTTGATTTGAATTTTTATAACACTATCTTAGAGAGAATCTCCTTTGTAAAAATGTTAATCAGCTTTATCAATTTTCCTGATGTTTGGGTGTGCAAATTATTCTCCTTTGATGATTTTGTTATCATCCTTGTCAATTTTCTCTGCTTTTCAATCCAGTCAATAGTTTTGTGAGTGATTTTGACATTTACCAGGACTTCCTCACTTCCAGTATTTTTTGTAGTTCTTGAAATTTCACAGAAATCTACTCACATTATATCTGTATTGTATTATGAGATATTTACAACATTCAGGAACCAGAGAAAAGTGTGAAGATATAATAATGAATAGATATCACTTACAATAAATGAGGAGAAGAGTTGGGATTCATATTATAAATTGCCAGCTAATTAGAAGCTATTAGAGACATAGAATGTCTCAAATTTGCTTTTTCATACAGACTCAAAACTTTAGATATTAAGTTAATTAATAATAATACTTTCTATCTTAATATAAGTCAGAAAAAGTAAATATAACAACCATAGTATACACCAGGTACAATAGGGATAAACAAGAAAGAACAGTTAGAAAATGGCATGAGCTAAAGAAGAAAATAACTCTGGTTTCAGTGTGAAGAATGAACTATAAAGATTAAATATTGGAGGCAAGAAGTCATATTAGGAAGCTATTTTAAATCACCTTATCATATCTGAACCAGGCTTACCTTAGAATTCTATTTTTTCTTTCTTTGTTCTTGACTCTGCTTCTCTCTTCCCCCTACCTCTATTCCTTTATTTCCTCCCCACATCCATGCTACCCCTTACTTCTGTAATGATTCTGAGCCTTTTAGCCCTAAATATCCAGTAGGTAAATGAAGCCCAGAGAATAGTAAGAAAAAGGGAAAAAAGGCCACTAATGACCTCTGAGCCAGCATTTTAAGGAAAAGGGAAGCAGTGTTTTTAAGGAACTTATACATACCAAACTCTAAGCTGGCACTTGACAAATCTTATTTCACTGAGTCTTAAAAGCCTTTGAGTTAGAAACCCTTGATTTTGCTTTTTTAGGTGAATAAACTGTAGCATAGTTGGGAATCAGAAATTCACATCCAATTCCACTTGACACCAATCTGTGCTGTTTCTAACATATCTGTCCTGGGCAGTGAAGGAGGAATGGGCAAAATGAGACTCTGATATGAAAATAACAGTTGGAAAGAGAGATCCAAGCATTAAAAGATACATTAATGTTCTAAGTCACAAAGTCCTTACTAGTTTTGTTGTTGTCACTACTGTTGATTTTTGCTTTTGTCTTTTTCCCAACACACATGGTAGGATATTAGTCTGGATCAGGTATCTGAATCAAGTCTCTACTGGAATATTTTCAAGAAACTACATCCAAAGTCCATATGTTGAAGGCATTAATGCTTGCCCATTCCTTACTTATCCCAGGCTTACACTATTTTAAAAGTTACCTAATTTCCTCAAGGGCTTCCCAGGTGGTGCTAGTGGTAAAGAACCTATCTGCCAATGCAAGTACACATAGATGATGAGGGTTCGATCCCTGGATTGGGAAGATCCCTTGGAGGAGGGCACAGCAACCCTCTCCAGTGTTCTTGCCTGAGGAATCCCATGGACACAGGAGCCTGGCAACCTGCAGTCCAAAGGGAGGCACAGAGTTGGGCACAACTGAAGTGACTTAGCACGCATGCACAATTTCCTCAAGAAGCAGACATCCTGAATTAAGTTTGGAAGGAAGTCAGAAGAATGCAGAGGGAATATATTATATTTAATTTCATTAATTAATTTATTCAAGGAATATTTTGTGAGCCTAAAATAGATCAGGCATGACATAAAGCTCGGGGGATAGAATGATGATAAAGCAGTTGGAATTCCTTTATTTGTGGCATTTATGTTTTATTAGAGAAGCCAGTAGAAGAGTCACATCTCTAGGAAATAAAGTAGCTTCTTCCCACTACCGTCCCATTGCAGCCAAGGAGCGACAGCTGGAGAGACTCTAAGACATGTTAGTGAGGCTCAGGAAGAGCAGCTGGCCCTCTTAAAGGAAGAACCTTAGCAGCCAGACTCTTCTTCCCCTGTCTCCTGCTTTTCATTTCAAACACGTCCTCCTCAAGCATTCATATGTTATAGGAACTTCCTTCAAAAGTCACCATCTATTTGATCTCCAAGTTAAGTGAAGGATTCGGTCAAGGAAAATCAGGCCATCCATACTCAGGATTGAATAAATTCCTTTCAACGTCATTTAATTTGAAAGCTCACTGTGCAGGTGACTTCAAACATGGAGCTAGGGTTAAGTTAGTCAAAGCCATAATCCTTAAATCTCAGGGAGTTATTTGACATTTCAATAGTATGTCCAAAGAGGTGACACAATGTCGGAATAGTAATAGCTTCTTGTATAGTAATTCTAAGAAGGTAGCAGGAAAGGTTTTCTGCTTTGTGGACATGAAAGAAGTAGCAGAGAAGCAAGTAAATTATAAAAACTCAGGAATCAATCTCTATTAGAAATTTTAGACACAGCACCAAGCAAACTTTAGTCTTTGTTTCCATTAAGAAAAGAGAAGAAGCAAGGTATCCTGTGGTCAAGAAAGTAAAAGTGTTAGTCGTTCAGTTGTGCCCAGCTCTTTGCAGTCCCATGGACTGTAGCCCACCAGGTTCCTCTGTCCATGGAATTTTCCAGGCAAGAATACTGGAGTGGATAGCCATTCCCTCCTCCAGGGGATCTTCCCAACCCAGGGATCAAACTTGGGTCTCCCACATTGCACGCAGATTCTTTACTGTCTGAGCTACAGGGAAGCCCCTGTAGCCTAAGAGGAAGAAGTATTTCTTGACTCCAGATACCCAGGAAATGTTACTAGCATTCTTGAAAGTAGAAACTGAATTATTTATTTCCCCCCAGATAGTGTTTTTCTTGAATAGAAAAAAAGAGTCTCAGCTTTCACCTCTAAGACCCACACTAACCTTCCCTCAATCTACCGCCATCATTACTTCACACTCTACTTTTATTCCCTTTGTTACTTAGCTTCGGCTCCCCTGACCCATCTTCACTGTTACTCAGATACACCAGTTCATGCTCCTGCCTTGGGGTTTTTTCACTTGCTGGTCCCTTGACCAGGTGTAATTCTCCCCTAGTTATCCACATGACTTTCTCACTTCTGTCAGGCCTTTGTGCAAAAGTCACCTTCTCAGTGAGGCCTTCCTGGTCCCATTATAAACTGTCATCCCTTTTCCAGCATTTCCCAGCTTTATTTTCCTCCCTAGCATTTGATCAGGATTTAACATGCTATTCAATATTTGCTTTGTTTATTGACTGAAAAAATAGGCTCCAAAAAGGCAGGGATTTTTGCCTGTTTTGTTCACTGCTGCACCTTCAGAAGCCAGAATCGAGTTGGGCACATAGCAAGCACTCGGTAACTATTTGCTGAGTGAATGAATAAATACCACAGTCAGCCATGGCTGGAGAAGCCATGATGGAAGCGCTTCCAGCTTGGTGTGAAACCATCTGGAAATTATGGCTTCAAGAACCCTGGACAGCTCCTTGGAAAAGGACCACTGGCCTCTTCACCATTCTTTAAACACACCAGAAGGTAAAATATTTTTGAAACCAGCCTAGGATGTCAATACATTTATCTTCAGTTTGCACCTCTAAACAGTCATGATTAGGAAGAATACCTATGTGAGAACATGAGTATTTGCCCATTCAATTCAAAATAAAACTATACTACACAGTCATCAAATTTTGACTGGCACAAAAAACAAATCACCTAGTGAGTCCAATGAGCTCCAGACAGCAGGTTTGGTATTCTTTATGAGCAATCTCAAAAGCATGTTTACAGGGAAGCATTAAATTAGCCATAAAGCACCACTATAAACAAAGATGGCTATGGCACCTCTTGGTGAACTAAAACTATACAATTATCATGAATACAGCCTTTCAACAAAAATGACAACCATTCTTACAAATGTTTTATTTACACTGTTAAGAGCAAGCACATTAATGGAAAACATATGTGACTTTAGAATTGAATTATATATCAAATAAAAAGGTGATGTTCAATATTCAATGCCCACTGAGGGCTCTGGCCTCCCCTATGGCTAGTTTAAAAATCACAGCATGAGGTTAAAAGGCCCTTACACTTAAGAAAGTACAAATGCAATGATATTTCCAGACATAAGTTGTCTTGACTTTGAATTAGTATAAGTAGGGCAGAATATAGTCAATCCACTAAGCTGTCCCCAAAACAATTGCTCCATTTATTGGGCTTCTAAAGCCCTTGTTGGGCATAAATTCCATTTACAGAGACAGATTTTTCTCACACAGTTATGTATAAAGTTTCTCAGCAAATATTTTGAGAACAGTAACATGTTAACTTAAATTCATAAAAGTGATGTCTGGTCTCAAACCTTTTCCTTAGAACCTGTTTTGATAGTAAAGAGAATACAAGGTGTTCTTTCTCTCTTCTTTCTTCTACTCTCTTTTAATGTCTTGTTTTTGGTGGTGGTGTTGTTAGAGAAATAAGAATACAGTTTGTTCTGTTGCCAAAAGAAGCTGAAAAAACAAAATCAACCACTGTGAATTTGTCAGATGTGTGATCCTGGCTACTAGTGGAAGAGAATTAATAAAAGATAAGAAATAGGAGAAAAATCACACAAAATAATGAATGTCAGATTATTTTATAAAGTATAAATACAAATTTAATGGAATGTTATTTAAGAAGAGACTTGGAAAGCTAAATTTCATTAATTTCACTTATTCTTAAAATATAATTGTTCCTTTGTCTGAATGCCTTAAAACTCCTTAGTTCCTGTATGGTGAGTAGACTGTATCTGGAGTGAAAAATTGGCTTTTCAGACATACTTTTGGCTCTTAAGGTTGTTTTTTTTTTCCCTTGGAAAATGTATAAACAACCTGGCCACACAGATGAACTACTGTGTCTTCAAAACACCTTCCACAGAGTGAAGGACAGAGTCATCTGAGATGCTTGCTAAAATGGAAGGGAGCTCACATTTCTTCTCATCTGTCCTTCTGTCTCCTCCTCTACTGTCTAAGACCATCAGCTGCGTCTGTTCCTGAATGATTTCACTGCTCCAATGTGGTGGTGTAGGAAGAATAATATGTGAGTCTGTGTCCCAACCTCACCCCTGTGGAATGGTGCCACCTAACAAAGTTATTTGTCCTTCCCCGGTCTCAATGTCTCATCCAAAAAGTAGAAGTTTTCCTTCCTACCACCTATCAGAAAGAAAAATTACCAATTGTTCTACAGCCACTGCTTGTTTGGATTAGGAAACTTCCAGCTGTACAGGAGTGGGTCTGGGATTTTAAGAAATCATTTTTCAAAAACTCGTCTCATTTTCAATTTTCCTAAGGCAACTCTAAGAAGCAAAACAATACAAGAAACCTGTACACGTAGAACTGAGCCTGTCCCCATTTACATGGTTTAAATGATCTATTCTGAGAAGGAGAATATAAACTTCTAAGGGTTATCACCTTATTCTTCTTTAAAAGGACACTGTGACCCACATTAAGAAAGTGACTGAGATTAAATAATACCTGGCCAAAAAAAAAAAAAATGTTGTTAACTTTAAATCAGTGCCAACAAAATTCATAGGACATTGAATGTTTTAACTGGGGGCTGAGGAAGGAGAGTGTAATGATGAGGCATTCAGGGAAGAGGGAGTATTTGATGCACATCTCTATCTTCCTCAAAAGGAAGGTTTTATATAACACAAAAACCAGAACAATTTCCTGTGGCCAAAAGTAGTCTCCTATAATCTGTAGGGTAGAGCAGCCATGGGAAATAGTGAGAGAGATGGGGCAGCAGAAGAGAAAAGTGGTGAAGGGAGGAAAAAAAAGGATTTTGTGGTTCCTCTGGACCATTCAGCTGGTAGGTAGCTATGAGTCCTGACAGACGGGAGCTGCATGTCTTCCTATAGCTGCTTGTGTATTGCTCTGGGAAGCTAAGCCCACGGTCTGAAGGATGCCTATCCTGGTGGGTGCAAGTGTTCTCTGGCTCAGGGTATAGAGATACGAACCCCTACCTGGGTCATAGCTTGGCCAAGACACCCTGCCTTGGTGGGGAAGGTTCTTTTTCCATTGGGGTTTACACAGTCAAAAACAAAACCAAAGCTGAGATCAAAGCAGCACAAGCTTTATTCAATGAACAGAGACTAGAGAAGAGAAAACTTAGTTCACAAGTCAACTTCTGGGCCTCATCATGGGAAGGATTTACTTTTAAGGAGTAAGGACAATGCAGGGAGGAGTAAAACTGGTGATGGAGATGCATATGCATGAGTTTTCTGGGAAAGAGACAGAGAGTTCCTGAAAATGGGGTGCAACACCTTTTGTATCCTTTTTTGGTCTATGACTTCTGGCCTTTGGTAAATGTGCCATTTCCTACAATAATGTAGTAAAATCAACATAGAATGAGACTCAAGATCTGTTGGTGGTCAGATTCATTGCCATGGTAGTTTCAGCTGGTTCTATCACAATTTTTTTTTCTCTTCTTATAACTTCTTTGTGTCCAGACCCTGAGACTTAAAGATATAGTTCCTGTTTAAGGGAGGGATTGGCGGGTTTTGAGCAAGGGTCTGGTGGCAATTCTGGTAACAGAAAAGACTGAAAGCTGCCTTTTCTCCACATAAACTCCTCACTCAAATGTCATTTTTCTGGTTCTAGAAACCTTGCCAGCCTAAGCTACTTTCAGACAGGTAACAAAAATTAAAACTTACTGAAGAAAACAAAATTAAGTAGAGGAAAGCTATCAATGATCTGAATGTTTGTGACCCCCTCCAAAATTGATGTGTTGGATATTAACTCCCCAAGGTGATGGTAAAAAGTGGTAGGACCTTTGAGAGATGTGGGGGGCGGGGGTGCTTAGGTCATGTGGGTGAAACTTTCATGAATGGGACTAGTGCTCTTATGAAAGGGATTTCAAAGCAATTCCTAGCCCTTTCTACCATGTGAGGACACAGTGAGAAGACATTGGCTATGAACCCAGAGAGGGAGAAGAGGGCCCTCACCAGAATGAGACCAGGCTGATGCCTTGATCTCAAATTTCCAGCTTCCAGAACTCTGAGAAATGTTTCTGCTGATTATAGCATACTAAGTCTGGTGGTGTTTTGTTACAGCAGCCTAAACAGGCTAAAGCTAAGACCAAGTTAAATATCTAGAGGAGGTGAATCCCTCTGAGAAAGAACTGTTAGGAAAGACACTTGAGAAGTTTCATCAAAAACAAAAAATAAATAAGAGCGCTCAAAAGATTAATTTAGAACACAAGATGATTTTCTACAAATTAAAATTATGATTTTTAAACTTTAAAAGTAAATAGAACAGTATTTACTGTTAGAAAGTAAAGCAGAAGAACACCTGTTGGTAAGAACCAAATTTGTATCCAGGAAAACAAAGTTGGAAATTTGGGGGGTGGTTGGAAATAACCTTCCAATATATAATAAACACAAAAGTGTTTAAATTATGCAGGAAGATACATGACACTGGAAAGTCAGATGAAATAGTGATGGAAGATCCAGACAGAGAAAAGAGAGGAGATGGGAAAGTGATAATTAGGCCAAAAGGCAGATAAAGAGTCCAGAGCCTGATAGGACTCTGACAGAGGCTAGGCATCCCCTTCCATTGTGACAAAGGACTTCAATGTGGAGGTGGTATACCTTGCTAGGATGGAGTAAGCAAACCACCCTTTCCTTCCCAATGATTACAAGTAGAAATCCTGAACAGCAGGCAGAAAGCAACTCTGTGAGGATTCTGAAAAGTAAATAAGAACAAGCAGATAAGGGAGAAAAATCAAAATACAAAGAATACCATTGTGTGTGTGTATGTGTGCCTTTGTAACACAGATTTCTCTCTGCCTTTTTTTAAAACCCTCTTATGCCTCCAGGCATAGACTCTAGAGCAGCTAGAATTTTGGAACTACAGAGGGTGTTAAGAGAAAAATCTGGAGAAAATTTTTCTGGCCTGAGGAGCTCGGGGAAGTAGGTTGAGCAGAGGGGTCACTGCAAGGAGACTCCAGGCACACCCCTGGATTGCCCCCTACATTTTTATTATCCGATCTTTCCCACAGGCAAGTCTCAGTTAGGAAGGTACTTGCAGCAGCTGCTGCCACAGAAATACTTAAATATCTGAGAGAAAATTCTGAGAACAGAGAAAAGGAGTCACTGCTATTCAGAGTATGTGGAGTAGGAAATGCTCATTATTTTTCTCAACCCCTTTTCTCTAGCAGCTTTATGTGAAGGCAGAACCAGTCAAAGGAAACCCCTGACAATCCATGTGGCTAAAACCCCAGCTTTTTAGCCAGAAGACCAGAAAAAGGGGTTGTTGAGTGTTAGGGGGAATCAAGGTGTGAAGAGAAGTAGACAAGGAAGAGACCTAACATAAAGTCCTAAGCTCACTCCAGAGCTAACATTTGAAATGAGGGAAGAATAAACCAGACAATAATGGTGGCAAAACAAAAGGCTTGTTTCCAGACAATAACGACAACAATATTTTTATTATTACCTCAACCATACACCAAGTGGATTAATGACTTACTTGTGAAAAGAAAAACTAACAATTTTTAATATTTTTTATATTCTTAAGTCAATTTTTAAAGATTATTAAATAATAATAATTATTATTACCTCAGAGTTAAAAACAACACAAAAATTTTTTAAAAAAGAAAAAGAATACTA
Source organism: Cervus elaphus (assembly GCF_910594005.1). Classification (NCBI taxonomy): domain Eukaryota; kingdom Metazoa; phylum Chordata; class Mammalia; order Artiodactyla; family Cervidae; genus Cervus; species Cervus elaphus. The sequence continues at coordinate 18,591,349 of NC_057839.1, read as the reverse complement.
TATTGTCCACTTTAAAACTACAACTTCTACAAAGCAAAAACCACCATAAATAAATGAAAAGACAAGTTGCTAACCAGCAGAAGATATTTGCATCATACACAATCAACAATGGCTTTCCAGGTGGCTTCCCAAGTGGCTCAGTGGTAAATAATCTGCCTGCCAATGCAGGAGATACAAGTTAGCTCCTGGGTTGGGAAGATCCCCTGGAGTAGGAAATGGCAACCCACTCCAATATTATTGTCCAGAGAATTCCATGGACAGAGGAGCCTGGTGGGCTACAGTCCATGGGGTCTCAGAGTTCAACAGGACTGAGCACGCACACATGCACACACAAAATCAACAAATACTATTATGCAGAATTTTAAAAATAACTTCAAATCAGTAAGCAAAAAGAGAAGCAATACAATGGAAAAAGTAAATAGGAATGGAAAATGCACAGAAGAGGAAGTCTAAACACAGCCTCCAGAGGAGTCAGGATAATGCAATTTAAAATGGCAATCAGATGTTATTTTTGACTGATAAAAATTAAAGGAACTGAACATATCAGATATGGAGCAACAGGAACCCTCATATACTGCTGTGCTACTGGTAGAAATATATATTCTTAAATCAATTTCTATAGCAATTGAGAAATTTCCTGTAAAGTAGATGAGGTACACCCTACAGCCTAGCAATTCTACCTTCCATAATACACCCTACAAATAGGCTCAAACTTATGCAAAAAAGAAAAAAATAAAGAGCATGAGCAATAATGTACTTTACCACATTATTTGTAATGTTGGAAAATAGGACACCACATAAACATCCTTCAGGAGCACATTAGGAACCCTAGGAATGATGTCATCAACATGGCAGATGACCATCTTTCTCCAAACAAACACCAATTTTGACAATCACCTATTGATAAGAGGCTTGTGGAAGCTTCCTGATGGGCAGGACTGGCTGTAGGGGAATCTGGGTCTTGCTCTGATGGGCTGGGCCATGCTCAATAAATCTTTAATCCAGTTTTCTGTTGATGGAGGGTAGGGGGGAGTCTGTGAACACAGTTTGGCCTGAGGCCAAACTATGGTAGGGGTAATGGAGGTAATGGCAATCTCCTTCAAAAGGACTTATGCCCAGACTGTTGTATTCAGTCCACCTGACAATACAGCAGGCCACTGTTGACCCAGGCCTCCACCAGAGACTCCTTAGGCACTCACAGGCAAGTCTGGCTCAGTCTCTTGTGGGGTCACTGCTCCTTTCTCCTGGGTCCTGGTTTGCACAAGGTTTTGTTTGTGCCCTCCAAGAGTCTGTTTCCCAGTCCTGTGGAAGTTCTGTAATCAAATCCCACTGGCCTTCAAAGTAAAATTCCCTGGGGGTTCACAGTCCCTTAACCAGATCCCTAGATTGGGAAATCTATTGTGGGCCCTAGAACTTTCCCAACAGTGTGAGAATGTCTTTGATATAATTGTTCTCCAGTTTGTGGGGCATCTGCTCAGTGGCTCTATGGTGGGCCTAATGGTGACCTCCTCTAAAAGGACTTATGCCACATGCCTCGCCCCTCAGGTCTGCTGCAGCCAGAGCTCTTGCCCCCCTGGCAGGCAACTGCTGACCTGTGTATCCACAGAAGACACTCAAACACTCAAAGGCAGGTCGGGCTCAGACTCTGTGGGGTCTCTGTGTCCTGGTGTGCACAAGGTTTTGTTTGAGCCCTCTAAGCATCTCTGGTGGGTATGGGGTTTGATTCTAAACACGATTTCGCCCGTCCTACCATCTTGCTGGGGATTCTCCTTTGCCCTTGGACAAGGAGTATCATTTTTGGTGGGATCCAACATTCTCCTGTCGATGGTTGCTCAGCAGCAAGTTGCAATACTGGAGTTCTTGCAGGAGAAAATGAGCACATGTCCTTCTACTAAGATCGTGGCATCTGATCCTATCACTGCATGGCAAATAGATGGGGAAACAATGGAAACAGTGAAAGACTTTATTTTCTTGGGCTCCAAAATCACTGCAGATGATGACTGCAGCCATGAAATTAAAAGATACTTGCTCCTTGGAAGAAAAGCTATGACTAAACTAGACAGCATATTAAAGCAGAGACATTACTTTGCTGACAAAGGTCTGTTTAGTCAAAGCTATGGTTTTTCCAGTCATCATTTATGGATGTGAGATTTGGACTATAAAGAAAGCTGAGTCCTGAAGAATTACAGCACATCTCCCTTCCCAGTGGACAGCATAGCTCAATGTCAGGAAAGACCTCTGCCCACTATTTCTCCCATAAGGAAAGTGAGAGAGTGTAAAGGCCCCTGACTTCTTCAGCTGCACATGATGCTCCCTATGAGGCCCATTTCTCTTTAGCTCCATCCAGCATACTTGGCCATGAACTGTGTGGCCAGGGGACAGTAAGTGACTGGTAGACCAGTAGTCCGAACTGAGAACTGTATGCATCAAGTGGACAAAAATCATACAAGCCATTCTATCATGGATCTCTGGGGCCACCAGCCTGAGAATCCCTCCCTCCTCACCCATGGGCACACTTACTGCCCTGTGTTATTCACCCACACCCCAGCTCCCCAGGCTCACCCTTAAGAATAGTGAGAATGAGCCTTTGCAGACATCTAGTGGCAGAAGCCAGACCAGCTCTGCAGGACTGAGAGAATACACAACCCTATGTATGAATATAGCCTCACTCTCAGGAAAGCAAATGGAGGGTTGTCAGCACCTGGCCAGGCTTTGCAGACATATGATCTTGAGAATTTCCTCTCAAGGGGAAGTAAGAAATATGGAACAAGCATATCCATAGAAAAGAACTGAGAAAACTACACAAGCCCTAAAAAGGCTAAAAATGTACATTTTCTTATCTCTTTCAGATAGGTGTCACCAAGTGACTAAGATCTGATCAGTAAAATGTGTTTGGAAATTTTTGAGTGGGACTTTTATAGATTTCTTTAAGTGGAGACAAATAGCTGAGGGTGATGATCTGTTTTGTCCATACTCCTTTCTTTTGGGCATGAACCATTAGGAATTCATGGAGCTACTTTACTAGCTTTGGAGTATCTACTCTGGAATTCTTTTAGGTGAAAGAGAAGATCTCTACAGGGAAGAAGAAACTCCAATCAAAACTACAGGTCATTGAAATGAAAATTAAAGAAATGAGATATATTTTTTTACCCTCCCTCCCCCTAGGATTAGCCCAAATTAAAGCCTGCAAAATCATTTGATATTGCTGAAGCAATAGATACTCTCAAAATTTCTGGTGGAGGTAAAATGCTACATCTCTTCTTTTTGAAATACAATCTTGAAAATTCCATTAAAATTGAATGCATATAAAACTATTTGATCAAGCTTGCCCACTTTTAGGAAACTCTATTATTTAAAACATCAGTATAAGGATATGTTTTTGAAGATAATACATATCAATTGCAGTGTTAGTCATAGTGGCAAAAACTAGAAATAATGTGAATGTTAATAGAGAAATGGTTACATAAATTTCAAGACCTGCATATTATATAATACCATGCAACAGCTAAATAGTGTATTAGATTAGGGGAAAAAGTGGTCAAGCTTCACAGTAAGGTTTAAAGACTATTCTCAGTGTGTGTGTGTGTGTGTGTGTGTTTAAAAAAAAAAAAAAACGGAGGAGGAAAAATTCCAGCCTCTAGAACTGTGAGAAATAAATTTATACTTTGTGGTAGCTTGTTATTGGCAGTCTTAAGAAACTAATACAATGGCTGAACCTTTCTTTCTGATTCATGCAATTACCAGCATCTTGAAATGCATATAGAATGCTTTTTTTTTCTTGTTTATATTCAAGAAAAATAAGTTGTTTTGGTGGCTTGCTTTGAAAGTTCTTGTTAGAAACTCTATATCAGATATGTCTTTGTAAGCCTTCATTTCTATGTCTATATAAGAAAAAGAAGAGATCATCAAGAAAATAATTTCCAAAAGTTGGATTCTAATGTTCAGCTTCATAGAAAGTTATTATTAAAAATTACCTTTTTGTTGTTCAGTGACTCAGTCATCTGACTATTTTCAACCCCATGGACTGCAGCACACCAGGCTTCCCTGTCCTTCACTGTCTCCCTTAGTTTGCCGGAACACATGTCCACTGAGTTAAGGATGCCATCCAACTATCTCATCCTCTGTTGCCCCCCTTCTCCTCAAAATTACCTTAAAGATTATTTTCTGATTTAGTTCAGTTGGATACAACTATTTAATGTGTGTCCCCTCTATGCCAGGCATTGTGCTTGGGAGTGGGGATATAAGAAGACTCAGTCCCTGCTCTTAAGGAGCTTACAGTCCAGTGGAGAACACAGCCAGTGCTATGACAGGGATAAAAATACAGTAAATTTCCCTTATCCCTGGCTGCACTTTCCATGGCTTCAGTTACCTGAGGTTAACTTCAGTCTGAAAACATTAAATGGAAAATTCCAGGAAAAAAAAAAACACATAAGTTTAAAAGTATATGCCTTTCTGAGTAGCATAATGAAATCTCAAGACATACACTCCATCCAGGCCTGGACATGAAACATCTCATTGTCCAGCGTTTCCCACAGGTTAGTCACTTAGCAGCCATCTTGGTTATCAGATCTATTATTAAGTCAAGAAACCCTTATTTAACTGCTTAATGTCCCTGAAACGTTAGAGTAGTGATGCTGGCAATTTGGATAAGCTGAAGAGAAGCCATAAATTGCTTCTATTATGTGAAAAAGTGAAAGTTCTTGGCTTAATAGGGAAAGAAAAAAGTCATATGCTGAAGTTGCTAAAATCTATGGTAAGAAAGAATCTTTTATTTGTGAAACTGTGAAGAAGGAAAAAGAAGTGTGTGCTAGTTTTGTTGCCACAACCCACACGGCAGAAGTTATGACCACAATGCATGACTGCATGATAAGCTCTTAGTGAAGATGAAAAGATAATTAAACCTGTACACTAAGCTATTTTGAGAGAGATTATACTCATATAACTTCTATTATGCACTATTGGTATAATTGTCCTATTTTATTATCTATTACTGTTAATCTCTTACTGTGCCTAATTTATAAATTAAACTTTATCTTGTTATTTTTCAGTCACCAGTCATGTCCAACTCTTTGTGTCCCCATGGACTGCAGCACGCCAAGCCTCCCTGTCTCTCACCATCTACAAGAGTTTGTCCAAGTTCATGTTCATTGCATCAGTGATGCCATCCAGCCATCTCATATTCTGACACCCTCTTCTCCTTCTGCCCTCAATCTTTTCCAGCATCAGGGATTTTTCCAATGAGTCATTTGTTTGCATCAGATAACCAAAATACTAGAGCTTCAGCATCAGTCCTTCCAGTGAATATTCAGGGTTGATCTCCCTTAAGATTGACTGGTTTGATCTCCTTGCTGTCAAGGGACTTTCAGGAGTCTTCTCCAGCACTACAGTTCAAAGGCATCAATTCTCTGGAGTTCTGCCTTCTTTATGGTTCAGCTCTCATAACCATATGTGACAACTGGTAAGACCATAGCCTTGACTATACAGACTTTTGTCGGCAGAGAAATGTCTCTGCTTTTCAAGACACTGTCTAGGCTTGTCATCGCTTTCATGCCAAGAAGCAGTCGTCTTCTGATTTCATGGCTGCAGTCACCATCCACAGTGAATTTGGAGCCCAAGAAGAAGATATCTGTCACTACTTCCACCTTTTCCCCTTCTATTTGCTATGCGGTAATGGGATCAGATGCCATAATCTTAGTTTCTTTGAATATTTAGTCAAGCCGACTCTTTCACTCTCCTCCTTCACCCTCATCAAGAGGCTCTTGAGTTCCTCTTAGCTTTCTGCTGACAGAGTGGTATCATCTGCATATCTGAGGCTGTTGATATTTCTCCCACATGTCTTGATTCCAGCCTGGCATAAGTAATCCAACCTGGCATTTCTCATGATGTGATCAGCATATAGGTTAAACAAACAGGGTGACAGCAGACAGCCCTGACCTACTCCTTTCTCAATCTTAAACCAATCAATTGTTCCATACAGTGTTCTGTTGCTTTTTGACCTGCACACACTGGTTTCTCAGGAGACAGGTAAGATGGTCTGGTACTCCCACTTCTTTAAGAGCTTTCCACAGTTTGTTATGATCCACACAGTAAAAGGCTTTAGCATATTCAATGAAACAGAGGTAGATGTCTTTCTGGAATTCCCTAGCTTTCTCTACAATCCAGCGAATGTTGGCAATTTGTTCTCTGGTTCCTCTTCCTTTTCTAAACCAGCTTGGACATCTGGAAGTTCTTGGTTCGCATAATGCTGAAGCCTAGCATGCAAGATTTTAAGCATGACCTTATTAGCATGGAAGATGAGAGCAACTGTCCAATGGTTAGCACATTCTTCAGAACCTCCCGATCCACTGGAGAAGCGAATGGCAAACCACCCCAGTATACTTGCCATGAGAACCTCATGAACTGCATAAATGGCCAAAAGGATATGAAACTTTATCATAAGTGCATACAGCCTCTTGATGAGGGTGAAGGAGGAGAGTGAAAGAGTCGGCTTAAGACTGAGTGTATATATACATGTGTGTGTGTATATGTATACATATATATATATATATACATGGAAAAGATATAGTATATGTAAGGTTTGGTACTCTGTGGTTTCGGATAGTGGTTGGCAGACTTTATGTTTTTGGGCTCCAAAATCACTGCAGATGATGACTTCAGCCATGAAATTAAAAGATTCTTGCTCCTTGGAAGAAAAGTTATGACCAACATAGACAGCATATTTAAAAGCAGAGACATTACTTTGCCAACAAAAGTCTGTCTAGTCAAGACTATGGTTTTTCCAGTCATCATGTATGGATATAAGAGTTGGACTATAAAGAAAGCTGAGCACCAAAGAATTGATGCTTTTGAACCTGGTGTTGGAGGAGACTCTTAAGAGTCCTTTGGACTGCAAGGAGATCCAACCAGTCCATCCTAAAGGAAATCAGTCCTGAATATTCATTGGAAGGACTCATGCTGAAGCTGAAGCTCCAATACTTTGGCCACCTGATGCAAAGAACTGACTCATTGGAAAAGACCCTGATGCTGGTAAAGATTAAAGGCAGGAAGAGAAGGGGATGACAGAGGATGAGATGGTTGGATGGCATCACCGACTCAATGGACATGAGTTTGAGTAAACTCCAGGAGTTGGTGATGGACAGGGAGGCCTGGTGTGCTGCAGTCCATGGGGTCACAAAGAGTCAGACACTACTGAGAGACTGAACTGAGCTGAACTGTGGTTTCAGTATCCACTGGCAGTCTACGATCATCTCCTGCAGGTAAGACAAATGACTGTAGTAAGAGGTGGGAGAAGAGCCATTGCAGGGAGAGGAGCTGGGGTTTTTAGGGAAGGTCTCCCCTGAAGAAAGTAATGTCCAGTTTGAACCTCAAAAATAAAGAGTTGATGAGCAAGTGAATGGAGACACATTGAGGGCAAAGGTATTCTAGAGTCAGGGTTGGCATGTGCAACTCCTAGTTATTCCATCACATAACCCTTTCACAGTATGGTAGGAACACAGGATGTACTGGAAGAAATGGTGAGTTAAAGCTAGAGAGTAAGCAGGAATTTGTAAACCGTGTTAAGGTTTTTAGTTATTCTAAGGGCAGCATAAAGCTTTAAAAGGATCTTAAATGTGGTGGTGACATAGTCATATTTTGCCTATAGAAAATAACCCTCAACAGTGTTGAGATGGATTAGAAGAAACAATATGAGAAACAGCAATCTGGACAAAAAGAGGACGAAGCTGTAAAGAGGAAGCTGGAGTGAGGACAAGAAAGATGGGATGGACTGGAGACTGAAAACAGAATTGATTTGGTAATTGGCTGAATGGGAGAGTATGGAGAAAAGGGTCAAGTTTCCGACTTGGGCATCAGCATGGAGAGTGAAATCATTCACTGAGATGAGGAATGCAGAAGAAAGTTTAGGAAAGAAATAATATGTTCCATTTTGGGTGTGGCGAATTTTATTTCCCTTTGAGACAGACAAGTGAAAATGTCTGATACAAGGAAAGGAAAGGAAAATGTATATAACTCTCAAAGAAAACTGGGCTATAGATTCAGTTTAGAAATCATCGGTATACAAAGGCCTGGTAGGAAATGATGTTTCCCAGGAAAAATGCATAAAGTGCTGGGGTTGATGGATGGGGTCAGAAGGCACAGGAAATAAGCCTTAGGAACACCTGGCCAGGAAGAGATTGGGAAGACATGAAGAAGGGAGGCCGGGAAGGCCAGAGGAAAACCAGGAGAGTACTGCACTGTGAAGAGACAAGTGTTCTCAGGAAGGAGGAAATAGACCACAGCACAGACTGGTTCCAGGAGGTCACCTTAAATGAGAGTTGAATAGTGTTTATTGGATTTAGCAAGAAGGCATGCAGGGTTCCCCAGGTGGCTCAGATGGTAAAGTACCTGCCTGCCAAGGCAGGAGATCAGGAGACGCAGGTTTGATCCCTGGGTTGGGAAGATCCATTGGAGAAGGAAATGGCAACCCACTCCAGTATTCTTGCCTGGAGAATCCCCTGGACAGAGGAGCCTAATGGGCTACAGTCCATGGGATCACAGAGAGTCAGACACAGCTGAACAACTGAGACTTTCATTTTCATTGCCTCGATGCCCTGACAAGAGCAGGTTTAGAGGAGAACTAGGGACAGAAGTCAGATTGCTGTGGAAGGAGCAGTGAAAGAGAGGGGAAACCAAGAGGCAGCAGGTTCAGCTTTAACAAGGGCGAAGGGCAGCTTGGTGCCGATTATAGAGGCCAGAGAAGTTTGTAGTTTTGCTGGTAGATCCAGGTGGCAGCTGCATTTGTACATGAGGAAACCAAGTCACAGTGAAGTGATGGTGAATATTCAACTCAAAAGAGGCATGTTAAGTATTGCGTTGCATTAAAATATTAATGTTCCCTCTGTGTTGCTTAAAATACCATTTTTTGAACCAGTGAGTCAGTCAAGATTGTTAAGCACAAGAAAAAGTGCTTATTTTCTTTCAAGGAGCTTCAATTCTAGGCAAAGAGAGAAGGCAAAATGATGAGAATTCAAAGATGACAGAAACAGGTCTACAAACTTTTTAGAGGGAAGATGATACTAAACTGTGCAGAAAATAAGAATGAGGATGATCAGATTTCAATAATGGTTGGTGTGTGTTACCTGGAATCAAGTAGAAACAGTCTGCAAACAATTTATATTAATAATTGTGAAAATACAACATGGTGCTTCAGAGGTTCTCAGGGGGCAATATCTCAAAGGGCCAGCAGGTGGAGATAATATGACAAAAGATGTCTGTCAGACTAGTGGCTTGTCATGATCACCAACATATGGGAGTGACATGATAAAAGATTAGCTGGATGGGAGTGTACCAACAAGTGTGCTTCTGAAAAAAGGTGACCCTCCTCACTTTCCAGCAGGTTTCCTTTTCTTTTTTGAAATACATGACACAGTTGTTGTTTTGAACTGAATAATTATGAATGTTTGCTTTTTTAATTTATCCCAAATTTTTGAAATGTGGTTACACTGTTTTTCTAATGAACAATAAGTGTATAAATTTTAAAAGGTGGAAATGCAATGAGGCATGTCCCCAACACACTCTGTTTCTAGAGATTAATTCAGGATTAAAATGTGGTATTAAGATGTGTTTATATTGAAACTATAAAATTTCTGGAAGAAAGCATAGGTGGTAAACACCTTGACATTGGTCCTAGTGGTAGTTTTTAATTTGACTCCAAAGGCAAGGGCGACAAAAGCAAACAAAAATAAACAAGTGGGACTACACTGAACTAAAAGGCTTCTGCACAGCGGAGGAAATCTTCAACAAAATGAAAAGCAACCTACGGCATGGGAGAGAATATTTACAAATCATATATCCTATAAGGAACTAAAAATATATAAAGAATTCATACAACTTAATAACAAAAAAATAAGCATTTTGATTAAACAATGGACAAAGGCTCTGAATAGACATTTTTCAAAAAGAAGACAGAGGTGGCCAACAAGCACATGACAAGATGCTCAGCTTTACTAGTCACTAGGGAATGCAAATCAAAACCACAGTGAGATATCACCTCATACCTGTCAGAATGGTTACTGTCAAGAATAGAAGAAATGATAGGTATCAACAAAGATATGGAGAAAAGGGAACCCTCGTGCACTATTGGTGGGAATGTAAATTAATCCAAGAACTATGGAAAACACACAGCAGTTCCTTTAAAAACTAAAGATAGAACTACTTTATGACTCAGAAATTCTACTGCTGAGCATTTATCTGAAGAAAACAAAAACACTAATTTGAAAAGATGTATGCAATCACTTGTTCATTTACAGCATTATTCCCAATAGTCCAGATACGGAATCAAACTAAGTGTCCATCTTTGGATGAATGAATAAAGAAGATGTAATATATACACACACATGATGGAAAACTGCTCAGGCATTAAAAAAAAAAAAAAAGAATGAAATGTTGCCATTTGCAAGAAATGGATGGGCCTAGAGGGTATTATGCTAAATGAAATGTCAGACAAAGACAAATACCATATGATTTCACTTACATATGCAATGTAGATAAGAAAACAAACATAAAGCAAACTCTTAATACAGAGAATAGAATGATGGCTGCCAGAGGGGAGGGGTGTTGGAGGGGTGAGCAAAATGGGTGAAGGGGACCAAGGTACAAGCTTTCAGTCATAACATAAGCCATGGGATTGTAATGTATAGCATGGCGACTATGGTCAGTAATATTGTATAGCATATTTGTAACTTTGTATGGTGATAGAGGGAAACTAGACTTATTGTGATGATCATTTTGCAGCACATACAAATACCAAATCATTATACTGTACATCTGAAATTAATATGTCAATTCTACCTCAATTAAAAGAAATGATATACTATGTCAAAAAAGATTTTTTTATAAATATATGTGCTCAGTAGCTCAGTGGGGTCTGACTCTTTGCAACGCCAGACTGCAGCCCACCAGGCTCCCCTTTCCATGGGATTCTCCAGGCAAGAATACTGGAGTGGGTTGCCATTTCCTCCTTCAGGGGATCTTCACAACCCAGGAATCAAACCCATGTCTCCTTCATTGACAGGCGGATTCTTTACCACTTAGCCATCTGGGAAGCCCTTATAAATGTATCACATTTATCAATTTGTTAGATACTTAACTAATATTTGCCAAGCAATGAAAAATTTCTCTATTACAATTACGGGAACACACATACTCAAAGCAATTTTGTGTTGGATTTTGCATAAAATTTAGTGAACTTCTTAAAAACTTTTTTTCTTTGATTTTTGGAAAAAAACAATAGAAACAAACTTCTTTAGGATTTGTGTCCTGCGTGTCTCTGCCAATGAACAGTTACACTATAGTGCTATTATCAGCTAGTAAGGCCTGGGACACGTACATGGATCCAAACTACCTGTGGCAAGGCCCCAAAGATATTGCCGGCTCTGGAGCCAATGTTGTGGCTGGAGCAGTCCTACTGGTGCTTATTATAATTACAAGATGGACTTCAACATAAACCCCCAGGGAACTATGAGAAGTGGTTTATTACTCACAAGTACTAGAAGATACAGAACACAACCCAGGGCCATACAGTGAGATCAAGGGGAGAGAGTGGGGGAAGTCTGTGGACCTGGGGCTCCGCCTTTATTGGGGTACAAGGGTGGAATGCCTAGAGTCTTCATGATTTCATTCTTTATTGGTTAATTTAAAACCTAAGGGTGAGAATTAGGGAATGGGAAGGGAAAAGTGGGGTCAACTAAGTGGTCAGTTATCCAAGTTACCCAGGGTTTTCTAGCAGGGCAACTTCTTGGGTGGAGGCTGGTTCCTTGACTAGTTGTTTTACTAGTAGCTGTGACATATAGCTGGCAATGTGTATTCCAGACAGATGTCTTTGAAATGGATGCCTTAATAATCAGCAGCTTCACATCAGGGGTTTACACTACAGGGCATTTGTTCAAGAGGATTTTTTTTTATTTTTTGGTCTGTTTAGTTTTATTTTGTTACTTGTTTCTTTCTTTATCTAAATAGTTTTCATACAATTTAGTATTAGGTAGGTAGAAGGACTGATGCTGAAGCTGAAACTCCAATACTTTGGCCACGTCATGCGAACAGTTGACTCATTGGAAAAGACCCTGATGCTGGGAGGGATTGGGGGCAGGAAGAGAAGGGGACGACAGAGGATGAGATGGCTGGATGACATCACTGACTAGATGGACATGAGTTTGAGTGAACTCCAGGAGTTGGTGATGGACAGGGAGGCCTGGCGTGCTACGATTCACGGGGTCGCAAAGAGTCGGACACGACTGAGCGACTGAACTGAACTGAACTGAGCTAGAACTGCAATCGGCCTTATAAAAGCTTGAAAGGCTGATGAATGTAAATGTACTTTTATTGGTTTGTTGGTTGGTTGGATGGATGGGTGTTTGGGGGCTGGTGTGTTGATTTTGCCTGAAATCGGTTTTTAGATTTACAGGAATATTTTAAATGAGCCACTTGTATGTACCATTTGAAGAATTTCAAGAGCTATCCTAATTTAATGCTAAAAAGAGTCAGGCAAATTATTGCCTGAATGATGTTATGAGTGAAAAGGTAACTTACCAACAAAAGCACTCCCAAAAGAGATAACATTATTTTAGGATAAAATAAGTTTTATGGATTAATTTTCCAGTATCCCCTTTGTTTGGAGGAGCAAGACACATCTCTTGTATAATATTTCTAAACCTGGACTTCTTGAGAATCTTCTCATTAGAAGCTTTCCCATGAAAAGTAGATCCAGGGAAAGTTTTAGGAAGAGACAAAAGATTTCACTCATTAAGAGCAATTCCAAGGACTAACAGTTACAATTGTAACAAATCTCCCTAACCATGCTGTTACTCAGTCACTCAGTGTCCAACTCTTTACGATCCCATGGCCTGCAGCACGCCAGGCTTCCCTCTCCTTCACTGTCTCCCTGAGTTTGCTCAAACTCATGTCCATTGAGTCAGTGATGACATCCAACCATCTCGTCCTCTGTTGCCCCCTTCTCCTGCCTTCAATATTTCCAACATCAGTGTCTTTTTCAATGAGTCAGCTCTTCACATCAGGTGGCCAAAGTGTTGGAGCTTCAGCTTCAGCATAGGTCCTTCCAATGAACATTCAGGATTGATTTCATTTAGGATGAACTGGTTTGATCTTCTTGCAGTCCAAGGGACTCTCAAGAGTCTTCTCCAGCACCGCAGTTCAAAAAGCACCAATTCTTCAGCGCTCAGCCTTCTTTATGGTCCAACACTCACATCCATACATGACCACTGGAAAACCATAGCTTTCACTATCCAGATCTTTATCAGCAAAGTGATGTCTCTGCTTCTTAATACACTATCTAGGTTTGTCATAGCTTTTCTTCCAAGGATCAAGCATCTTTTATTTTCATGACTGCAATCACTGTCTGCAGAGATTTTGGATCCCCCCAAAATAAAATCTATCACTGTTTACACTTTTACCCCATCTATTTGCCTTGAAGTGATGGCTTCAGATGCCTTGACCTTAGTTTTTTGAATGTTGATTTTTAAGCCAGCTTTTTCATTCTCCTCTTTCACCTTCATCAAAAGGCTGTTCAGTTCCTCTTCATATTCTGCCATAAGGGTGGTGTCATCTGCCTATCTCAGGTTGTTGATATTTCTCCTGCCAATCTTGATTCCAGCTTGTAACTCATCCAGAATGACATTTCACATGACGTACTCGGCATGTAAGTTAAATAAGCAGGGTGACAACATACAGTCTTGATGTACTCCTTTCCCAATTTGGAACCAATCCATTGTTTCATGTCTGGTTCTAATTGTTGCCTTCATGGCCTGCATACAGGTTTCTCAGGGGACAGGTAAGGTGGTCTTTTATTCCCATCTCTTTAAGAATTTTCCACAGTTTGCTGTGATCCACACAGTCAAAGACTTTAGCATAGTCAATGAAGCAGAAATAGATTTTTTTCTTTTTTGGAGTTCCCTTGTTTTTTCTATGATCCAACAGATGTTGGCAATTTGATCTCTGGTTCCCCTGCCTTTTGTAAGTCCAGCTACAGAGAAGGTCTTAATGACCCAGATAACCACGATGGTGTGGTCACTCACTGAGAGCCAGACATCCTGGAGTGTGAAGTGGGCCTTAGGAAGCATTACCACAAACAAAGCTGGTGGAGGTGATGGAATTTCAGCTGAGCTATTTCAAATCCTAAGAGATGGTGCTATTAGCTGCACTCAGTATGCCAGCAAATTTGGAAAACTCAGCAGTGGCCACAAGACTGGAAAAGGTCAGTTTTCATTCCAATCCCAAAGAAGGGCAATGCCAAAGAATGTTCAAATTATGGTACAATTGCTAACCTTACCACCTGACAAAGTCTTTCATAGCACGCACGTGTGCATGTGCATGAGGTTGTGTCTGACGCTTTGCGACCCTATGGACTGTATCTCACTAGTCTCCTCTTTCCCTGGGATTTTCCAGCCAAGAATACTGAAGTGGTTTGCCATTTCCTACTCAGTCGCATATCTAATCTGGTGTTTAACTTCAAAAGCTCTTTGACTACTATGAAAGGAAAATAAAAGTGGCATTGATATTGCTAAGAAAGCTTTCTAAAATGGATCCAGGAGGCCCTTGAGGAAGTGTGACTTACACACATCTCAGGCCAGACAAAATCTGAAATTTGACCACTTATTTTCTTAACACTGGCATTTAGAACCTCTGCCCAGTGTTCCAGAAACTCAAGATACTTATTGGACCTTTACCCTAAAATAAAATTCATAATGGCCTATCTACTGATTGGATTTTACCTTAAATAACTAATGATAGCCTATACCTTAAGGAAAAATATTTCTTCTCTGCATCAATCAGAATCTTTGCCAGACAGCTTTAACTACCTTATGGCTTTTGTCATTATAAGCCCCTGACTCCTTCTCTTTCCCAGAATACTCTCCTAGTTTTACCCAAATATATATGTGTGTCTTTCGAATTGCAGTTCTTAACATCCCAAATAAAGCTCTTTGTTCTTTGCAGCCTCACAAAATTGCAGTAACTGATTACTGTTCAACACTGTAAATATAGTATGAAATGTCATGTTCTATGCAGTGGAAGGGGAAAAAGAGAATGTGCACCTTGCAAACTTTTTTAGCTAAAACGGGAGCACAGACTAATATCTGGATCAGCTGTTAGTTCAGCTCTGCTTGATCAAACACAGCAATTACACGGAACTGGGGTAATGAGGCTACTGCCAGCCAACTGGTGGACATTATGTTACATCTAGATGCTAAAGAAAGTGGAATTATCATACCAAACCACATTCAAGTTAGAGCGTGGCTTGCTTTTTACTAATTTAATGAATTACTTTAGTCTTTTAGTTTCCTGTGATTTTTTTTTTTAAGTGTCCTGTGATCTTAATTCTTAGCTACTGTCTACTCTGTAAGAATGTCCTGGGACAGAATATTTTCATCTTTGAAATCACTACAAAAACAGATAAGACCCAAGAAATCATGTTCAACTGACTCCCACTGTCAATGATAGGTTAAAAACAGTTATCTTCAACCCTCTAGTTTTACCATTTACATTTCACTTGTCAGCATCTCAGTGAATATTTTCTTCTCAAGCCAGAGGGGTAAAAAACAAAATTCTTTTTAAGAATAAATTGCCCCAGTATTCAGTATCATCACCACCAAAATGTTTGGTTTCTATTTGTCATTTGAAGAAGGTAACACTCTGTTATTTTCATCCTACTATTTAGCTGAAATATTGGCATCTCTGCACTGTGTAGATGAAGCAATTCCCAGAAGAATTCAGTTGAAAGAGTATTTTTGTTTTATTTCATCAGATGAATGCTTTGGGCTACGGATTTTGAGAATATTAACACAAAACCATTTTCTAAACCACCCCAAGTTTTGTTTAAATGTGCTTTAAATGTTATATTCTGTGGAAACTTAAGATCTCTTGAGGGAAGGAAACAATCAAAGCAGTCTAATTCTATACCATTTGATCAAGGGATTAATTACTTGTATTTAAAATTCTCAATAATTAAATGGCAAGGGAAACTTGCAGCCATTTAGAAGTCAGCTGGCAGGGAAGCCACAGCTGGGGAATTTACAGAGTGTCAAGAGGTTTCAGGAGTAGAAACAGCTGCAATGCCTTTTTAATAGTGGAGCTGAATAACACCAGAAGAGTCTCATTCTATGCAATGAGAGGTATAATTCCCAAATTTTAAAATATAATCCATGGTTTGAACATTTGTGCAGAACCACTAATAGGACATTAAATGAATGGCACATTAGAACTAACAACATGAATTATAATAATAATTTCTAATGCTTATTTAGTACTTATAATTTTTAGGTGCTATTGTAAGCTTGTGCACATTCTCTCTCCCCTCTCTTTCTCTTTCTCTCCTTTTCTCTCCCTCCCTCTCCCCCTCTTATCCTCTACCTCTATATATAATTCATTTCCACAACACCCTTATAAAGCAGTTACTAGTATTACATCTGTTTCTTTTCTTTTTCAATTTGAAGTATAACATGCACAAAGAAAAATTAGTTTACAGGACCTCCCTGGCAGTCTAATGGTGAAGACTTTGCTTCCAATGCAGTTGGTGAGTGTTTGATTCCTGATGGGGGAGCTAAGACCCCGCATGCCTTGTGGCCAAAAAGCCAAAACATAAAACAGGAGCAACATTGTAACAAAGTTAGTGAAGACTTTTAAAAAGGTCCCATCAAAAAAAAAATATTTAAATAAAAGAAAAATGAGTTTAGACAGATGTGTGCAAAATACAGAACAGTCCATCATCGCAAAACTTTTCCTGATGCCCTCTTTGAAAAAGTCATCTTTTCCTGAACCATCTCCAGAGTCAGCCACTCTTCTGACTTCTATCACTATTCTTTAGTTAACCCTGTTTTAGAACTATATATAAATGGAGTGATATGATATGTGCTCTTTTGTGTCTGGCTTCTTTTGCTCAGAATAATGGTTTTGAGATTCATCCATTTAGTAATATACATAACTAGTGAATTGTCATGTGAATATACCACAATTTGTTTTCCCATTTTCTTATTGATAGGCATTTGTGTTATTTCCAGTTTTGAGTTACTGTGAACAAAACTGCTGTCAATAATCTTGTACAGATCTTTTCATGAACATATGATTTCAGTTCTCTTGCACTGAAATTAGAATTGTTGGGCCATAGGTTAGGTGTTTTATTTTATAGGACCTACCAGATATTTTCCCAAAGTGATTGTATCATTTAACATTCCCACCAATATTGTATTCTGCAGTTTTGCAAAATATTGATTTTCGCAATATTTGATTTTATTATCCTTTAAAATGTAACCATGCTTGTAGGTATGCAGTGATACCATATTTTGCTTTCAATTTTTATTTCCCTGATAAATAATGATATGGAACACATTTTCATTTGCTTACTGGTCATTTGTAGTCGTCCTTTGTGAAGTGCCTGTTGCTTGCCTGTTTATAATTGAGGCTGTTTGTATTATTATCACTGAATGGTGGGAATTACTTCATATTGTAAATACAAGCCCTTGGCCAGTGATATGTGTGTCAATAATTTCTTCCTGTGGGTGTTTAGCTTTTCACTATGTTAATGGAGGGTTTTAATGAGTAAAAGTTTTGTATTTTGAGGAGGCCTAACTTGTCTTTTGGAGAAGGCAATGGCAGCCCACTCCGGTACTCTTGCCTGGAAAATTCCATGGATGGAGGAGCCTGGTGGGCTGCAGTCAATGGGGTCGCTACGAGTGGGACACGACTGAGCGATTTCACTTTCACTTTTCACTTTCACGCATTGGAGGAGGAAATGGCAACCCACTCCAGTGTTCCTTCCTGGAGAATCCCAGGGACGGGGGAGCCTGGTGGGCTGCCGTCTATGGGGTCGCACAGAGTCGGACACAACTGAAGCGACTTAGCAGCAGCAGCAACTTGTCTTTCATCTTTTCTTTCAGGGTGAACGCTTGTGGTATTCTGTATGAGAAGACTTGCTCTACACCAAGGTAAGGAAGATATTCTCCTATGTTTCATTCTAGAAACTTTATAGATTTAACTTTTATGTTTTGGTTTATGATTGATCTTGACTTATTTTTTTTCTTTTTTAAGTATGTTGCAAGACAGGTGTCAAGGTTTATCTAATTTTTTTATATAGAGGTTCAGTGATTCAATTGTCATTTAGCAAGAAAAAACCCTTTCCTTGCCTCCATTGCTTTCATGTCTTATTCTAAAACTAACAATGGAAACAATCTCAAAAAAAAAAAAAAAGAAACAATTTAGCTGTGGTATGGGTTCTATTACAAGATTTCCTATTCTGTTCCATTGATCTATCTGTCTATCCATGCTGACAGTTTTCTTCTAGGACTTTAACAATGTAGTTGCAATGTCTTCTGGCTTGCATTATATCTGATGAAAAGTACAGATCATTCTCATTTTTCATATACATATGTACACCATCTTCACAATCGTTTTCTCTAGTATTTTTTTTTAATTTTTTTATTAGTTGGAGGCTACTTACTTCACAACATTTCAGTGGGTTTTGTCATACATTGATATGAATCAGCCATAGATTTACACTTATTCCCCATCCCGATCCCCCCTCCCATCTCATTTTCCCCTTTATCTTTGAATTTTACCAATTTGACTATAATGAACCTAGAGGGTTTTCCTTGTGTTTAACCTTAAATTCTTGGGATTTGTTAAGGGTCTTGGCTGTGGGTTGATAATTTTTTTATCAATTTGGGGGAATTTTGATCATTATTTTTTCAAATTCTTTTTCAGGAAAATTTTCATTTTAGATGTTGTATTTTTTTCTTTCAAAAATGTCTATTTGGTTTTTTTTTAATGGTTTTCATTTCTTTGTTGAGATTCCCTATATAAATATTATGACCATTTTCTTTTAAATCCTCAGACATATATGAACAGCAGTTTTAAAGTGCTCATATACTAATTTCAACACATGTCTCACCTCTGGATCTCTATTAATTATTTTTTCTCCTGGTTATAAATTACATGTCCTTGATTTTTCTATGTGCCAAACATTTTGAATGATACAGTTTGGGGAGCTTGAATTTGTCTTACTTTACACACTGTCAAGATTTATTCTGTCATGCAGTTAATACATGGATGGAACAATGTGATGCTTTTGAAACTTTTTGGTTTAGTCTTTGTAAGAGCATCTAGACTATTCCTTACTATAAGACTAGATAGACACTACTCCTAAGTGGCTTTTCTGTGATATCAATGGAATTTCCAGGGTTTTCAATGAAGTGTCTACACTAACTCCAATCCCAGTGTCTCCCAGAACAGGGTAATATCTAGAATCATATTCAGCTCACAGTTCCTTGATAGCTGCTTTTTTCCAGGTCTTGCTCTAATCTTATACATCCGAATATTCAGTCAAATATTTAAGGAGATCCATATGCATATTTATATATCTTATTGTGTGCATAACCCCTTCTAATCTTCTTCCCTACAAATTTCACTCACCTCAGCACTCTCAAATCCTCTCCTTGTTTCTTTGGCACAGCTAAATGTGTGGGTCTCTGTTGGATTTCTCTTATGAGAACCACAGTTTGGAAAGTTTCTACCCCAAACAGAAAGCTCCTCCACTTCAGGACCACAGCTTCTCTTGTCTATTGTCCAGTACCCCTAAACAGATGCTTCATACATGTTTCCAGTATTATAGTTGTTTACTGCAAGAGAATTTGGCTAATACCATTTTAGATCATACTGGAAATCAAAAGTCTGTACTTCGTCTTTTAAAGTTGAGTAAGCTGAGACAAAAAGAAGTTATATAATTTGTCAAATCTCCCACAGGTTAACAGAACTGGATCTGATTCATTTTGGCTCCAGAGTGTGTGGTCTAATGGATAGCGTGGCAATAATGTTTTGGGATTTTTTTTTTTTCATGACCACAGTTTCCTAAAGTTAAAAATAAAAAAGAAATAGTGTAATGTGGTAGGACATGAATAGGTATATTGAATGCCTGGTTACTAAGAAATAGAACATGAGGTTATATAACCATGGTGACAGCAAGTAATAATTTTAGTCTTTTCCCCAGCCAAAAAGTAAAAAGCTACAGTACAGAGTTTCTTTGCTTTCCTGACCTTTGGATTGCTCAGTCTATGTATCCTACTATGCATATTGAATGTCAGAGTTAGTTCCATGAAAAACCAGATATGCTAGAAGTAACTGCATCAACTCAATCATTTGTATCCTTAATGTCATTTATCTAGTTTACTGGTTCAGAAATAAACCACAGTGAAAGCAACCTCAGACAACCTGATGTTGTCAGTTTTGTCAGTCTTTTATCCTGGACCAGTCCTTTATGGTTTTGTTTAATACATTTAGCCTCTAACTTGTATTATCAAATCCTTTTATAATAAATTTCTCCATAAATTTCAAATTAATTAGAATTCTCGAACTTAAGTAGCCTCAGAGATACTTCCCACAATGCTACCAGGCTCATAAACATTTCTAGTTGCACTGCTGACAAGAACATTTATGTTCTTCTTAATGAAATACCACAGATAAAACAACACAAGCTTTCCCTGCAATAGGAAATTAAGATTTTTGCTTCGGCATTATGTTTTTAGATTCTGTGAACTCAGATTTTTATTGCTAAGTTAAAAGTTCTTTCCTTGATTTACTAGTTATAGATCAATATGTATTTGAAGGAAATATTATGTGTCCCAGAAATTACCATCATCAGAAAGCAGAAAAATACTTCCACTTAGTCATCAAGATAGCCCAATACGACATGCATTACCTCAGTTCTTCCTTATGCATGCATGCTAAGTCGCTTCAGTCATGTCCACCTCTTTGCAACCCTGCGGACTGTAGCCCACCAGGCTTCTCTGTCCATGGCATTCTCTAGGTGAGAACACTGGAGTGGGTTGCCATGCCCCCCACCAGGGGGTCTTCCCAACCCAGGGATCAAACCTTCATCTTCTGTGTCTCTTGCACTGGCAGATGGGTTCTTTACCACTAGCACCACCTGGGAAGGCCCAGTCCTTCCTCAAAGACTACCCTCTCACTCCCAAACCCCACCTCCCACTCCTGGCCTTGTGCTCAGTCATGTCCAACTCTTTGCAACGACATGGCCTGTGGCCTGCCAGACTCCTCTGTCCATGGAATATCCCAAGCAAGACTACTGGAGTGGGTTGCCATGTCCTTTTCCAAGGGATCTTCCTGACCCAAGGGTTGCACCGAAGTCTCCTGCGGCTCCTGCATTGCAGGCAGATTCTTTACCCACTGAGCCACCCGGGAAGCAGACTTTCCTCAAGGGAAATCAAATAAACAACCTTGGTATAGCCCCAGCTGTGAACAGATATTATTCCTAGCTTTATGGAAGTAACTGTAGAAAGATTATGACTATAAACTCACAAAGGACAACATTTTGTTACTTTCAACAATATTTGTGAAATGTCTTTTGGAGATATGAGACTGTGCTCACTTTATTCATTTACTCTTACGAAAGGAGGCAGTATGTAATGCTTTGAAGCTAAATAGTGAGAAACCTTGGTCAAGGGCACAAACCTAACTGGGCTCATCCTTCAGGTAAAGGAACTAAAGTGTTAGGTATGATTAAATATAAGAGACATGTAGAGGTGTCTGCCTCCCCGTTGCCTTCTTCTCTGAGAGCTTCCTGGTGATAGTTTGTAGACCACAGCAGCTGAGTTCATGCCCTGTGACCTCAACACCACAGCTCACTGAACTAGGAGTGTACTTTAAGTACCAGACTTTAAGTATCCAATCCTCTAACCAGCTAGTAATCAAACATATTCTCTATACTTATTTTACACTAAGAAGTGGTATGGGAAAATACAGCCATGTGTGCAAACTCAATAGACACAGAGGCTGGCCTGAGGCACTCATTTTTGGCGCCACACTTGCTGACAATTAAGCAGAGAAAGGAGCTCTGTAGTAGTGAGAAGCACAAAGGAATGAGTAAGCACTTAGACACAAGCAGAAGCAAAAGACCAGACTCCGTAACAGGTAGATGAAAAAGCCATGATTTCTTTCCAATTCCTGGTTTTACAAGCCTACCAGCATTTCCGTTTTTAGACCCTGGAGGTTGCCTGTGCAATCCGTAAAATTAATCTCTCTTCCGTGGAACTAACTTGAATAGCTTCCTTGCAGTGAATATTCCCTGACTACAATGCTCAACCATATAGGCCTGATTGTCTTTTTTTAAAAACTCAGAACAGAGTGGCCTAAATTTTAAAAACTTCTTTAGAAATAATTATCCTCAAAAGCAAAGAGGTGGCCCATCCCCCTATCTAAACAAGCTCTGTGGTCCCTTCCAAAATAAATGAGGCAACATAATTAACCATGTATAAGGAATAAACAGCTATTTTGCATTACTTTGCCAATTAAAAAATGGAGGCCAAGAGACTGACAAGCACCTATTGGTGCTTGAGAATCAGCACAATAAAATCAGATTCAATAAAGTAAAATGGAGATGGCATCTGCTACTTGGATTTTAGGAATCATGCATTTTAGAAATCAATTCTGTCAAGCCAAGAGCTATATTAAAATAGCAATAGTTCAGTTCTTTTGTCTTCTATTCCTGTTGTGACATGTATATAATCTTCACTAACAGAGCTTTCTATGTTTACTCAAGTGACCTCATTAGGTTTAGATATTGTCAAGTGTCGATGTACCAAAACAGAGTTTTAAATAACTTATTTCCTTTACTTTATTGCATCTTCAAGCATTAGGAACAATCAGTGTAATTGCCTATTTGCACAAACAAGACATCTTATGATAGTATCACTTCAACTGGTTCTAAATCTAATAAAACCTAATGTTTGCCCAGCATTTTAAAGTTTTCCAAGCACTATCGCATGTGATGTCTCCTTTTGTTCTCTGTAGGAAAGGAAGATGGAATTATTCCTACTTTGCAAAAAGGGTGATAAAGGCCAGGAAAGTCCAGTGTACTCGTTGTCTCTGGGCTGTGTAACAAAGTACCACAACTTCCATGGTGTAAACAATACAATTTTATTATTCTATATTTCTGGGGGTCACAAGGCCAACACAGTCCCGCCAGAATAAAATCAAAGCATTACCAGATAATATACATGCTGTTCTGTGAAACAGATCACCAGCCCAGGTGGGATGCATGAGACAAGTGCTCGGGCCTGGTGCACTGGGAAGACCCAGAGGAATAGGGTGGAGAGGGAGGTGGGAGGGGGGATCGGGATGGGGAATACGTGTAAATCTATGGCTGATTCATATCAATGTATGACAAAACCCACTGAAATGTTGTGAAGTAATTAGCCTCCAACTAATAAAAAAAAATAAAATTAAATTAAAAAAAAGCATTACCAGAGCTGCATTCCCTTCTAGAGAGTCAAAAAGCAAGCAGCTCTGTTTTAATTTCTAGGGTTGTGCCTACAACTCTCCTACTAGGACTTTTCTAGTGGCCTCCTTTTCAGCCACAGATAGCTCTAATACCCTCGTGCCTCTGACTCCAGTGGTGAGGCTGCTTGTATTACAGCCCAAATCTGCAGCAGTCTTTTCCTGTTTTTGACCCCACCCAAAATTAGCAGACGTTCACTTCACCATACAATGGTCACAGCAGTATTGTCAAGTGCTGCCTCAAACACCAAAGAGGATTGCCAAACATATTGCTTCTCTCTTAATGGTAGGAGGCCCAGGGTACAACATCCTGTCCTTTCCTTCCGGGAGGATGTCTTAGGATACTTCGGCTTACATGCCACGTGCTCAGTCTCTGCAGTCACGTCCAACTCTTTGCAGTCTTTGAGTGTGGTGCTGAATCTCTATAATCTTCCCTGGAATGAATTGGGTTTTATTGGTGTTTTGTTTGCTTGGTGATTTTTTTGTTTTTTAAATTTTTATCAGAGTGTGGTTGCTTTACAATGTTTTGTTAGTGGAATAAATGGTAATTAGACTCACTATGTTGGTAAAGGTAGTCTGGGGACAATTTTAGGGCTTCTACTTGGCCTTTCCTGGTACAATAACTTGGATTTAATGGGACAAAGAACACATGTGAGGGTTCCATTATGAATATACACTTAGGAACCAGAGACATGGCCACCAGGTGTGTCCATGGACCTAACGGACCCTCCTTGAGACAGATGTGGGCTAGAGTGCCATTTATTTCTGGGCCCTGATAGGTCTCTATTCTAACAGGAAGTCAATGATGGCACTTTGAGTTCCCTTCTGTATGTTAATTCGGTCCCTGTATCAAGGGCCATCAAAAGGTGTGGGTATTCTCTTTTCTCTGGTTTATTTTCACCCTGTGAATAAATGGTTGCTAGTGTCAATTGGCAGAGGACTGGGAGAATCAAATGACTACATCACTGTACACTCCTGCCATAGTATTGTAAGGTCCTTCCTCATGGGGATGGAGCCTCTTCTTTAGCTGATGGATTCTGGGTGCAGGTGGGTTCAGACCCTGAAACTGTCTAAAAAGTCATGATTCTCCATTGCACAGCTGTCCTGAGCCTTCTAATCATCAAGTCTTGATTTCTTCAGCATATATGTGGTCTCAAACAGAATCTAGCCTTGGCCTGACCCAAGTACTTCTGAAGGCTCTAGACCAGTGTGACCCACTAGGAATTCTACTAGGAATATAATACTGGCCACATGTGCAAAAAGAAACAGGTGAAACTATCTTTAGTATATTTTATTTAACTCAAAATATATGAAGGAGAGATAGGTGTGAAACTTCCTAGATGTCTCAGAGAGAAGTGGCTCTCACTAGTCAAAGTCAATTCTCTGAAGAAAGTAACAGCCATAAGCCATTATCCACAGCATACGTGCATGCATGTGTACATGCTATGTCACTTCAGTCATGTCTGACTCTGTGCAAGCCCATGGACTGTAGCCTGCCAGGCTGCTCTGTCCATGGGATTCTCTAGGCAAGAATACTGGACTGGGTTGCCATGCCCTTCTCCAGGGGATCTTCCCAAACAAGGGATGGAACCTGCATCTCTTACCTATCCTGCATTAGTGGGCAAATGGCTGGATGGCATCACCGACTTGATGAACTTGAGTTTGTGTAAATTCCAGGAGTTGGTGATGGACAGGGAGGCCTGGCATGCTGCGATTCATGGGGTAGCAAAGAGTTGGACACGACTGAGCGACTGAACTGAACTGAACTGAACTATTTACCTCTAGATTATCCACAGCATTTGCAGCTATTACAGAACAAGCTCATTGGCTGGAAAAGGGAAGCTGGCTGGAAGCCCCATGGTATCCACTACACTAAGTTAACTAAAATCCTTTCTATTACTCGTATCCAAAATCTTAACTTGCAACAGAATACCTGAAGTGTGACTCTATCTCATGCCCTTATTTTTAGAAGTCTTCTTAATGTGAGCTATTCCCCAAAGCTGCAAGTGCTGGGCAGTTTAAAATGAAAAAGGGAACAGGGCAAACCTGATATATCCAACTGGGAAATTCTAGCAAGTAAAAACAGAGCCTGAAGTTAAAGCAGGGCCTTTCAGAACTTGCACCCAGCATCACCTGGGAATTCATCAGAGATGCAAATTCAGAAGCTCTTGGGTGGTGGTTGGTGGGGGTGGGGGGGCAAGGTTTCCCCCGCTAACCCTGGGATAAGCAGCCTTCCCAGTGATCCTGATGTACACTCTGGACTGAGAACCAGAGTTAAACTGATGCTTCCTTTAGGAAGGCAACCTCAGCCCTAGCACAGCAAAGGGAGACTCATTAAATACCCATGTTCCTGACCCCGTTAAGGAAAGCAGACCAGCTGCCTGGATGAACAACCCTAATGCTGTGTGCATGCTCCATGAGAGACCTGGGAAGAGAGAGAGGCCTTCATACTTGATGGGTTCATAATTAAGAGTGTACAACTTTTCTGTATGGTAGAGTGCTCTATTTTCAGAGTTTATAGCACAGGAATTCTGAATTTTTACCTGATGTATTTCTGTGGGAAAGTGCAGCCCAGTATGACACCTACTGGTGTAACAGACCTAACACAACGTGACAGAGATACAGAGACGACGGCCAAGTAGCCAGGCCTAAACCCTCTGCCAAGATGCCCTAGATTTGCTAAAATTCAGAGCCAGGAAAATCTGGGGAGTTCACAAAGCTCTAATCAGTTTTCTCTCTAGGGAAGCAAGCCTCCCAATCAAGTTGCAGAGAACAAACTAGTGGTCAGGAGATAAAATAAGTTCAGTTAGAGGCCAGACACAGAAAAGTTATCAGAATAGAACCAAGGGACAAAATACGTTGAAGATTGTCCCTAACTTCAAATAAAGAACTTTTTTATTTAGATGGCAGTTTTAGTCACTTAAAGATTAATCATCAGACCTTACTTATAAAAATAGGACAGAATCATGATAGTGTTTCAGTACCACATTTGATTAGTATATTGCAAATTTCCTGTTCTCACAGTTACCACCCATGCTATTTTGTTTCAATTCTAACCAATCGTGAAACTCTGCAAAAGTTGTTGCAAATATTTGTGAATATTTCTACTCTAAATATTTACTAAAGTATTAAGTACCAATATTAAAATACACTTCTCCATGGATAATAGGTCTGTTATCCATCATGATGAGCCTTTCAGTACAGTGGTTCACTGAGCATTGATACATAGAGATTGTTCCACATACCGTGGCTCGTTAAACAATTTTAATGTATTACCCTACTAAAATGTGTAACATTTAAAAGCTGTACTGAATAAGGCAGATGTGTATGTGTGCATGTATGTGTGAGAGAGCATTTCAGGTACCAGCTGTATTACTAGATTATGATCATGGCCATTTCCTGTGATTGTACTGTGTATGTGTAATTGTGCCTATTAGCAGAGATTACATTGGGATAGATTGGAATCCTTTTACCTCCTTTTGCCAATTGCATGGCTCTGAGCAAGCTATCTAACTTCTTTATGCCTCAGTTTTCTGCTCCATGAAATAGTGATAATAATCATACCCACTCATATATAATAAAACAGTTTGAACAGTATCTCAGATAGGATAAGCACTCTATGTCCATGGAATTCTCCAGGCAAGAATACTGGAGTGAGTAGCTGTCCCCTTCTTCAGGAGATTTTCTGGCGCAGGAATTAGACTAGTCTCACACACTGCAGGCGGATACTTTACTGTCTGAGTCACCAGGAAAACCCCATATGAATGTTAGATACAACTATTAATAAAATGCTAGAACATACAGTTCACTCTATATTTTTCCTATAGAGATGTATAGGCAAATCTGAAACCAATTATTTTCTAGTCTCTTAAGATATTCTTTTGAATAAGATGGAAAAATAAGACTAGATGACAGTTCAATTAAGTGAAATCACTAAAAAATTAAATCATAAGCATTTTTGGTTAGTGAACTGATATTAGTGATCTGGGAAATCTCTAGTGAAATTTTCAGAATTCTCCATCTGCCTTGGCTTGTCCAATATATTATCGATGACCTGAATAAAATGGAAGAGTATACTTATCAAATTTGCAAGTAATATTGAAACAGTCTATAATACAGTGTCTATAACAAAATCAATAATAACAATAATAGTAGCAGTTACACATATTGAATATACTATGGTGGGCAATTTACATGTATATCTGTAACCCATAGGACAATCCTGAATTAGGGATTATAGTTCCCATAACAGGACATTTGTGATTACCTACCTTTCTCTTCTTAATAACAAATCCCTAAGGGAAACTACCTGTCCTATATGGGCCCCAGCCTCAGTTTCTATCACAGGGCTAAGGTTTTCCTAAGCCAGTAGTTCTTTAACTGTGGTCTCAACCAACATCAATGTCATCTGGGAATTTGTTAGAAAAGGAAATTGTGTAGCCTTGCATTAGACCTGGGCTTCCCTGGATTTTCCACTTGCCAATGCAAGAGACATGGGTTTGATCCCTGGGTTGGGAAGATCCCCTGGAGAAAGAAATGGCAACCCACTCCAGTATTCTTGCCTGGGAAATCACATGGACAGAGGAGCATGGCAGACTACAGTCCATGGGGTCACAGAGAGTCAGACAAAACTTAGTGACTAAACAACAACAGCATCAGACCTACTGAATCAGAAACTGTAGGGATGGAATCAATAAATCAGTGTTTTTTATTTTTTTTATTTTTTTTAGAGTAAATCATCTTTATTGACTTCATTTCTAATAACAAATAAGTTGTATTTATTTAAAAATTTTTTTTAATTTATTTTTATTAGTTGGAGGCTAATTACTTTACAATATTGTAGTGTTTTTTGCCATACACTGACATGAATCAGCCATGGATTTACATGTGTTACCCATCCCGATCCCCCCTCCTGCCTCCCTCCCCATCCCATCCCTCTGGGTCTTCCCAGTGCACCAGCCCTGAGCACTTTAAAAAGTCCTACAAGTGATTCTGATACATAGCTAGTTTGAGAGCACTGGTTGTAACCAATCTGATTATCCCTTATCAGGGACTGACTTAAATAAGGTCATGATAGACTCCTGGAAAAATGAAATGTGAGAGGAAATCTGAGGGCTCTCTGCTGCTGCTGCTAAATCGCTCCAATCGTGTCCAACTCTGTGCGACCCCATAGATGACAGCCCACCAGGCTCCTCTGTCCCTGGGATTCTCCAGGCAAGAATACTGGAGTGGGTTGCCATTTCCTTCTCCAATGCGTGCGTGCACGCTAAGTCGCTTCAGTTGAGGGCCTTCTAGAAAATGTTTACTTCTTTCTTTGAAAGAACCTTTTGAGAAGGAGTCCCTCTCTTGCTGGTGGACATTTTCATGTCTATCTGTGATTCCTGGAGCAGTGGAAGCCATCCTGAAGCCATAAAGATTGGAATTAGCCAGAGGAGAACACACTGAATGTAGCAAGATGGAAGAATAGAAGGAGCATGGATCTTGATGACATCACTTAACCACCAAATTTACCAAAACTAAAATTGTATTACCTTCAGACTTATTATTTTAATATATCCTCATTAATTAGCCATTTTGATTGGGAGTTTCTAATATCTATAACAAAAATTGCCCTAAGAAATACCACAGTTTTGCAGTAAAGAACACCAAAGCACTGAGAGAATGAGTTACTTTCTCAAGCTCAAAATTCAAAACTCTTTCATGATGACCTGGAGGGATGGGATGGGAGGGAGAGGAGAGAGGCTAGGCAGGGAGGAAATATGTACATAATTAAGGCTGATTCACATTGTTGTATGGCAAAAGTAATTACAACATTGTAAAAATTATAAATAAGTACATTGTGAATAAAAAGATTCTATTAGGATCCTCAGTTTGAAGTCCCCTATTGGAAAAAAATTCAAAACTCTTTCAATAAACCAGACAAGTGGATATATGTCTGTGTAGCTTAGGAAAGGACTAGAAGTAAAGGTAGAGAGGTGAAGAGGTGAGGCATAGCCTCAAGTAAGTTCATTTTTAAAAGCCCTAAGAAATTCAGATGCTGCATAAACCAGTAGGATGGCAAAGTACAAAAAGGGAGGAAAGAGGTTTAAGGCAATGTAGGGTTCAGTCAATGAAAATTGACCAGGGAAGAATAAACAAGGAGGGAAAAGGTTATACTATGTTGCACATTAGTACATTTTAATCTCATCTAAAGTACTATGCTCAGTTCTAGGTACCTCAATTGTTTTCATGGAAACAGTTGAGAACAAATAGATCATAATATGACTAGGAGATGAAAAGGTCTGAGAATCAAGCTGTAGATTTTTAGCTAAGAAAAGGTAAGGCTCACAAAACTGTAACTGTATTATTCAAGTCTCTTTGGGAACAACTAAGGGAAACTCAACCCAAACTGACTTACATACAATCTTTTGGTTCGTGTATCTAAAAGTTCAATAAGTAACACAGCATGAGGTGTGGGCTGAGTCCATGTGCTCTGACAATGTATGTGGTAGGGCTTTGTTTTGTTCTCAAGGCACTGTTTTCTTGGGTTTCCTTCATCCTCAGCCAGGCTCTCTCCCCATGTCCCAACCTCATATTCCAGTGTTTTAGCAATTCTGTAAGATGGAGAGCTTCTCTTCTCCAGTATTTTTCATAGAAGTCCCAGTATAGCATCCTACTGAACCCATTTGAATGACTAGCCTGAAAGTGAAAGTGAAAAGTGAAAGTGAAAGTCGCTCAGTCATGTCTGACTCTTTGTGACCGCATGGAATTCTCCAGGCCAGAATACAGGAGTGGGTAGCCTTTCCCTTCTCCAGGGGATCTTCCCAACACAGGTATCGAACTTAGGTCTCCTGCATTGCAGGCAGATTCTTTACCAATGGAGCTATCAGGGACTAGGACTAGTTGACTAGCCTAGGATTGAAATAATCACTGTGGCCAGGGAAATTGAATATGCTAAATGAGAAGATCTCCATTATGTACACATCCTAAAGGGTAGGGATAAGAAAGCTTTCATTCCTTGGTAAACTCCATCAGTGGAAAATAAGATGGAGATTAAATTTCCCATTGGAAAATTGATTATTCTGAGAAGAAAGAAAAAAGGATCCTGGGAAGGCTAAAATAGAGATGACCACTTCAATAACACCTGTCTTCAAATATTTGAATGTCTGATAAATAAATAGATTCAGCTTATTTTATCAAGTTTCACTTAATATAATAAGATATAATACATAGAAGTTACTGGGAACCACATTCCTAATCTACACAAGAAAGAATGTTATCTTTACATATCTCAACAGTGAATAGGTTGCACCAGAAAGCAAGGATGTCTATCATGAGAAGTTTGCAGGCCAAGATCAGATGACCATCTTAGAATGACATCAGTTCAGTTCAGTTCACTTCAGTTTAGTCGCTCAGTCGTGTCCTACTCTTTTGACTCCATAGACTGCAGCATGCCAGGCTTCCCTGTGCTTCACCAAACCCTGGAGCTTGCTCAAACTCATGTCCATCAAGTTGGTGATGCCATCCAATTATCTTATCCTCTGTCGTCCTTTTCTCCTCCTGCCTTCAATCTTTCCCAGCATCAGGGTCTTTTCTAAGGAGTTGGCTCTTCCCATCAGGTCACCAAAGAATTGCAGCGTCAGCTTCATCATCAATCCTTCCAATGAATATTCAGGACTGATTTCCTTTAGGGTTGACTGGTTTGATTTCCTTGCAGTCCAAGGGACTGTCCAGAGTCTTCTCCAACACCACACTTCAAAAGCATCTATTCTTCAGTGCTCACATTTCTTTGTTTCAACTCTCACATTCATACATGACTACTGGAAAAACCATAGTTTTGACTAGACAGACGTTTGTCAGCAAAGTAATGCCTCTGCTTTTTAATCCACTATCTAGGTTGTTCATAGCTTTTCTTCCAAAGAGCAAGCGTCTTAATTTTATGTTTGCAGTCACCACCTGCAGTGATTTTGGAGCCCAAGAAAATAAACTCTGTCACTGTTTCCATTGTTTCTCCATCTATTTGCCATGAAGTGATGGGACCAGATGCCATGATCTTCATTTTTTGAATGTTGAGTTTTAAGTTAGGTTTCTCACTCTCCTCTTTCACTTTCGTCAAGAGGCTCTTAGTTTCTCTTCGCTTTCTGCTATAAGGGTGGTGTTATGTATTTCCTGAATTGTTAGAAAAGAGGACCAGAAGAAATCTAAGGTCCTTTCCATCTCTAAATCTATAATATACTCTATAAGCAATCTGGCTAAAGATCATCTAGTGCTGTCATTTTTCCCATAGATGACTCCTTTAAACTGTACTGGTATTTCTGAAATGCCTCTGTCTGATAAAAACAGAGTGGATGATGATGTTGACCAACTCTTCTATTGTTATACTAATTAAAGAAAGGGGAATAGCAAAAAGGACTGGCTGGTGATTAGGAAGTTCTTAAATAGTAATGGCTGCAAATGAGGAGGGAATTCATAGTATGTAATAACAATACTAAAGAGTGTGGTCAGTAAAAATCAAGATGGGATATCTAATCACAAAAAATGACAGAAATGTCAAACATGCATGCTAACCTAAACATAAGAAAGAAAGATTAAAGAACAATGAATAGATACTGGTGAGAGACTTGGTTCAGGGTCATAAAAGGGACTCAATTTGAATCAGTAACCTAATGATTCATAAATGATATTTATTTCCAACTAACTGAATTGGAATCAAGATTGCCAGAAGAAATATCAATAACCTCAGATGCACAGATGACACCACCCTTATGGCAGAATGGGAAGAGGAACTAAAAAGCCTCTTGATGAAGATGAAAGGGGAGAGTGAAAAAGCTGGCTTAAAACTCAGCATTCAAAAAACTAAGATCATGGCATCTGGTCCCATCACTTCTTGGCAAATAGATGGGGAAACAGTGGAAACAGTCATAGACTTATTTTGGGGGCCTCCAAAATCACTGCAGATGGTGACAGTAGCCATAAAATTAAAAGACTCTTGCTCCATGGAAGAAAAGCTATGACAAACCTAGACAGCGTATTAAAAGGCAGAGATGTTACTTTGCTGATATAGGTGCATATACTCAAAGCTGTAGTTTTTCCAGTAGTCATGTATGGATGTGAGAGTTGGGCTATAAAGAAAGCTGAGCACCGAAGAATTTATATTTTTGAAGTGTGATGGTGGAGAAGACTCTTGAGAGTCCTTTGGACTGCAAGGAAATCAAACCAGTCAATCCTAAAGGAAATCAATCCTAAATATTCACTGGAAGGACTGATGCTAAAGCTCCAATACTTTGGCCACCTGATGTGAAGAGCCAACTCATTAGAAAAGACCCTTATGCTGGGAAAGAGTGAAGGCAGGAGGAGAAGAAGATGACAGAGCACGAGATGGTTGGATGGCATCACTGACTCAATGGACATGAGTTTGAGCAGGCTCCAGGAGATGGTGAAGGACAGGCAACCCTGGTGTGCTGCAGTCCATGGGGTCACAGAGAGTCGGACATGACTGAGTGACTGAACAACAACTGAATATTTTAGTGAATTAAATGTAACATCAGGAATGATTTGAAACACGAGTGTGATGCTACTTGAACAGAGGTTGACTCCCTCCCACATGTACAGTCATGGGATTGAGCAGTGGGGAGGGTAATCAGTCTGCCTAAGTCAAACAAACATACTGACCAAGACAAAATACAGTGAGCTCTAATCAGTTGTCTAAGTGGCTCAAAAGTTATCTGGATGAGAGAAAAGATTAATTTTTAACTTAGTGAAAACTGAAATTAAACCCACTTCAGCATAATTGTCTATAAGCTCTCCTTTGAATAAACCTTTTTCCACATGCTTAACTGTTCTCTGAACACAAAATAGTTGGACTAGATTTGAAACTCTTTCATGACTGAGTTGAGGAATCTCTGAACTTTCTAAAATTGTATATGAAATTGATGTCTATTCACTTTGTTCAGAGATGTTCCATAGCTCCTATCAGATTTTTAAAGGAACTGTCACCCATCACAACCCTAATTGAATCCCTCTGACACAAAATTAGCTTCAGAAATGTATACCCTGAATTTTTTGAGAACTCCAATATTTCTGTAACACATATAAGAAAAGGGAAAGGGTAATTAAAGCAAATTGCTACAATGAGCTAAGGAGTAGTGCATGGATTATAACAAGAAGTTTTCACAGAGTTCCAGCTGGCATAGACAAATTAGAGCAGCCTTCCCTCTTAGACTTAGCAGACAGAGAAGACTTGAATTGCTACTGGGCCAGCACTCACCATTAGGGGGCACTCCAAGTGTCTTGAAGTTTGAAAACATATTTCTGGACTAACTCAAAAAGGCACAGAGGTAAGTAAATGTATTTTCATTAGACAAATTACTAAAAATAACATAGGCTATACCTCTGAGTTAGCATTTTTCTGCAGACTTATTCAGCCTACAGGATTTCAGAAGAGTAGATAGATGCATTGTAATTAGAGGTAGTATTACATACAATACTGGAAATAAGAAACCATAAAAAATTATAGATTCTGAAATTTTAGGCTTCTTGCTAAGCTCCCTGAAGCTGCAGCTATCTTTTTTAAAAATTACATCTATGCCTCTGTTTAGGAAAATGGCTGGGAATGAAAATAAATCTTTGTGTCACTAAGCAAGATATTAAAAATCACAGGAAAAAAAAAGGTTGTTCCTGCATATAGCTACTGAGCACATGTGATTTGAAAATAAGATATTCATTTCTGCATGGCTCAGCAACACAAATGCTCTTTCAAAAGAGTAACCTGTGAACAGGTTGGATGCATGAGACAAGTGCTCGGGCCTGGTACACTGGGAAGACCCAGAGGGATCGGGTAGAGAGGGAGGTGGGAGTGGGGATCGGGATGGGGAATACATGTAAATCCATGGCTGATTCATGTCAATGTATGACAAAAACCACTACAATATTGTAAAGCAATTAGCCTCCAACTAATAAAAATAAATGGAAAAAAAAAAGTAACCTGTGAACAGAAATTTCTGGTATGTCATGTGACTGCCTTCACCAAAATATTTTCCAGTGAATTATAAAATGTAAATTGCCCTTATGCCTTCAGCCATGACTGAACTGAATCTCATTCTAGATGTGTGTCTATTGCTGAAATCCTAAGCTCTGTTGCTCCATTAGTTCTATTGCTCCAAAGTTGTTTTCTTTTTCTTTGTGGCCATTTTTGTTCTCCTCTTGCTCCCTAAGCCATGAAGTCCTGACATTCTGCAGCTGTCTGGAGCCTCTTGCTTCCCCACAATACACAGGTCAATGACTGCCATTGCTGCCTTTAGTCCCAAAGCAGGTGAGCATTTCATGCTTTCTCTCACTTTCCATTCTAAGACCATCATACTTCTTCCCAGGTCACTATACTTCTGTCTCCACTCCAGACGCCCTCTGTAGTGACTCAGTCACTGTTTAACATTGCATTCTCTGGATGAATAATTCCAACTACTTTCATTTTTACTATTCTTTCTTTCTACTTTTAGGACTTCCCTAATAGCTCAGTTGGTAAAGAATCCGCCTGCGATGCCAGAGACCCTGGTTCTATTCCTGGGTTGGGAAGATCTGCTGGAGAAGGGACAGGCTACCCACTCCAGTATTCTTCGGCTTCCCTTGTGGCTTAGCTGGTAGAGAATCCACCTGCAATGCAGGAGACCTGGGCTCAATCCCTGGGTTGGGAAGATCCCCCAGAGAAGGGAAGGTCTACCCACTCTAGTATCCTGGCCTGGAGAATTCCATGGACTGTATAGTCCATGGGGTCACAAAGAGTCAGACATGACTGAGCAACTTTCACTTCACTTTCTACTTTTACCAAAATGTCCATCCTAAAATGTTAACCGTTAACATTTGCTCTTCCTGATCAGTAAAACCATTATGGTAAGGTGTGTTTTCAGGCTTCAGTGGTAGCTCAGCTGGTAAAGAATCCACCTGCAATTCAGGAGACCCCAGTTCGATTCCTGAGTCAGGAAGATACCCTGGAGAAGGGATAGGCTACCTACTCCAGTATTCTCAGGATTCCCTGGAGACTCAGATGGTAAAGAATCCACAGGAGGCCTGGGTTCAATCCCTGGGTTGGGAAGATCCCCTGGAGAAGGCGTGGCAACCCACTCCAGTATTTTTGCCTGGAGGATCCCTATGGACAGAAGGGCCTGGTGGGCTACAGTCCATAAGGTCACAAAGAGTTGGACACGACTGAGTGACTAAGCACACAGCACACGCAAGGTGTGTTTTCACATCCTTCAGTCTATACCACTGCTGATATACTTGGTTTCTAAATGAAACACTAAAATATTTAGAATCATCCAAGGCCGTTGGCCTTTTTACAATTATTATTAGTCCCAACAATTATTTTTCATCTTGTATCTAATTATTCCTTTTGTTTTGTTCTTAAATTTAAAAGCTTGGTTTGTCCTTGAGGAATATCTATTAAGTTAACCCTTTCATTTAGCTACAAAAACTTTTTGGAGGAAGGAGGAAAAGAAAGCAATGCCTTTTTTTGCCATGTGTCCTTTCCTATCTCTATTTGCATCTCTATGTTTTCTTCCTCTTTCTATTCACATTTAATAGCAGTTGTTAATTTGAGTACCAGGATAGTGAAAATATCAGTATGAGAATATCACATAACTTTTTGAAATGTTTTTCTATTCTATACTTTGCCATAGACCATTTTCAGTGGTGATTCTAAGACCCTGCTGTTTTATTTGAACAAGATGAATTTTGAAAAAAAAAAAAAGATGAATTTTATTGAGATGTAATGTTTGTTCACAGACTTCTGACATGAACTGGTCTCCATCTACTCAGATGATGTTTCATACCTCTTCTCAGATTTACGGCTGGAGGGAAGGATGACATGCACCCCTCCCAGAAGAGCTCTCAGCTTCTTGCTTGCGGGCTTTCCCTTAGTTCACCTCTGTTTTCCTGAAGCAGCATCACTGCCTACCCTCACTGCCCCAGCTTGGGTTACTCTGAACATCAACCTCAAACTGAGCCTCTCCTGCCTCACCTGTCACCCAGATTATTTTACTTAGTAATACACTGCCCAAGGGCTATGCATCCCTACCAGTATTTAACCACTTCCCCTTCCCATGAATTGGCCAGTCATTTTCAGCTGGAAATATCCTTGATAGGAATAGTAACTTGGTAGAAAGAAATAGTATTTGAAGGTTGCAGGTGGGACAAAGTGGCAGGCAATTCAGTGTCTTTGGGATAGGGAGACAGCTGAGTGAATCAGATCCTGGGGCTCTGGGTTCTGAAAAACAAGAGCAATGATTGGAAGTAAGAAGGATCTTTTTTTTTTTTTCCTTGGTGTACTGTAGTTTATGAATCTTAGCGCCGATAGGCCATGAAAAGAACTCCTCATGCTGTACCGCTCATTGGTCTCAGTTCTCGGAGGTGATGGGAGTTTACCCATTTTCTTGTCTCTTTCTTTTAGTGGAAAGTTAGAAAAAAATGGTGAGTGGCTGTAACTGAAGCTGCTAGATAAAACACTATATTAAATGAGGAGTCTTTCTTTAGGAGCGTATCTTCTCGAAGTGCCTTTGAATTATAATCCTTTTTACTCAGGCACAAATAATTTTTTTCTGAGTTTGGTGTTATTCACGAACCTGATTACTATGCATAGCAGATCCTATTTTCCAAAGATGGCCACAAAAGATATCTTGCATCTCCCAAGCTCTTTTTGCAATGTGACCTTGACATTCCCTCATCAAGAAGGAGAGTTGATTTCTCCACCCCCTTGAATCTGGGTAAGACTTGTCCTTCTTGATGGATAAGAAAATATAGCAGAATGACACTGTTAAGGTATAGCCTTTTGTGACCTGTCACTTTCCTCTTCTTGTTTTTTTAAAACGTTCTCTTGGAATGTTCACCCTGTGAACCTAGCTGCCATTCTATGAGAAACCCAAGCTACAAGGAGAAACTATATGTGGTTGTCCCAGAGAGCCAGGGAGCAAGCTAGGATCAACTGTCACCATGAGAATGAGTCATCTGAAATATCCAGTCCAGGGGAACTTTCAGATCATGATGCCCTGGCAGCCATGTAATTTCAATTATTTTGAGTCCCAAAGTAAGACCCACCCAACTGAGCTCAGTCAATTCACAGAACTATGAGAGAAAATAATTTTATTCTAAGCTGCTAAGGTTTGGCATGATTTCTTAAGCAGTAAGAAGTAACCAGAATACTATATTAAATGGAACCAGATCCTGGGAAGCATCATCTGTTACAGTCAGCTTAAACTTATCTACAGTTATTTCAATAGTAATTTTTTGGAAAACATCCAGCAGGTTTAACATAACTTTAAGATTAAGGGAAATTGAACTAACAATATTAATAATACACGCATGTATGCACGTGTGCTCAATTGTGTCCGACTCTTTGCGATCCCATGGACTGCAGCCTGCCAGGCTCCTCTGTCTATGGGATTTTCCAGGCAAGAATACTGGAGTGGGTTGACATTTCCCCCTCTAAGCGATCTTCTCGATCTAAATAGTGTGTAAAAGTGTATGTGGGCTGCCATAACAAATTCCCACAAACCTGGTGGCTTAAAACAACAGAAATACATCCTCTCATAGTTCTGGAGTTTGTAAGTCTGCAATCAAAATGTGTCAACAAGGACATGAGTCCTCTGAAGCTTCTAGGGGAGAACTCTTCCTTGCCTCTTGCAGATTCTAATGGCTTCTGGCATTCCTTGGCTTCCTTGACTTAGGCTGTGTCACTCCAATCTCTGCGTCTGTCACATTGCCTTCTCCTCTGAGTATGTGTCTTTTCTGTCTGTCTCTCTTTAATCAGATAATACAAGATTATCTCCTCATTTCAAGATTTTAAGTTAAACATACCTACAAAGACCCTTTTCTCAAATAAGATAACATTCTTAGTTTCCAAGGATTTGACAGGGATCTTTTTGGGGAGCCATTTTTTGGTCTATCGTGATTGGTATGGGAACAGGAGCAGTAGAAATAAATCCCTATCACCCTCATGTTACAGGGCAGGTTAATAAAGCGGGTAATTCTCAAGCAAGTGAGTCAGTTCTTTGCACAGTTTCGGAAACAGATGGCAGTTTATGCTGCGGTGTGAATTCCTTCCATAAGATTGATGACCAAGTGCGGGTTACTTTCTGTATTTGTCTTCTGATCAGTTATTGTGATCATTGATTACATATATTAGTATGAAAGAAATGTAGCAAAATAAGTATTTGTAAATGTACTCAGGTCAAGCTCAGTTCAGGATAATATGGATACTAACAAGGTTAACTTTGTCTAACAATGAAGGATGACTTTTTGTTAAACTACTTTGGAATGTCCCTGGCAACCTGCTTACACTGACCACATAGTACTTGGTGTTAGCCATTCCCCAACTTTTAATCATCTCCTTCATATAATTACCACAAATATATTGCATATTTCCTTCACTTGAATTCTGATTTTTTTTTCATCTGCATCACTCCAGCACTATCCTGGTACTAGAAACAATCTAAGCTTTTTACTCAGTCTATCTCTAAAGGAGAACATTTCATAGGAAAAACTCAGTTGATATTCTGACACTAGGTATAAGGACTAGTTACGTGAGATACCAACTAAACTGCCAATAGTGTTGGCAGGTAGTATGATGTCTGCTGGAAAACACACTGAAACACTCAGGTCAGTTAACATTGGCAATTATGTTGCTGTTATGGTTATAACTTTTAAATTTAATCACCACTGATTGAAATTATTTAATATCTGAGTTAAGAATAAAAAGATAATTAACTCCTTCTGCGGAGCCATCTATATAATCCATTCACTGGTCAAAAAAGTTGATTTTAAAATATAGATAATTCTAATATGTAAACCCTCTTCTCTCTCTCTCTCTCTCTCTCTCTCTCTCTCTCTCTCACACACACACACACACACACACACACAGTGGAAGAGGCAGTAGGCTATTACATATATCTCTTTGTATGTCTGTGATCGACTGACAGATGATCAGAGAGATAGAGGTTAATAGCCATGGTGTCTACTGGAAAATGCACTGAAACATCTGTTCACTTAGTATGAAAATCTCCAGGTGCATCCATGTTGCTGCAAATGGCATTATTCATTAGTGTTTATGGCTGAATACTATCCCACTGTATATATATATGTACATAGATATACCGCATTTTTATCCATTCCTCTTTAGATGGACATTTAAGCTGCTTCCATGTCTTGGCTATTATAAACAGTACTACTATAAATATTGGGGTTCATATATCTTTTCTAATTATAGTTTTCACCACATATATGCCCAAGAGTAGAATTGCAGGATCATATGGCAAGGAAATGGCAACCCACTCCAGTACTCTTACCTGGAAAATTCCAGGGGAGAAGCCTGGTAAGCTACAGTCCATGGGGTCGCAAAGAGTCAGACACGACTGAGCAACCTTACTTACTTACTTATGGCAACTCTATTTTTAGTTTTTTAAGAAACATCCTTACTATTCTCCATAGTGACTACACCAATTTACATTTCCCACCAACAGTATGGGAAGGTGCCCTTTTCTCTACATCCTCTCCAGAATTTATTTGCAAACATTTTAATGATGGCCATTTTGACTGGTATGAAGTAATACCTCATTATAGTTCTGACTTGCATTTCTGTAGTAATCAGCAATGTTAAGCATTTTTTCATGGGCTTTTTGTCCATCTCTTCTTTGGAGAAATGTCTGTTTAGATCTTCTACCCATTTTTTGATTGAGTTATTTTTTTTTATATTGAGCTGTATAAACTGTATATTTTGGAAATTAATCTTTTGTCACTTGCATGCTTTGCAAATATTTTCTTTCATTCTGTAGATTGTCTTTTCAGTTTGCTTATGATTCATTCACTGTACAAAAGTTTTTAAATTTAATTGAGTCCCTTATGTTTATTTTTGTTTTTATTCTCGTTTCTCTAGGAGATGGATCCAAAAAGATATTGTTGTAGTTTATTTCAAAGAGTGTTCTGCCTGTGTTTTCCTCTAGGAGTTTTATAGTATCTGATCTTACATTTTGGTCTTTAATCAACTTTGAGTTTATTTTTGTGTATGGTTAGAGAATGTCCTAATTTCATTCTTTCACATGTAGCTGTTCAGCTTTCCCAGCACCACTTTTTAAAGAGATGGTCTTTTCTCCATTGTATATTCTTGCCTCCTTTGTTGTAGATTAATTGGTCATACGTGCCTGAGCTTATTTCTGGGATTTATATCCTGTTCCATTGATGTATGAGTCTGTTTTTGTGCTAGTATCTTACTGTTTTGGTTATTCCATCTTTGTGCTTAGTCGCTCAGTCGTGTCCGACTCTTTGTGTCTCCATGGACTGCAACCCACCAGGCTCCTCTGTCCATGGAATTCTCCAGGCAAGAATACTGGAGTGGGTTGCCGTACCCTCCTCCAGTGGATCTTCCCAACCCAGGTATCAAAACCAGGTCTCCCACATTACAGGTGGATTCTTTACCAACTGAGCCACCAGGGAAGCCCCTCCCTCAAATAATTGAAATAATCCTCCCACTCATTAGCCTATGAAATTACCCAGCCCATAAAAACTTACCACTGTGTATTCAGGGCTACTCTTGAGATGGGAATCGGAGTTCTTGTCTATGGAGCCAAAGAATGGAATCCACAAACACACAGACACTCACGGTAGAAAGCAAATAGGATTCATTAAAGAGGAGGAAAGTACAAAGCTCTCAGCATAGACACTGAGAGGGGGTAAAGAGTCCCGTTATAACTTTGTAGTATAGTCTGAGGTCAGGGAGCCTGATTCCTCCAGCTCCAGTTTTCTTTCTCAAGATTGTTTTGGCTATTTGAGGTCTTCTGTTTTCCCACACAAATTTAAAAAATGTTTTGTTCTACTTGTGAAAAATGCCATTGGTAATTGATAGGGGTTGCACAGACACAACTTGGTGACTGAACACAAGCATTGAATCTATAGCTTGCCTGGGGTAGTATAGTCATTTGAACAATATTGATTCTTCCAATCCAAGAACAGAAACATGGTTTGTATATCTTGAAAATTAACCTGTTGTCAGTTGCATGGTTTGCAAATATTTTCTCCCATTCTGTAGATTGTCTCTTCAGTTTGTTTATGTTTTCCTTTGCTGTGCAAAACTTTCAAGTTGAGGAAGGCAGTTCAGACCATAACACTCTCCTCTCCCTTATTTTCAGTGAGGAAAGAGGAAATTCCACATCATCCCTCATCATTTGATAGGGTGGAGATGCTAATCTCAGCTCCAGTTTGGTAGATTCTAGATGAAGCCCAATAGCTCCTTTGCACTTAGCACCCTGCCCTTGGAACCAAGACAGAACTAAACTACCCAAATGACCAAGAATTAAATAGGGGACTAGTGATCTCCCAATTAAAAATAGAAAATGGGTACTCAGGAATTAAAATAACGCATACCAACAACATCCACACTTAAGAAACTACAGAGTAAGACATTAGTACATAAAAAGCTATTAATATTATGTCTGTCTGTCTGTCTGTCTCTCTGTCCCTCTGTTTTTCAGTACCTATCTATGGGTTGGCCAAAAGTTCACTTGGGATTTTCTGTAACACCTTATGGAAAAACCCAAATGAACCTTTTGGCCAACCCAATATCATTCTATCTATCTATGTACCTATGTAGCTGCTTACCTATCTATCTACAAATAGACACACAACACACACACAAATAGTGGTGTGATGGTCCATGTTTAACTGGATCTATAGGGAAATTTTTAAAAGCCTTTATTTATAGTGTTTTCCAATTTCAATGATGTAAGTGCTCCACCACAACTGAGGTCTGACTACCAACATGATGTCGCTGGGTGTGGAATTGGTGAGAGGTGCATGCTCACATTCAGCTCTTATCAGCTAGTATGAACTGTCTCCAGCATACCACTGTGATAGTTGGAGAAAAACAGGGAGAAGTCACTTCCATTTGAAGTAATCAGAGGAGGCTTAATGTAGAAGGTGGTATATGATCCGACCTTTAAAAGATGAGTAGGAAAAAAAAAGATAAGTAGAGTATTTGCAAGTTTATTGAACATGTGACAGAATCAAAAAGTAAATAAAGGTTTACTTTGATCTTAAAAGGGCTCCCCTGATGACTCAATGCAGGAGTCCCGGGTTCGACCCCCAGGTCAGGAAGATCCCCTAGAGAAGGGAATGGCAGCTCACTCCAGTTTTCTTGCCCGGAGAATCCCAGACAGAGGAGCCTGGGGGCTACAGTCCATGGGCTCACAACTGAGGGACATTTCCTCTTCCTCCTCCTTGATCTCAAAGAATTAGAGTCGGAAAAGTGAAATGTTTCAGGAAACTAAAACTTGTATGTGTTTAAATGCTTAGATTATATCAGCTTGAGCCCCATATCAAGGTAACCTTGGCATATTTCACAAGCGAGGAGTGGTTATAGTGAGGAAGAAGACTTCTTTATCCTCAGGGCCCCATCAGTAGAATTTAGAATTCATGCTAATGCTCTATCTTCTAAAGTCATCTTGTTTGAGTATTTCAGCTCCTCTAATGTCAGACCTGATTTATGTACAAACGTGAATATAACTATAGTCACTTCAATTAAAAAACACATAGTCGTGTTGCCTAGAGAAATGTACTAGGAGAAATAACATAAAATGAAATAAATTTGCATAAAGAAGACTTCCAGTTTCAGTTCTGACATACAAAGAATTTGAAAATCATCACTCCCATCCTTACAACAAGAAACAGCTGAATAAATTGAAAATCAATGACTTTTCTTGGACCCTCCCTAACAGAGAACAGAGGTTACAGGACAAACCAACACCCCAAAATTTGGAGAGAAAAATGAGTCCAGAGAGTCACAGTCAGTATGTGATTACCTGGACAAATGCCACTAGATCCATAAACTGGTAGAAACACTGTGATCATTTTGATGTCTTGTTGGAGGCTCAATATGGACAAGCATGAGAAAGAGAAACTTCTTGAGGTCACGGTTGTGGAGCAGACCCACACATGCATGAGTTTACCTCCAGGAATTCCACTGTAAGTTCTCACAGTAAAGATCTGAGAAAGATTAATCAATGTAAATTGGGTCCAAAGCATTCTCACAAGAGCCTACTCAGCAAGGAAAAGACTTTACCAGAGCCTGAACTGAGCTGAGAAGGACATTCCCCACCTTCTGCCTACTCTATTGTCTCTTTTCTAAGGCGGAAGATAAAGGCTATACCATGGGAAAATAATTGTGAGGATCACAGACCTAAGACACAGGTCCTCTGATCATATTAATAGAATGCTTCACCTCCCTTACATTTTACCACCATACTGAGAGAGTTCCAATGTAACTATTGTGGATTATAGCTCAAACAACTGCAAAGCACCAACTCTCTCTGAGGAGGATCGCTGTTTGCTGTGCTTAGCCACTCAGTCATGGCCGACTCTTCATGACCCCATGGACTATAGCCCACCAGGCTCCTCTGTCTGTCGGGATTCTCCAGGCAAGAATACTGGAGGCGGTTGCCATGCCCTCCTCCAGGGAAACTTCCTGACCCAGGAATTGAATCAGGGTCTCCTTCATTGCAGGCAAATTCTTTAACAGCTCAGCTACCCAGGAATACTGAGGAGGAATGCTGAGGGAAGCCTAAAGTCGAGAGGAGATAAAACAAGGACACTCGAGGAAATTCAAGACACTGCACCTGCAGCTATAACAAACATTAAGCTTAGTTCAGTTCCTAACCAGCTTATCATAAATCTTCACATTAAAGGCCTATTTACCTCATTTTCTATTTCCTATACAAACATAGATGACCTTCAACAAAAAAGTTACATAGCATGACAAAATACAAGGAAAAAACTCAAACCGAGGAAACAGTAATCACAAAAATCAAACTCTGATATGACACAGATGTTTGAATTATCAAAGAGAGAATTTAAAATAAGTATGATTAATATGCTAAGAACTCTAATGCAAAGAGAGGCAATATGTAATAACAGAAGGGTAATATAAGCAGAAAGGTGGAAATCCTAAGACAAAATCAAAAGGGAATTCTAAAAATTAAAAACACAAATGAATGCTTCAGAACAAAACTGATGACTGCCTTTGTCTTTGATATGATCACTAGTAGACAACATGGCCAAAGAAAGAATTTGTGAACATTATGATAAGTCAGAAAGTAATACACTCAGAGTTAGGTTTAAGCAATGGATAGTTCAATTTTAATCGAGAACTCAAGAAGGCATCCCTTAAACCCAGTACTTTCAAGAATAGTAACCAATTCTAATCAAAAGTGATAATGGACTGGAGTTGAAT
Source organism: Cervus elaphus (assembly GCF_910594005.1). Classification (NCBI taxonomy): domain Eukaryota; kingdom Metazoa; phylum Chordata; class Mammalia; order Artiodactyla; family Cervidae; genus Cervus; species Cervus elaphus. The sequence continues at coordinate 18,546,780 of NC_057839.1, read as the reverse complement.
TTGACTTTTGTCCTACCCTACTCTAGTCCACCAGGATCTTCAAGCTCCCTCCCCTTCCAATCATTATTTAGCATGATCTCTGAGTCTTAAGGGCTTCCCTGATAGCTCAGTTGGTAAAGAATCTGCCTACAATGCAGGAGACCCCAGTTCGATTCCTAGGTCAGGAAGATCCACTGGACAAGGGATAGGCTACCCACTCCAGTATTCTTGGGCTTCCTTGGTGGCTCAGCTGGTACAGAATCCACCTGCAATGTGGGAGACCTGGGTTCAATCCCAAGGTTGGGATGATCCCCTGAGAAGGGAAAGGCTATCCACTCCAGTATTCTGGCCTGGAGAATTCCATGGACTATACAGTCCATGGGGTGACAAAGAGTTGGACATGATTGAGTGACTTTCACTTCACTGAGTCTTATATTAGGTTTTTATAATTTTATGCAAATAAAATTAATTTACATTCTTATCTCTCTTGAAATATATTTCAATAAAAGTTTTATATAACTGTGCATTTAAGGCCTTGCCTCCTAAAAGAGCAGACTCCAGAGAGTAAATAGGCAATAGAGGACCTTCTTGTAAACCCTGGAATCAAATTTCTGCTCCTACTCACAAGGCGGCCCTTGCTGGAGATTGTTATGTGCACTGCTCTCCAGGCATGGGTGAGCATAGAGATCTGAGAATAACAGGATTAGGAGGATGAGCAGTGGGAGGCTGTAGGATAATGGGAAGGCTGAAGCTTGGGGACTGAAGAGCTAGAGCTCCTATAGTATCAGGACAACCTCATTGAGTTATAGGCAAGAGGAGTCTGGAAACAACTTGAGGGAGATCATGGAGGTGAGAAAAATCAAGCCCTATGTGAAAAGGTTACATAAACTTGGATTGATCAGCTGAGAAAAGAGACAGCAGTAAAGATTTTTAACACAATAAAAAAAGAAGGAAATGATTACCAGCTGGCCCTTTTTCAGAGGCCAGAACTAAGAAGCAGGCTTTAGAGCATAATGGGGTAGATTCAGAGCATATATTGTTACATGTTGAAATGGGCTACCTAAAGGACTATGGAAACAATCAATTCTTATAAACTGTAGAAGGTTTTGAACATTTCTGAAGGCCAGAGGAGGGAAACCAGATTCCAGACATAGATTAGAAGATGTGTTCAGTTCAGTTCAGTTACTCAGTCGTGTCCAACTCTTTGCAACCCATGAACCGCAGCACACCAGGCCTCCCTGTCCATCACCAAGTCCCGGAGTTTACCCAAACTCATGTCCATTGAATCAGTGATGCCTTCTAACCATCTCATCCTCTGTCATCCCCTTTTCTTCCTGCCTTCAATCTTTCCTAACATCGGGGTCTTTTTAAATGAGTCAGATCTTCGCATCAGGTGGCCAAAATATTGGAGTTTCAGCTTCAACATCAGTCCTTCCAATGAACACCCAGGACTGATCTCCTTTAAGAAGATGTGTACTTATCTGCTTTGTGCTTACAATCTACTTTCATTTCATCAAGAAATTTTGGCAACTAATTTTTTCATCTGTCAAATGCAAATAGAATGAAATCTCTTTCCAGAACCATTCATTACTGAATAATTTTCCTAAAGAAGTCAATCTGTCTTATACCCCATCCAAAGAGTGCCTACTTACTGTCTAGTCAATAGAATCACATTGTAAGAGATTCTTATCTATAAAGCAACCAATGGTACACAGGTCTTCCCAGGTGTCTCAATGGAAAAGAATCCACCTGCCAAACAGGAGATGTGGGTTTGATCCCTGGGTCAGGAAGATCCTCTGGAGAACGAAATGGCAATCCACTTCAGTATTCTTGACTGGGAAATTCCATGGACAGAGGAGCAGACAGGCTACAGTCCTAGGGTCACAAAGAGATGGACACAACTTAGCAACTAAACAATGAAAATGGTACACAACTCAAGGATGATACTAGTGTTCTTCCACTGGAAACATCTTACTGTTGCAAGATGTTTACTTACTTCCTAGAATCACTACTAGGAAGTGCTGCCAAGATCTTTGAAAGGGAAAATGGTTCTTACCAGATAACCAGACCCTATTTCACAGTTTTCATCTGTGAAAGTTTCAAATGTAACACTACTTTAAGGTATTCAGGGGACCTTCAAGCATTCATCCAGTAACTCTTGAGGATAATTCTGTTTCTCACATCATTTATTTTTTAAAAAAAGAATGTAATAGCTTTCTAGGTTTCAGTCAATGGCTCGGTTTCATAGGAAGTTGTTCATCTTGTTTTATCACTCTTCTAAAATTGTTGAAATTGGAAGACCCATCTTAGTCAACTATTTCATGCAGAAGCCAAGAATTTTTCAAACTTAAAGGTGTTTTTTTTTCAATATTGTACCCAAACAAAAATGTTATTTACCTCAAATCCATATCTATTTCATAAATATGTATCTCTCAAGACTCCTAGCCAGATTTTTAATCGAAAATTCTGATGAAAAAAGAAACCTATAAGTTTTAGAAATCTTAGACTTGGTTCAAAAAAAATCTCTTTCTGAGATTTCTCCCTCATCTTCTGTTCTAATGAGAATAATATATCAAATGAATCATTAAACCTTAACATGAAGCAAAATATATGAAGTATGAAGTATTCTTAATCAAAATAAGGAGCATTGACTGATGGGAACAAAAGATGATGAGTGATATCTAAAACAAATGTTGCAGAAATAATCCAAGATAACTAACTGAATGATGGCTACCCATTGCCATCAGCAGATGTACAGTAGAAAGTGAAAGTAACAGTAAATCTGTTTTTATTTATCACCTCCTTAAAGATAGGCTCAAAGAGATGCCAGAACATTCATTGTCCATAATAGATTGGTCATGCTTTGAGAATACATAAGGACAGAGATTCATGTTATATTTGTTCAAAGTATTTGAATGTGAGTTTCCTCTTATTTGACCGTGGAAATGTGGCAGATGTAACCAATATAAGCAATATTATCAGACATGAGATTATGACTTAAAATCTACATCTACCTGGAACAAAAGAAAACAAGCATGTTTATTCAAAGTTTCCTTAAATTCTGTTTTGAAAATAGATGTTATAGAAACATAAATTAAAAAGTTAACAAGACATAACAGAAAGTAATCACATAAACTAATTCTTCAAAAGTCTGCACTGAGCAACGTGAAGCAGTGGGAGGAGCGTAGTGGCCAGGATACATAGCGTTCGTCTCAACCCTGCTGCTCTGGACCTTAGTTCTTTCATGCCCATTATCAGGGAGTTGTTTTAAAGCTCTAAACTTCTGTGACCATGGACACTGCTGTACCAAAATACTAACATTTGTGCAGTTTTATCATTTACACTGACTCTTTACAGCAACCCTGTGAGAAAAAAGGTATCCTCTCTAATTTAAGTGCTAATGAAGAAATGAAATTGAATAAAACAACTTGAGGAAGATGACCATTGTCCAGATATTCTTAGGTGCAGAGATGAAGAAATTTGAACTCAAGTCAACTAATGTCAAATCCCATGTTCTTCTTACTGCATCATTCTGCATACCAGGCATCTCTTAATAACATAGGGTGCTACTTTGAAGCCCCGAAGGAATCCCTATATGCAAACAAACAGAAAGAGGGTTTCTAGGACCTTCAGAGTTAGCATATTGATTGAACCTTCAACTTTACTAAAAGAGTATAAAATTGTGGATGGGAACTCCCCCAACATTTTGCTTACCAAACTTACAAATCTACCTTGGGTGATAATAGAAATAGAGGAGCTGTCTCAACCTTTTAAGTTCATTCCTACTGTAAAACTTTGGACTCCTTCACTTCCTGCTCTCTGGAGAAATTTACAATCAACTATCACTTCTCCTCTTTATATATTCATCCCCTCTTCCTCAATGGTCTTTCAAATCAGTTTTTAGACACAATAACATCTCTAATATATGTAAAACACTAATTTGTCTACACTCCCCATTTCAGAAAGCCCCTTCTCAGTCTCCTTTCTTTCACATTCTCATTTCTCAAAATGTTTAACAAAACTTCCCAGTTCCACTTGCTCACTTTCCACTTGTTAGTCCATTACAATCTGGCTTCCATCTCCACTAATCCAATAAGACTTATCTCATAAAAATCACCTTTAAGCAGATGATACAGATTTTTATATTCTTTCCTGACCTCTCTCTGACTGACTACTAGCCTTGACATTGCCTCAACTTTCTTATCTCCATAAGCTTTCTCCCCAAACCTGGTCTTCTTTCTATACACCCCAAATAAATGACTGAACACACTGCTTATGTTAACCAAAAGCCTTGGAGTCATCTTTGACCCCTCCTTCTCCTCACCCCTCCTAACCAGTCATCTCCAAATCCTAAAAATCTCCTCATGAATCCATCCTCCTCTTTCCATTTCTACTACCAACAACATGAGAAGTTCCAGCTAGAGTCTTCTCTTTCTTGCATTACTGCAATGGATACCTGAGTGGTTACCTAACATCTGCTCTTGCTAGCCTCTACCACTTGTCAAATTGAATCTATTAATATGCAAATCTCACTATGTTTATTGTTTTCCCAAAACGTAACCATATTTTCCTAGGTCTTAGGATAAAGAAAAAACCTCCCTATTGTTTCCTGTGATGCTGCAGGTTTGGTCCCTACCTGTATCTCCAGCCTCACTTGGTACCACTCTGCTCCCTCTCATTCTCTCCACTCCAACTACATAGGCCTTCTTTGGCCCCTTGTTTGTACCACATGCCCTCTCAGCACAGGACCTTTGCAGAAGCTGTTTTCTCATTTTTCTCTCTTGTCCACCTTCAATTAGGTAATGCCTATATGTTTCAATCTCTCAGCGATGTCATGTGTATAGAATAATATGAAAACAATAGAGTAAACACAGAACCTATCCTGGAAAGAAGTCAAAGAAGCCTTCCTAAAAACCTTAGACCTCTGGTCTAATTCATAAAGAAGCCAAGTCAGGTGAAGAGAGAAGAAAGAGCATTCCTTGTAGAGAAACAACAGAGGCAATGGAACAGAGATTGACACTGACGGAGGGAAACACTGAGGAAGCAGAGTGCAAAGTTGTAGAAGTAGAGGGGATCTGTTCACACAGGTCTGGAAGGTTTAAACTGTGTTCTGTAGTCTGTAGGGGAGCATTAGAGAACGTTAGGAAACAAAAAAGAATAACAGACTTGATTTAAGTGAGCTGCCAATAGCAACAAGTTAGTTACAGGATCTTAACTAAGACCTCAGTTTCCTGACACTCAGACCAAATGTCATTCTATAAGCCTAGCACATCAGAATAACCTAAGGGCTTGTTAAAACACAGACTACCAGACCCCACCAACAGAGTCTCACCAGATTTGGGGTGGGCTTGTGAATTAGCATTTCTATTAAGTTTCCAGGTGCTACTGATGCTGCTATCCAGGGACCACTCTTTGAGAATCACTGAACTAGATCATATCTCTCAGTAAATTGAATAGAGAACCATTCAAAAAGATTAAGCTCTAAAAAGTATAAGAAAGAAAACTGGAGGCAGAAGAACATCAAAAAGATGGAATCATTTGTATTTAGTTTGGGAGCATTTTTTTCTCTTAGCAGCAAATATAACCTTGAGTCACAAATTAATTAATTTCCTTGTCTTATTTCCTTGCCTGTAAAATAAAGTCATTGAACCAGAATAACTCTAATGTCTCCTCCTGTTCTAAACTTTTACAACCCTATAATTTATCTTCTTAATTATATTTTGTTAAGGTTCTTGTTAAATTACTTTTTACTCCACAAATATACATTTGGATACAAATAAAGAGAGGAGAACAGTCTAAGAGATCCTTGGGAAATGAGTAAGAGTTAAGACAGAAGTCTTACTGAAAGCTAACAAAAGAGGCTGGACTATCACACTGAACACACATGCCTATGAAAGATGGTCATCAATAAAATCAAGAAAAAAGTTTATACTTTGTTAACATTTCTAAACTTTGAAATGTTTAATAACTCAAATGTTTGTGGCAGGCATCCTTCTAACTGTTTGTCTTTATTTGAAACATAATCCAAATGTTATTGTCCCTTTACCAAACATCCTGAACAAGATTTCTTTACCAGAAATGCTATCTTATTAGCTGATTCCCATGGTGAGACAAATTTTAAAGCATCACACAAATAGTAAACAATGTCCAGAGCCTATATAATATTTATGAATGGGTCATTTTCTTTCCAAAGCAACATCAAAATACTTTAATATGATTTTACATAATTTTAATTTTTTCTTTTTTTTGCTTTAGATTCACTATTTTTAAATTGGTTGTTTAAGATCACTGGGTTATTTCTTTTTTATATTTTTATTTCTTATTGATTAGGTATTGAGAATTAAATAGTATTCAATATTTTCACTATGGGTATTGATTTTCTGTTATATTAATACCCTATACATAATCATCTGTTAATTCACATTAAAAATTACAGCTGGATTTTAAATGGATGATATTAACTTTGTCACAGACCTAAAATTGTACATAATTAATAATGAGCTGGGGGCAAGTTTGGAGGGTGGCAAAAGATGGATAGCAGTGACTCAGGAAATACAGCACATTCAGTTCAGTTCAGTCGCTCAGTCGTGTCCGACTCTTTGCGACCCCATGGACTGCAGCACGCCAGGCTTCCCTGTCCATCACCAACTCCCAGAATTTACTCAAACTCATGTCCATTGAGTCGGTGATGCCATCCAACCATCTTATCCTCTGTCGTCCCCTTCTCCCGCTTGCTATCTTTCCCAGCATCAGAGTCTTTTCAAATGAGTCAAATACAGCACATTATTGAGACTAAAACTCATAACTTCAGGAGGAATTTCTTTTTCCATCAGTGAAATAGATTTATTGATTAATATATTCTGTCTGTTATGTGTACCATCTTAGACTCCTTTGTAACAAGAATGAATTCTTTGTTCTCTTTTAACGCTTTTCCCCAGTGTACTCCCCACCTTCCCCTTTAGCCCTGAATGCTTTCCTTTTTCAAAATTACACCCTCTCAAGGGTCTCTGATGCTGAGGGTAAAATTCAAATTTGTGGAGGTTGTTACAGATGACAAGTGATAGAAGCCTCATTTGAACCAAGTTATAAAAAATAATTTATTGAAAGGATATCAGTATAACTTCTGGAAATGAAGGAAGAACTGTACGATGAGGGAAACTCAGATTAATTTTTTGGCTAGAACCAGAGTCCTAAGTAATACCACTTCTCTCTTCTTTCCTCTCCTCTCTGGGCTCTTTTTTGCACAGTTTTATAGCTCAGTTGGTAAAGAATCTGCCTGCAATGCAGGAGACCCCGGTTCGATTCCTGGGTTGGGAAGATCTCCTGGAGAAGGGTTAGGCTACACACTCCAATATTCTTGGGCTTCCCTGGTGACTCAGTTGGTAAAAAAATCCACCTGCAATGCAGGAGACCTGGGTCCGATCTCTGAGTTGGAAAGATCTCCTGGAGGAGAGTGTGGCAACCCACTCCAGCATTCTTGCCTGGAGAATCCCTATGGACAGAGGTACCTGGAGGGCTACAGTCCATGAAGTCACAAAGAGTCGGGCATGGCTGAGCAAACTAACCACACATTCTTCTCTAGTGGAGGAAGGCTTTCTCCATACTGTGGCTACATGGCCACAGCCCACTAGGTAAACTAACAGGCAAAAAAATATTTCCCTCTGGGTCTAATTAAATTTATGGGAATGGACCCAGACTGCCCCTGGTCAGGTCATGCGCCATCCCTTGGTCCAGTCACTTTAGCAAAGGTGATGTATTATATTTTTATGATTTATCCAATGTAGCCCATTTCCCACCTTATACTAGTTAAGGTGTCCAAAGGTGAAATACTTTGATTGACAGCTTCCTAGTTGTATAGGGGGTGTTGTCAGAATAGGCAGATATTTTCCCAAACAGACAAAACAATATGTCCTCTCCTTTCCAATCACTAATGCAGTGGAACAAACCACCCCAAGGATGCCTAGCCAACTAAAGCAGATATGGGCCATGAACAAGTATTCTCCTCTAACTTTGTATTGACAGAATAGCAAGCCTTCCTCCTAGCAGAGCTTCTTACGGAGATCCCGTGGCGAACTCTCTGCAGCAGCTCCCAAAGCTACTGGGGCCTCCAGAATGGCCACTCTGAGGACCCGCAGCTCCTGTTGATATTTCTGACTCTCTGCTCTCCCAGGACAGTTTCCCATTCCCTCCACAGCTACATAGCTCAGTTTTTTCCAAGAGAACACCAAAGGGAGTTCACCAGAGAACTGTGCTGTGCTGGCAGCAACAAAGCTCCATAATTCTTCCAAGGAACTTCCTTGAAGTGCCCAATAATTGCATTAGGAAAGACAGCCCATCATTAACACCTGGTGCCATAACCTCACTGTCCCCTCGGCAGCCTCGTATACCCCGTTTCAGGGGAACACAGATTCAGGACCCTGGGCTCAGGCAGCAGCTTCATAATCCCTAAACGCGCCCCAGAGGCTGGGGCATGGAAAGTTCTGCTGCAGCAGAAAGAAGGTGTCTGCGTCCAAGTTTGCAGAAGACTCTTCAAGAGCCAAATTTAGGCTTCGTTTGTCTCCACACAGGCAAGCAAATTATATTTTCCCAACCCCAGATTAGCATTTGATATATTTCTGAAAGAGTATGTTAGAAATTCATGCCATTCTAAAAATTCCAGAATAGTTTCAAACACACTATATTCCTTAATAAGTAAACACTTTCATAAAGTGTAGCAACATATGTGCAGATCTACTGCCTCGATTTAGAGCCAAAGTTTTTTTATTTTTAAGTCAAAACTGCAAAAGGTATCTTGCTGCTGTTAGTAAAAATAACAACAAAGAAAAACAAAGAGGAGAACACTGTGGGGATTGATGACTATGTTAGGAGGTGTTGACAGACTATGTGAAACCCAAGGACAGTGAAGGCCACTGTACATTCATTTCTTTGACATGTTCAACAATGAGGTCACATAGTCAATTATTAACGGTAGTATTGAGACCAAAGGCTGTAAAATACCTTTATGGTTACTTTTATTTGGTGTTCTTCTCTCTCAAATTGCTTTTGTATTATTAGCTTATGTTGTCCCTATTACTTCCCTGTTACTCCCTGTTACAATCCCTATTACCTATTACTCCCTATTACTTCCCTATTACTCCCTGTTACGATTCCTATTACCTATTACTCCCTATTGCTTCCCTGGTGGCTCACTCAGTAAAGAATCTGAGTGATTCTGCATTGCAGTGAATCTGCCTGCAATGCACAAGATCCAGGTTCAATCCCTGGGTGAGGAAGATCCCCTGGAGAAAAGAATGGTAATCCACTCCAGAATGCTTGCCTGGAGAATCCCATGAATGGAAGACCTTGGCAGGTTATAGTCCATAGCGTCGTAGAGTCAGACTCAACTGAGCGACTAACACTTTCACTTTTCCCTATCGCTGCTCTGGGTATGCTAAACATCCACACATTTCCAAAGAATTATTTCTTGATCAACAGAATTACAGAAAATTTACTCAAGTGCCTCTGTAAACATAATTTTCTTCTTGTTTACATAATTGATATTAACAGATCACCCTATAAAAATACAAATCATTCCAATCTACCTTTTAATGATCCAAAATGAAGAACGGCCTGTTAGTCTGCTAAAGACTTGCTCTCATTTCACCAGTATTTTGACAGCAATCAGATCATGTCATTAATACTGTATCATATTAAAATAGTTAAAATAGCCTATCTTAATCTTCATTCTTTAGCATGCATTTAGTATACTCCATACCTCAATAAAGTCTCAAGCAGTGATCTGATTTTTCCCCTTACTGTCGTTTGGTGCTATTTCATTAAGAAGGAACACAATATTGAAACAGTGGAAAGTACATTGGCCCTGGTAGCAAATGACTCTCTTTCAAGTCCTGCCTTGCCCACATGCTCTATGCCCTAAGAAAAGGCAGATTGGTGCCAGATCAGTGACTTCTAAAGTTTGCTGTACATTACAATCACCTGGAGAGGTTTTAAAAATTCCAACCACCAGATCATGCCCATATCAATTCCACCAGACTGTCTGGGAGTGGCAGTCAGAATGCACCAACGTTTGAGAAACTTGGGATCACCTTTCTAGAATTCTGTGTCTGTACAGCTTATCATATGAGTCTGAATATTTAGTAAAAAGAAGATTCAACAAGAAGAAAGAAGGGAATTAATGCCTCCTCACTCACTTTAATCATTCTAGCTTTTGATTTAAATTGAGAGACATGTGACTCTTTCTTTCCACGTGAATACTTAGTGGCTGTTGGAAGGCTATTAATTGGCCTAATTTCAATATTTTTGTGTCTCAGGGTTTAGGGAGGCTCAAGGGGAGGAAGATATCAGGGAACAGTCAATAGGTGAAGCAGTCACAACACAACTTTCATCAACTAAATTCACTATCTTACATGGTTGCAGTTTGTGGCACCCAAAAATTACAATAGTAACATCAAATATCACTGATCATAGATCACCATAACAAATATAATATTAGTGAAAATGTTTGAAATGTTGCAATTACCAAAATATGACACAGAGACAGGAAGTGAGCAAATACTGTTAGAAACATGGCACTGATAAACTTGGTCAATACAGGGTTACCATGAAACTTTAATTTGTAAAATATACAGTATCTGTAAGATGCAATAAAGTAAGGCATTATAAAACAATAGTATGCCTATGTAATTCTATTTGTCCAAGTCTTCTAAAATTCCTCTCAGCAATGATATATAAAGTTCAGTGTACAGGTCACTGATATCTTTTATCAGAGTTGTATTTCACATATTTTGAAGCTGTTATAAATGGCTCTTTTAAACTTCATTGAAATAATTTATGACAGTGAAAGTGTTAGTCCCTCAGTCGTGTCTGACTCTTTGTGACCCCATGGATTGTAACTCACCAGGCTCCTCTGTCCATGGAATTTTCCAGGCAAGAATATTGGAATCGGGTACCATTTCCTTCTCCAGGACCTTTCTGATCCAGGGACTGAACCTGGGTCTCCTGCATTGCAGGCAGATTCTTTGCCACTGAGTAAACAGGAAAGTCCACACAGTGTAGTTTTTATATCACAAAATTGTTGCCACCCTTAGGCCTGAAGGGGCAAGGTAGTGGTCAGTGTTACCAGACGTGGCAAGAGCTGGACCCACAGATGTGCCATCTGACAGGAACAGGCTGTAGAGAAATGTAAGACCATCCTGCTAGTTAAGGAGTGAGTGAGGGGAATAAACATCTAAACCTATGTTTCAACCTACTCTCTGATGGCCTGCCAGTGCTTTCACAGACTGACCAGAAGCCATAAGATTGGGAGCACAGATAACAATTTGATAATGATATACTATGAAGTAAAGGGGTATATTTGTTTATTTCTTATTATCTATCTTCTATCTACTAGAAAGTGTGTACTAAGACAGCGAGGCACTTTATTGTATTCACTACTGTGTCTCTACCACCCAAAATAATTCCTGGCATATGGGAAGTATTCAATAGGTGTTTGTTTAAAGATTGTTTGCCTGGGTACAATTTTGAATGGCTGCTGTTTTCCATATAAACTTCTTGTAATAAAGAGGCTTTAAAGCCACATTCCTAAATTTAAACAATTATTTAACAGCTGCATAGAGACCTGAAAAATAATGGGAACAGAACTTAAACTGGATTAAAACAAACACACAGAGGACCAAAACTTCTGAACCAGTGATTGTCTAGGAATAAGTGTAGGGTGAAACCAAGGAAAACAACAGCAATAATTCTTGGTGAAAAGATTTAGCCAACATTAGGGAACCACACAGTTAATCTCCCAAATGTATCCTTTTCCCAAACTAGTACAAGGAACCAGAAAGCCTCAACATGAATAATACTTCCAACAGTCCTTTGATGTAAGGCTTGCAAAGGAGCAGCAGTGAACGATGAAGTCTGACAGCTTTCCAGGCAAAATCTACTTTGGCCAACATAATTAATGTCAAACAAAATAAAAAGCCAGGCAACTACTTACACAGCTCAGAGAGGAATAAAGAACTCTTTTCCCTCCTTTATTTAAAGGCACCTACATATAAAATAGCTTTTAAAATTATATGATTTTTTTTTTGGCCATTCCGTAAGGCTTGTGGAATCTTAGTTCCCCAACTAGGGATTGAACTTGGGCCCTCAGCAGTGAATGCACCGAGTCCCAAGTGCTGGACCACAGGGAAATTCCCTGAATTTATGTGACTGTAATTTATTTGATATAAAAGTGACTGAAATAAGAGGCCGTCATTTTATTCAGTGTAAATGACATTATTTACTCATTTAATATTTACTGAGCACTCACTGTAACTGTCACCAAGCATACAGAGGTGAGTAACATACAGTCCCTGCCGTCTGGGGCATTAAGATCACACGATAGAAAGAATACGAAAGCTGATGATTAGCTATGTGACAAGGGCTCTATGAGAAGTAAACAGGGGCATCATGAAAACACAGAAAAGGGAGAACTTGGCATTGCCCAGAGATGCCAAGAAGGGCTTTTAGGGAGGAGGGGAGACATATAAACTGAATCTTAAAGGCTATATAGAAACTTTCTAGTTGAATAGGAGGTGGTGGCTCAGAAAGTAAAGAATCTGCCTTCAATGAAGGAGACCCAGATTTGATCCCTGGGTGGAGAAGATCCCCTGGAGAAGGAAATGGCTACCCACTCCAGTATCCTTGCCTGGAGAATTCCATGGACAGAGGAGCCTGGAGGGCTACAGTCCACAGGTTACAAAGAGTCAGACATGACTGAGCAACGAACAACACACAAGGATGGGGAAGGCATGGCAGGCACTCTGTAACACCTATTACCACTAGCAGATATTTTAATTATGATGAACTAAGGAGAAAAAGTCAGAGAAGGAATGAACAGAAAAGGATACAGTCATGCCACTGGAAGACCAGATCACTACATAGGAAGCTATATGAATGACACTTTCACAATAGTTCAAATAGAGAAAGTATTAGGGCTTCCCAGGTGGCTCAGTGGCAAAGAATGTACCTGCCAATTCAGGAGATGAGAGAGTTCAATCCCTGAGTTGGGATGATCCCCAGGAGAAGGAAATGGGAACCCATGCCAATATTCTTGCCTGGGAAATTCCATGGACAGAGGAGCCTGGAGGCTATAGTCCAGGGTCAGAAAAGAGTCAGACATGACTTAAAAACTAAACAACAAATAAGAGAATAGAGTAATCATATTTGCATCATATGGCAAATGGGCACTTAAATATCAAAGGTGCAACAAAGTCAGAAGCATGTTCATATTACAAGTGATATTCAGTTTTAGCAACAACGGCTGCCACATTGAATTAATGTTCTTAATTTGATTTCAACTTGTATTATAGCTGTAAATATCACCTATAGAGTATATCTCTAAAGATTTTATCACTATCCTAGGTTTCTGCTCTGATCTCCAGGTTGGTATATGCTCAGTAGGCATCTCAGACATTTCCAAATAAAAACTCAATCTCCTCCCAACCTTTATTCTTCCAACCTGCCCTTCCCTCAGTCTTCTCCATTTCAGTAACTGCCTATCCTGTTTCTTCAGCCATCCAGTCACCCTAAAGCCTTCTTTTCTCATCCCTCATTCAATCCATCAGCAGATTCTCTACTTTCAAAATATATCTGACTACCTCAGTCTGCCATGCTGGTCCAAGTGGTTGTTACTTCTTGCCGCCTAACAAGTCTCCCCTCTTGTCTCTTGCAACACCTCTGTCTATCCATCATCTAATCCTCAGAGTGATCTATTTAAATATATCATCATGTTTCCCCTCTATTCAAAATGCTATTAGCTTCCAAGCTGTTTCAGATATATGTGCATGTGTGTAATTGCCTACAGTTCAGTCACTCAGTCGTATAAGACTCTTTGTGACCTCATGGACTGCAGCACACCAGGCTTCCCTGTCCATCACCAACTCCCGGAGCTTGCTCAAACTCAAGTCCATTGAGTCACTGATGCCATTGCCTACAAGGCCTTGTGCAATCTGCTTCCACCTGCCCTTCCACACTTAGCTCTCTAACATGTGCCATACTTCTCCCCCCATAGTCACGCTGTTCCAGTGCTTCAGCCACACTGGCCTCCTTGATGTTCTTCAAACATACCAGGCAACCGCTGGCTTCAGTGTTCATTGGTCCTTCTCTGTTCCACAAGGCCACGTATTTGTGCCCGTTTCATTCACTGCCATGTCTCCAGTGCCCAATGTCTCCAGAACACAGAAGCTGCTCAATAAACAGTAGTTAATTGTTTGAAAATGATGCAGCTTTTTATTACACACTGCTTTTGACAAACTGCGCAATTATGATGTTTTCTGAATTCGTTAACAAGTAGTATTTTGTTCAAACCAGAAGGGGGCAGCAAAGCTTCACTAGCTCAGCAAATGGACACCACACTGAGTCAGCGATGCAGAGGGAACAACTAACCAGATTCGGAGGATCAAGATGGCCCCAGAAACCTGAGCTGAAGAGGATGAGTCATTGAGGTGCTTAGGACTGTGTCCTCACCAAGAAGCAGGAAAAAAAGGCAGGAAGAGAGGGAGACAAGGCTTGTTCAGAAGAAGGTGCCCCACACTGGGGGCCCATGGAGTGAACCTAATCAAAGAATTAGGCAAATTATCCCCAGGTGAGGAAACCTCTTGATAGTGCCACAGGGGGGCACCCTCTCAAATGACCAGGTTTTTAATCTTTGTAGCCAGAATCAGGAATCCAAATATACCTATCTCTAAGAAGCCTGTCCTTTATTGTGCCCATTTTGCATGAAATGTTCCCTTGGTATCTCTAATTTTCTTGAAGAGATCTCTAGTCTTTCCCATTCTATTGTTTTCCTCTATTTCTTTGCATTGATCACTGAGGAAGGCTTTCTTACCTCTCCTTGCTATTCTTTGGAACTCTGCATTCAGATGGGTGTATCTTTCCTTTTCTCCTTTGCCTTTCACTTTTCTTTTCATAGCTGTTTGTAAGGCCTCCTCAGACAACCATTTTGCCTTTTTGCATTTCTTTTTCTTGGGGATGGTCTTGATCACTGCCTCCTGTACAATGTTAAGGACCTCCGATCATAGTTCTTCAGGCACTCTGTCTATTAGATCTAACCCCTTGCATCTATTTGTCACTTCCACTATATAATTGTAAGGGATTTGATTTAGGTCATACCTGAATGGTCTAGTGGTTTTCCCTACTTTCTACAATTTAAGTCTGAATTTGGCAATAAGGAGTTCATGATCTGAGCCACAGTCAGCTCTTGGACCTGTTTTTGCTGACTGTATAGAGCTTCTCCATCTTTGGCTGCAAAGAATATAATCAATCTGATTTCGGTGTTGACCATCTGGTGATGTCCATGTGTAGACTCTTCTCTTGTGTTGTTGGAAGAGGCTGTTTACGATGACCAGTGCCTTCTCTTGACAAAACTCTGTTAGCCTTTGCCCTGCTTCATTCTGTACTCCAAGGCCAAATTTGCCTGTTATTCCAGGTATTTCTTGACTTCCTATTTTTGCATTCCAGTCCTCTATAATGAAAAGGACATCTTTTTTGGATGTTAGTTCTAGAAGGTTTTGTAGGTCTTCATAGAACTGTTCAACTTCAGCTTCTTCAGCTAATAACCTAGACAGCTTATGAAAAAGTAGAGATGTTACTTTGCTAACAAAGGTCCATCTAGTCAAAGCTATGGTTTTTCCAGTAGTCGTGTATGGATGTGAGAGTTGGACTATAAAGAAAGCTGAGCACTGAAGAACTGATGCTTTTGAACTATGGTGTTAGAGAAGACTCTTGAGAGTCCCTTGGACAGCAAGGAGACCCAACCAGTCCATCCTAAAGGAAATCAGTCCTAAATATTCATTGGAAGGACTGATACTGAAGCTGAAACTCCAGTACTTTGGCCACCTGATGCAAAGGGCTGACTCATTGGAAAAGACCCTGATGCTAGGGAAGATTGAAGGCAGGAGAAGAGGGTGACAGATTAGATGGTTGGATGGCATCACCAACTTGATGGACATGACTTTGAGCAAGCTCCGGGAGTTGATGATGGACAGGCAGGCCTGGCGTGCTGCAATCCATGGGGTCACAAAGAGTCAGGCACGACTGAGGGACTGAACTGAATTGGCTACATGTGGTGTTTTGCATTGAAATGTAATTAGTGTAATTGACAAACTGATTTTTACAAATTCATTCAGTTTTAATTAGTTTACATTTAAAAGCTCATACTTAATTCACTTTTTGGGAAATCTTAAGTATGTCTAGAATAAAATTGAGTGCACAAATCTACTTTCTACTGTAAATGTTATAAAATACAAACATCTATATGTGTATTTCTGATGGAAAATTAGCATCTGAATTAAGATATTCCTCAAGTATAAAATATACACTGGATTTTTAAGACAGTACAAATATATATAAAATATCTAATTTACAATTCCTATATAGATTGTACATTGAAATGATAGCATTTTGGATATAATGGGTCAGCTGAACTATATTATAAAATCAACTTTATTCATTTCTACTTTAATGTGGCTGCTAGCTAGAAAAAATTTAAATCACACATATGTCTTTATGTTTCTCTTGCACACTCTAGTCTAAAGGCTTGCTACTCAAACTTTAGTCTGGGCATCAACAGGCAGGATGTCACCTGGGAACTTCTTGGAAATACAGAATCAGAATCTGCATTTTGAAAAATCCCTGAGCAACTTGTTTGACCATTAAAGCTTGAGATGCAGTAATCTACACTGTGACCGTCATCATCATCCACCCAATTTTTTTTCTGTATCTCGCATATACAGAAGTTGCTCAATCAACAGCATTTAATTTGAAAATGATTTTGCAGCTTCTTATTACACATTCGCCATTCCCCTCAACTGGCTGCCATGCTCAGCCCTGACCAAGCTATCTGCTGGACAGCACTGGTCTAGGGAGCTTGCTGCTCCCATCTTTCCTGGTCTTCCCTGCCCTTTAATTCCCCATAAACAAATCCTAGCTCTGCATTTACATGTTATATCCAGAGATTTATAGAATGCAGACAATGGTTATCACAGGTTTCTAGTCCTAGAAGCAGAGCCTGAGACAGGGTTTTCTATTCAAGTGAGTTTTCAGGGAGAGATCTCAGAAAAGATGAGTGAAGGAAGTAGAAATGAGTATGGAAAAAGCACAAAGCAAGGATGGAATCCCCACTTTATGCTGATTCTGCCAAGATGGTCTGGAGCCCAAGTTATGCCTCAGTGTTGTTCTCACCGTGAGGCAAGGGTGGTCCTTTTGGTACTTTCAGGCTAGTCAGCCACTGGCTAACATTGGAGGGTGAATGCATGACCTCCATGCTAAGCAGCTCCCTTTTAACTAAATTTTTATGGACGTGGACAGTTGTCAGTTGTTACCAGCTAACTAAGCCTTCCCTAGTGGCTCAGACAGTTTCCTGCCAATGCAGGAAACTCAGGATTGATTCCTGGGTCAGGAAGATCCCCCTGAGAAGGAAATGGCAACCCACTCCAATATTCTTGTCTGAGAAATCCTATGGACAGAGGAGCCTGGCAGTCTACAGTCCATGAGGTCTCAAAGAGTTGGACATGACTGAGCCACACACACACACACACACACACACACACACACACACACACACACACACCAGCTAACTCTCATAGTGACTGGGCAGCAGGTACATCAGCCTTTAAAGGGAATTGGATTAAGCACTGATGATCAACTGTAGTCAACTCCGTTGCACAGGTCTAATTCACTAGCTGTTCACATTAACTTTACTCCTAAGCACAGCTTCTCTAGGATCCTGGTGGAACACAATTTCTGAGCAATCACACAAAAAGAGGATTCTTAAGTGAAATATAGCCCCAACTGTTATTGGGTCTTGAAACCAAAACTCATACCCTCTGCCTCCTTTCACGACCATTCTAGAATCCCCTTCTGTGCTTCCCTGGTGACCCAGTGGTTAAGACTCTATGCTTCTACTGCAGGGAACACAGTTTCGATCCCTGGTTGGGGAACTAAGATCCCACATACTGTGAGGCTAAAAATAAATAAACAAAAATTTAAAAGTACTTAGAATCCTTTTCTTCTGCCCCAAGGGACTTGCCTAGAATGTTGGCCCAGAGCCTCACTGCTGAGGGGGTTGGGCTCCTGGTTTTCACGCAGCTATCAGGCTGTGATTTCTCTGTTGCTTATTTATAGGTACAACTGGGCACAAGTATAGCAAAAGAAGCCCCAGGAAGCCGCCAAAACACCAAATATTCTCCGTCCTATTCCCATTAGGTAGCAGCATCTCTACCTCCTCAAGATGGCTGGGATCAATCACCCTTATGATGTAGGGAGTACTTTCTTCATTTCTTGTCTACTGTCATCGGAATCCCAATGTGACAGAACCATAAATTTAGTTTGGTGGGATGTTTACTGTGACCCCTATGAACCAGGACCACTAAAACCCCACAAGTCCAAAGTTAATACCCCGATTGAGTGGCTTGGAGTGACTTCTACTTTAACACTTTGATTTCTGGATGCATACACTCTACCTGTTGGAGACACCTTTGATGGAATATATAAACTGCCTTCTGAGGACAGTGCATCTTCCTGGCATGGCACCATCCCCAAACTGGAACCTCAGCGGTACCTTCAAGAAACCATTTCTTTGCTTTATCCTGAATCAGAAATGAGAGACCCTAAAAATTTCATGCTTCTGGGAGGCCCGACTCTCTGTATAGTTTATCTCCCACCCTCAGGAGCACATATATTAAGATACATGCTATCCACTTGCCTCATGTTTACCAGGTCCAATGAACACATCAGTGTTGTGGACTAATTTGAAATTCAGTGGGATGATCAGATGGATAAGATCCCTTTAACCTATATTATGACAGAGAGCAGAAGGATTAACATGGTCTTGAGACAAGGCCATGTACGTGCACTGTGGTCCATCCCCTGTAAACACAAACTGCTTCTGATCCTGTTTCTGACATATGCCCTCCCAAAGGACATGGTCTGTTGTTGGCTTTTCCATCTTTAAAAAATATTAGAACCAGACAAGCATCCCAACATCTGCAAGCCTTTTGTTTCTTTCCTCATCAATTTGCCACAGCAGGTCTGGCATCTCGGCATCACTTAATGTAGGCCATCACCCTTTCCAAATGTCCGAGAGTCATTCCAGAAATGTCCTAGAATCACTCAGTACTATTGCCAGGGGTTTAAATTGTGTATCACAGGTGCTCACTTAGCATCAAACTGTCCCATATCCAGCCTTCTGTTCCTCACCTCTTGATTCAGCATCCTTGGGATTCTCAGTCAGACTCCCCTGGTTTCTACTGGTATGTGTGGGCCAGGAGCTGCAGCAACTGTGGCACAAACCCCTCTCCTCTCTTTACCTTACTCGGCATCTCCCCAGTCAGGATTTGCTGAGATTTGATTTTCTTCTGGTCAGTATAAGAGCTAGGGAAGATTCAGAGGAGAGTGGAGGTTATTATGTTAGGCATCCACTTTATTTGAAATTTCTGCATAGGCTTTAAGCCAATAGACAGTGATCTCCCAACAAGGAGAGTAAGCCAATTCTGTAGGTGTTGAGCATTGAAGGGAATGCAGGAGTTCAAGTTTCTCAAAGGGTCTCATGTGATTTACCCACACAGCCCCCTCCCAAGTCTCAAGGTCCCATTCTTATCAGGGGCTGACTTTAAGGCCCTTGCCAGGGTTGAGAATTCATTCTTCTCTAAGATTCTGCTCTTTTTGCAATTAGGTCCTGAGCCTCACCTTCAGTGTATGTCCTCTGGCTGAAGAAATATGGGTTTCTTTAAATGTTGCCGAAGAGTCCCTTACCCTCCTCTTTTCACTCTTTGCTTTATAT
Source organism: Cervus elaphus (assembly GCF_910594005.1). Classification (NCBI taxonomy): domain Eukaryota; kingdom Metazoa; phylum Chordata; class Mammalia; order Artiodactyla; family Cervidae; genus Cervus; species Cervus elaphus. The sequence goes on along the minus strand of NC_057839.1, from coordinate 18,526,988 downwards.
TGCTGATAGATCATCTCTCAAACAACTTAATGGCACATAGCAAGAGCCACTCAGCATCAGCCCTTATAGTTATTTCCCTTGCATTGCTCAATCCCACTAGACATTACACCAACTAGTAGATCCCTTCTCATCTATATCCCAACTCAGTTCTGTTAGTGACTGTTCAACTGCAGCATGCCAGGACTATCAAATTCCACTTTTCATCAGTAGAGCATCCTCACTGTTACCCACTTGCAGAATGATCCAGGATGAATGAACGAACCACAATAAGACATCCTTAAAGTCTGCCGAAGACTTGAGAATTCACTCTTAATCCATTTCCCTGTAAAAAGAACCTGAGGCAAGGATTCCTGTTCAAGCAATTATAGGTGAGGGCTCTGAGAAGAAGAGGGAAAAGAGATAAACCTGGGAGCAGAGGGAAGGGAGAAAGGGAGCTACTAGAGACTCACTTCTGATCCCAGAGTGAAGTTCTAGAGCTCAGATTGCACCCCAAAATTGATTCCAGCTTGAGGTAAGGAGCTGGCTGACCTTTGTACCACATGCCAATCAGTCATTGGTTGACCCTGTCTTGTGCTGGGGATTTGGGTTGGTGGTGTGCTTGGGCTCTTAGACACAGTGACTACAATTTCCCTGATGGATTTCATTTAGAGAAGAGGGCATCTGAGAGTTCTATTCATGGACACCGACAACAGCTGAGAGATGAGTGGACTGACCAGTAAAGGGAATCTGACACAGTTAATCTAAGGCCTTAAAAATTAGCTAACCCAGTGATTTAATTTTTTTCCCTTTTGCATCACACTCATTTGAGAAGTCATTGAAAGTTGTGAATTTGCTCCATAAAAAAATACACACGCATAAAGATAAACGTTTATGCTAAGAAAAGGTTGACAGATGAGATTATGAAGCTTCAAATAATTTATATGACTTGCTCAAAGTTATGCTGTAAGTTGAAACAGAATGAGATGGCCAAACAACCAGTTCTAAACACCAAAATATTTTGATGAAAAAGAATTGTACATAATGCAGTAAGGCTAGATCTCAATTACAGGAAAAAAAACTATTCAAAATTCAAACATATGGAGGCTAAATAACATGCTTCTGAATAACCAACAAATCATAGAAGAAATCAAAAAAGAAATCAATATATGCATAGAAATGAATGAAAATGAAAACACAACAACCCAAAACCTATGGGACACTGTAAAAGCAGTGCTAAGGGGAAGGTTCATAGCATTACAGGCTTACCTCAAGAAACAAGAAAAAAGTCAAATGAATAACCTAGCTCTACACCTAAAGCAATTAGAGAAGGAAGAAATGAAGAACCCCAGGGTTAGTAGAAGGAAGGAAATCTTAAAAATTAGGGCAGAAATAAATGCAAAAGAAACAAAAGAGACCATAGCAAAAATCAACAAAGCTAAAAGCTGGTTTTTTTGAAAAGATAAACAAAATTGACAAACCGTTAGCAAGACTCATTAAGAAACAAAGGGAGAAGAACCAAATCAACAAAATTAGAAATGAAAATGGAGAGAGATCACAACAGACAACACTGAAATACAAAGGATTATAAGAGATTACTGCCAGCAGCTCTATGCCAATAAAATGGACAACTTGGAAGAAATGGACAAATTCCTAGAAAAGTATAACTTTCCAAAACTGAACCAGGAAGAAATAGAAGATCTTAACAGACCCATCACAAGCACAGATATCGAAACTGTAATCAGAAATCTTCCAGCAAACAAAAGTCCAGGGCCAGATGGCTTCACAGCTGAATTCTACCAAAAATTTAAAGAAGAGCTAACACCTATCTTACTCAAACTCTTCCAGAAAATTGCAGAAGGTAAACTTCCAAACTCATTCTATGAGGCCACCATCACCCTAATTCCAAAACCAGACAAAGATGCCACAAAAAAAGGAACTACAGGCCAATATCACTGATGAACATAGATGCAAAAATCCTTAACAAAATTCTAGCAAACAGAATCCAAAAACGTACCAAAAAGATCATACATCATGACCAAGTGGGCTTTATTCCAGGAATGCAAGGATTCTTTAATATCCACAAATCAATCAATGTAATACACCACATTAACAAATTGAAAGATAAAAACCATATGATTATCTCAATAGATGCAGAAAAAGCCTGTGACAAAATTCAACATCCATTTATGATAAAAACTCTCCAGAAAGCAGGAATAGAAGGAACATACCTCAACATAATAAAAGCTATATATGACAAACCCACAGTAAACATTATTCTCAATGGTGAAAAATTGAAAGCATTTCCCCTAAAATCAGGAATAAGACAAGGGTACCTACTCTCACCACTACTATTCAACATAGTTTTGGAAGTTTTGGCCACAGCAATCAGAGCAGAAAAAGAAGTAAAAGGAATCCAGATAGGAAAAGAAGAAGTGAAACTGTCACTGTTTGCAGATGACATGATCCTCTACATAGAAAACCCTAAAGACTCTACCAGAAAATTACTAGAGCTAATCAATGAATATAGTAAAGTTGCAGGATATAAAATTAACACACAGAAATCCTTTGCATTCCTATACACTAACAATGAGAAAACAGAAAGAGAAATTAAGGAAACAATACCATTCACCATTGCAACAAAAAGAATAAAATACTTAGGAGTATATCTACCTAAAGAAACAAAAGACCTATACATAGAAAACTATAAAACACTGATGAAAGAAATCAAAGAGGACACAAATAGATGGAGAAATATACCATGTTCATGGATTGGAAAAATCAATATTGTCAAAATGAGTATACTAACCAAAGCAATCTATAGATTCAATGCAATCCCTATCAAGCTACCAACGGTATTTTTCACAGAACTAAAACAAATAATTTCACAATTTGTATGGAAATACAAAAAACCTCAAATAGCCAAAGCAATCTTGAGGAAGAAGAATGGAACTGGAGGAATCAACCTGCCTGACTTAAGACTATACTACAAAGCCATAGTCATCAAGACAGTATGGTACTGGCACAAAGACAGAAATATAGATCAATGGAACAAAATAGAAAACCCAGAGATAAATCCACGTACCTATGGACACCTTATCTTTGACAAAGGAGGCAAGAATATACAATGGAAAAAAGACAACCACTTTAACAAGTGGTGCTGGGAAAACTGGTCAACCACTTGTAAAAGAATGAAACTAGAACACTTTCTAACCCCAAACACAAAAATAAACTCAAAATGGATTAAAGATCTAAATGTAAGACCAGAAACTATAAAACTCCTAGAGGAGAACATAGGCAAAACACTCTCCGACATAAATCACAGCAGGATCCTCTATGACCCACATCCCAGAATATTGGAAATAAAAGCAAAAATAAACAAATGGGACCTAATGAAACTTAAAAGCTTTTGCACAACAAAGGAAACTATAAGCAAGGTGAAAAGACAGCCTTCAGAATGGGAGAAAATAATAGCAAATGAAGAAACAGACAAAGGATTAATCTCAAAAAATATACAAGCAACTCTTGAAGCTCAATTCCAGAAAAATAAATGACCCAATCGAAAAATGGGCCAAAGATCTAAACAGACATTTCTCCAAAGAAGACATACAGATGGCTAACAAACACATGAAAAGATGCTCAACATCACTCATTATCAGAGAAATGCAAATCAAAACCACAATGAGGTACCATTACGCCAGTCAGATGGCTGCTATCCAAAAGTCTACAAGCAATAAATGCTGGAGAGGGTGTGGAGAAAAGGGAACCCTCTTACACTGTTGGTGGGAATGCAAACTAGTACAGCCACTATGGAAAACAGTGTGGCGATTCCTTAAAAAACTGGAAATAGAACTGCCATATGACCCAGCAATACCACTTCTGGGCATACACACCGAGGAAACCAGATCTGAAAGAGACAGGTGCACCCCAATGTTCATTGCAGAACTGTTTACAATAGCCAGGACATGGAAGCAACCTAGATGCCCATCAGCAGACGAATGGATAAGGAAGCTGTGGTACATATACACCATGGAATATTACTCAGCCATTAAAAAGAATTCATTTGAATCAGTTCTAATGAGATGGATGAAACTGGAGCCCATTATACAGAGTGAAGTAAGCCAGAAAGATAAAGACCAATACAGTATACTAACATATATATATGGAATTTAAAAAGATGGTAACGATAACCCTATATGCAAAACAGAAAAAGAGACACAGATGTACAGAACAGACTTTGGGACTCTGTGGGAGAAGGCGAGGGTGGGATGTTCTGAGAGAACTGCATTGAAACAAATATACTATCAAGGGTGAAACAGACCACCAGCCCAGGTTGGATGCATGAGACAAGTGCTCAGGGCCGGTGCACTGGGAAGACCCAGAGGGATGGGATGGGGAACAAATGTAAATCCATGGCTGATTCATGTCAATGTATGGCAAAAACCACTACAATATTGTAAAAGCAATTAGCCTACAACTTATAAAAATAAATGGAAAAAAATTTTTTTATAATTTTATAATCACAATACACATACTTGAGGTATTGAACCAACAACCTGTTCAATATATTTATATTTATAATTTGTAAAATTATAAAATTTTATAATCACAATACACATACTTGAAGTATTGAACCAACTAGGTATCTGAAACATTTCCCATCACATAAATTCACAAATATGTTAAAGTCATACATGTGGCCCTCAAAATATTCTTTGCATTTAAATATTGCTGCTTGCAACTTTAAAGCAATCATTAATTTCTACTTAGAGAGGGTGTTTTCTGCTACTGGGAGTAGAGGAAAGGATAAGCAGTCAAGTATAACCAGGGCCCAGAAATGTCTTGTTTTTAACAGAAGTGCAAACCTTAATGTTTTTTGCTTTAATTTTATTAAGAATGTCTAAAGAATGAACTTAAGTTTCCAAGTTCCGAGTATTTTTAAGAATGTCTGTAAGTTTTAAGTTATGTCTTCACATCAGTGATATTCTCTATAATACAGGTACTGTTATAAGACAAGGAGGCTTTGGTTTTTAAAAATACTTTAAATAGATATTTTTCTATGCTATTTTTTATAATGAATAATTATTGACTATTCATTTTTAAATGACATTTGAATGTTAACTTGCAACTTTGAAAGTCACAAGGGGAAAACAGAAAAAAATACAATTTTGTTTTTAAACAAGTAACTAATTTCACTGACAATTTGAGCCCTTTGGGATCTTAACCATTTTTGTTTGACATTTGACCTCAAAGTAAAATGGTTGTCTGTTTTTCATAGATAGTATGGATTTGTGGGTGGGAGTCGGGGTTTCACAGTGGTAATTTGAGACCCAGGAAAAAAATGGCTCTAGTTCTGGAATTTGAAATGATAAACTTTATCTAAAGATGATATGCATACTTACATGCATATTATGTATACACACTCAACTCATTTTCCGTAGCCTTCTGTACCTCAGCACACCTAATGAAAAGTGTTTGTGTTTCACGCATGTGGCAGGGTGAGTTTTCACACTGTAAGCTTCCCAGTAAAGATTCTAGTACCCACTTCTGATGTGGGAAGAGGGGGTTTTCCCACATGACTAGGCAGTTATCAGATACCAACTGGCCATCTTACAATTCAACTCAATACTGGCACTATCTGTCCAGAGGTAGCATCAGATTCCATGGGTTAAGGACTCAGTCCCACTGTCCTCCACTTCAGATGCCAAGAGCAAGTTGAGTTTGTTACCTGTGCTTCTTACAAACAGGCTGTAGATTAAAGGTTCCCATGCATCCTCCTCGGGTATAATTTGCCCAGTTATAATTGGTATTAATTTGTACCACTAGCATCATCCACAGCTAAAATCCCTGTGGGAAACAGCTGCTCCATCTGGAGGGGCTCTGTGTTCTCTTACCTTTTTCTATATCCTTTTCTACATAAAAACACATGCATCCTCTAAATGTGCCCATTTTCTCTCTCCACCATTCATGCCACTATCCACTCTGAAGACCTTGTGTGTATAATAACCAAGTCATACTTCCTAAGCATAGTGGAGGAGTAAGGAGTTGAAAAATAAGGTACTGTTTGTTAAAAGGGCCTAGCACATAGTAATACTTAATAAATGTGTGTTATTTTACCTTCTATCAGAGAAAGCATTATTTTTTTTTTTCAGTTTTTCCTATACTGGAAAACATTTGAAATCATTTAATTTACACTTTCAAAATTATGATTTTATTACACTTAGGCCAAGAGAAGAACTTTGCAGTAGGGATTAATTCATTTCAGCAGTCTGAACTTGATCATGTCTTTTGTCTCCAATTCCTATCATATTTGATTTCTTTGGGAAAATTTTTCTATTTGATCTCTTTTATTTCTATTTCTTTGTTCTTAATTCCTCCTTGGGCTCTTTTTCAACTGCAATAAAAATCCAGAAATGAAAGACTACTGTCCTAGAAGCACACACAGCATTTATAAGCAAATTTTTCCTTTGTATCCCTTGCCTTAAGCTATAACACCTGTAAAAAATTAATGTGAAACCAAAATATATGTATATCTTTGCCAGATTTCTAAAATGCTCAGTCAAAATTCTGATTTCATTTAAAATTAAAGCTCAGTAGAATTATTTATAATTACCTTATTTGCTAAAAAGCCTTCAAATGAGTGAATAATATCAATAATCAAATAATTTAATAAGAATTTTTACTGCTGAAAATTATCCTACTTTAAGATAAAACTACTGTTCACTAAATGTAATTATATTTTTTGAGAGTTGGTTTATAATTCTGGATTTAATAACTGACCACTGAAAGATGTTGATTATAAATATTGTAACCCAAATGTTGAGAACAGTCCTAAGGCAATTTGATCATTCCTAATTATTAGGTGGGGCCTCCCAGGAGGCTCACTGGTAAAGAATCCACCTGCTAATTAATGCAGGACACGTGGGTTCAATCTCTGAGTTGGGAAGATCCCCTGTAGAAGGAAATGGCAACCCACTCCAGTATTGTTGCCTGGGAAATCTCATGGACAGGGCAGCCTGGTGGGCTATAGTCTATGGGGTCACAAAAGACTTGGACATGGCTTAGCAACTAAACAACAATTATTAGGTACTTTTGGTAAATAACAATAGCCTGGTTCAAAGAGATACATAAGGATAACAGACCTCCTCCACCAAAGCCTTAAAATGGACTATTACAGTGAAAGCAAGTCTCAGAGCAAAATTTGCCACAGCTACAAATACAGGAAAATGAGTAGACAAAAAAAGAAGAGAGAGAGAGAGAAACAAGTGACAAGAGTATGCAGTCTTTAAAAGGAAGGAAATTCTCATACATGATTGAACTTGAAGGAACCTTGAGGACGTTATGCTAACTAAAATAAGGCAGTCACAAAAAGACCAGTACTGTATGATTCCACTTACGTGAGGTACTTAGAGTAGATAAAATCCTAGAGACAGAAAATAGAATGTTGATTGCAAGTGGCTGAGGGGAGGGAATAACTATTGTTTAGTGGGTAGAGAGTTTCAGTTTTATAAGATGAAAAGAGTTCTGGAGATATGTGATGGTGGTGGTAGCACATTATGAATATATTGGGTATCACTGAACTATACATTGAAAAATGGTTTACATGGTAAATTTTATGTGTATTTTACCACAACACAAAAAAAATAGGAAAGAAAAACAGGTAATTAACCTATTCTGTAAATTCAGTGCCATCCCTGACCTCTGTTCTTTCAAGCACTTTTCAAGGAAGATTCACTCACAGCAGATGCAACAATATTCTGCACTCAGTATGCCAGAAAATTTGGAAAACTCAGCAGTGGCCACAGGGCTGTAAAAGGTCAGTTTTCATTCCAATCCCAAAGAAGGGCAATGTTAAAGAATGTTCAAACTACCTCACAATTGCATTCATTTCACATGCTAGCAAGGTAATGATCAAAATCCTTCAAGGTAGGCTTCAACAGTATGTGAACCAACAACTTCCAGATGTACAAGTTGAATTTAGAAAAGGCAGAGGAACCAGAGATCCAATTGCCATATCAGTTGGATAATAGGAAAATCAAGAGAATTTCGGAAAAACACCTACTTCTGCTTCATTGATTACACTGAAGCCTTTGACTATGTGTATCACAACAAACTGGAAAATTCTTAAAGAGATGGTAATACCAGACCACTTCATCTGTCTCCTGAGAAACCTGTATGCAGGCCAAGAAGCAACAGTTAAAACAAGACATAGAACAATGAACTGGTTCAAAATTGGGAAAGGAATATGTTAAGGCTATGTATTGTCATTCTGCCTATTTAACTTATATGCAGAGTACCACATGGGAAAATGCCAGACTGGATGAAGCTCAAGCTGGAATCAAGATTGCTGGGAAAAGTATCAACAACCTCATATATGCAGATGACACCACTGCAATGGCAGAAAGTGAAAAGGATCTAGAGTCTCTTAATGAAGGTGAAAGAGGAGAGCAGAAAAGCTGGCTTAAAACTCAACCTTCAAAAACCTAAGATCATAGCATCCAATCCCATCACTTCATGGCAAATAGAGGGGGAAAAATGGAAACAGTGACAGACTTTATTTTCTTTGGCTCCAAATCACAGTAGACAGTGGCTGCAGCCATGAAATTAAGACACTTGCTCCTTGAAAGTAAAGCTGTGATAAACCTAGACAGTGTATTAAAAAGCAGAGACATTACTTTGCCAACAAAGTTCCATCTAGTCAAAGCTATGGTTTTTCCAGTAGTCATATATGGATGTGAGAGTTTGACCATAAAGAAGGCTGAGTGCCAAAAATTGATGCTTTCAAATTGTAGTGCTGGAGAAGACTCTTGAGAGTCCCTTGGACTGCAAAGAGATCAAACCAGTCAATCCTAAAGGAAATCAAGTCTGAATATTCATTGCAAGGACTGATGCTGAAGTTCCAATACTTTTGCCACCTGATGTGAAGAACTGACTCATTGGAAAAGACCCTGATCCTGAGAAAGATTGAGGGTAGGAGAGGAAGGGGCCAACAGAGGATGAGATGGTTGGATGGCATCACCGACTCAATGGACATACGTTTGAACAAACTCTGGGAGATAGTGAAGGACAGGGAAGTGCTACAACCCATGGGATCACAAAGAGTGGGATATGACTGAGCAGCTGAACAACAAGTATTCTGCCAACCTCCTGGTAAGATCAGATGATGGATGCCTCCAAAAATGTCCATCCAGACATTTGACTCAGTGAGTCTTTAGGTATGAAGTCAAGTTGTTCTCAATAGCATACCCTCTTGGCATTGCTAGAATCTTGTTTCCTATTCATGCAAATGTAGAGGTAACTGTGAAGTTCTTTTTGCCAATCTGTATACTTTGAAAACTACCGACCACATGAATGAAGAATCATTTCTAACATCCATATAATAATTATCAAATCTTTTGGTGTGGATCAATGATAATGCCAGTCATTCTGGTTAGTCTTTCAAACACTAGCTAAACACCTCTGAGATATGGATTCTTTATTACTTCAACTATTGACCCTGGAGTATCAGCTAAAACTAATACACATGTCACACTATTTCTCTACCCACAAACCAATAGCCCTTATTAATTTCTGGATTGTTGTTGCTTAGTGGCTAAGTCATATCTGACTCTTTGCAACCCAATGGTCTGTAGCCCACCAGGCTCCTCTGTCCAAGGGATTTTCCAGGCAAGAATACTGGAGTGCATTGCCATTTCCTTCTCCAGGGGATCTTCCCAACATCCCAGGGATCAAACCCACGTCTCCTCCATTGGGGGGTGGGGGGGCAGATTCTTTACCACTGAGCTGTGAGGGAAGCCCAGTTACTGGATTACCCTTCATTAACTGTTTTCAGATAACATATAGGTTATTATGTAAGCATTTTAAGGGTAGAAAATGTCTATCTTCCTTACAAACTCTCCAACTAATGCATCCCCTCCACCCCTCTTCTTTTCTCAACTTTCTTCATTTCCCCCTCCAACCTGATCTTCCAGCATTTCAGGGATCAGATACATGTTAAGCCCAATTTTATACCATTCTCTTTTCTGCACTAGCACTGAGACACTGAGAAAATAGGCTGACTTTCCTTCTATGTGTAAGGAATGAGAGAATGTTGCAAATATTTTACAATAAAAATATTCATTATGGGGACTTCCCTCATGGTCTAGGGGTTAAGACTCCATGCTTCCAATGCAAGGAGTTCAGGTCCAGTTCCTGGTTGGGGAACTAAGATCCCACATGCCAGGCTTCACAGCATGGTCTCTCTCTCTCTCTCTCTCTCTCTCTCTCTCTCATTATGTATTTCATTCTAAATTTATCATCACTCACTGCCCCACAAGAACAGTCCCTGATACCTGGAGGTTGGTGAGCTCTGTGAGGTATGGAAGTTTAGCGGTACAAATTAGAAAAACAGTAAGTTGCTCTGTAGAAGGAAAAGAGATGGGGTGGGGAGGGAAATGGAGAGAGAGAGAGAGAGGAGATTAAAATACCTAAGGAAAGAAGGGCTAGTAGAACAGCAATCATGGGGAGGTGAGTTGAGACCTGTGAAGCGGTGAGGGCAGAAAGAGGAATCCAGCGATTGTGAAGCTGGGGGTAAAAACTCAGGAAGGGACAGCCAGGTGAGATTTTAAAAGTGATATGCCATGTGAGGTGCAATGTGATCCCTCTGGAATCCACAAAACTACAAAGACTGCAATGTACTTGGTTTGGTTGAATTTCTTGTGGAAACAGAGATAAAAGCTGACTGAGAAGAAGAGGGACAGCTGAACTGTAGGTTATATAGAGATAATAAGATGCCTTAGAACCCAGCTCTGAGTATGAGAGACTGTGGTTTGGAACATTGTATAGAACAATGGAGGAGATGGAGCCATGTTCTGCATACACCAGGGATATAGAAGCTGACTGTTCTGCTGTCTTTATACTGGGTACCAGAGAAGATGTACTGTAAATCAATAACAGGACTTTCCTAGATTTACCAAAGAACAATAATCATGTAGCACTGGTGTACAACATTCTCTGCTTAGTGCTTTTTGCAAGTAAACATTTAAAGCATTTGGTACCTTAAAAATTTGTTATTTCTTCATTTTTATCTACTTTTTCAGCTGCCCGATTCTATCTTGTAGGTCTATCCCACCAAAAGCACATAGCAGAAATAGTAAAGACACATATACCAAGAATAAAGAAAATCGGAAGGCATAAGAAGGGCAGTCAAAAATATAAAATATATGCTAAGAGTTCAGAGAACAGTCACAGCTTGGAACATGCTGTGCCAAATTACAGCCAGTATCCATTTATTATTTGAGGTTTCCAAACTGAGCACCTGATTAGGATTTAGCACCATCTAGTTTAATGGTCACCAGTTTGGATGAATACATGGAAAGCACATCACCAAGTTTCAGAGAGCTCAGAAGTAAAAACAGTTACTGTCACTTCAAATAATAGAATCAGTGTTTTTGATACAGTGGTAGATTTGTATCATTAAACAAAACCAATATGATAGTTATCAGCTATCTGGATTGCCAGTTACATAGAGGTGTGTCTTTCTGAGCTACAGGCTTATGTTTCCATCTACCTAGTTGACCTCTTTTCTTGAATATCTTATGCAGATCTTAAGTTTTATATATTCAGAAACAAATTCTTGCTCTTCCTCTCTAAAGTATGTTTCTCTTCCAATGTTGTCTATATTACTTGAGTGTTACTTCCATCCAGTTAATGATGCAAATAAGAAACAGTGCAGTCATCACAGATACCAACTTCCCTTTTCTGCCCATTTCACCTCAAGATCTCTCAACTATGAAGGTTACTCTAGTTCTACCTATAATTCCAACATTTCTCAGTAGCTTCCTAATTGGTCTTCTTGGGTTGATTCTTAACTTCTAATTCATTCTCCACACCGTGGCTAGACTGATATTTCCAAAACACAAATCTGACCAATTCACCCAGTTACTTGAGCTCTTCAATGGATTCTCACTGATTTGGGAACAAAGAACAAAATAGTTATTATATCCAGTGAATCTCTGTGTGATATAACACTTTTTTATCTTGCTAACCCCATTTTACATAACGCCTTTACTCTCTGTGTACTAGTCCCAACAGTTTCTTTCTGAACTGACAATTCTGAGCTTTTCACAGACTTATTTCCGTGATTATTTAATTGTCTCCTATATGAGGCTGAACCTTCCAGAAGGGTAGAAACCATTTTTGTTTGATTTACTATTAGATTCCCAGTAAGTAGCACAATATTTGACACATAGTAAATACCTATAAAGTATTTGTTTATGGCAAAAAAAGATAAAAGTTAAAGGAAATACATGTTAAGGTTATGTATTTTACTCCAACATTAATGAGTCAGAAGAATTTGAGTTTATGACAAGCTCAGTATAAATAGAGTGTTACTGCCACTAGAAAGCTACTGCAATCTTTGACTACACTAATGGACATATATATATATATATAATGAGGTAGTCAAGGAAGATCCCCTGGAGAAGGAAATGGCAACCCACTCCAGTATTCTTGCCTGGAGATTTCCATGGACAGAGGAGACTAGCGGACTACAGTCCATGGGATCGCAAAGAGCTGGACATGACTGAGCGGCTAACAAAACAAGGGAGATGAAAGCTCCTCTGTGCTCTACACTACCAGACTGTGTCGACAGCAATCTGTCTACACTTGCCACTCCTGCAATACTCATGTTTTCATGAGTATTACCCTTATCCTTATCCACACAACTTACCCTTATCTCTTTCAAATATCACTGCATCTCTCAGTGTTCCAACAGGAAACAGCATACTTTAAATAGGATAATGTCAAAGAAGGCTCATGAACAAAGGGACTGTTTTCAAAACTGTGGACATAAAGAAACCACAAATAATAGTCCAATAACCTGGAGCCCACCATGCCTAGGCCTAAAGGGACAAGAAAGGGAGTGGTTACTGGAGACAGAAGGAGAGAATCTTGCAAAGCCAACATACTTGAGAGGAATCAAATTTCCAGTAGAGGGACACAGTTAACCAGAAAATCCTCACCAAGTGATAGCTAAGGAATAAATATCTTGACCTCACTCTCCTCCCTCCCTCTAATATCTTATTAGGATTCATAGTGGTGAATCCAAATGGAGCCAAGTGGCAGGAGAACTGCTGATTGGCTCCATATGTCAGCCTCTTGAGATGGAGAATAGGTGGGATAAGAGAAGACAGCAGAACTAGGGGGTCACCAGAAGATTAGGGGTACAGTCACCTTCGCAGTGACTCCCTGATCACTATTTTACATTGTAAACCCCTCAACCTCACCCTCATAGTGTTCTATATCCCTTCACTGCTATTTTTTTTTCTATAGCATGTATTACTTTCTAATATACTGTACATTTTACTTTGTTATTTGTTGTCTTTCCCAATAAGAATATAAGTTCCACTGGACTTTTATCTGTTTTGTTCACTGCTATATCTTACCCTTAGAGACAGGTCATGTGTTCAATTAAAAACATCTTGAGTGAATGAAAGTACTAAGTCCTGGGTTCTCGTTTTAAAGTCTCCACATTTTTAAGGGTAACATAAAGTATCAGAAAAGAATACTAGGATAGTGAAAGGTGTGGTCTGCATGCGCCATAAACGGTTGAGGAGCCTAGAAAAGACATGGCAAAGGATTGACTTCAAATCTTTAGAGTGGTAAACTTCAAAGGTTATGCTATTAATATGTTACATCAGAGAGCAGAATTCAGGGCACTGGATGAAATTTTATTAGGCAAGAAGATTTCAGGTCAACATAATAAAACATATTTGATTACTTAGAGCTCTTTACTAACAAGGGCTTCCCTAGTGGGTCAGCTGGTAAAGAATCTGCCTGAAGTGCGGGAGACCTGAGTTCTATCCCTGGGTTGGGAAGATCCCCTGGAGAAGGGAATGGCTACCCATCCAATATTCTAGCTTGGATAATTCCACGGACAGATGAGCCTGGTAAGCTACAGTCCATGGGTTTGTACCACAGGTACTAAATTGCTCATGTGGTCTCTACAGGGCATGTTTGTGATACTAAATGCTGACCTTCATTTGAAGTTGTTTGAGAGGCAAGCTCTGTTTTGGCTGGTTCTGCCAATACTGGATACTACAGTTATATTATTAATCTTTCCTTCCTTTCTAATAGTAAACAACCAAAGTTATAACCTCTAACTTGCCCAACTTATTCCCTGTTAACTCTCAAAGATTCTATTATTGGTTATGAATGCAATTTCAATGATATACTTAAACACTGGAAGCCTCATGCCCTGACTGAGAAAAACACCCTCATATGACTTAATTTACTTGCTCTTACTTTTTTTTTCTTTCTTTCATGTGCTCATTCATTCACACAATCACTTGAGAGGATTTTTTCCCTTAAACTGTGGATCTATTAACATATCAAAATAATATTTATTAACTGATTTTCAAAATAAACAAAGATGTCTCTGTATTATCAGAAATGGCACTCTAGTCAGTACTTGACATTTTGAGCCTCCAAAGACTGAGGCCAAAGTTAAAGATGGATTCTGCCTCAAGACTGACTGCATAAGACTGTGTTGAACTTTCAGGCATCCCTGATTTTTAGGGTGCCTTCCAGTCCTAAAATTCTATGATTCTGCTACTTTTCAGATAAGAAAACTGAAGTTAAGACAGGTTAAGTCATTTGACAAGAAATAGCACATAGCTAATGAGAGAGCCAGGCTTGGGGCTTTCATCAAAGTAACATTTATTTGTTCCATTATACATATTACAAAGGATAAAGCTGTTAAATATATAGTTAAGATATCTAATATACTGTCAAAGCAAGTCTTAAATCATAATCTCTTTTTTTAAATTATAGACATGGGCTTTTTTACATAGTAAGTACTGACGGAAAAGTTAGCAAATGAAGCTAATGGGTTGCAGATGGTGATCTTTTTGGTAAAAGAAGTGACAGCCACTCTGATCATGACAAAATATGGCACAGAGAAATATATGAAATAAAATTCACAAGTATGAATGATATTATTTTGGTAAATTTGTGAATTCCATGCCCACAATGCCCAAGGCCATAAACTTAAATATTAAAGCACACTGCAGGTTTGACCTTTTGCAGGCAAGTAATAAGCTCTCTGACAGACTGAGACCTTGCTGCTGCCAGAGAGTAAGCTGGAGTGAGAAGTGTCACAATATTAAAAGGTTCTATTTGCTTGGATTCCTTTGGGAAGACAGTACATATAAATCACAAATTTTTTCTCTTCTCTTTCTTTTTATTTAGTTCAGTTCAGTCGCTCAGTCGTGTATGACTCTTGGCAACCCCACGGACTGCAGCACACCAGGCCTCCCTGTCCATCACCAACTCTTGGAGTTTACTCAAACTCATGCCCATTGAGTCAGTGATGCCATCCAACCATCTCATCCTTGTCATCCCCTTCTCCTCTTGCATTCAATCTTTCCCAGAATTATGGTCTTTTCAAATAAATCAGTTCTTCAAATCAGGTGGTCAAAGTATTGGAGTTTCAGCTTCAGCATGAGTCCTTCCAATGAATATTCAGGACTGATTTCCTTTAGGATGGACTGATTGTATCTCCTTGAAGTCCAAGGGACTCTCAAGAGTCTTCTCCAACACCGCAGTTCAAAACCATCAATGCTTTGGCTCTCAGCTTTCTTTATAGTCCAATTCTCACATCCATACATGACCACTGGAAAAACCATAGCTTTGACTAGACGGACTTTGTTGGCAAAGTAATGTCTCTGCTTTTTAATATGCTGTCTAGGTTGGTCATAACTTTCCTTCCAAGGAGCAAATGTCTTTTAATTTCATGATTGCAGTCACCATCTGCAGTGATTTTGGAGCCCAAGAAAATAAAGTCTCTCACTGTGTCCACTGTTTCCCCATCTATTTGCCATGAAGTGATGGGACTAGATGCCATGATCTTAGTTTTCTGAATGTTGAGTTTTAAGCTAACTTTTTCACTCTCCTCTTTCACTTTCATCAAGAGGCTCTTTAGTTCTTCTTCGCTTTCTGCCATAAGGGTGGTGTCATCTGCATATCTGAGGTTATTGATATTTCTCCTGGCAAACTTGATTCCAGCTTGTGCTTCATCCAGCTCAGCATTTCTAATAATGTACTCTGTATATATGTTAACTAAGCAGGGTGACAATATACTTGACGTACTCCCTTTCCTATTTGGAACCAGTCTGTTGTTCCATGTCCATTTCTAACTGTTGCTTCCTGACGTGCATACAGATTTCTCAGGAAGCAGGTCTGGTGGTCTGGTATTCCCATCTCTTGCAGAATTTTCCACAGTTTATTGTAATCCACACACTCAAAGGCTTTGGCATAGTCAATAAAGCAGAAGTAGATGTTTTTCTGGTATTCTCTTGCTTTATCGATGATCCAGTAGATGTTGGCAATTTGATCTCTGGTTCCTCTGCCTTTTCTAAAGCCAGCTTGAACATCTGGAAGTTCACAGTTCACATATTGTTGGAGCCTGGCTTGGAGAATTTTGAGCATTACTTTGCTAGCGTGTGAGATGAGTGCAATTGTGTGGTAGTTTGAGCATTCTTTGGCATTGCCTTTCTTTGGGGTTGGAATGAAAATTGACCTTTTCCAGTCCTGTGGCCACTGCTGAGTTTTCCAAATTTGCTGGCATATTGAGTGCAGCACCTTCCCAGCATTATCTTTTAGGATTTGAAATATCTCAACTGGAATTCCATCACCTCCACTAGCTTTGTTCATAGTGATGCTTCCTAAGGCCTACTTGACTTCACATTCCAGGATGTCTGGCTCTAGGTGAGTAATCACACCATCATGATTATCTGGGTCATGAAGATCTTTTTTGTATAGTTCTTTTGTGTGTACTTGCCACCTCTTCTTAATACCTTCTGCTTCTATTAGGTCCATACCATTTCTGTCCTTTATTGTGCCCATCTTTGCATGAAATATTCCTTTGATATCTCTAGTTTTCTTGAAGATATCTCTAGTCTTTCCCATTCTGTTGTTTTCCTCTATTTCTTTGCATTGATCACGGAGGAAGTCTTTCTTATCTCTCCTTGCTTCTTTGGAACTCTGCATTCACATGGGAATATCCTTCCTTTTCTCCTTTTCCTTTTCTTCTCTTCTTTTCACAGCTACTTGTACTTCTTTTTATTATTCCCTAATAACAATTGTCTTCACAATCAATTTCATTGAAATGATTAAACCAAACAACTAACATTTGGAATGAATCCCATAACAACATTTGTAGATGGAAGGTGTATGTAACCTCTTTGACTAGTAATATTCTCAATGTTAGATAAATTAACTGGTTGTACAAAATTTCTTTGAATCATTAATTTAGAAAAGATAACTCTAACAGAAGGTATAGCCAACTCAAATTGATTGGGAAATTACTTCAATAACCTGAAAGGAACTGCTTAAATGAAAAGCTAGTGTTAAAATATGTGTGAGTGTGCTTAGTCACTTAGTCGTGTCCGACTCTTTGTGACCACATGGACTGTAGCCCACCAGGTTCCTCTGTCCATGGAATTTTCCATGTAAGAATACTGGAGTGGGTAGCCAATTCCTTCTCCAGGAGATCTTCCTGACCCACGGGTTGAACCTGTGTCGCCTGCATTGTGGGCAGATTCTTTACTATCTGAGTCACCAGAAAAGTTAAACATGTATTTGAGCTTCAGCATAAGAAGTATCAGAAGAGAAGAGAAAGACAAAAGAGGAAAAATATAGCCAACTGAATGCAGAGTTCCAGAGAATAGCAAGGAGAGATAAGAAAGCCTTGTTAAGTGAACAATGCAAAGAAATAGAGGAAAACAATAGAATGGGAAAGACTAGAGATCTCTTCAAGAAAATTAGAGATACCAAGGGAATATTTCATACAAAGATGAGCACAATGAAGGACAGAAAAATCAAGGACCTAACAGAAGCAGAAGAAATTAAGAAGAGGTGGCAAGAATACACAGAAGAACTATCAAAAAAGGTCTTAATGACCGGCATGACCATGGTGTTGTGGTCATTCATCTAGAGCCAGTCATTCTGGAGTGTGAAGTCAAGTGGGCTTTAGAAAATATGACTACAAACAAAGCTAGTGGAGGTAATGGAATTCCAAGTGAGCTATTTAAAATGCTGAAAGATGATGCTGTTAAAGTGTTGCATTCAATATATCAGCACATTTGGAAAACTCAGCAGGGGCCACTGGATTGGAAAAGATCAGTTTTCATTGCAATCCCATAGAAAGGCAATGCCATAGAATGTCCAAGCTACTGTACAGGTGTGCTCATCTTCACATCTTAGGAAGGTAACACTCAAAATCCCTCAAACTGGGCTTCAACAGTATGTGAACCAAGAACTTCCAGATTTTATTATTTTTCTTGATAATCACAACAACCTACTAAGACATATCATTTAAGATAAACCACTTTTGTAGTTGAGGAAACTTGGTGTTAAAGTCGTAACTTGCCCAAGATCATGCAGTTGAAAAATCATGAATCTCAAATCTTCTTTGATATTTTCATAACATCACAATTTTCTTTGAACAGTCTTTCCTGTTAGGTGTTTTATGAATTGCAAAATTATTGTAACTGGTAGAAGAAATTCTGGCTTGATTTTTATTAATACTAACATTAATCCTTTCATTAGGTATTTTATTATGACATATATTTATATAACACATTATATAGCCATATTACATATACTTATAACTAATAATAATAATAAATCAGTAAACTCCTGACCTGATGCTCTGAAAGTGCTGCACTCAATATTCTAGCAAATTTGGAAAACTCGCAGTGGCCACAGGACTAGAAGAGATCAGTTTTCATTCCAATCCCTAAGAAAGGCAATGCCAAAGAATGCTCAAACTACCACACAATTGCACTCATCTCACACGCTAGCAAAGTAATGCTCAAAATTCTCCAAGCCAGGCTCCAACAATATGTGAACTGTGAACTTCCAGATGTTCAAGCTGGATATAGAAAAGGCAGTGGGAAAAAAAAAAAAAAGAAAAGGCAGTGGAACCAGAGATCAAATTGCCAACATCTACTGGATCATCGATAAAGCAAGAGAGTTCCAGAAAAACATCTATTTCTGCTTTATTGACTATGCCAAAGCCTTTGAGTGTGTGCATTACAATAAACTGTGGAAAATTCTGAAAGAGATGGGAATACCAGACCACCTGACCTGCCTCTTGAGAAATGCACGTCAGGAAGCAACAGTTAGAAATGGACATGGAACAACAGACTGGTTCCAAATAGGAAAAGGAGTACATCAAGGCTGTATATTGTCACCCTGCTTATTTAACTTATATGCAGAGTACATTATTAGAAACACTGAGCCAGGACATGGAAGCAACCTAGATGCCTATCAGCAGATGAATGGATAAGGAAGCTGTGGTACATATACGCCACAGAATATTACTCAGCCATTAAAAAGAATTCATTTGAATCAGTTCTAATGAGATGGATGAAACTGGAGCCCATAATACAGAGTGAAGTAAGCCAGAAAGATAAACACCAATACAGTATACCAACGCATATATATGGAATTTAAAAAGATGATAAAGATAACCCTATATGCAAAACAGAAAAAGAGACACAGATGTACAGAACAGACTTTTAGACTCTGGGAGCAGGCGAGGGTGGGATGTTCTGAGAGAACAGCATTGAAACAAGTGTACTATCAAGGGTGAAACAGACCACCAGCCCAGGTTGGATGCATGAGACAAGTGCTTGGGGCTGGTGCACTGGGAAAACCCAGAGGGATGGGATAGAGAGGGAGGCGGGAGGGGGGATGGGGATGAGGAACACATGTTAAAAAAAAAAAAAAAACAGAAGGAAAAAAAAATAGAAACGCTGGGCTGGATGAAGCACAAGCTGGAATCTAGATTGCTGGGAGAAATATCAATAACCTGAGATATGCAAAAGACACCACCCTTATGGCAGAAAGCGAAGAAGAACTAAAGAGCCTCTTGATGAAGGTGAAAGAGGAGAGTGAAAAAGTTGGCTTAAAGCTCAACATTCGGAAAACGAAGATCATGGCATCCGGTCCCATCACTTCATGGGAAATAGATGGGGAAACAGTGGAAACAGTGGCTGACTTTATTTTTTGGGGCTCCAAAATCACTGCAGATGGTGACTGCAGCCATGAAATAAAAAGACACTTACTCCTTGGAACAAAAGTTATGGCCAACCTAGACAGCATATTAAAAAACAGAGATATTACTTTACCAACAAAGGTCCATCTCATCAAGGCTATGGTTTTTCCAAAAGTCATGTTTGGATGTGAGAGTTGGACTGTAAAGAAAGCTGAGCACCAAAGAATTTATGCTTTTGAACTGTGGTGTTGGGGAAGACACTTGAGAGTCCCTTGGACTGCAAGGAGATAAAATCAGTGCATCCTAAAGAAAATCAGTCCTGACTATTCATTGGAAGGACTGGTGTTGAAGCTGAAACTCCAATTTTGGCCACCTGATGCAAAGAACTGACTCATTGGAAAAGACCCTGATGCTGGGAAAGATTGAGGGCAGGAGGAGAAGGGGATGACAGAAGATGAGATGGTTGGATGGCATCACCGACTCAATGGACATGGGTTTTGGTGGACTCTGGGAGTTGGTGATGGACAGGCAGGCCTGGCATGCTGCAGTCCATGGGGTCGCAAAGAGATGGACACAACTGAGAGACTGAACTGAACTTAATATTAATATAATTTATTATATAGCCATATTACATATACTTATAACTAATAATAATAAATCAGTAAACTCCTGCACTTCACTGCTATTACCTACTAATCTTTAGAAACATTGCCCTTCTCAATGACTCTAGCACTAGTCTCATAACTTGACTAGTGCAGGAACATTCAGAGACATAAAGATTACTTTACCAATACCTTTCTGGCCTTATTGCCTCTCTGCACAATATGGCCCAAGAATGGACATTTCCACAGTTCTTTTATGACTTTTTCTTTCCTTTAACTCTGCTCCTTTAGTCATGTTCACTTTCCCAAACCAGAACCTCACATAAATTACATATTGTACATCACTAGTTTTTCTTCCTGGGGTGCTAAACATCCCACAAAACCTACATACAGATTTCTACCATCATCCAAGGCTTAGCTGGGGTTTCTCTGAGGTTCAGTAATCTTTCACTCCGTGTTTGATTAACTACATTCATCACTGATAATGTACATCTTTTATTTCTGTCTACCCAAATATCCATTTCTGTGTTCTGATAACAGCACACGATATTCTTTTGAGGAACTATGCCTTTCCCACTTTCAGTCTATGCGGTCTGAGTAAGGAAGTTGATTCCCCCCAACAACCACATCCCAACACACACACACACAGTTTTATGGGTGAACAAATAGTAGTCAATTGGTCAATCTGCTTGTTATCTCCCTCTAGCCACAGTAATTAATGGGGATGGGCATGCAATCCAGGTCTATGTGTGCTAAGTCACTTCAGTTGCGTCCGACTCTTTTTGACCCTATGGTCAAAAAGAGCCTACCAGTCTCCTCTGTCTATGGGATCCTCCAGGCAAGAATACTGGAGTGGGTTGCCATGCCCTCCTCCAATCCAGGTCTATATGGTAAGACTCAGTTCCAGAATCTTGCTGCAACTATTGGGAAAGAAGTGTTCTTTTTCCATCGTGTTTGCTAACTTTGTAACTGCTAACAGTTACAGTTGAATTTAATCCTAGCATCCCTGGTGGCCAATCTTGTTAAGATATAGACTGTTCTTTCCTAAAAATAAAGCCAACACAGAACCAAAAATAGAGGCCAAAGATGGAGATATTCTGCCCATAGAATCATTTGATCAGTTAGATCCAAACGTGTGTGCTCAGTTGCTCATTCGTGTCTGACTCTTTGTGACCCCATATGCAGTACCCCACAGGCTCCTCTGTCCATGGGATTCTCCAGGCAAGAATACTGGAATGGATTGCCATTTCCTCCTCCAGGGGATATTCTCCAACCAGGGATTGAATTTTCATCTCTTGCGTCTCCTGAATGCAAATTCTCTACCACTGAACCCCGTGGGAATCGCAGACTTACATAAAACTATAATAGACTTATGAAATACTGAATATTTCCCCAGGGCCAACTAGAGTTGGATTTCTGTCATTTCACTGACATGAGTCCTAACTAATTATTACTCTACAGAAACTATTTTCTTAAATGTTGTCAATAATAACAGCTGGTATTTATTGAGTATTAACTATGTGCCAGATATTTTAAGCACTTCAATGGGTAAAAGCAGAAAAATCTCCTACTTCTACAATCTTATTACCTTCCATTTACAGACGAAGAAACTAAGACACAGAAAGAAAGAAATTTTTCCTAAGGTTTTATAATTATAAGAAGTAGAGTTGGGAATCAAGTCAGGGCACTATGACTCCTGAGCCCCACATCTGAGCTATTATGTTGCCTCACAGGTCAGCTAACACAGTCAAACACCTTAGACTCTGCTACATTTGGCACTATCTGTTTTCTTCACACACTCAGGGAAAGCAAAGGCTTTTAGACTAGGTTGGGTCTACCTGGATAATCCAGGATAGCCTCCATATTTATGGTCATAACTCTATATCAGCAAAGTCTCTTTTACTGTGAAATGTAAGGCTCCAGGGCTAGGATGTGGATTTTTTCTGGTGGACGTTCCAACCAAGTTGTCTTGGGTGTAACCTTCATCTGTCTCCTCTAACAGACCCCTTACCTCACCTCTTTGTAGTGGTGGGGCAAGTTTTCCAATTGTTTTCTGAGAAAGAATGCATGAAAAGAATGTCTAAAACTTTGCATACTGAAAATGTCTTTTTTTTATAACCTTAACTTCTGGATTGGAAATAACTTTCTCTCAGAATTTCTCTTTACTTGTGCTTCTTCAAAAATTCCAATGCCATTCCAATTTCTGAATCTCTGTAAATGATCTCTTTTTTCCTCCCTGGAACCTATTAAAATCTTTTCTTAGAACCATGTCCTTTGAAATTTCATAATAGTACACTTTGACATAGGTAATTTTTATCCATTAATCTGAGAACTTTTGTCCTATTGCCTCTCAGTGCTGAAAACTATTGTCCTGGTTTTCTTCAAAAATTCTTTCTTCTGTTTGCTTTATTTCTATAAGATATCTCACCTTTCTTGCTTAATTGCTCTGCTTAGAACCTGTAGTACAATGTCCAATAAAAGTAGCAAGAGTGGACATATTTTTTCCTATCCTTGATCTTATGTGAAATTATTCATTCTTTTACCAGTGATTATGATGTTATCTTCCTTTTTTTTTTTAATTTTTAAAATTAGATTGTGGGGACTTTCCTGGTAGTCCAGTGGCTAAAGACTCCATGCTCCCAACACAGGGGGCCTGGGTTCAATCCCTGGTCAAGGAACTAGATCCCACATGCCGCAACTAAGAGTTCGAATGTCAAAACTAAGACCCAGGGCAGCCAAATAAATAAATACTTTGAAAAAAAAAAAAAAAAAATTAGATTGTGGATGTCCTTTATCAGATTGAGGCTGTTCTCTTCCTACCTAGTTGAGTGTTTTTAGTCATGAAAAAGAGCTAGGTTTTGTCAAGTGCTTTTTCTTCAACTATTGAGATGATCCTGTGGTTTTTCTCCCCCCTTTTTTTTTTTTTAAAAAGAGAGTGTATTACATCCATAATTCATTTAATGATAAACCAACCTTGTACTTACTAGCTAAATCCCTCTTGCTCATGTTGTAAAACGGTTTTTCTACGTTGCTGGATTTGGTTTGCTAGGTATTTTGTTGTGGATTTCTGTATTAATACTCAAAAGGTCTGTAGTTTACTTTTCCTATCATGTTTTTGTGTGGTTTTGTTCTTGATGATTTCATCAGATTTTCACTTGGGAAATCACTGACTTATATTGCCTAAGTCAGTGCCTGCTAATGAAGAAGTAGGAGGGTTCCATCCCTGAGTTGGGAAGATCCCCTGGAGAAGAAAATGGCAACCCACCCACTCCAGTATTCTTGTCTGAAAAATTCCGTGGACAGAGGAGCCTGGCAGGCTACAGTCCAAGGGGTCGCAAAGATATGAATGGGACTGAGCATGCACGCAATTCTTAGAACAAGACTCTAAAGAAACCACTTGGGCAAATGGCGATTTCTGTATCTAGCAGAGAAAGCTGTACAGTCTTTTGAGGTCCTCCCACTCAGCTTCCTTCCCCTTCCTGAAGCACCTAATAAAACTTGCTTTTTTATATTGCAAACCTTACTTACAGTCTTTTGATCGTCTATTTTCATTGCTCTGAATGCAGAGTTCAT
Organism: Cervus elaphus; assembly: GCF_910594005.1. Lineage (NCBI taxonomy): Eukaryota > Metazoa > Chordata > Mammalia > Artiodactyla > Cervidae > Cervus > Cervus elaphus. The sequence continues at coordinate 18,502,796 of NC_057839.1, read as the reverse complement.
AACCTGCTGACAAGTCCACCTTTACTCCAAGCGAGCCCTCCAACTCCCTAAGTAAGCACTTTTGATTTACCTCCGGTCATCAACTCACCTACCAGCTGTAATTCATCAAGAAAGGAACCAAAAACCCTTTGGTAGTTAATCCCATGTGTACTTGGACGGAACCTTCCGCATAAGGTAAGCAACCAGGACAGTGACATCAGAAGGGAAAAGTAAACTCAGAGAGTGGCCGTGCCTTAGGCAGAGTCTAGGTGTGGAGAAGCGTCTGGGGATGGGAGTGGATCTCAGCAGGTAATGGGCCCGGCAGGTGGGCTCGGAGCTGGGAACTGTGGGTGGGACTGGGTGAGGCCGCGGCAGACGCAGACAGGGCAACTTCTGATGCTCTGGTAGAGGGATGACCGGAAAGCACAACTTTCCCACGGGCGCCGCCGGCGCCGCTCGCCAGGCTGCGCGGGGTCAGGACGGGGCGCCGCCCACGCGCCGCTCGGGCCGGAACCCGCGGAGGAGGTGGGTGCGCGGAGCCGGAGGCGGCGGGGAGCGCTCGGGCGCCGAGACCCAGGCCGCGGGCTCCGGGCCGCCGGCGCAGCTCCAGCGCTTTCCGCGGGGTTTGGCTCCTGTCGCTTCCCGTCTCGCCGAACCGGCATCGCCGCCGCGGGAGCCGCCGCCGCCGAGTCCTCAGAGCCGGGCTGCGGGCGGCCGGGCGCCCCGGGACGCGGACGCAGGTGAGGGCCGGCGGTTGGGAGCCCGGCGGGGCGCGGCCGCCCGAGAGGCCGGCGTCGGCCCGACCGGGCCCGGCCCTGCCCTGCCCTGCCCTGCCCGGCCGCGGCGGCTCGGGCCCCGGGCTCGCGCCGGGCGGACGCGCCGCGGGCTGGGTTGCGCTGCCCCGGCCGCCTCCTGCCCCGGCCTCAGGTGATGCGGCGGCGGTTTAACTTTCGCACCTGAGGCTCGCGGGGCGGCGGCGGCGGCGGCCTCGGGGCGCGAGCCGGCGGGAGCGCGGGATCACACGGGGTCTGGAAGCGCGAGCCGGGCGGCGCCGGGGGGGTGCGGGGAGGGCCGCGGGGCCGGCGCGGGCCGCCGTCCAGGTGGGAGTTGGGGAGCCGCGTCCGGGTTCCTCTCAGACTCGTGGGGACAGTCGCACACACCCCCTTTCCGCGGCCCGTTCCCTTCGCCCAGATCCACTTTCTTTTGTCTGGTCCATTTCGGTCTCGGCGTCTCAGCTGCTTTTGTTGCAGCCTCGGGTCCGGAGGGTTCAGACTTGTCAGAGGTCGTGGGTAAGCTCTGAAATGCAGCGGGGCGGAGGTGCAGACAGGGTCCCTAGGATGGAGACGATTTGTCATTAGTGTCCTAATTAGCACCAACATATGTCACCGTGTTCTTTTCGAGATAGGACGTACTCAATATTTTTGTAGCATCTAATAGTTTTTAAGTGTAGACAGGAGAGCATTCATTAGTAATTTCAAAGGAGCATTGTGTGGGCAGGTTACTATTAAATTACCCATTTTATAGACCAGACAGCTGAGGCACCCACGAGGAAAAGTGATTACATCAAAAACAAGCAGTCGGCCCTTGTGGGAACTGGGTTTAGAACTTGTCTGGCTGAGAGTTGTTCTCCGTAGTCACTCAACGTCAAACAAAATTTAGCGCCAAGAGCCCCTCTAATTCGCATATTTTTTATTTATTCATTAATTACCAAAACCGTTCTTAAAAATAGACTTGAGTTCTTTCATATTCCTAAAGTAGTACCCCTAAAAGTGATACTTAAATGACCAGAGTCGATCCATTTTTTGGATAGGATCATTGGAATCGTTATAAGGACGAATTTTTTTTGTTTGTTTTTGTCTTTCCTCTGTCAAACTATTAATCTCCTATGTGAATACACTGGGAGCTCAGTTGTACCTAGTGATTAACGTAGCAGAGACCCTAAATGTTTATTTAATGGATGAGTGGAATGGTAGTATGCCTGAGCAGTAAGTTTTCTTTTCTCCTACAAAAGAATTAAACATTTAGAAGAATGATTATTTTAATAATTTCAGTGAAAATTAACTTGTAATCAGGTGCATATTATGTTGTCCTTTCTCTCCAGTGCCGTCAACAATGCACCTCTTTCCCTATTTTTAAATGATTTTGCCAATAGATCTTTTATTGCCCTGTTTTTCTTCCTCTGTTACATTTTTCAAAGTGAAGATTTTTTTTCTTTTAAAATTCAAAGAAAGGAGTCTTAAAAACAAAAACAACAAGCTTTTTTCCTTTTTGAAATAGACTTAACTAGGCTTTTATGGGTATATCTGAGGATAGACACCTGCTTCTTTAATTAGTAATTCCTGTATGTCAAGCAGGAGTTCTTCTAGGCATGTATCCAACGAATTAATAATAATATATCCCTGTAATATTTTATGAGACATCTACCTCATATGATGCCTTTTTATCAAACAGAATAAAGCTAAAAAAAATTCAGTTAAATTTTGCTAACTACATAGCACATATTTTAGGGCACAGTTCACCTAGACTTAATTAGTGACTCATGGAATAAACACTAACAATTCTCTTTCCCTTGCACTATCTTCGCTCAGCAACCGGAAAGAAAAAGAACTGTAATCTATCCTTTCTCTCAGAAGGGATATTTAGAGAATTAATGAAGTAATGTCTGGAGAATATTTTAATCTCCTTGGAAGAAAGCTGCTTTGTGACTTCAAAGTGTGACTACAGGGTCATGAAACACTGCCACTCCCCCCAACATGCTGTCTTTTATGTTTTTAGAATGGTCATTCCAGGTAGTTACTTTAGGAGGCTAGATGTTTATTTAAAAAGTGTTGCTGCTATTTAGTTATTTTAAATATTTGAAAAATTTAGTCAGTTTTACAAGCAACCTAAAAATATGATTTTAGAATCTCTTTTATGAGTGCTTGTTTTTTGTTTGTATTTTTATAATCCAAAACTATGTAGCTCAGTTTGAACATCTTTTATTTGCTAAACTTGACAGAATGATTTCTGCATGGTTGCAAAACTCAGCTCTGCCTTCAAGATTTTACTGCTCTTAAGGATATTTAAACAGTTATCATGAAGGCTGTGAAGACAGCTGTGAATGGTGTTTTAAAAATAGTTTTAATTAATGGCAGCATTATTAGAAAATGTTTGTAACCTTCTCAGAGTGACTACTCTGTAATGGACACTGCTTGCTTGTAGGCTTGTATACATTTGTAATGTGGTGGTGGTGTAGTCACCAAGCCGTGTCCCTGGGAACGGACAAGGATATCTGTTTCATGTTTAACATGAGTTTTTTTTTTTCTCACTTTGGAAAGTTCATAGCTCATTTTTAAGGTCTCATCAAAATTCCCTGCATCAGAACAGCTCCAATAAGTAGGGAGTCCCCCATAAAATGGTGACATAAAAATGCCCACATTAAAAATATCTTCTTTTGGCCCTAGTATACAATAACGTGTACAAAAATGTTATATTAACCAAATAATGTTATATTAACCAAACTAAGTGTCTGGTACAGTAAACATTAACCACATAATTAACAAGGTGTTTTATTGTTTTCCTTGATTTAAGAAAAATTTGAGGAAATTACTTGATTCGTAAGTCTTTGATTACAAAATCAGCTGAGAAAATTAGAGATATCACATTTTTTGGTCTTAATAAATTTCTCTGTAGCAAGCAGAAATATTAGAAATTATTCTGTTAATGATGGAACTACCTTTAAGTTCTGTAATCTCTTTCCCTGATTAGTTCACTGATAGTCTGACAGGTGGAAACCTTAGAAACAAGCAGTAGGTCATTAGCAGAGATTTTAACAGCAACTTCAAAACATCATTCATAAAATTGCTGAGGTGAGAATGAGGCTTATTTTGATTGGGAATGTCCTGGCCTATTCAGAAACCTGTTAAAAAAAAATTTTTTCCCCCCCAAGGGGCCAGAGTTGAAATACAAACAACAATTTAGGCAGCATGAAATGAATAGTATATATATGTGGGCTCTTCTGTGACCCCATGGACTGTAGCCCACCTAGCTCTGTCCATGGGATTTCCCAGGCAGGAATGCTGATGTGGGTTGGCATTTCCTTCTCCAGTGGATATTCCCAACCTAGGGATCAAACCCGCATCTCCTGCATTGGCAGGCAGATTCTTTATCACTGAGGTCACCTAGGAAGCCCACTAGACTCCTGAAAGATATATAAATTATAAAATTAGTATTTTTGTATAGCTTCACTTGTCTGACTTAGAACTAGCTAAGGCTGTAGAGTCCTAAGTAAAACTTGTTATCTCTAGTCTGGCATTATACTTTTTGCTCACCCAACAACCATAACCTTTCCCATTTAGTGATTTGGCTTATATTATTTTCCTTGCTCAAGATGCCCATTCCTCTCCACTCTACTTGCTAATGCTGTCTAAATTCTCTCTGTGCTTTAGGACCCAGCTGGAATACTTTTTTCCAGAAAGCCTTCCCTGACTCCCTTGTTCTTATTTTTTAGTTCACCATGTATATTTGTGAATTACTCCCTGTTTCTTTATTATTTCTTTTATTTTGGCCTTGAATTTGCTTTTCTTTAATTTTTATTATAGTTGCTTTACAATGCTGTGTTAGTTTCTGTTGTAGACCAAAGTGAATCAGTTCTACATAGATCCCCTTTTTTAGATTCTTTCCACCTCTAGGTCGTTACACAGTATAGAGTACAGTAGGTTCTTATTATCTATTTTATGTACAGTAGGGTGTATATGTCAATCCCAGCCTCTCAATTTATTCCCCCCCCCCCCCGCCCAGATTCCCCCTTGGTAACAAGAAGTTTGTTTTCCACATCTGTGACTCTTTTTCTGTTTTATAAATAAGTTTGTTTGCACCTTTTTGTTTTTGTTTTTAAGATTCCACATATAAGCGATATCACATGACATTTGTCTTTGTCTTTGACTTACTTCACTCAGTATGACAATTTCTGAGTCCATCCATGTTGCTGCAAATGGAATTATTTCGTTCTTTGTTGTTTTTTTTTTTTTTTTGAGTATATCAAAGTTTTACTCATTGAAACCAAAAAAGGTTTTTTATTCATTTTTATTGGAGTGTAGTTACTCTGCAATGTTGTGTTAGTCTCTGCTCTGCAGCAAGCTGAATCAGTTATACACATATCCCCTCTGTTTTTTAGATTTCCTTCCCCTTTAGGTCACCACAGAGCACTGAGGAGAGTTCCCTGTGCTACGTAGTAGGTTCTCATTAGTTTTCTGTTTTATGCATTGTAGTGTATACATGTCAGTCCCAGTCTCCCAATTCATCCCACCCCAGTTTCCTCCTTTGGTATTCATAATTTGTTGTCTACATCTCTGTTTCTATTTCTGTTTTGCAGATAAGTTCATCTGTACCATTTTTGTAGATTCCACATATGTGTGTTAACATACTATGTTTGTTTTTCTCTTTCTGACTTCCCTCGTATGACAGTCTCTAGGTCTATCCATGTCTCTATAAATGGCACTGTCTTGTTCATTTTTATGTCTGAGTGGTTTTCCATTGTATATATGTACCACAGCTTCTTTATCCATTCATCCTTTGATGGACATCTAGGTTGCTTCCATGTCCTGGCTGTTGTAAATAGTGCTACAATGTATATTGGGGTACATGTATTTTTTTAGGTTATCATTTTCTCCGGATATATGCCCAGGAGTGGGATTGAATTTGTTTTCCACCTAGGTTTCCCCCGCCCGCCAAAGGTATAAGTATGTGTTAGTCGCTTTGTCATGTCTGACTCTGCAATCCAATCAACTGTGGCTCACCAGGCTCCTCTGTCCATGGGATTCTCCAGGCAAGAATACCAAGAATACTGGAGTGAGTTGCCATTTCCTTCTCCAGGGGATCTTCCTGATCCAGGGATCAAACCCTGGTCTATCACATTGCAGGCAGATTTCTTTACTGTCTGAGCTACCAGGGAACAGGTCATATATTCAATATATATTTTCCTCAATCATGTGCAGCACCTATAATGCTGGATACTAGCTGGACATATTAAGCTTGTAAGGTTAGATCTACAAAAGAGCATTCTGCTTAGAGACAGGGTAAAATATCTTCATGCTTTATAATTGTGTCAGTGTTCTGGTAGAAAATATGTAGCAAGCTTAAAATGGAGTAGTTGATAAGATTAGTTTTAAAAGTGTGCCTGAGGTAAAATAAACCAACAATGGATGGTGAAGCATCTTAGGACTAACAGTAATGAGAACCATTATCATCCCTAGGCCTAAAGGGTTGAGAGAATAGGATCATGACTAAACCCAGCGAGGGTGGCTATATGGGGAAGGCTGCCTGGCTAGACCTCTGGCCTTTCTGAGATTGAGAGGCATGGAGGAATAAATACCCCTCTTCACTCCCTTCCAGCCTTCTGATTTACTGGTGGTGCTTCCCACTGGCAAATTTAGCTGGAAGGCAGAAGGTGGAAGGGGGGGAGGGAGTATTTTTGCAGGTGAAAAGTCAGCTTCCTGGGAATTAGAGCACAGTAGAGTAGGTGAAAAATACCTCTGGAGTGTGGATGAGGAAGGACAAAGGATATCCAGTGCTATAATCATATCATCTAGAGTGAGTGTTTTCATTACAGTTACATAAGCCTTTTTGTGCTTTCTCTATTTCATAAAAGGCAAGCATGTTTGTTTCTAGCCTAATTCAGTTTGTTTTATGATTGATGTATGATTTATGACACTGTTTTATGATTGATGTATTTCATAAGAACCACTGTCCCTCTTTTATGGTTTAGCTAATGTATTGTTATGCATGTTTTCTCAGTGATTTCATTTTTTCTTATTTTGTATTTTGCTTGTACGGTACCCAGGTGGGAGACATAGAGCTGTCTACATAGCCACTGGGAAAACTGTCCCTTCACCATTCTAATCACATGATTGGTCTGAATTAGTGGTGGTTACTCATTTTTCTTTTGTGCCATTTTCGTAGATCAGTGGTTTTCAGTCTTGGTGTATGTGGTTCTCATTGCAGATACTCTGATTCAAGCAGGTTTAAGATAACTCTTGAGCATCTGTTCTTTTAAAAAGGTTTCATGTATTTCAGAGGCACAGATGTGAGAATCGCTTGCACAGGGAGTTGTTGGTCATAGATTCCCCCACACTTTGATGTATATGGAGTACTCTTTAGTATAATAATAAAGGCTCCAACAGAAAGCCACTTCTCCTTTATGTACTCTTCAAAACAAATGTTTTTGATTTTTTCACATTGAGAAGTTTTCATGATATAAGATGCAAAACATGTGACTTCTATATATTAAAGCAAATAAGTTTAAATTTTTAAAATAGATATAAAAACTTTAAAACATTAACATACTGTATAAAGAATAGTATAATGAACACCCATGTTCCCACCATGGAACCTTATAAAGTGTTAACATTTTTTTTTTTTCAGCTTTTTTTTTTTTTTTTCCAGCTTTTTTTAAGAAAAAAATTCAGGTAAAATTTAAGCCCCCTTAGATACCTTTCTAGAAGGCAATGGCAACCCACTCCAGTATTCTTGCCTGGAAAATCCCATGGATGGAGGAGCCTGGTAGGCTGCAGTCCATGGGGTTGCTAAGTGTTGGACACGACTGAGCGACTTCACTTTCACTTTTCACTTTCATGCATTGGAGAAGGAAATAGCAACCCACTCCAGTGTTCTTGCCTGGAGAATCCCAGGGAAGGGGGAGCCTGCTGGGCTGCCGTCTATGGGTTCACACGGAGTCAGACACGACTGAAGCGACTAAGCAGCAGATACCTTTCTAGAGGTTACCATTATCCTAAACTTGGTATTTATCATTCCTTTACTGATACATGTGTATGTAGCTTTTATACTTTTGCTACATATTCATGTATCAGTAAAGAAACTATAACATTGTTGCACATGCTTTTTTGTTTTGTTTTGTAGCTGTTCAGAATGTAGGATAAATAAGTGCATCAGATTTCTGGAAACATTTAAAGAAGGCAAGCTAAACCATGCATACATACTTCAGGAGATTCTAAGGACATCACTGAATGGGAAGACAGAAGAAAACTAGTGTAGCATGGCTGTTTCAGGATTATAAACCAAATCTTCATCTTAGTACAGCATCTAAGTATCACTGAATTCTAGGGAGATCCATGCTGAAAGACTATTTAGAACAGCTGTCTGCAGATACATTGGTGCCAAACAGTGGTAAATTTGTAGAACAGGAGAATAAATGATAGCAAATTGGGTACATTGGGTACATGATCTAGATTCCATAATTACAAAAAGCGGGGAATAAGCAAAGGCAAATCAAATGTAAAAGTAAAACTAAAATTCATGTGGTTGGGTAGAAGCAGTTTTTTGTGGACTTTGTTAATTTATTTGGCCCTTATTTATTTTTAGAATGACTCAAGAAGAGTATTTCTGATGTCACCCAAAAGCTTTTCAAGACAATGTAGATCCTAAAACAGAGCTGATCACTGCTTTCATACCTTACCCTCTGCTTTTCTTACTGTAGTCAGCTCAGATGCCAGCAGATAGGTGAGGGCAGCCAGTGATTTCATTGATTCCTCTGTTCTAGTAAATGACTTTATAGAGAGCACTTTCCCCCATCCCGACTTTGAAGTCTCTGTAAGGGCTTCTGTCCTCCTCATTCCTTTTGTCTTTCAAAATGTCAAGACTCTAAAAAATAGGAACTTCCTCCTCATAAAACGATAGACATACTTTGGGAAGTTAGTTTACTCTCTAGGCCTTCGTTTCCTCTTTTATGAAACAATTAACAATCCCTACATCACAGGAATGTCCTGGTGGTTAAAGGAGCTAGTGCTATTTAATAATCACTGTATTCAAGAGTAGTAGTTAGTATTTAAAATAATTTCAACCCCTTGAATTCATGTTCTATATGTAGAGATTTTAGTTTAAAAAATATGGAGAGTATGCCACTTTCTGTCGCATTGCTGACTGAAAAGAGAAAAGTACTATTTTCTGGTAGATACCTTCATAAAGAAAATTATAAATAATCTGAATATCTCCAATGAGATATAAGATATGTCGTCAAACCACATAAGGTGTCATGAAGCTCAGATCGTATTCTAAAATGACGCTTCTAAAAAGTCAATCTGTATGACAGCTTTATGAGGCTGAGACCAGCTTCCTCCAATGGTGTTTGCTAAATTTACCCTGGTAATGCCAGTAAGTTGTGCCCTGACTTCAAGCAGAATTAGGAAAGAATGACTTTTTTTGTCTGCCTATGCTTGCTTACTTATTCACTCACTCATTCAACTGATCAGTGCTTAGCACTATTATAAACTGCTAAGGATTTTGCATCTCAGCAAGGAAGACAAACATAGAATGAGTAGTTAAAAGCATGATGATTGTTCTAAAGGAGAATTAGAAAGGTTGTTGGGGGGAAATGGGGTTGCGATGAGTTGGACACAACTTAGTAACTAACACTAACACACACTGGATGAAAATAATAGATCAAGGATGACCCACTCTCCTTTCTCCTCTAGAAAGCGGCATTTTAGATGAGACTTGAAGGATATGGTTCTATTCCCTGGAGACTAGAGGCAAGCTTCCCAGAGATCCAGAGTTAGGAGCAGGAGGAGTGAGCCAGTGAAGTGGAGGAGTGGAAGGAAGCCTGGACTGCTGGAATGCAGAGCAGATGGGCTGATCACTGGCAGCAGCCTGATGAGCCACTCTTTCCAGTTCAGTTGCTCAGCTGTGTCTGACTCTTTATGACCCCATAGACTGCAGCATGCCAGGCTTCCCTGTCCTTCACCATCTTCCGGGGCTTGCTCAAACTCATGCCCGTTGAGTTGGTGTTGTCATCCAACCATCTTGTCCTCTGTCGTCCCCTTCTCCTCCTACCTTCAATCTTTCCCAGCATCAGGGTCTTTACAAATGAGCCAGTTCTTCACATCAGGTGGCCAGAGTACTGGAGTTTCAGCTTTAGCATCAGTCCTTCCAATGAATATTCAGGACTGATTTCCTTTACTATTAACAGGTTTGATCTTGCAGTCCAAGAGACTCTCAAGAGTCTTCTCCAACACCACAGTTCAAAACCGTCAATTCTTGGGCTCTCAGCTTTCTTTATAGTCCAACTTTCATATCCATACATGACTACTGGAAAAACCATAACTTTGACGAGATGGACCTTTGTTGGCAAAGTAATGTCTTTGTTTTTTAATATGCTGTCTAGTTTGGTCATAGCTTTTCTTCCAAGGAGCAAGTGTCTTTTAATTTAATGGCTGCAGTCACCATCTGCAGTGATTTTAGAGCCCCAAATAATAAAGTCTGTCACTGTTTCCATTGTTTTCCCATCTATTTGCCATGAAATGATGGGACCAGATGCCATGATCTTTGTTTTTTGAATGTTGAGTGTTAAGCTAGCTTTTTCACTCTCTTTTTTCACTTTCATCAAGAGGCTCTTTAGTTCCTCTTCGCTTTCTGCCATTAGGGTGTTGGTCATCTGTATATTTGAGGTTATTGATATTTCTCCCGGGAAACTTGATTCCAGCTTGTGCTTCATCCAGTCTGGTGTTTCACATGATGTACTCTGCACATAAGTTAAATAAGCAGAGTGACAATATACAGCCTTGACGTACTCCTTTCCCAATTTGGAACCAGTCTATTGGTCCATGTCTGGTTCTAACTGTTGCTTCCTGACCTGCATACTGATTTCTCAGGAGGCAGATCAGGTGGTCTGATATTCCCATCTCTTGAAGAATTTTCCACAGTTTATTGTGATCCACACAGTCAAAGGCTTTGGTGTAGTCAATAAAGCAGAAGTAGATGTTCTTCTGGAACTTTCTTGCTTTTTCTGTGATCCAGCAGATGTTGCCAATTTCATCCCTGGTTCTCCTGCCTTTTCTAAATCCAGTTTGAACATCTGGAAGTTCTTGGTTCAGGTACTCTTGCAGCCTGGCTTGAAGAATTTTGAACATTACTTTGCTAGCGTGTGAGATGAGTGCAATTGTGCAGTAGTTTGAACATTCTTTAGCATTGCCTTTCTTTGGGACTGGAATGAAAACTGACCATTTCCAGTCCTGTGGCCATTGTTGAGTTTTCCAAGTTTGCTGGCATAGTGAGTGCAGCATTTTCACAGCATCATCTTTTAAAACTTGAGATAGCTCAACTGGAATTCCATCGCCTCCACTAGTTTTGTTTGTAGTGATGCTTCCTAAGGCCCACCTGACTTTGTACTCCAGGATATCTGATTCTAGGTGAATGATCAGACCATCATGGTTATCTGGGTTATTAAGATCTTTTTTGTCTAGTTCTGTGTGTTCTTCCCACCTCATCTTAGTATCTTCTGCTTCTGTTAGGTCCATAGAAGAAGATTGATGATTTGTTTTGTTTTTTTCTACCAAGGACTCTGCCTTCAAGGTGGAGAATAAAATGCTTCAAATTTTCAAAAAGTAAAACCTTGGTGACCAGAACCAAAATTTTTGGCCTAGAATTTTTTAGGTGACACATTAGCTTACTGTTTATAGACTATATGGGACAAAATATCTTCCTCTTCCTATACCTCTTTCTTGGTCTCTTAGATTCTATCCCGTTCCACCTTTTTGAAAGAGCTAGCAAGATATCTTTACTCCTGGACCCATTTTAATCCTCCTTTCTCACTTTTCCCTTTCCCTTCTGGATTCTGATGTTTTCAGAACAAATCCTCAGGAACATGATTATTTTTGTTTTGTTGTTTGCTCAGTCCTGTCCAACTCTCTGCAACCCCATGGACAGAGGAGCCTGTGGGCTACAGTCCATGGGGTTTTCCAGGCAAGAATACTAGAGTGGGTTGCTATTTCCTCCTTCAGGGAATCTTCCTGACCCAGGGATCAACCTTTTCACCTTTTTGAAACAGCTGGCAAGGATTCTTTTCTCCTCAATACATTTTCATTCTTCTTTCTCCCTTTGTCCTTTCCCTTCAGGGTTTTGGATGTTTTCAGAACATATCGTAAGGAACATTACCAGAACTCTGAGTGGCATTGCCAAATAACTGAAATTAGAAGTTTTTCTTACAGTGCTTAACAGAGAGGAAGCACCTGGTTATGATAATCTGACGAGCTATGCTGCAAGTATTAGAACTTATCTAGAAATATTTGATATGTACTACATAAAACACTACTAACAAAGCTAGTTGATGTGATGGAATTCCAGTTGAGCTATTTCAAATCCTGAAAGATGATGTTGTTAAAGTGCTGCACTCAATATGCCAGCAAATTTGGAAAACTCAGCAGTGGCCACAGGACTGGAAAAGGTCAGTTTTCATTCCAATCCCTAAGAAAGGCAATCCCAAAGAATGCTTAAACTACCACAAATTGCACTCATCTCACACGCTAGTAAAGTAATGCTCAAGATTCTCTAAGCCAGGCTTCAGCAATACGTGAACCGAGAACTTCCAGATGTTCAAGCTGGTTTTAGAAAAGGCAGAGGAACCAGAGATCAAATTGGCAATATCTGCTGAATCATCGAAAAAGCAAGAGAGTTCCAGAAAAACAACTATTTCTGCTTTATTGACTACACCAAAGCCTTTGACTGTGTGGATCACAATAAACTGCGGAAAATTCTTCAAGAGATGGGAATACCAGACCACCTGACCTGCCTCTTGAGAAACCTGTATGCAGGTCAGGAAGCAACAGTTAGAACTGGATGTGGAACAACAGACTGGTTCCAAATAGGAAATGGAGTATGTCAAGGCTGTATACTGTTACCCTGCTTATTTAACTTCTATGCAGAGTACATCATGAGAAATGCTGGGCTGGATGAAGTACAAGCTGGAATCAAGATTGCTGGGAGAAATATCATTAACCTCAGATATGCAGATAACACCACCCTTATGGCAAAGAGTGAAGAGGAACTAAAAAGCCTCTTGATGAAAGTGAAAGAGGAGAGTGAAAAAGTTGACTTAAAGCTTAACATTCAGAAAACTAAGATCATGGCATCTGGTCCCATCACCTCATGGGAAATAGATGGGGAGATAGTGGAAACAGTGTCAGACTTTATTTTCTGGGGCTCCAAAATCACTGCGGATGGTGACTGCAGCCATGAAATTAAAAGACGCTTACTCCTTGGAAGGAAAGCTATGACCAACCTAGATAGCATATTAAAAAGCAGAGACATTACTTTGCCAACAAAGGTCCGTCTGGTCAAGGCTATGGTTTTTCCAGTGGTCATGTATGGATGTGAGAGTTGGACTGTGAAGAAAGCTGAGTGCCGAAGTATTGATGCTTTTGAACTGTGGTGTTGGAGAAGACTCTTGAGAGTCCCTTGGACTGCAAGGAGATCCAACCAGTCCATCCTAAAGGAGATCAGTCCTGGGTGTTCATTGGAAGGACTGATGCTGAAGCTGAAACTCCAATACTTTGGCCACCTCATGCGAAGAGTTGACTCATTAGAAAAGACCCTGATGCTGGGAGGGATTGGGGGCAGGAGGAGAAGGGGACGACAGAGGATGAGATGGCTGGATGGCATCACCGAATCGATGGGCATGAGTTTGAGTGAACTCTGGGAGTTGGTGATGAACAGGGAGGCCTGGCATGCTGGGATTCATGGGGCTGCAAAGAGTCGGACACAACTGAGCGACTGAACTGAACTGAACATAAATGCATAGATGAGCTTGTAACAAGGTATTTGAAAGAGAGCTCAGGAGCTAAAAAGAAGAAAGGTGGAGAGAGCTTGGCAAGTAGACACATGACATAAAGTCTACCCTTAGTGTTAGGGTGAGCTTGCTAGGTTCACTAATACGGTGACTTGGGTTTAATACTCATAGTTAAACAGGAGACCAAGGCCTTGGGTACAAATGAAGCAGGGAGTTGGGAATTGAGACCCCTGAGTAAAGTCAGGACTTGAAAAGACAGCATTTTCAATAGAATAGTAGATTATTAAAAAAAAAAAAAAAGTGGTCCAGTGATAAAGATAATGAGGAAGTCTATATTGGCATTGTCTCTGAGTAGATGGTAAAGTCTCATCTGAAAATTCTATTCAGTTTTTTAAAAATCTTTTTATGAAAGATTTGAAGCATACACAAAAGTAGAGGACTAGTATAATGAATCATTATGTATCCATCAGCCAGCTTAGTAGTTACTCTTCCATTTTTGTTTCATTTTTCTGCATTACATTGATTTGTTTCTGCATTATATAATTTTGCTTGTAAATGGTCAAAATTAGAATATTTATCTCTAGCCTGCTTCTGCTGCTAAGTTGCTTCAGTCATGTCTGACTCTGGCCTAAAGACCTTTAAAAAACAGAACAGTTTTTATATATTATGTCCAATGAAGTTAACAGTTCTTTAGTATCATCTAATACCTAATTCATGTAAAATTTTCCCTGGTCGTCTCAAAAATATTTTTCTTAGAGTTGATTTGTTTGAATTTAGAATCTCCTCTCTCTTTTAAAATTAATTTGCTGATAAAACCAAGTTGTAGAATTAACCACATCCCGTACTGGGCTAGTTTTAAAGCCTCATAATGTCATTTCAACTACTGCACAATTTCACTCATCTCACATGCTAGTAAAGTAATGCTCACAATTCTCCAATCCAGACTTCAACAGTAAGTTAACTGTGAACTTCCAGATGTTCAGGCTGGATTCAGAGGAACCAGAGATCAAATTGCCAACATCTGTTGGATCATCGAAAAAGCAAGGGAGTTCCAGAAAAACATCTGCTTTATTGACTACACCAAAGCCTTTGACTGTGTGGATATAGCAAACTGGAAAATTCTTCAAGAGCTAGGAATACCAGACCACCTGACCTGCCTCCTGAGAAATCTGTTTGCAGGTCAAGAAGCAACTGTTAGAACCAGACATGGAACAACAGACTGGTTCCAAATTGGGAAAGGAGTACATCAAGGCTATATATTGACACCCTGCTTATTTACCTTATATGAAAAGTGCATCTTGAGAAATGCCGGGCTGGATGAAGCACAGCTGGAATCAAGTTTCCCGGGAGAAATATCAATAACCTCAGATACACAGATGACACCACTCTTACGGCAGAAAGTGAAGAACTTCACTTGATGAAAGCCTCTTGATGAAAGTGAGAGAGAGTGAAAAAGTTGGCTTAAAGCTCAGCATTCAGAAAACTAAGATCATGACATCCAGTCCCATCACTTCATTGCAAATAGATGGGGAAACAACAGAAACAGTGAGAGACTTCATTATTTTGGGCTCCAAAATTACTGCAGGTGGTGACTGCAGCCATAGAAAAGCTATGACCAACCTAGACAGCATATTAAAAAGCAGAGACATTACTTTGCCAACAAAAGCCCATCTAGTCAAAGCTATGGTTTTTCCAGTGGTCATGTATGGATGTAAGAGTTGGACTATAAAGAAAGCTGAGCACCAAAGAATTGATGCTTTTGAACTGTGGTGTTGGAGAAGACTCTTGAGAGTCCCTTGAACTGCAAGGAGATCCAACCAGTTACTCCTAAAGGGAATCAGTCCTGAATATTTATTGGAAGAACTGATGCTGAAACTCCAATACTTTGGCCACCTGATGCAAAGAACTGACTCATTGGAGAAGACCCTGAGTCTAGGCAAGATTGAAGGTGGGAGGAGAAGGGAATGACAGAGGATGCAATGGTTGGATGGCATCACAGACTTGATGGAAATGAATTTGAGCAAGCTTCGGGAGTTGGTGATGGACAGGGAAGCCTGGTGTGCTGCAGTCCATGGGGTACAAAGACTTGGACATGACTGAGTGAGTGAACTGAACTGAATGTCATTTAGCACATTCATCTATTCATATAGTAAATAAAGTGGTTCTTAGATTTAATTGTTTAATTCAGTTCAGGCTATTATGGTCATTATTTTAAGAATACTTTAGAGATGGTGCTAAATACTTCCAATTACATTTTAGCAGGAGGCACAAGATGTTTGGTGGTTGGTATAATGTGAATTGTATCCCTTCCAAATTCGTATATTGAAGAGTTAATTCCCAGTAAGTACCTCAGGGGGTAACTGTATTTGGATATAAGGTCTTTAAAGTGTGATTAAGTTGGAATGAGGCTGTTTGGGTAGACTCAGTCCTGTCGGACTGGTGTCCTTGTTTTGTTGTTCAGTCACTCAGTAGTGTCTGACTCAGACCCCGTGGACTGCAGCACGCCGGTCATCCCTGTCCTTCACTATCTCCTGGAGTTTGCTCAAACTCATGTCCATCGAGTGTCCTTATAAGTAGAGGAAATTTGGGCTTGCAAAAAGACCCCAGGATACGTGCCTACAGAAGAAAGGTCATGGAGGGATGCATGAGAAGGCAGCCGTCTAAAACCCAAGGAGAGAGCCTTCAGAGAAACCAACCCTGATGGCCCCTTGATCTTAGACTTCTAGTTCCAGAACTGTGGGGGGAAAAAAAAAATCTGTTGTTAAAGCCACCCAGTCGGTGGTATTTTGTTTTGTTAGCCCTAGCTAACCAGTATAGTTGTTCTATTTTCAGTGATATTAAGATTAATCTTTGAGTTCAGGTGGTAACAGCCCTGAGTCACTCAGTCATGTCTGACTCTTTGCGACCCCATAGACTGTAACCTACCAGGATCCTCTGTCCACCAGCTTCTCCAGGCAAGAATACTGGAGTGGGTTGCCATTCCCTTCTGCAGCGATCTTCCTGCAGAAGATCTCAGGTCTCCTGCATAGCAGGTAGATTCTTTACCATCTGAGCCAACAGGGAATCCCAGCCTTATACATACATTGGGAAATGTTCATCCCTTTTCCCTAACGTTTATAGTAGATGTATCCATTGATTTCTTCCCCTAAATCCATCATTTCATTAGGAGTTGAAAATGGTGATTATATTAATCATCCTACATTTATTAGCATGATCTGTAAACTGAAGGATTTTTCCTCACTATTTGATTACCCAGAAATGGTCTATAGATTCTTTTCCCATATTTATTCATTTTTAATTCTGACATCCTTCAAATCACCTGAGAATCCTTAGCTTCACATTTTAGCTCTTGGATTTACACTAATAGAGTGAGCCAAGGAGCCCCAAACTGAGAAACTTACCTAAAAAACTATTCCTATGCTGGTGATGTCCCTTACACACCTGGAAGATACAGTGTGGAACTGTTCTTTCTGGAGGAGCAAGTCCTCAAGAAAGTCCCATGCTTGTCTCATGGTAAAGATGAATTCATATTCTAAAATTACAAAACTCAGGGGGAAGTAAATAAGACATAACTGAATGGAAATTTAGATCCCCAGAAAATTTATGTGAGCCCAGGGGTAAGGATTCTGTCCTCTTCTCTATCAGTACTTGCAGCATTATAGACCTCATCCTTTATCATGACTTAGAGAACAGCTGTGTTTAAAGCTTCTGCTCAGACACTTGTCAAAACTCCAGATTCTTGAATACAACTTATACTCAACAGATCTATGTGAAAGTTGAATCTCAAACGTAATACATCCAAAACTCCTCGTGTGCCCCTTCTGTTCTGCCCGTGTCTCTCCCCATGTCTGTTGATGGCAGTTCTGTCCTTACAGTTGCTTTCATTGGAACTGTCCTCGATTCTCTTTTCTCTTAGAACCCATATTCAATCTGTCTAGAAGTCCTGTCTGTTCTGCCTTCAATATATATCCAGAATTTGACAATTATTTACCATTACCACTGCTATCACCCCAGTTGGAGCTTTATGTTTTGACTGGATTACTGTAGGAACATTTTTCCATTATAATGGAGTTTATCTAGTAGAAGAGTTAAATTTGTAGTTTCATAACCACATTTCTGCTTTATACTCAGAGAATCTTATTTAAAACTAAATCTTGTAAGTCATTTAAAAAGTGCTACTTTATGTATAAAAAAACAGCAAGGTTCAACAGTATACTACAGTGACTATATTCAGTATCCTGTAATAAACCATAATGCAAATAAAAAAATAGTGTAAATAAGTAGCTTTTTAAAAAGTACAACTTTATCCAATTTTTCTTTTCTAATCTTAAGTAATTATGAGTAAGAAAGAGCTTAGTAGGATGGGGGCAGAATCTTTTGGAAGCACCTTGTATATTAGGACAAGCTATTGACTCAACTGGAATAATATGAAAATGTTAATTATATTTTAGTCTCTGAATTGGACTGTTTCCCCATATAATGCAGTATAATGTAATTAGTCATAGATTTGACTCATAGGTGAATTTAAATGAAATGAAGAATGTGGTTTATAGATGATCTGTTAGAATTTCCTTTCTAACAGAAAGGAACAGTGCCCAAAGTGAGAAAATCAGTTGCCTCTAATTCAAATCAACAACGTATCTATTCATGTGAAAATCATCGTGTGTGTGTGTGTGTGTGTGTGTGTGTGTGTGTGGGAGAGCCACTAAGTGGTTTCCGACTCTTTGTGACCCCATGGACTGTAGCCCACCAGGCTCCTCTGTCCATAGGATTCTCCAGGCAAGAGTACTGGAGTGGGTTGCCATTTCCTTCCCCCAAAAATCATAGTAAAGTATTATAAAGGTTTATATGGTTTATCCAGTAGTCTTGTATGGATGTGAGAGTTGGACCGTAAAGAAGGCTTAGTGCTAAAGAATTGATGCTTTCAAATTGTGGTGCTGGAGAGTCCTTTGGACTGCAAGGAGATCAAACTAGTCTATTCTTAAGGAAATCAACCCTGAATATTCATTGGAAGGGCTGATTCTGAAGCTCCAGTACTTTGGCCACCAGATGCAAAGAGCTGACTATTGGAAAAGATCCTGATGCTGGGAAACATTGAAAACAAGAGGAGAAGAATGCAGCAGAGCATGAGATGATTAGATAGCATCACCTACTCAATATCCTTGAATTTGAGCACTTCGGGAGATAGTGAAGGACAGGGAAGCCTGGTGTGCTACAGTTCATGGCGTCACAAAGAGTTGGACATGACTTAGTGACTGAACAACAGCAATGTAGTTTCAAACTTTTCATGTATTTTCTCCCTGAGAAGGTAGTGTGTGAGAAATAAGTGGATATATGGGTACTATAGACTATTACTTTCATCCATCTTAAGAATGCATTTTTTCTTTTACCAGAGTGGTAGCAGTTAAAATGGGCAAAATTAATCAAAATACAGAAGTTATGAAGTATCTACATTTCTTCAATGATTTTTTTAAAAAATAATTCTTAAAGGAGTCAGTTGGATTCAAAGATTGCAATGAGCATTCAAGACTGAGTATCTGTTTGTGAGGAAAAGGAGACATTTCAAAGAATAGAAAGCTGGTATTCAACTTCAAGTGAAGTGTGTAGTTTAAGAAGCTATGTTGAGAGTGTAGAAGAACTTGGTAGCTACTATAGCATCAATTTTAACTACCTTTCTTCTTTAAGGTGAAATAAGCATTATGCCATGTCTTAAGAATTCAGCAAGCCCAGGGGAAGTGGAAAAGAACAGGGAGGGTGGGTGAGAGGTGACTAGATGGCAATAAGATCATTTGAACTATTGAATAATTTTTTTATCAATGAAAGTTGGGTGCTTTTCATGAAAAATATTTCTGGATGTGAATACTAAAGTGTATACAGAATCATTTAAACAGTTAAAGTTGTTGGAAGTTGACTTTATCATATTCAAATCCCAAAGTATGTAACACTGACAGTTACTGAAGAAAATTGAGATGCCTATCTGTAATTCATGATTTAGACAGATGTAGAGTTAATAAATTGGAAGCTTCAATTGCCATTTTAATCACTGAAGTTACCAAGGCTAGAATTACAGAAGTGACAGTTTAGAAATCACCTGATCCAGTCTCCTATTTGTACCTGTAAACTATCCGATACCCTTGTCAAAGATTGAAAGCTAGTATGAGAGGGATCCTGAATTACTTTCACTAAATAATACATGTTCTAAAAATAGCTATTGAACTACATAAGGCATATAAATTCCACAGGAATCTAATTATATTTGTAAAACCCTGTTTTAATTTCTGCTTAATGTAAGATTAATTTTGGAGTCCTGATGTGTTTTTAAACAGTTTACAAACAAGTGTGGTGACTGCTGCTTTGAAAACTCAGTCATTTGTGTTTGTGTAATTTTTTACAGACCATTGACTGCAGTCTTAATGCTTCTTTTCTGTAGACTGCTTGGAGTTGAACACATTTTATTCCAGTTTCTCTGTGTTCACAACACACTTAAGAAGATTCAGCATCAGAAGGGGGAGGTGACGTGGTATCAGTTTTACAAAATAATACCTGTGCAGCTTATTCCCAACAGAGTTAGTACATATGATATTTGTGAGTAGTAACTGGTTTAAAAGCCCACTTCTGCAAAATAGTTATGGATTACTTCTGATGTTACTGTGTCCTACATAAAAATGAGATTTCTTTCACACTGAGAACATTTCTTTGTATTACAAAAGAGTTACTGTTTCTTATTTCGTGGAGACATAATCTCACAAGCATTTCCAGTATACAGCCTTTAGGTAGACTAATTGTGCCTCAGTCTAATGGCTACAAATGCAACACGGTGCTTTTAAACAAAGAAAAGTATATACTCATCTTTAATAATACAAGCCCCCTGGGGGGAATGGGCAGCATTTCTTAATCAGTAATAGAATATTCCTTTTCTGCAGGTAATTTTCTCTCTGATTTTAGTAGTCATACCCTCAAAAATTCTTCCAGACAGTACATTTTTGTTAACTTCATATATATAAGAAAGTATGTATATAAAAGAAATAGATTTCCTCAAACAGTTCTGACTTTTTACTACTGTCATCATTGCAACAGACTAAGGCTGACTGACTGTTTTTCTCCATGGCACCATTCCTTCATAAGAGCTTGTGTCTAGGTTGGTTGCACATTAAAGAGGAATCCCATCAGCCTTAAATGTGCTCCCATTGGTATATGTATCCATAGACCTCCTATTTTCAAACCAACCTTGAGCAGACATTAGATACAGGTGCTTTATCATTTAGGTAGTGACTGCTGCTTATTGAGAGTCAAGGTTGACAGTAGCCTTTATCTGTAGTGCATTTTAACTAGCTTTTCCTTAAAAATCAAAAGAAAGACAAAAGACGCCTAAATTTAGAAATATTTGTCTTGAAATGGTCTGAATCAACTAATCAGCTTAATGCTTTACTTTATTTCTAATTTGATATGCATTGCTCCTTCCATGTTTTTATCAGTTTGACCTCCATTGGCTTTTTGTCTTTACCTTGTTCTAATTCTTAAGAGATATATGGATAATTGATAGTTTAAGTGTGTTAGTTGCTCTGTCATGTCTGACTGTGTGACCCTATGGACTGTGTGGCCCCCCAGGCTCCTCTGTCCATGATGTTCTCCAGGAAAGACTACTGGAGTGAGTTGCCATTCCCTTTTCCAAGGGGTCTTCCCAAACCAGGGATTGAACCCAGGTCTCCTGCATTTCAGGCAGATTCTTTACCGTCTGAGCCACCAGGGAAGCCCCAATTGATAATTGATAAGGGAACTCCAAATTCTTTGGCCATTTCACCTTTGATTTTTCTTTCTTGTTCATTTGCATGACTTTTACATTTTGAGAAATTTTGAACTCAGTATTTTTCTCTTTTAATCCGGGACTTTTGTTCTATGAATTCAATAAAAGGAAATACATACAATAAAACATGAGCTTTCTCATATGTTAAAATTGAGAGGACTACCTTGGCTTTCATAGGTACTGTTATGGACTGAGTTAGCTGCAGATATGTTTTATCCTTCAAGAAAAGGGAAAAATGACCCTGAAAGTAATTCAGAGATCAGCAGGACCACCATTGCCTCCACAGGCACAGAGCACACAGTTCCAGAGGGTGAAGTTGTCCCCTCCTGAGTTTCAAAGTGGAGCCACCTCCTCAGTTTCATTGCGCCATGTCCCTGCACATGGCCTCAGGGGCAAGGCTGCCTCCTGTGGCAAGGGTATGAGGCCACACATGACAGTGGGCAGAAGACAAAGCCACCACCTTAGTGGGCCCGCAGGCACAGCTCTGAACCAGAGAGTCATTGTTGAACCTTACGTGTAATGTATTAGGTTGCTGCAAATGTAGTTGTAGTTTCAGACCATGAATTTTAAATCATTATAACTTGGCTAACACATCTTTATTAATCAAAATAGGAGCCATTACAATCAACACATTTTTGCCAACAAGAAATAAGTTTATTACTGTAGTATAAAAATCTGTGCTTTGGGATTTGATGAGCTCTTGGAAAGCATTTTCTGCCTCCTGCTGGGTGTGGAAGCATTTTCCCTGCAAAAAGTTGTCCAGATGCTTGAAGAAGTGGTAGTCAGTTGGCATGAGATCAGGTGAATATTGTGGACGAGGCAGAACTTTATAGCTCAATTTGTTCAACTTTTGAAGCATTGGTTGTGTGACATGAGGTCAGACGTTGTGGAGTATTGGGCCCTTTGTTTTGACCAATGCCAACTGCAGGCATTGCAGTTTCTGGTGCATCTCACTAGTTTGCTGAGTAGATTCTGGAATGGGTTAAGACTTTTGAGATGGTTAGGATAGTTTGCATATATTTTTCAACTGAAAACATGCATTTTGGGAACCAGAAGGGGGAAAGTTCTACAGTGAATGGTCTCCCCTCCTCCCAAATCCATATATTAAAGGCCTTACACCCAGTAGGATGGCATTTGGAGATAGGCTTTTAACGAGGTAATTATGGTTAAATGAGCCCATAAGCTGTGGTTTCATCGCTAAGCTGTGTCTCTGTTTGTGATCTCAGGAACTGTAGCCCACCAGGTTTCTCTGTCCATGGAAATTTCCCAGGCAGGAATACTGGAGTGGGTTGCCATTTCCTTCTCTAGGGGATCTTCCCAACCCAGGGATTGAACTCACATCTCCTGCAATGACAGGCAGGTTCTTTACTGCTAAGCCACCCGGGAAGCCTGAGCCCCTAAGGTGACCTAATCTAATTGGTGCCCTAATCTAATAGCACTGTCGCGCTTATAAGAAGAGAAAGAGACACCAGAAGTGCACATGCTCAGAGGAAAGGCCATGATAAAATAAATTTCTGTTGTTAAAGCCACCCCGTCTGTGGTATTCTGTTACGGCAGCCCAAGTAAACTAGTAGAGGTATCATACTGAAAACATAGAAACTTTTCTTACATTTAGAAAACCAATGATGATGTCAAATT
This sequence comes from Cervus elaphus, assembly GCF_910594005.1. Classification (NCBI taxonomy): domain Eukaryota; kingdom Metazoa; phylum Chordata; class Mammalia; order Artiodactyla; family Cervidae; genus Cervus; species Cervus elaphus. The sequence continues at coordinate 18,479,820 of NC_057839.1, read as the reverse complement.
TCAAAGGAAAAACAATTTTTAATTATTTAAAGAACCAAGACAAAAGTATTTTTTGTTAATGAATAACTTTGAGTAGATAATGATATTACATGTCAAAATAATATTTTTTAATTAACAGACTTTTTTAGAGCAGTTTTAGCTTTACAAAAATATTGTACAGAAAGTATACAAAGCTCTCACATACTCCCTCTCTCTCTGTACTGTTTTTCCTGTTACTAACCACTTGTGTTAGTGTGATACACTTTTTACAATTGATGATTGAATATTGATGTATAAGTCTATAGTTTACATTAGGGTTCACTTTGGATAGTTCTATAGATTTTGAAAAATATATAATATCTGTACCCACCACTACATTATAAACTGTAGTTCCACTGCCCTAAATTTCCACTATGTTTTATCTATTTATTCTTCCCTCTCTCTGCCCAAATAATTAGACGTTAATAAACTGATCTTTGACATATATCAGTTTTATAATGAGAGCAGCAGGGACACATTCCTACATCTTCCCCATTCACCAGTTTTTCCTTGGTGGTAGATAAGTAATCCCCACTATAGGCAGAGGTAGGAGAATACATCTGTGATTCCTTCTCTCAGTGAAATTCCTTGACTTCCATGTATCATAAAAACTGACAGTGTAACCAGGACCAGATGATGAAAAATTGTTATTGTAGACATTGTTCCATGTTCAGAATTCTTTACCCGCTGTTCTCAAACAGAGGGAAGTGTGGAGTTGTATTGATGAAATAAGATACGTACAGAAGAATAAATAGATCACAAGTGTACAGCTTGATGAATTTTCACAAGTTTTCACAAGTACACAGACTGAGAAGCTGATAGTCCTGTAGAAATGAGCAATATAGTTCTAAGAAGATGGAAATGTCTGCAGCACCGCCCCTAAATGGTGTCACAGGCACTTAATTTCTTTTTTACTTATTAAATCTTCGAAATCCTTATACCTCTACTTCACTTTTCCTCTATTGTGTTCTAAAACTGAATAATATGCATAAATAGTGAGCATCATTGTCACTTTGTTTTCTTCCTAACCTTCATGGAATGTTTTTTAAAGTTTGTCAGGTGTTATAATTGCTAAGGTTTTCAGTAAGTCTTCTTTTTAGCTGATTAATGAAATTTCCTTGTATTTATGGGGCACTAAGTATTTGTGTCTTTTTATCATAACTAAGTGTTGAACTTTATTGAAGGTTTTATTTTTTGTCTTTTGAGATAATCATGTGTTTTTTTCTTTTAATCTTATAGTTTGTAAAATATATTGAGTAGGTTTTGGTTTGTTTTTTTTTTAATTATCTTTGAATTCCTGAAAATAATCTCATCTGGCCAAAATGTATTATTCTTTTAAGTCATTAATGGATTCTATGACTAACAATTTGTTTAAGATTTTATCACATATTCATAGATTGATATTTAAGTTTCTTATATTTTCTTTATCTAGTTTCATATCTCCTTGTCTAGTTAATGTGTCAAAGTTGTTTCATTTGTAGAGGTCAGCTTCTTTTTATGTTTTCTGGACTCCACAATTATATGTTACAAAGAGTATCCATTTCTTAAAGAACTAGTAAAATTTGCCAATTAGATCATTTTTGCCTGGACCCACCAATTTTTATGATTTTTGGAGAAGATATTCAAGGTCTGTTCAATTTTTAAAGTTTTGTTTGGGTCTTAGGTTTACAACTTGTTAGTCCCTCAGTCATGTCCGATTCTTTGAGACCCCTGCCAGACTCCACTGTCCATGGGATTCTCCAGGCAAGAATATGGAGTGGGTAGCCATTCCTTTCTCCAGGGAATCTTCCTGACCCAGGGATGGAACCTGGGTCTCCTCCACTGCAGGTGGACTCTACCACCTGAGCCACCAGCAAAGCCCAAAATTTTGTTGGTTTATTCTTATTTTCTAATTTTAGATAAATTTTAATAATTTATAGTTTTTTCCACTTCATCTCAATTTTAAATTCATGAATAAAGAGTAGAAGGTGAGCAAACCTTGGGGACCCAGGAGTGTAGAATTTGATCTGTGCCACTGGCTAATGTTTTACCATAAATAAGTGGTAGTAGCCAGATGAAGGAATGAAATGCCCTTGTGTAGATTATAATTCCAGTAGCTGACTTTTTAGAAAATTTCAGCCAAATTTGTTGTAAGCATGTTTTTCCAGGGTGACTGAACTGTCCTTAAATATTTTAAAAGATATTGATGGAAAATAAGATTTTCCTAGGCAACATTTTGGGAACAGCTATTTTGCATGAAGCGCTAGTTCTCAAAATGTGGTCCACACTCCCTGGTGAACCACAGAGAGTCAGGCAAACTATTCTTGGTAATACTAAGATGTTATTTACCTTTTTAAATTCTGTTATCATTTTTATTAATCATGGGAAAGCAATAGTGAGTAAAACTTCTTCTCCTTTAGCAGAATCAAGGCAGTGGTGACAAGCAGTATTAATAGCCATCTTAATCTTCACTGCCATACACATGTAGTGTTTTTGGTTTTTTTTTTAGCTGTTTTTTAAGCAGTAACTAGTATTGACATTATTAAACCTTTATTTTTCAATATTGACTTCCCTGGTAGGTCAGCTGGTAAAGAATCTGCCGGCAGTGCAGGAGACCCCGGTTCAATTCCTGGGTTGGGAAGATCCGCTGAAGAAGGGATAGGCTACTCACTTCAGTTTCCCGGGCTTCCCTGGTGGCTCAGATAGTAATGAATCTGCCTGTAATGTGGGAGACCTAGGTTCGATCCCTGGGATGGGAAGATCCCCTGGAGAAGGAAAAGGCTACCCACTCCAGTATTCTGGGCTGGAGAATTCCATGGACTTTATAGTCCATGGGGTTGCAAAGAGTCGGACACAACGTATTAATAGCCATTTTATTCTTCACTGCCATACAAATGTAGTTAAAAAAAAATCTATTTATTGAAGCAGTAACTAATACTGATTTTATTAAATGTTTATTTTTCAATACATTTATTTCTAATAGTTCATGTGAAAAAAGTGGGAAGAATGCATAAAGCACATCTGTAGTACACTGAATGCTGATGGTGGGTAGTGTTGAAGAAAAACCCATGTTCAGTAGTTTTATTTGAGAGCTGAACTCTCCACCTTTCCATGGCATACCATTTTTACTCAAATGATTGACAAGCTATGGGTTTCAGACCTGGATGTTTGGCAGTATTTGTTGCAAGTGATAAAATTTGACTTTTAAACAAAAATTAGCACTTTGAAAAACTTGTATGCGCTGTGATAAGCTTAACTACTGTCCTGTAATTAAAGAACTTGGCTCATGTTGGTAATAGTCATTATGAGACATTCATATGTGTTCAGCAGTTAAGTTCATTTTCATGTTATGTTTCCCAAGATCACTTCTCTGTTTGCTTTGATAGTTCTCTAGTTGCTGCCTCCAGGCCCTCAAAGTGTTAAAGCCACGTGGTGTATGCTGCTCAAAAGTGTTTAGACCCCAGCAGAAAACGGGGGCTTCCTAGGTGGCTCAGTGGTAATGAATCCGCCTGCCACTGCAGGAGATGCAGAAGACTCAACTTTGATCCCTGGGTTGGAAAGATCCCTTGGAGGAGAAAATGGCAACCCACCCCAGTCTTCTTGCCTGGGAAATTCTATGAACAGAGGAGTCTGGCAGGCTACTCTCCATAGGGTTGCAAAGAGTCAGGCACAACTGAGCACACACACTCGCAGACAGAAAACAGTTTTCAGTTGTTTATTTATACAGCCCCCTCTTTTCTAGAACCCATACCAGTGTCTAGGGAGCTAGACAGGGATGGATTTGAACTAGCAGTCAACAACCAGGCTGTTTTCAAATCAGCTCAAAGACTAGCATTTTGTTAATAAGTTCATTAACTGTGTTTGGCCTCTTCCTTTCAGCATAAATTCTCTGAAATAAATCACCTAAGCTGTCCTATAAATATATCACCGTTGGGTAGCCTCTAGTTCTTCTTTCAAGTTTAGATGTGTATAAACACAGCTTTATTTCTTCCTTGATCTCCTCACATCCCTTGCTAAAGTACTTCTGTTTGGCTTGCCCTGTTCGTTATCCAGGCATACTTAATACTTGGTATTAAAAAAAGAATTTTTATAAGCTGAGGTGCCAAGTCTTGTTGATTTGATTTCAGTGAACACTTGTGACTGTGATTTTTGGTGCCAGGTACAGTATTTGATTGTAAAAATGCAGGTTTGAATGCAATATGGTGCTTTTTAGGATATCACCATTCAATTAATAAGACACACACACACATAAGTGTGCTACAGCTTGGCTAGTGCTGCTGTTGAGGCACATGCAACGTGGCCTGGAAACCCAGAAGGGGGAGGACTTGTTTTCCGGGAAGTGTCTGTAAAAGACAACTGTGAGCTCAGCCTTAAATGATAGAAAGTATTTCTTAAATTCAGAGGAAAAGAAGTGATTTACAGGAAGAGAGAACAGCAAATTTGAAAGTGGGAAAGCAGAAAAGGGTAAATTTAGGAAACTGCACAAAGATTTGCATAGTGTTGGTATGGAATGTTCATGGAGGGGACACCAAGACTTGAGAGCTAGTTTGGAGTTGGGTTTTAAAGGATTTAAAGGGACTTTTTGTTTTTTAAAGAGGAAAGACTAAATGATCTTTTTATTCTCTGTTTAGAAAATATTGCACAATTGTTGTATGAAGAGGCAATAAAAAATTATGCAGCTAAAAATATAGTGAAAAGATAGAGAAGATTATACTAATATGTGAGGACAGTTAAATTGATAAAAATGTTATGAGTTTTTAAAATTTTAAGTTTTTAATGTCCATGGTAAAAGTTTCTTTTTAACTTTTTACTTTGAAATATGTGTAGGTTCAGTTGTGAATTATGAATTACAGATTCACAGAGAAATCCTGTGTACCCTTCAAACAGTCTACTTTATTCAGATTTTAACAGTTGCATACACTTGTGTGTGTGTGTGTGTGTGTGTGTGTGTATTAGTTATATGCAATCTTATCACATGTGTGGATTCTTATGAGCAAACCACAATCAGATACATAACAGTTCCATTACAGGAATTCTTTGTGTTGCCTAACGAACCTTTTTTGACATCTTAAGAAACTTAGACTGTTTGTTTTTTTAATTAAAGTAATAGTTGATTTTTTGGTTGTTCAGGTGGCACTAGTGGTAAAGAACCTTCCTGCCAGTGCAGGAGACTAGGAGACATGGGTTCGATCTCTTGTGTTGAGAAGATCCCCTAGAGGGAGGGCATGGCAACCCACTCCAGTATTCTTGCCTGGAGAATCCCATGAACAGAGGAACCTGGCAGGCTACAGTCCATAGGGTCGCAAAGAGTCGGACATGACTGCTGTAACTTAGCACATAGTTGATTTATAATGTTAGTTTCAGGTGTACAACATAGTGATTCAGTATTTTTACAGATTATGCTTATTTAAAGTTATTACCATATAATGACTACATTTATCTGTGCTGTACAATATATCCTTGTTGCTTATCTATGTTATGCATAGTGGTACCTCTTACTCCCATAATCCTCTCTTTCCCCTTTTCCTTCTCCTCACTGGTAACTACTAAGTTCTTTATATCTGTGAATCTGTTTTTCTTTTGTTACATACATTGATTTGTTTTATTTTTTAGATTCTACAGGTAAGTAATAGCATAGGGTATTTGCCTTTCTTTGTCAAATACTTATTCCACTAAGGTTAATACTCTGCAAGTCTATTCATGTTGTTGCAAATAGACTTAGACTGTATTGTGTCCCCCCGAGTGTGATCTTCAGATCACCTGTAATAGAATCACCTAGTGTGCTTGTTAAATACACAGAGTCCTACCCTAGACACATTGAATTAGATTTCCTTGGACTGTGACCTACATTTAAATAAACTCCCTAGGTGCTTCCTAAGGTGCTTCTTATACTATACTTATGAGGATATGACTTTGAAGTGATATTCAAAAAGTAAAACGAAACGTGAAATATTTTTACAGTATATTTTTAACAGTGTATTAAAATTTTTATTTCAACATGAAATAAATATGAAAACTATTAAGATATTTAACATTCCTTTTTTTCCTACATGGTATTCAAAATCCAGTGTGTGTTTTACGCTTACTGTGCATGTCAGTTCAGATTAGCCACATTTCAAGTGCTTAATAACAGGTCTAACAAGTGGCTACCATACAGGGTAGACAGAGCAAACAGCCAGCATAAAGGCCCTAAAGAAGATTCATGTAGAGATAGCATTTGACATTCAGAAGTTGAAATTATTCAGAAGTTGAAACTAGAGCTTTGGAAAAAACTCAAACTAGATATATAGATTTAAAAATCATTGCCATAAAAGAGTTGTCACACAGTATAATTCTCAGATTTTCAGTGAAAACTTATTAGAATCACCAATAGGGCTTTTTCTAATTGCATGATCCCACTGCAAGGGGTTGTGGAACCACCTGAAGGAAGGGGAGAAATGGGGAGGTGTGTATGGATCTCAGGGAGAGGGAGAGTATAGGCAGATACGGAGTTTCTCCTTTGTCGATTCTGATACAGCCCCTCCCTACAAGCCCCAGTCCTGGTGGGGAACCACTGGTGGTTTAAAGGGAGTTGATGATAGATGCCAAGAAGACCATTGAGAGATGGATGGAGTGCGAGGGAAGCTGAGCAAAGGAGGAGGTCAGGGCATTTGCAAATTAAGATGTTGATGATGATCACTGGGGACGGACTTTAAATGGAATGTTCATCTGGGCCAAGATGGATTCTAAAGATGCCAGTGGAGACTGCACTGCTGCCTCGCTCCTGAAGGTTAGAGCTAGAGTGGCTTTAAGAGTGGCATGCTGTGCCCTTCCAGGCAGAGTTCCTCAAATCCTTCCTTTAAACTTGGCTAAAGTCCATCTATGTTCCCTTTCTTGTCCTTTCAGCAGTTATTAGTACATTTTAGTTAATTTTTTTGTGCATTAACACAGCCTGTCCTCATCCTGGCCACACTAGAGGATCACCTGGGGAACTTTTTAATAAAATGTACCCATTCCTAACTCCCTCCCCTTCTCAGAAAAAGTCAAAATTTCTCAGAGTGGAGCTTGGCCTGGACATCACTATTTTTTAAAACTTAAATGATTCTGATGAGCTAGGGTAAAAAGCTGTTGATGCAGAAAGCATAGTAAGGTCTGTGACAGAAAATAAGTTTTGCTCATCATTGTGCCTCCAGAGTTTGACTCATTGTGTGGCATATGGTTGGTTAGCTCTCAGTAAATGTTTGTTAAGTAAATGAAATACTAAAGAGCTAACAAATGAGGATGTGTGGCCAGGGAACTAGGCAGGCCCTTGTGTATAGCTTAATAAATTAACATTTCCTTTTTTAATAATGATTAGTTACCAGGTGGATTCTTAAACACACTGCAATTTGGAATCCTTACTAGTGTGAAACTTACCCCAAACTGGTCTAAATCTCAGTACTGACATAAAATCTCAGGTATAAAAATAGGCTTAGAAATGGCAAAAATAAACTCAAAATGGATTAAAGATCTAAATGTAAGATCAGAAACTATAAAACTCCTCGAGGAGAACATAGGCAAAACACTCTCCGACATAAACCACAGCAAGATCCTCTATGACCCACCTCCCAGAATATTGGAAATAAAAGCAAAAATAAACAAATGGGACCTAATGAAACTTAAAAGCTTTTGCACACAAAGGAAACTATAAGTAAGGTGAAAAGACAGCCCTCAGATTGGGAGAAAATAATAGTAAATGAAGAAACAGACAAAGGATTAATCTCAAAAATATACAAGCAACTCCTGAAGCTCAATTCCAGAAAAATAAATGACCCAATCAAAAAATGGGCCAAAGAACTAAACAGACATTTCTCCAAAGAAGACATACAGATGGCTAACAAACACATGAAAAGATGCTCAACATCACTCATTATCAGAGAAATGCAAATCAAAACCACAATGAAGTACCATTACACGCCAGTCAGGATGGCTGCTATCCAAAAGTCTACAAGCAATAAATGCTGGAGAGGGTGTGGAGAAAAGGGAACCCTCTTACACTGTTGGTGGGAATGCAAACTAGTACAGCCGCTATGGAAAACAGTGTGGAGATTCCTTTAAAAAATGGAAATAGAACTGCCATATGACCCAGCAATCCCACTTCTGGGCATACACACTGAGGAAACCAGATCTGAAAGAGACACGTGCACCCCAGTGTTCATCACAGCACTATTTATAATATCCAGGACATGGAAGCAACCTAGATGCCCATCAGCAGACGAATGGATAAGGAAGCTGTGGTACATAGACACCATGGAATATTACTCAGCCATTAAAAAGAATTCATTTGAACCAGTTCTAATGAGATGGATGAAACTGGAGCCCATTATACAGAGTGAAGTAAGCCAGAAAGATAAAGAACATTACATCATACTAACACATATATATGGAATTTAGAAAGATGGTAACGACAACCCTATATGCAAAACAGAAAAAGAGACACAGAAGTACAGAACAGACTTTTGAACTCTGTGGGAGAAGGTGAGGGTGGGATGTTTTGAAAGAACAGCATGTATATTATCTATGGTGAAACAGATCACCAGCCCAGGTGGGATGCATGAGACAAGTGCTTGGGCCTGGTGCACTGGGAAGACCCAGAGGAATCGGGTGGAGAGGGAGGTGGGAGGGGGGATCGGGATGGGGAATAGGTGTAAATCTATGGCTGATTCATATCAATGTATGACAAAACCCACTGGAAAAAAAATAAATAAAGGAAAAAAAAAAAAAGAAATGGTAGGGTTATTATCTAAGTCTTTTTGTTTGATTGAACGTACCACAAGATATAATATTGTTCCACTGAATACAATATACAAGAAAAATTATTGCATTTTGGATACAGGATTTTTCCCATTAATTTGAAGCAGTTACTTTCAAATTTCACAGAATTAACTATAACTCAGTAAATCCTATTATATTTAAAATTTAATGCTGTGACTATTCAAAGCATCCTATTTATAAGAATAAAATTCTTTGTTATGACCCTTTTAACTGCAGTAACTTTAACTCTTCGGCAGTTGCCTTTTACTTCTAGTGAAGACAGATGGAAAGAAATAAAATGTTTTACAAAAGTAAGCTGGTAGTCACTAATATACTGTATCATTGTCATGATTAATCATGGATGTAGTTTATTGAGCGCCCATAGCCTAATAGTAGTAGGTACCTCAATAAATGATAATTCTTTCTGGTACAGATGTAGCTAATGCTGTTCACAGGGTTTAGAAAATCAGGTTTAATCTGACGTGGTTTAACATTCTAAAAATGCATTAATTTTTCCACAGATGAAGAGAAGTAAAGAATTGATAACTAAAAACCATAATCAAGAAGACATAAGTATTCTTCGTTGTTGGAAATGTAGAAAATGTATAGCAAGTTCTGGTTGTTTCATGGAATATCTTGAGAATCAAGTGACTAAGGTGAGTACTGGTAACTGTATCATCTTCAAATGATTTCCTAGTATAGGATGCTGGGGACACGTCTACACATGCACCCATATCCCTCCATACCTGACAGCTTTTACCTTATTTTACCTGATCCGCAGAAAACAGTTCAGAGTGGTGAATATTCAAGAGGCATCCAACCTTCCACAGTTACCATCATTTTACCTCCAGCTACTAACAATAATGTGACCTTAAAAGTTTTAAGTGCAGTATCACAGACCTAAGTTGAAGATAATAGTCCATGTTTTTTTTTTTTTTATCCCTACTGTGAGTGAACCTTAGACATCACCACACAATGAAATTAAAAAAAAAGTAGAAAATGTTTTTAGCATATAAAAAAAAATATATATATATATAAGTATATATATAACACATGTATTGTTGTTGATTTTGTTGTTATTTAGTCGCTCAGTCATGTCCGACTCTTTTGAAACCCCATGCACAGCCTGCCTGGCTGTTTTGTCCGTGGGATTTCACAGTCAAGAATACTGAAGTGGGTTACTGTTTCCTTCTCCAGGGGATCTTTTCCATGCAGGGACCGAACTTGTATCTCTGTGTCTCCTCCTTTGGCAAATGGATTCTTTACCACTGTGCCACCTGTGAAGCCCCAATATATATTAGACATATATTATTTATACACCTGTATGTTTATATAGGTGTATATATTACACAGTCAAAGGAGAAGACTCTTGAGAGTCCCTTGGACTGCAAGGAGATCCAACCAGTCAATCGTAAAGGAAATCAGTCCTGAATATTCATTGGAAGGACTGATACTGAAGCTGAAACTCCAGTACTTTGGCCACCTGATGTGAAGGACTGACTCATTGGAAAAGATCCTGATGCTGGGAAAGATTGAAGGCAGGAGGAGACGGGGACAACAGAGGATGAGATGATTTAATGGCATCACCAACTGGATGGACATGAGTTTGAGCAAACTCTGGGAGTTGGTGATGGACAGGGAGGCCTGGTGTGCTGCAGTCCATGGGGGTGCAAAGAGTTGGAGAGGACTGAGCGACTGAACTGAACTGATTACATATATACATATGAATACACTGAGAGCAATATGCAAGAGGCAGTATCAAAGAAATCCATACTAGATAGTTATCCATGGACTTCACCGGGAATTCTCAGTTTAGCAGAGAGTGGTTATAATTACCTGTCATTGTTTTCCCCTTCTTTGAGTGACTTGCTTTTTTTTTTTGCCTCATTTGATCATGATTATTTCCTATCCACTCTAAACAGATTAGCCAACTTGAAGTGGTAATAGTGAAAGACTTTGGTTACATGCTTACTGCATGTCAGATAATTTTAAAAAACTGAAAACATTTTAATTAGGGGAATAAAACTTTTCATGGTGAGTATTTATTGGGTATAGTATAGCTTTTTATAAAAAAAATTTTTATAGATAAATTTTTTCAGCCCCGCTATGAATCAGATCAAGATGTATGATGTTTTCATCACCCCAGAAATCTCTCGTCTGTTTTCAGGCAATATTCACCCCCTCACATGGAAACCACTGTATTAATATCTATCACTGTCGACTAGTTTTGCCTGTTCCTGACCTTCATTCAAATGAAATCATATACTCTTTTGTACCTGACTTACTTTGCTCAACATAATGTTTTAGAGGTTCATTTATGTTTTGTATGTAGTAGTTTGCTTCCTTTTTCCTGAGTAGTATGCCATTAATGAATATTCCACAGTTTATCAATTTTGTATGCTGATAGATATAATTTTCATTTTGGGGTTATGAATAAAGCTGCTATCAGTATTCTTATAAAAGACTGTGTTTGTGTTTTGTTACTTCTTTTTGATGTATATATATAGGAATTATACAGTAGGTGTATTTTAAGGATTTTAGAAACTGCTTGTAGTTTTCCAAAAAAATGTTCATTTCTAACAGCAATGATGAGAATTCTAGTTGCTCAATATCTTTCTGTACATGTGGTATTTTCAGACATTGTAATTTTGGACATTGTGGTAGATATAGTGGTATATCATTATGTGCTTAATTTGCTTTTCCCTAGTGATAATGATGTCCAATACATTTTTTGATGCTTATTACTTAGTTCGGCTCAGTTGCTCAGTCATGTCCGACTCTTTGCGACCCCATAGATTGCAGCACACCAGGCCTCCCTGTCCATCACCAACTCCCAGAGCTTGCTCAAACTCATGTCCATCCAGTTGGTGATGCCATCCAACCATCTCATCTTCTGTGGTCACCTTCTCCTCCTGCCTTCAATCTTTCCCAGCATCAGGATCTTTTCCAATGAGTCAGTTCTTCGTATCAGGTGGCCAAAGTACTGGAGTTTCAGCTTCAGCATCAGTCCTTCCAATGACTATTCAGGACTGATTTCCCTTATGATTGACTGGTTGGATCTCCTTGCAGTCCAAGGGACTCTCAGGAGTCTTCTCCAACACCACAGTTCAAAACCATCAATTATTTGGTGCTCAGATTTCTTTATAGTCCAGCTCTCATCCATAGATGACTACTGGAAAAACCATAGCTTTGACTAGATGGACCTTTGTCAGCTAAGTAATGTCTCTGCTTTTAAATATGCTGTCTAGGTTGGTCATAACTTTTCTTCTAAGGAGCAAATGTCTTAATTTCATGGCTGCAGTCACCATCTGCAGGGATTTTGGAGCCCCCAAAAATAAAGTCTCTCACTGTTTCCATTGTTTCCCCATCTATTTGCCATGAAGTGATGGGATCAGATGCCCTGATCTTTGTTTTCTGAATGTTGAGCTTTAAGCCAGCTTTTTCACTCTCTTCTTTTCACTTTCATCAAGAGGCTCTTTAGTTCTTCTTCACTTTCTGCCATAAGGGTGGTATCATCTGCATATCTGAGGTTATTGATATTTCTCCCGGTAGACTTGATTCCAGCTTGTGGTTCATCCAGCCTGACATTTCGCATGATGTACTCTGCATATAGGTTAAATAAGCAGATGACAGTATATAGCCTTGACGTACTCCTTTCCCAATTTGGAACCAGTCCATTTTTGCATGTCTGGTTCTAACTGTTGCTTCTTGATCTGCATACAGATTTCTCAGGAGGCAGGTCAGGTGGTCTGGTATTCTCATCTCTTGAAGAACAAACTTACAGTTTGTTGTGATCCACACAGTCAAAGACTTTGGTGTAGTCAATAAAGCAGAAGCAGATATTTTTGTGGAACTCTCTTGCTTTTTTGATGATCCAGTGGATGTTGGCAATTTGATCTCTGGTTCCTCTGCCTTTTCTAAATCCAGTTTGAACATCTCAAAGTTCATGGTTCATGTTCTTTTGAAGCCTGCCTTGGAGAATTTTGAGCATTACTTTCCTAGCGTGTGAGATGAGTGCAATTGTGTGGTAGTTTGAGCATTCTTTGGGATTGGAATGAAAACTGACCTTTTGCAGTCCTGTGGCCACTGCTGAGTTTTCCAAATGCTGGCATATTGAGTGTAGCACTTTCACAGCATCATCTTTTCAGGATTTGAAATAGCTCAACTGGAATTCCATCACCTCCACTAGCTTTGTTTGTAGTGATGGTTCCTAAACCCCACTTGACTTTGCATTCCAGGATGTCTGGCTCTAGGTGAGGGATCATACCATTGTGGTTAACTGGGTTATGAGGATCTTTTTTTATAGTTCTTCTGTGTATTCTTGCCACCTCTTCTTAATCTTCTGCTTATTAGTTAAGCATTGTTTTAAATGTTTTATATTATTCATTCCTTATAGTATAAAGATAGAAAGATTATCTTGAAGGAAATATGCTATCATCTCCTTTTTATAGATAAGGAAACTGAACCACAGATGATTAAATAAATTGAGCCTGATTATACTGTTACTAAGCAGTGCAGTTAAAATTGAATCTGACAGTGAGAGTTCTGACCCCCACACTCTCTTTCGTGCCTTTGCTCCTCCCTCAGGGTATCATGAGCAAGAGAAATTCAAACACTGCACTAAGATAGGTTGTGGAAGAGAGTGATACAGAATTGAAAAATCTTTCTGGTTCTCTAGGAGGTTTTATATTATATGCACATAAAACATACATATTTTAAACCTATTAAAAGCCTGTCTCAGGAATAATTCAATATCACTGTTAACTCCAGGGAGAAGGAGGAATGTGTAATTAGAGGGGGATCCTGAGCGGGTTTTTAAAGTAGTGGTAATGTACTCCTTAAACTGGGTAGTGGGTGTATGTATTGGTGTTTGCATCTCTTTAAAGACTTCTTTAAACTATACAAATGTCTTTTGCATTTAGAAACACATATATTTGATTAATAAATGTTAATAATAAATTAATAATAATATAATATTATTAATATTAATATAATCAATATTCTGTGTATTATATTAATATAATTAATGAATTAATAAATAATAATAAATTGGTAAATATTTAATAAATATTAAAGAGGAACATAGAAGGATCTGCTTTAATTAAAGGAAACAATAAAATGAAATACTGCAGTCTAAAGTAATTTATAAGATGCTGGTCTGGAGGAGGGGCCTCCCTGGTAGCTCACATGGGAAGAATCTGCCAGTTGTGTGGGAGACCTGGGTTGGATCCCTGGGTCAGGAAGATCCCCTGGAGAAGGGAGTGTCTGCCCACACCAGTATTCTTGCCTGGAGAATTCCATGGACAGAGGAACCTGGCAGGCTATGGTCCATGGGGTCACAAGGAGTCAGACATGACTAAGCACTCATATTTTTACTTCATGCTGAAGGAATGCTAAATTTATCGCCTATCCAGTTATCTTAATTTATTACCTATTAACAATATAATTTAAAATATGTCTATGTATAAAATAAGTGTTTTGCTTGTTTCTGAAAGTGTTTTGTCTACTTTCTGTAGGTGAAATCACAATGTAGGTAGGCATTCTGCTGGAAATTGCTGCTTTTAGTAATATCACCATGTAGCGTAGCTCATTTTTCCCTTTTATATAGTGTTTTAGTGTATTAATATATCACATTTTGTGATTAATTCTACCATTGAGTTATATCAGTTGTTGTGCTCTGACAGGCTATGCTGCTGTGAATTTTCTTGTCTGTAGCTTGGGAAGCACGGCCAGGGGTGTATCACTGGAAGCGGAGTACACTTCCCCTTTACTGGGCGAGGCTCAGTTGTTTTCAAGTGTCAGTCTGTGAGTCATCGTTAAACATTGCTGTGATTCCACATCTTTTCCAACATTTAACATCTTCTCTTTATTTAAGTCTCTTTGTGTTTCCTGTGAAATGTCTTTCCCCCCCCCCCCACTTTTCTATTTTTCTGTTGTGCAGTTTTGATTTTGGGGAGCTCTTTACATATTCTGAATACTAATTATTTGTTATTTTATTGGAGATATCTTTTGCTAGTTTATGTAACTTTTATTTCACTCTTTGTGGTATCGTTTGATGAACGGTAGATGGATTTATTAGTCATCTCCTTTATGTTCTATACTTTTTTTCTTGAAAAATTCTTTAGTACCCTGTGGGAAAGTTTTGTTTTTTGGTTTTTTTTGCCCTTTCCTCCAAAATTGAGATAGGCAAAATACCTAAAATTGAATGCCAAAATTGAGATAGGCAAGCTTTTTCTTTTGTTTTTCTGAACAACAGGTTTATTTCTCATTCACCCTTATGCTGATGTTATAACCCAGTTTTTTGTAGAAGTTCCCCCTTAGAGTCTCCCAACACTGAGCAAAGCTTGGACTTTGTCTCCTGTCTTCCACACCCCATGCAGGTATGAAATGGCCCTCAGAAGGACATAGAGGATCAGGACACCTGAGGAAATAGCATTCACTGAGGAACTATTGGTTTTAGGACCACAGTTGTTTAGCCCTGACCAATGCCAGAAAATGGAAGCCTCACACCTGGCTCTCAGTGCCCACAGAACTAGGAACTAGCCTGCAGACCAACCAAACACCTTCAGAGTTAACCTTGCTAAAAAAAATAGCAGAAATATTCTCATGACTTCTTTTTTCATAATATTGAGCCATGTATCAGATTGGTGGAAGCTGGGTCATGTGTGGAATTTGAACTGTAAGAGAGTCTGGGACATTTGAGCTTTAGTTTTCCAGCCACTGGTATGTAATAAGGCAGGTGACTGGGAATTGAGAATGGAATTCTGAGACAGTCTACAATGTCCACAGGTACAAAAGGGAACTTCTTCTCTACCTTCAGGCTTGAGATACCTGAAATGTGGGCAGGAACCAAAATAGAAAGCAAAATAAAAATGAAAACCCCCAAAACAGAAAATAACAAAGTTGATCTCCATTTGTGAAGTCTGATGGGATGGGGGTTCCAGGCAGAGATGGTGTCCTCAGTTTTAATTTCTTAGCTTTGACACAGTTTTGGACAAGTTTCTGTGGCCTAAAAGACATTTAAAGAGAGAGATCTAGGAGCCTGCTGGTTCTATGGATATGGGATTCAGAACAGAGATCTGAACTAAAAATGTGGTTTTGAGAGTCATCAGCATTTAAATGGTGAGTGAAAGTAGATGAGATCACTCTGCAGAGTGTGAATGGGAAGAGAAAGGAAGGGGCCTATGAACATTTAAGGGATAGACAGAAAAAAAAAATTACAAAATAGGAAAAAAAAAAGAGTAGTGAGAAATACAAGAGTGAAAATCAAGATGCACTGTTAATGAAAGTCAAGCAATGAACATCTTCCAGAAGGAAGTATTGGTTAGTAGTATTGAATGCTGTCGGAGATGTAAAGACTGGATACTGCTTAATGTGCAAGTTGTATACTACATAATTCTAGAAGGTGCTAGTCTGTGAAAGGTGCCCCCATATTTGTAAAAAATATTGTACAAACTGTATGGCCAAATGTAGAGACTCTGAATGAGAATTTAAAGCATGCTTTGGTTTTAGCAAAGAGGCGATCATTGGTCAGTATTCTTTGTAGTTGTGAGTTCTAAAGTGACTGTATCTGAAGTCAGATCTTTAGGAGGTTATTAAGGTTAAATGAGGTCATAAGGATGGGGCCTTAATCCAGTAAGACTGTGGCTTATAAGAAGGAGAAGAGAGAGAAAGAGATTTCTTTCTCTTTCCATGTGATGACACAGAAAGAAGGCTGCTATCTGCAAACTAAAAGGAGAGTTCTTATCAGTACCAAAGCATGCTGGAGCTTTGATCTTCAGCTTCTAGCTTCCAGAATTGTGAGGAATAAATGTCTGTTGTCTAAGCCACCCAGTCTGTGGTATTTTGTTATGCCAGTTCAAATCAACTAAGACATGACAGGCCCTGTAACAGGCACAGGAAATTCAACAAAGATCAAAAGAGAAATGTTCTGTTCTTTTGAAGCTTTCAGGATAGTGTTCAATCATAAATATTAAATTATTAGCTTCATAAGTGGGAAAAAAGGAAACATATATGGGGCCATGAAGGTAGGACGTGCACAGAGGATTGTTGTAAGGCAAAGGCTTTCCTGAGGAAGTAACTTTGGTGGAGATATGGTAGATGAATAACCCAGGCAGTGCAAGACAGAGGACATTCCAAGCTTTGTGACCAGCATATTCAAAGGCCCTGTGGTTGAAAGAATGTGATGTATCTCCAGGAAACTAGAAGATTTCTATGATTGAAGTACAGAGATCAAGAGGGAATTTGACCAGATTTGAGGCTAGAAAGATGGGTGTTGATTAGATCATTTATGGTTTTTTAAGACAAATCAAGGACTTTGATCATTTTCCTGAAAAAGCTGGAAAGTCAGTGAAAAGGAGTGACATGACTATTGAATTTTTAAAAATCATTTTGGCAATTATGAAAGAGTGAAATTAGAAAGTTAGCAAGAATATATGCAGACGATGGTCTTTAAGGTTTTCGAGTTCTTATTCATTCAGACCTTTTGAGTAAAAAAAAAAAAAAATTCACTCTTGAAGTACCTTCTCACAGTGCATGTAGGAAAACCAGGCAGTCCAGCTTTTTATTATCTGATCTTTTTCCTATAGTGTTTGTAGCTGTAGTACTTAAATAATATAGTTGGCTCACTTTTAATGTATTGGCTAGGGGAATGTTATTACTAATGTTGCAAATGTGTTAAAGTGTTAAAACTCTTTCAAAATAGCATGTAATATTATTATGTTAATTCAACTGCCAAGAAATTATTCATCAGCAGTTAGAAACACAATGATAGAAGAAGATACAAACATACCCAAATCAATCAAAAGGATTCCAAAAAATATTCAAATGTAAATTAATGATGCAGTGTATTATTAAAGTATGCTGAAGGATTTGTCTGCTCTGGGAGATAGAGGAATCGAGTCTGATTAATTCTTGATTTTGATAGAAAAGTTGACATCAGTATGATATTACTAAATGCATAAATAAAAATATTTATTTTCAAATTAACATAACAACATTGCATATTAGTTCTCCCATCTGCTTTGGCCCTAAAAAGTTTCAGAGCCAAGATTGTGTTGTAGCTGTAGAAAGTATATGAGACCTTGAAACATGGTTTTTGTAAACTACCTTCATTCCTGGTTCTATTTTATTTTTTCTGCCCTTTTTCCATAATTTGGATCCAATTAAAAAATTGAAACAAAATAGCCTATAATATTAAATTATGCCAACTTTTTACATTTAACCTGTTCTGCTCAATTAAAACTTTTAACAATCATTAAATGATAAGATAATGCATACAATTTATAATTTTAAAATTAAGTTCTTTCTACACAGCCACTGAAAACATATCTACACTTAAAGAAAAAACGAAATAATAATGCATTAGCTCCCCCTGCTGCTTGAACAAAAGATTTTATTTACAAAATATTTTGTCAACATTTTTTTCTGACAGCATTAAGTGAAATTTGCTGTTAGTTACTTCTCTTCCTTCACTTCCTCCTTTGACCACATGATAAACTTGAGACATAAAAAAAACTGTCTAGTGAGGTTTTTAAAATCCTAATTTTACTGTGTTCCTAATTTTCAGGCTATTTTTCCCCCAAGGAGATAACTTGACATGCAGCTACTTTAAGCCTTTAAATTCCTCGAACGAAATTGCTTTCTGTTTAACAATTCATCCTGAAATACATTCATTAAAACTTGTTTTATCGCATGTATTTGTGTTTTTTTCACAAAATTAAGTGACTGTAGATTTTATAAGCTTAATAGATTGTCTTATTTTACCTGTAAAATTAAATTGAAAGTAAATATCATGAATATCATATATTTCTAAGACTGTGTGATTACAGTTGAAATAGTTGGCAGTCCCATTTATAATTGAGGCTTCTGTGTTAATCCTAGCTTTCTTTGTTTGCCATATCTAATTTTCAGAAAAGGAAACAATACTATACATTCTCAACCCAGCCTTTTATGCTCTTCCCACAGTTATCAACTGCTGTAACTGATCTTTGTCTTTTTTGTTGGCATGAGAATATGCTTTAACTTTTAAATATTTAAAGAAACATATGTGCTTGCTTTATGTTGCACGAGAGCTTGCTAAGTCACCTCAGTCGTGTCCGACTCTTTGCGAGGCTATGAACTGTAGCCCCCCCAGACTCCTCTGTTGGTGGGATTCTCCAGACAAGAGTATTAGAGTGGGCTGCCATGCCCCCTTTCAGGGGATCTGCCCGATTCGTCCAGGGATCGAACCCTAGTCTCCTGTGGCTCCTGTGTTGCAGGCAGATTCTTTACAGCTCAGCCACTTGGGAAGCCCTGCTTTGTGTTAATAGTTCTCAAATCTAAGAGGTTGGTTTGGGGGTCACATATCAGAATCAACTGGAATTTTTTTGTTTAGCTTTTTTCTATATAAGTTAGTATATTGTTTTTGTTTAATTTAAAAGTAACTTATACTTCCAATTTTTTTTGTTGTTTTGTTTTGCTTTTTTAGTAACCCTTTGGAAGACTAGTAATATCGTGCTTTAAACCGTACTAGGCTAACATGTAAGAGAGATGAAAGTGTGAAAGTGTTAGTCGCTCAGTTGTGTCTGACTTTCTGTGACTCCATGGACTGTAGCCCAGCAGGCTCCTCTGTGGGGTTCACCAGGCAGGAATACTGGAGTGGGTAGCCATTCCCATCTCCAGGGGATCTCCCCAACCTGGGGTTCAAACCTGATCTTCTGCACTGCAGGCAGCTTCTTTACCCTCTGAGCCACCAGGGAAGCCAGTTGCCCTATAAAAATAGTACTGATTTGGTCCAGTAACGGTGGGAGCTCAGTGAGTTGAGCTCTGAAGCCAGACTGCCTGGATGGAAAGCCTTGCCTTGGTGCTTCCCATGTGACCTTGGACAAGTTACATAACAGTTAGCGTCTCTTATTTCAGTTCCCTTATTTGTAAAATAACAGAACCCTTGAAACAGTGCCTGGGCATAATAAGCACAGTACAAATGCTTGTTACCTGGTAAAAATAAGATGTACATTGTAAAACTTGTTTAACCTACCTAGATATATGACTCCAGTGTTTATTCTCATAGGATTGCATGAAAAACATCTCTGGAATTTATAGCAGACGGTTTCTTAGTATTGTAGTCAATCTTATGTGATTAAATATCATGATCATTTTATCTGATTAAATGAAATAACAGAATATGAACAATGAAATAGAAATATGAGATAATAAGTGTCAGGTAAAACACAGTCCCTGCCATATAAAGGAAATGGCAACCCACTCCAGCATTCTTGCCTGGGAAATTCCATGGACAGAGGAGCCTGGCGGGCTGCAGTCCATGGGATTGCAGAGTCAGACACGACTGAGCAACTAAACAATAACAACAACAAAAGAAATATTTATTTACCTCAGAGATAGAACCTTGAAAAGTCAGAAAAAATTTCAGATCTAATAATGAAGTAAAGACAGCTATATTTGTCAATTTCCATTTGTGTTCACTAAGAACCTTTTTAAGAATTAATTAGTTATGCTCATCTGTGTACCTGTCAGTGCCTCAGCTCTTAATGAAAGGGGTTAATGTATACAGGTACTGATGTTTACAAAATTAATTCTGTTCTTCAAAAGTTAAATTTAGGTGAAGTATTTAGGGAAAGTTACACTGCTTATAATTTTGTGAGTCACTTCCTGTCATTTTCCCAAGGTTCCTTAAAAAATAAGTTTATATGGTTCATTTAAATTTGTTATAATGGACCTTGGTTAATACAAGTCAATTGTTAAAAAAGTCAGTTTTTTAAATGAATTTTTTCTAAGAATATAGAGAGTAAGAATGAACAGACTATTGTCAGTGCACATTTTTGGCAGTCTTCAGGAGTTTGAAGGAAATACTTAAAAAATAAGGGGCTAGAGATTGTAATTGATAATAAGTACATTGAAAAATTGATAAAGTCTAATATAGAATAGACATTCTTTCATTCAAAAAGGATTCATTAAGTCCCTGTTATATTTTAGGCATTGTACTGTGATCTGAGCATACAAAGAGGACTAAGATAGTACATGCTCAAGGAACTTACCAACTAAAACTTTTAGGATTTTAACATTTCTTTTTTTTTTTTTTAATTGGGGCATGATTTACAGTGTTGTGTTAGTTTCAGGTGTACAACAAAGTGAATCAGTTGTACATATACATATATCCACTCTTTAATAGTCTTTAAAAAGAGTTTTGAGTAGAGTTCCTTGTGTCATATAGTAGGTCCTTACTAGTTATATCTTTTATGATTGGTAGTGTTTATGTGTCAGTCCCAGTCTTCCAATTCATGTTTCTCCCCTGCACATGTTTCTTGATCACTTTTCTTTAAGGATATTTTTCTTTACTATTTTTTAAAATCAGTTTTATTAGGAGATAATTTGCATATAATGAAATGCAGATTTCAGTGAGCTTTGACAAATGTGTACGTACTCATGTACCTGCCACCATTGTGAAGATGTACATTTGGTCTTCTTTAGAGGACATGGACCAACAGACTGGTTCCAAATAGGAAAAGGAGTACATCAAGGCTGTATATTGTCACCCTGCTTATTTAACTTATATGCAGAGTACATCATGAGAAACGCTGGGCTGGAAGAAGCACAAGCTGGAATCAAGATTGCTGGGAGAAATATCAATAACTTCAGATATGCAGATAACACTGCCCTTATGGCAGAGAGTGAAGAGGAACTGAAAAGCCTCTTGATGAAAGTGAAAGAGGAGAGTGAAAAAGTTGGCTTAAAGCGCAGCATCCAGAAAACTAAGATCATGGCATCTGGTCCTATCACCTCATGGGAAATAGATGGGGAAACAGTGGAAACAGTGTCAGACTTTATTTTGGGGGGCTCCAAAATCACTGCGGATGGTGACTGCAGCCATGAAATTAAAAGACACCTACTCCTTGGAAGGAAAGTTATGACCAACCTAGATAGCATATTAAAAAGCAGAGACATTACTTTGCCAGCAAAGGTCCATCTGGTCAAGGCTATGGTTTTTCCAGTGGTCATGTATGGATGTGAGAATTGGACTATAAAGAAAGCTGAGCGCCGAAGAAAATTGATGCTTTTGAACTGTGGTGTTGGAGAAGACTCTTGAGAGTCCCTTGGACTGCAAGGAGATCCAACCAGTCCATCCTAAAGGAGATCAGTCCTGGGTGTTCATTGGAAGGACTGATGCTGAAGCTGAAACTCCAATACTTTGGCCACCTCATGCGAAGAGTTGACTCGTTGGAAGAAACCCTGATGCTGGGAGGGATTGGGGGCAGAAGGAGAAGGGGACGACAGAGGATGAAATGGCTGGCTGGCATCACTGACTCGATGGGCATGAGTTTGAGTAAACTCCGGGAGTTGGTGATGGACAGGGAGGCCTGCCGTGCTGCGATTCATGGGGTCGCAAAGAGTCGGACACGACTGAGCAACTGAACTCAACTGAGAGGATCCTATATAAGTTATTATATATATTCTTTTATATCTGGCTTTTTATGTTCAGCGCAATGTTTTTGAGACTGATTCATATTGTTGCACATGTCAGTAGTTCATTCCTTTTTATTACTGAGTATTACTAATTGTACAGATTTCACAGTTGTTTATTGTTTGGATGCCCTAGTTGATGGAAATTTTAAGTGTTTGCAGTTTTGTGCTTTAATGAAGTTTCTATGAAAATTAGTACACAAATCATTATGTGAAAGTACATTTTTATTTCTCTTGTTAGTACTAGGGGTTGCTTTGGTTTTATGGTGAGTGTAGGTATAGCTATTTTAAGAAACTGATGAACTGTTGTCACAAGTGGCAGGATTTCATTCTTTTTATGGCTGAGTGACACTAGTGTGTGTGTGTGTGTACACTACATCTTCTTTCTTTATCTGTTGATGGATACTTTTATTGTTTCCATATTTTGGCTGTTTTAAGTAATGCTGCTGTAAATTTTGGGATGCATGTATCTTTTTGAAGTATTCTTTTCTTTTCTTCATTTAAATGCCCAGAAGTGGAATTCCTGGATCCTATGGGAGCACTATTTTTTTTTTTTTTTTAGGAACCTGCATTCTGTTTTCAGTAGTGGCTGTACCAATTTACATTGCCACCAGCAGTACATGAGGATTTTCTTTTCTTCTAGTCCTTATGAACACTTACTATTTCTCGTCTTTGTGATGATAGTCACGCTGACAAGTGTGAGGTGATATCTCATTATGGTTTTCATCTGCATTTCCCCAATGACTAGGGATGTTGAAGTTTTTTCACGTGCCTATTATCTGTCTGTATGTCTTTGGAAACATGCCTGCTTAGGTCCTCTGCTTATTTTTTGAATTGGGTTGTTTGTTCTTTCTGACATTTAGTTGTACGAGTTCTTAATCTGTTTTAGATATTAACCCTTTATGAGTTATATCATTTGCAGATATCTTCTCCCATTCATTTGGTTGCCTTTCCATTTTGTTAATGGGTTCCTTCACTGTGCAAAAACTCTTAAGTTTGATTAGATCCAGTTTGTTTGTTTTCACATGTGTATTCCATGCCTGAGGAGACAAATCCAAAGAAAATATTGCTGAGACCAGTGTCAAAGACCATACTGCCTATTATTTCTTCTACAAGTTTTATGGTTTCAGGAGTTTATATTTTGGTCTTTAATACATTTTGAACTTATTTTTTTATATGGTGTGAAAAAAATGTTCTAACTTCCTTCTTTTACGTGTAGCTGTCCAATCTCCCCAACATTATTTATTGAGAAACTGTCTTTTTCCTGTGGTATACTCTTGCTTCTTTTGTTGTAGATTAATTGGCTACATGGATGTGCATTCATGCCTATCACATTGCCCGTTGTGTCTGTTTCTATACCAGTACACTACCTCGGTAACTGTAGCTTTGTAGTGTCATCTAAAGTCAGGAAGCATGATACTTTCACCTTTGTTTTTTTTCTCAGATTGCTTTGGCTATTTGGGGTCTTTTGGGGTCTTTGACTATTTGGGATCCATACAGATTTTAGAATCATTTGTTCTAGTTTTGTGAAAAATGTAATAGGTGTTTTGGTAGAGATTTCATTAAATCTGTATAATTCTTTGGGTAGTGTGGGCATTTTAACCATAGTAACTCTTATACTCGTGAACACGGAATATCATTCCATTTATTTGTATCATCTTTAATTTCTTTCTTTAGTGTCATATAGCTTTTAAATTACAAGTCATTCACCTCCATGGTTAAATTTATTTCTAGGTCTTTGATTCTTTTTGATATGATTGTTAATGAAATTGTTTTTTTGATTCTCTTTCTGATCATTTATTATTAGTCTATAGAAATGCAACAGATTTCTATATATTTTTCTTATATCCTGCAACTTTATTGAATTCATTTATCAGTGCTAATAGTTTTTTGGTAAAGTGTATAGGGTTTTCTATATAGTGTCATATCATTTGAAAATAGTGACAGTTTTACTTCTTTCCTTCCAATTTGAATTCCTTTTCTTTTACTAGTCTTATTGCTATTGCTACGACTTCCAGTACTGTGTTGAAAGAGTTTACATCCTTGTTTCTTTTTTAAAAAAGAAATATATTGAAATATAGTTGATTTACATTGCAGTGCCTGTCTTGTTTCTAATGTCAGAGGAAAATCTTTGAACTTTTTACTGTTGAGTAGAATGCTAGCTGTATTTGTCATAAATGACGTTTAATATGTTGAAGTGCTCAGTTGCTCAGCAGTGTCCAACTCTTTGCAACCCCATGGACTGTAGCCCACTAAACTCTTCTGCCCATGGAATTTTCCATGCCAGAATACTGGAGTGGGTTGCCATTTCCTTCCCCAAGGAATCTTCCGACCCAGGGATCGAACCTGCATCTCCTCAGCCTCCTGCATTGGCAGGTAGATTCTACCACTAAGCCACCTGGGAAGCCCCAGTATGTTGAAGTATGTTCCCTCTATATCAACTTTGTCAAGGTTTTTTTTTTTTTTTATCATGGATGGATGTTGGATTTTGTCAAGTGTTTTTTCTGCATCTATTGAGGTGATCGTGTAATTTTTATTCTTTGTTTTGTTAATGAGATGCATTACACTGGTTTGTGGATGCTGAATCATCTTTGTGGCGGTGGTGTTCAGTTGCATTATCATGACTGACTCTCTGTGACTCATGGACTGCAACACGCCAGGTCTACTTGTCCCTCACCATCTCCCAAAGTTTGCCTGAATTCATGTCCATTGCATTGGTGATACCTTCCAGCCATCTCACCTCTCGATGTCCTCTTCTCTTTCTGCCCTTGATCTTTCCCAGCATCAGGGACTCTTCCAGTGAGTTGGCTGTTCATATCAAGTGACCAAAATACTGGAGCTTCAGCTTTAGCAACAGTCCTTCCAATGAGTATTCAGGGTTGATTTCCCTTAAGATTGACTGGTTTGATCTCCTTGTTGTCCAGGGGACTTTCAGAAGTTTTCTTTAGCACCACAGTTCAAAGGCATTAATTCTCTGGCATTCTGCCTTTTTTATGGTCCACTACTTACAACTGGGAAGACCTTAGCCTTGACTTTATGGACTTTTGTCGGCAGGGTAATGTCTCTGCTTTTCAACACACTGTCTAGGTTTGTCTTTGCTTTCCTGCAAAGAAACAATTGTCTTCTGATTTCATGGCTGCAGTTATCATCCACGGTGATTTTAGAGCCCAAGAAGAAAAAATCCATCACTACTTCCACTATCCCCCCTTCTATTTGCCATGCAGTAATGGGACTGGATGCCATGATCTTAGCTTTTTTAATATTTAGTTTTAAGTCAGCTCTTTCACTCTCCTCTTTCACCCGTATCCAGACACTCTAGTTCCTCTTCACCTTCTGCCATTAGAGTGGTATCATCTGCTTGTTGGTCCTTTAATGGACCGGAACCTGGTGGTTCCGAGAGTAAGAGAGAGAAAGAGGCTGATATCCCCTGGTTTACGCAGAAAGCCAATAGAGCCCTGTTCTTAGGGCTCACGCCACTGCACGAAGGCACCAGGCGCCCTCTCGGGTGGGTGAAGGCACAGTGCGCCTTCTCGAGAGGGTCTTAGAAGCCCGGGCAATGTTGAAGCTGAAACTCCAATACTTTTTCTACCTCATGCGAAGAGTTGACTCATTGGAAGAAACCCTGATGCTGGGAGGGATAGGGGACAGGAGGAGAAGGGGACGACAGAGGACAAGATGGTTGGATGGCATCACCGACTCGATGGACATGAGTTTGAGTAAACTCCAGGAATTGGTGATGGACAGGGAGGCCTGGCGTGCTGCGATTCATGGGGTCACAAACAGTCGGACAGGACTGAGCGACTGAACTGAAACTAAACTGTATCATATCTTAGGGACTATTGGCTTCAGGTGATAATAAAGTCTTTCAAATTAAAAAAAAAAAAAAAGAAGCCCGGGCAAGAAAGTGAGCTCAGCGGGCCTCCGCGCTCCAAGGAATTAGCCAGAGATAGAGGGAGAGAGAGAGAGAGAAGGAATAGAAAGAAAGAAGGAAAGAAAGACACGGGAACCAACGCTCTGATGGAGCAAAGGTGTTTTAATCAACATGGCGTGGGCATATATACTGTAGTAATTCTCAGCAAAGATAAAGATTAAAATTCCAGACTTACAAAACATAAGACGATCCCTATCAAAGAGAGAGAGTTGCAAACAATCACCTTTTACCATTTGGCCCATAAAAAGATAAGACAACTACTTATCACAGTAGTGAGAAATGCCTGGATTCCTCAGCCCCGGGAAAGGCGTGCCTCTCCTCTTAATTCCTGAATATTCAGGAATCAATAAGGGCCAGAGGGTTCCTGACAGATCCAAAACAGCACAAAGGAAGCCTCTTGTTCAATGCTTCCTGACAATCCGCATATCTGAGGTTGCTGATATTTCTCCCGCCTATCTTGATTCCAGCTTGTAACCCATCCAGCCTGGCATTTCTCCTGATGTGCTCAACATATAGATTAAACAAACAGGGTAACAGCAGACAGCCCTGTCATATTCCTTTCTCAATCTTGAACCAATCAGTTGTTCCATACAGGGTTCTAACTATTGCTTTTTGACCCACCTACAGGTTTCTCAGGAGACAGGTAAGATGGTCTGGTATTCCCATTTCTTTAAGAGCTTTCTGCAGTTTGTTATGATCCACACAGTCAAGGGCTTTAGTGTAGTTGATTAAACAGAGGTAGACATTCTCTGGGTCGGGAAAATCCCCTGGAGAAGGAAATGGCAACCTACTTCAGTATTCTTGCCTAGAGGATCCCATAGACAGAGGAGCCTAGTGGGCTACAGTCCATGGGGTCACAGAGTCAGACACGACTGAGTGACTAACACTTAGTCTTTGTCATCCAGTCTAATATCCTTTGATTTGTAATTGGAGTATTTAGACCATTAGATTTAATGTGAGGGTTAATATGTTTGAGCTTAAATGTAATATGTTATTTACTCTTTGTCTCATGTTCTATCTTCTGTTATACTTTTACTGCATTTTTAGCTTAATTAAGTTATTTACAGGATTTCTTTATGTCTTCTGTTGACTTTTTGTGTGAAGTGTTAAAGTCGCTCAGTCATGTCCGACTCTTTACAACCGCATGGACTCTCCATGGAATTCTCCAGGCCAAAATACTGGAATGGGTAGCCTTTCCCTTCTCCAGGGGATCTTACCAACCCAGGGATTGAACCCAGGTCTCCCGCATTGCAGGCAGATTCTTTACCAGCTGAGCCACAAGGGAAGCCCAAGAACACTGGGGTGGGTAGCCTATCCCTTCTCCAGGGGATCTTCCAGACCCAGGAATTGAACTGGGGTCTCCCGCATTGCAGGGATATTCTTTACCAACTGAGCTATTATTTAGGGTACTTTTATTCCTTAGTGGTTGATCTTTTGGTTTATAACATATATCCTTAGTTTATCACCATCTTCCCTTAAATTGCATTATGCCACATATATAGAGTGAGAGTCTTAGTGTGCTTTCATTCCTCATGT
Source organism: Cervus elaphus (assembly GCF_910594005.1). Classification (NCBI taxonomy): domain Eukaryota; kingdom Metazoa; phylum Chordata; class Mammalia; order Artiodactyla; family Cervidae; genus Cervus; species Cervus elaphus. The sequence continues at coordinate 18,452,126 of NC_057839.1, read as the reverse complement.
CGTAGTCTTTGTATTTTTTCATACATTTTATTTTTGCATTTAAAACTCCACAGGATATTTTTAATGATATGCTTTAAAAAGTAAGTTTTCTTTACGGAAAACTAAAAAAAATAAATAAAATTTTCATTTGCGAACATATTTGCCATTTGAGGATCACTACTCAATTGTGTTGATCCAGATTTTGTTTGATGAAATTCTTCTTGTACTTCAAGAACATGTTGTTTATCACAAGTTTACTGGTGATAAAATTCTTTTCGGATTTGTTCCTGTGAAAACAGAGGACTCCTTTGGGCTTCTCTGGTGGCTCAAATGGTAAAGAGTCTGCCTGCAATGCAGGAGACCCAGATTTGATCCCTGGCTCAGGAAGATCCCCTGGAGAAGGAAATGGCAACCCACTCTAGTATTCTCACCTGGCAAATCCCATGGACGGAGGAGACTGGTGGGTTATAGTCCATGGGGTCTCCAAGAGTTGGACATGACTGAGCAACTAACATAACATTTGACTTCACTTGTCCTATGAAAAAGTCTTCATTTCACCTTCATTTAAAACATGTTATATACAGTAAAATTACTCTTTGGGATACAGTTGCCTAGATTTTGACGAATGAATAGGGTTGTATATGCATAGCTTCAGTTAGGACACAGAGCAGTTATATCATTCCCCAAATCCTCTCACGCTCCCCCTCCTGTTGTTCATTCTCCCAGTCATGTCCAACTCTTGGAGACCCCATGGACTGCAGCACTCCAGGCCACCCTGTCCTTCACCATCTGCCGGGGTTTGTTCAAACTCACGTCCATCGAGTCGGTGTTGCCATCCAACCATCTCATCCTCCATCATCCCCTTGTCCTCCTGCCTTCAATGTTTCCCAGCATCAGGGGTTTTCTAATGAGTCAGCTCTAGGTGGCCATATGAGTCGCATAAGGTGGCCAAAGTACTGGAGCTTCAGCTTCAGCATCAGTTCTTCCAATGAATATTCAGGATTGATTTCCTTTAGGACTGATCTCTGGTTCCTCTGCCTTTTCTAAATTGAGCTTGAACATCTGGAAATTCTCGTTTCACTTGCTGTTGAAGCCTCGCTTGGAGAATTTTGAGCATTACTTTGCTAGCGTGTGAGATGAGTGCAATTGTGTGGTAGTTTGAACATTCTTTGGGATTGCCTTTCTTAGGGATTAGAATGAAAACTGACCTTTTCCAGTCCTGTGGCCACTGCTGAGTTTTTCAAATTTGCTGGCATATTGAGTGCAGCACTTTTTAGGATCATCTTTTAGGATTTGAAATTGCTCATCTGGAATTCCGTTGCCTCCACCAACTTTGTTCATAGTGGTGCTTTGTAAGGCCCATTTGACTTCACACTCCAGGATGTCCGGCTCTAGGTAAGGGATCACACCATCGTGGTTATCTGGGTCATGAAGATCTTTTTTGTATAGTTCTTCTGTGTATTCTGCCTCCTCTTCTTAATATATCTGCTTCTGTTAGGTCCATATGTCCTTTATTGTGCACATCTTTGCATGAAATGTTAGTCCCTTAGTATCTCTAATTTTCTTGAAGAGATCTATTGTCTTTCCCATTCTTTTGTTTTCGTCTATTTCCTTGCATTGATTATTTAGGAAGGATTTCTTATCTCTCCTTGCTATTCTTTGGAACTCTGCTTTCAGAAGGGTATATCTTTCCTTTTCTCCTTTGCCTTTTGCTTCTCTTCTTTCTTCAGCTATTTGTAAGGCCTCCTCAGACAACCATTTTGCCTTTTTGCATTTCTTTTTCTTGCAGATGGTTTTGATCACTGCCTCTTGTACAGTGTTCGGAACTTCTGTGTGTAGTTCTTCGGGCACTCTATCAGATCTAATCCCTTGAATCTATTTGTCACTTCCACTGTATAATCATAAGCGATTTGATTATGATTCATGTAGGTCATACGTGACTGTGGTTTCCCCCTTCATATTCAGTCTTTTCATCCCCACCCCCAAACCTGACAATTGCTGATCTCTTCTCTATCCCCATAGTTTTATTATGCTGGCTCACCTTGAAGAGGGAGAACAACTTCATTAAGCCTATGACTTCTCTGTCTTCCCCTGGATTCTCATTTGGCCTCCACCTCCTGAGTCAGATAAGTGTATTAACATATTTGTCTCTGTGATGAAGGGTTCTAGTTTCTCTGTTATATACCCAGACTATATCAAGATCAGAGACAAACTGACGTGTGTTTCAGTTCATCCTTACCTACGGTACCATCTTTTCCTTGTTCTTCCCTAATTTACGTCCACCTCGCTTGCCTGACAGCCTCAGTCTTCGCAGGCACTGTGTCCCTGGGTCCTAGGGGTTTGCCCATCCCGGTGCTCCTGTCCCTTTCAGCTACAGTTCTGGGTCCAGCATTGTCTTCCTGCTCCTCTCTCAGGAGTAGAGGACCTTGTATCAGTGTTCAAAGGTCATAATGTGTACTGTCTTTCCCCTGGTAATTTAAGGCTTTTGTTTGGTTGGAGAGACAAGAAGAAAAGATCTGGATAGAGTTTTATGCCTCACGCAGAAATAGTGGCTGCTATTCCTCTCCACCCAGGCCTGCACCATGTTGGATTTTTGATTGGATACCAAAGACTGTAAATTTGATTTTGTAGAGTGTTATATTTTGGTTTATTCCTTTAAAGGATTTTATGTTTTGTTCTGCCTAATAGTTGTTTGTAGATAAGTTTGATAATTTAGAAACTTATTTTTAGGTTCCTTAGGGTGGGTTTAGAGTAGACCTTATTCTGAGGCTTATTTTGCCCCACTTTAGGGAATGACCCTTTGGGTCACTACTGAATGCCTCATTATTGTATGAATCCTTTTCCATCAGACTGGTTGGAACATAATGATTCCTGGCCCTGTGTGAGCTCTTGAAAGTGTTTGGCTTATAGCCTCTGTAATTGTTCTTTCCCCTGTAGGTGTTCTTAGCACAGTCTCCTGGAGTTTTACTCTAAGCATGACCAGATTAGAATTTGATCAAAGACTCAAGGGGAAACCATATACAAGTTTCTGAGGCTTTTTTCTTCTTATTTCTCTTGGATACTGTGCCCTACAAATTTTAGTTTGCCTTTACCTCTAAAAAATCTGATTCCTATTTCCTCAACTCAGAAGGCTGACCAGACTGTTGGGGTTCCTTCAGTTGTCTGCAGAATAAAAGTCCGTATGACTGTAGGCTCCATTAATTTATTTCTCTCAGAAGTCAAGTCACTGTTTCGCTGCCTGTTGTCCCACTGACTGAAAATAGTTGCTTGTTACATTTTGTTCAGTTTCCTAGTTGTTTGTTGCAGGAAGCTAGTTCTAAACTCCTGTTCCTTTATGGCCCGAAGTGGAATTCCAAAAATCACTGTTTTCTTCTTTCTCCTGTTTGTAGGATACTTATTTTCTCTTGATGCTTACTTTTGTCACTGAATTTCAGCAATTTTATTAAGAGCCGTAGTTTCCCTTGTGTTTACACTATTTAAGAATACTTGAGCTTCTTTGATCTATAGGTCTTTGGAAAATTTGGCCATAATTTATCCTATTGTCCTGTCTTTTCTCCGTTTACACGTGTTCAGCTGTTGTTTTTCAATTGCTAAGTTAAGCCGATTGGGGGCAGGAGGAGAAGGGGACAACAGAGGATGATATGGCTGGATGGTATCACCGACTCGATGGACATGAATTTGAGTAAACTCTGGGAGTTGGTGATGGACAGGGAGGTCTGGCGTGCTGCGATTCATGGGGTCGCAAAGAGTCGGACACGACTGAGCGACTGAACTGAAGTGAACTGAAGTTGAGCCTAACTCTTTGCAGCTCCATGGATCACAGCGTGCCAGGTTCCTCTGTTTTCCACTCAAATTCATGTCCATTGAGTCAGTGATGCTGTCTAACCATCTCATCCTCTGCCACCCTCTTCTTTTGTCTTCAATCTTTCCGAGCATCAGAGTCTTTTCCAGTGATTCAGCTCTTTGCATCAAGTGGCCAAAGTATTGAAGTTTCAGCTTCAGCATCAGTCCTTCCAATGAATAGTCAGGATTGATTTCCTTTAGGACTGACTGGTTTGATCTTGCAGTCCAGGGGACTCTCAAGAGTCTTTTCTAGCACCATAATTTGAAAGCATAAGTTCTTTCGCACTCAGCCTTTTTGGTCCAACTCTCACATGCATACATGACTACTGGAAAAACCATAGGTTTGACTATATATTTTTGTCAGCATAGTGATGTCTCTGCCTTTTTTTGGTTTTTTTTTAATGTCTGTTTTTTAATACACTGTTTAAGTTTGTCATGGTTTTCCTTCCAAGGAGCAAGTGTCTTTTTTTTCCCTTCTGTTATTTTTTTTGCCAGGCCCAGGGCCGCTGACCTCTGGACAAAGTCCATGGTAGGTTGGGGGTGAGGGGGAAGTGCAGGTTGGCATCCTTACTCTCTCTCGTCTCAAAGCACAGGCCAGCAGAGGTATTTCAGGATTCACACTTCAGTTTATCATGACGCTGACAAGTTTCTACTTTTTAATTGCTTGAGAAAAAACTCTCCGAAGTACTGACATGCGCCTGGGTCCATCCCCGCATTCCTGGCCCCTTGCCAAAGATGCTCACTTGCCAGGCCCATAGCCAGCATGGGCACCCCAGGCCCCTGCCCCGACCAGGACAGGGCTGCTCCGCCGTAGGACCTTGGAAGGCAGGACAGGCTCCACCCTAACCTCGTGGCTGACCCTCAGCCTGTTTCCTCTTGTGAACAGTGGGCCGATAGCACATAGGGCTGTCCCAAGGATCCCCTGGCTTGGCTGGGAGGCAGGGTGCTCCAGGGGTTCTGTCAGCCACCCTGTCATCATGGTCAGGTCAGGAAGGGAGAGGAGCAAGCGTCTTTTAATTTCATGGCTGCAGTCACCGTCCACAGTCCACGAAAATAACATCTGTCTCTGCTTCCATTTTTCCCCTTTCTGTTTGCCATGAAGTGATGGGACCAGATGCCGTGCTCTTAGTTTTTTTTAATGTTGAGTTTCAAGCCAGCTTTTTCAGTCTCTTCTTTCACCTTCATCAAGAGGCTCTTTAGTTCCTCTTTGCTTTCTGCCATTAGAGTGATATCATCTGCATATCTGAGGTTTGATATTCCTCCCAGCAATCCCTCCACTCTTCCCCAGGAGCACATTGGACACCTTCTGACCTTGGGGGCTCATCTTGCAGTGTCATATCTTTCTGCCTTTTCATACTGTTCATGGGGTTCTCGAGGCAAGAATACTGGAGTGGGTTGCCATTTCCTCCTTCAGCGGACCATGTTTTGTCAGAACTCTCTGCTATGATCCGTTAACCTTGGGTGGCCCTGCATGGCTCATTGAGTTACTCAAGTCCCTTTGCCACGACAAAGCTGTGATCCATGAAGGGGCGTTTACATTTATGTTACAATATTTGATGTTTCCCGCAAGTCACTTCAATTTTGCTCACTTTTTTCCTCTTTTTTCTTCCTATGCTAAATTTTTTTTTCATTTTTACTTCTATATGTTCATGTTCACTAATATTTTCTTCTACAGTATCAATTTGCTAATAAGTGAGAATTTTAATTTCAGAAGTTTTTTCTCTAGGTAAACCATTCATTTAGTATTCAGGTAATTTATCTTCTCATTATACTCATGAAAATATCTGCCATAGCTGGTTTAAAATCTGTCTGTTTATTCAGTCTTCTCCACTTTGGGGGGGATTTTTTTTAATTTATTTTTTAATTGGAGGATAAATGCTTTAGTGAATTGTGTTGGTTTCTGCCAAACATCAGCATGATTTTTCTGCCAAACATCAACATGGTGGAATGTGGGAGTTATTTGCATTGAATAGTTTTTCTCCTGGTTGTAGGTCACATTTTTTTTTTTTTTTTTTGGTACATAATCTAGTAATTTCTCTTGTAGGTACAACATTTTGATTTAACATTACTGAGTGTCTGAATATTATTCTTCATTTAAAGAATGTTTTAGCAGACATACAAGTTATTTGTGATTGAATTTCATTCTTTGGAGGCTTATATTCAACTTTATTAGGGTTGGTTTTTAGTAGCCTTTACTCTTGGGCTAATTTAGCCCTACTTTTAAGACAGAACTCTTCTGGAATCTTTCCTAAATACTCCATATATTCCTTGAGATCCTTCTACTCTGGCTGCTTGGAACTTGAACATCTTCCCAGCTTTGCTGTGAGCCCTGTGTGAATAGTTAATGCTTACAGCTCACTGGAAGATGTCTTTTCCAGGGTAAATTTTCTTTATCTGATTGTCTGATATCTCACCCTACATACCTCCATAATGGTATTCAACCAAAAATTTAGAGGAATTACTGTACAGATTTCTGGAACTTTTTTCTAATTACAGGCCTCGCTGGTACAACGTCCTGTAAATTCTGGGTGTTTAGCCTTTATAGCCTCTAATCTTTGTCTTAAATCAGCAAGGCTGCCGTACACTAATTGAGTTCCTCCTCCCTACACCAAGGTTCTGACAGTTCCCTGAGGCAGAAATCCAGGGTTATTTTTAGGCTAACCTCATTTATTTGACTTCTCTGAGAGATCACAGCCCTGTGCTTTTTTTTTTTTTTCTTCTTTGGTCTAATGTCTTAAAACAATTCTTTAATATATTTTGCCTAGTTTTATCAGTTGTAATGGTGAGAGCATGTCTAATACCACTTACTTCAGTATTGTTAGGGCCAGAAGTAATCAATGTATTTTATTTACATCGATTTTACATAAAATTTTAATTATGTAAGTATAATTTATTTTCCCATTAAAACAATTATGGAGAAGTTATTTTCCTTTTAGTAACTTTCCTAATCTTGAACTCCTTTCTTTCTTCAAACCATATGATGTAAATTTGGTACACAGTCTGTGAGGTACCTTTTCTATTTATATACATATATTTCCATAGAAAAGTTATAATATTGATTTTTTAGGTTGTGTATGCTTATAATATCATAATTCAGAGTATATTTACTTCTTTTTCACTTGCTTTAAAAAAACAGTGTGTATTAGAGATGTACCTTATTATTAAATCTATTTCACACTGTTTGTTGAGGTAGTTAACATATTAAATAATGTGATATTTTCATATGATAATATTTTCAGCCAGAGTAGAGATTGGTCCTCAGTAGCTCATCTCCTGGACATATTGCAAATGCTTTCCATTTTTG